>NC_061803.1:26830601-27466137 GCF_021462225.1 Girardinichthys multiradiatus | reverse complement strand
CCCCATATTATGGGGGGCCTATTTCCTCCCCGCCACACTACCTGCCGGTGGTTGGAGTCTCTGGCTGCAGCTGTACTTGTGGTTCTCGGTGTCCGGGGCTGGGTGCTTTGGTGTGTGCTGGCTCACTCCTGGTGGCTCCTTGCCGAGGCCTGGGCCCCTGGGCTCTGTCGGGCCTCTGCTTGGGGGGTGGTGTGTCCTGGGGTCTTGGGCCTCTGGGTCCATGGCTGGATCTGCTCAGGCGTGGACGGCTGCCGGCGGGGTCTGTTGCTGCGGCTCCCTGGGGCTTCTGCATTGTCGCTGCTGGGTGGTTCCCCTGGGACTCTCCACTGCTCTTCTCTGGGGGGGTTGTGGTAGTCCCGGCAGTGGTTCTCCTGGGTTTCCTGTGCTTTGGGGGGCCTTTGGGTATCTGTGGCTTGGATCTCCTCAGTGTCCGTCCAGGTACCCTGGGGCAGGTCTGTGGGTCCTCACCCTCACTATTGCATATTTTTGTGGCGAAACCTTGTATACAAAAGCGCGTCCACACTCATACTCACAGGCGTTAAGCTTCAGGTGTTGACAGATAAACAGATGTTCTATATTGGGCTGCACCTCTCACTAAGTACATATTACATTCATAATTACCGTGTACTATTTTGTTAAAAAAACCACACACAAAAAAAAAAAACAGCTGCGGGAGAATAAGCAAGCAGGGTGTAATCTTGTATTCCCTTCATCCTTCTTTCTCTCCTCCACTCTTTCCTCCTTTTCTCCCCTTTTTCCCTTTTGCCTCATTTCTCTCTTTCTTCTTTTTTCCTTTTCATTTCAGTCTCCACGTCCATAACAATTGAAATATTCCCAAAGAAGTTCATAATAAAGTTTATTTTATAAATATCAAGCAGAGCTTTAAAGCATTAGCTGTGATGCTCTGCTTGTGAAAGTAAATCTGTTGGGCAATTTCTTAGCACTCAGACAACAATTCTGAGCGCTACTCTGCCAGACAGGACACGGTAAAAAAAAGGAAAGGATCCCCACAGCATAATGCTGCCACCACCGTCCTTCACTCTGCAGATGGTCACAGATGGTGGATAGTGCAAACTGGCTCAGCTTTGGGCAAACTAGAAAAACAACTTCTTGTGGCTTTCTTTCAACAATATCCTTCTTTCATAAATATTTGTGGTACGGACAACTAATAGTTGCCATCTGGACAGCTGATTACACTAGAGCTGTGGAACTCTTCTGAGGTCTTGCCATTTTTGTCAGTGACTGTAAAACATGCATACTTTTTCAAGAAATGCCTAACTTACAACACAATTATCAGATGGCTTCAGTTCTCCAATCAGGTGTTTTAATGTTGTGACAACTTACTCTAAAGAACAGAACACACACCAGTCAACAGCTGTGCAGTTTCCTGTGCTAACTTTAATTATGTTGCTCCTATCTCAGTTTTCATACACCTGCCTATTAAGAAAAGCATCCCACAATGATTACAGCGCGCAAGTGGAAATAACTTTTTTATCCCTTGCCAGTTAAATGATCAGATATTATGTTTCCAAAGCCTCAACACAAAAGGTGTTAACAACAGTTGATTGAATGCTTTCCCAAAGTCACATAGGAAGGTGCAGCTGGTGTCAGACTTTATTTATATGCAAAGCTTTTTATGTTAAATAACCAAAGCAGATAACACCAGTGGGCTATTCAACCAGGTAGCTTTTGCTGACATGTCTGTCATCTATGCTTTCACCAATAATATTGTATATCACCGGCTGGTGAAAGCCCTTCATTGGAGAAAGATGAAACCCACTGAGGCTGCCTCTTGTTGTGACTGTGGAAACGTATCTGCTGTTGTCTACAAATTGTTTCTTTCTGTAGCTTTTAGCTGCTACATTGCACTCCAAAAGGTTTTACACCACTTAAATTTTTTGTCACATTTTATGACATCACAACCACAGACTTCAGTAAGAACATAAATGGGAAATGGCAGGAAAAGGAAACGTGGTTTTAAATTTTTTTTACAAATAAAAGTCTGAAAGTGTGTCACGCCTTTGTGTTTTTAATCCCATTTACTACAATACCCCTAAATAATATTTAGTCTAACCAATAGCTTTCAGAAGTCACCTAACTAGTAAACAGAGTCCATATGTGTGTTATTCAACAATGGGATAAAATCAACTGTTCTGTTAAGGTGTCAGAGGTTTGTTAGAGAACATTCACGAACAATCATCATGGAGACCAGGCAACACAGCAGACAGGTCAGGGAGAAAGTTGTGGAGACGTTTAATTACGTTTTAGCCATCCATTCAGTTTAAACATTCAGCAACTCTGTTTGTCGAGCTGGCTGATCCTTGCACAACAAGCAGATTTCCTTACTCCTGTCTTGTTCTGTAAGCCCTAAATGCTATATATATATAAAAAAAAGCAGCATACTTGGGAGAAAATCTGGGAGGTTGGGAATCCAAAATCTTGGCCTGCACTTGTATAGCGCTTTATCAAGTCCCCAGAGACCCCAAAGCGCTTTACACTACAATCAATAACAATAAATTGGAAATGAACTAAATTAATTTATTCCAGTCATAACAACCACTCAAAGCACTGTACACTAGAGCCCCATTTACCCAGTTGCACTCAAAAGCATTCACATAGTAATACACCAATCCACAGATGGGCAACTTGAAGTTAAGTGCCTTGTCCAGGGGCACATTGTCATGTGGCAGGAGGAGGCTAGAATCGAACCCAGATTTTTCAGATTGCAAGACAACTATTCCTTCCACTGAAGACAAATAGTTGCAAATATTGTTATCATTATTATTACAAATTACATCATGTGCTTCCATTAGGTACACCTGTCTGTCTGAGTATTAAAATGACGAGATACATTTGGACAGACAGCCGCTGTACAGCAGATGACAGGCAGGCACTGTTGATTGTTGGGTCGGATTGTTTATCATCACGAAAAGACAGTTTTACTATCCCGAAAGAATGAGACAATTATTCTGCTATCAGGAGAAACTAACTAAAAAGAAATAAATTAAGTTAATGTTAGCTTAGGTTTGGGAGCAGGGCCACACCTTCACTGCACCTCTTATTACCCAGCTGTCTACTTATACCTAGTTCACCCTTCCTTCACAATCTGTCAACAGACAGAATGTCCCGGAATGAGTCGGGCCATGACATCACCGCAGATGTTCCTCGAGGAAGCAGACTCTGAGGAGGAAGCCAGGTGTCCGAAACGTTAAGATATCAGATCGTAGATCACAGAGCGCAAATGGCTATGGCAAGAAAACAGTCTGATCACAGGAGGAGAAGTTTTGACACTGAACGGATTGTTGAGCAGGTCGTTGTCTAAATTGGAGGGATTAAGCTAAGTAGCAAGATAACTATTCAAATATTCATTTGTCCCCGCCTCCATCAGATTATTACATAAGGTAGACATATACCACATATTCCAAGATGACAATGCCAGAATTCATCGGGCTCCAATTGTGAAAGAGCGGTTCAGGGAGCATGAGACATCATTCTCACACATGGATTGGCCACCACAGAGCCCATACCTTAACCCCATTGAGAATCTTTGGGATGTGCTGGAGAAGGCTTTGGGTAGCGGTCAGACTCTACCATAATCAATGCAGGATCCTGGTGAAAAATGAATGCAACACTTGGTAGAAATAAATCTTGTGACATTGCAGAAGCTTATCGAAACAAGGCCACAGCGAATGTGTGCTGTAATCAAAGCTAAGGGCAACAAAATATTAGAGTGTATGACCTTTTTGGTGGCAACTTTTTTTGAAAGAGAGTCAATAATTTGTGGGTTGCTTCTGCAGCCAAAGCTTAGTAGTGTAAAGTAGTAGGATCCTTTCCAAAAAACCGCTGAAGTTTGGTGTGATTAGGAAGAGGCTTTAAAAGTGCTGGAAATTGAGGTGGACCAAGGTCGTCCATGTAAATTATTACTGAAATCATAACCAACCATGAGCATCAGCCAAATCTTCCTATAGTATCCAGTCTGAAAAGAAGATGGAGATCATGTGTGCAGGCACCACTGCAGATCATCCACAGGTGCCTGAGGAGAAAAAGAAGCAGCACAAGAAGGAGAATGTTAAAAACATATAACAAAAACAACACTTACATTGAAAAGTTTGGTGTTTAAGTCCTTAAGAAGGTAATTTGAAATAGCCAAAATGAGAATTGGTGGATTTAGCTTCAAAGACAAGATAGTTGGTATTTGAGAGTAAGAAGCCCCATTGGAGCGAGATATGTCCATGTCTGTATACACAGGTCCTTCTCAAAATATTAGCATATTGTGATAAAGTTAATTATTTTCCATAATGTAATAATGAAAATTTAACATTCATATATTTTAGATTCATTGCACACTAACTGAAATATTTCAGGTCTTTTATTGTCTTAATACGGATGATTTTGGCATACAGCTCAGCTTTGATGATATGCTAATTTTGTGAGATAGGAATTTTGGGTTTTCATGAGCTGTATGCCAAAATCATCCGTATTAAGACAATAAAAGACCTGAAATATTTCAGTTAGTGTGCAATGAATCTAAAATATATGAATGTTAAATTTTCATCATGACATTATGGAAAATAATGAACTTTATCACAATATGCTAATATTTTGAGAAGGACCTGTAGTACAGATCTAAAATATCACCTGAAAAAGTAAATGCTTCATCTGGCGTTCATTCCACACAGCAACCAGACACTTGACTACCCCAAATAGTACACATTCTCTGAGATGGTCTATGAAAGGTTGGTTTCAATATGAAAAACAAACCACTTTAACAACCATCAGGCACCAAGTGCTGCCCTCCTGTAGCCTAGCTCATTAGCTCTTGTTGTAGATCTTTCTGGCTCTACATATTGATGTCCTGGTGATTCAAAGCAGTAGAAGAGTTTTTTTCTGCAAACAGGAGATTAGTAGACTTGGATGAATGCTGGCAGAGGGAAAGTGTCATGATTAGTCTATTAAGTGTCATAACCACAGGCACACTGATCAAAAGAAGACTTTAAATGAGCTACAGCAGAATATATATCAAATGAGGTACAAATATGTTACTAGAAGAAATTTCCAGAACCAAGCTGTGGGCCTGTTCATTTAAGAATTTAAAGTCTTATGCACAAAGTTCAGTGAAACCAATTTTTCTACAGTGCCTGCCTTTCAAAATTATTCACACCCAAGAAATTTTTCACATTTTGTCACATTACAATCTAAACTAAAGTGTATTATATTGAGAAATATGTTATAGATTAACAGAAAGTAGTGCATAACTGTAAATGATAAATTATTACCTTTTCACAAATTGAAAACTAAAAGGTATGGCATGCATTTGTTGTCAGACCCCATTCCTCTAAAATCTTAAATAAAATTCAGTGCAATAATTTTCCTCCAGAAGTAAATCGACTCTACCAGAGTGTTACTGTCATGATCCGCACCTTGTGATGTGTTAATTGCACCCACCTGTTTTCCATGTGGTTCTTTTCACCTGTTTACGTTTTTCTGTCCCTTCATTGTTGGGTTCTCCGTTGCTGTCTCCCTGGTTCCTGTGTTTCCTTCATGTCTGTAAGTTCATTATTCCCCTTTCAATGCACAATGACTCTCTAAACATACAGGAAAGCTACAATGGATTCATTTGTTAGAATGACCCAATCAAATTCAGTTAAGGATCAGTGGCAAGCCTCCTCCTCATGTTCACAGCCCTCCATCCAGTCTGACTGAATTAGCTATTTTGCCAAAATAAATCTTTGTTTTCATAAGATGAGTCAGAGATACAAAAGAGCAGTAAGCATAGTTTTTCTGTTTTGTGACATCATTGTGTTAGAACACATGGCAATCTCAGAAGAAAACCTTTATCAATACACTTGTACATTTTTGCGAGCCTTTTGACCTGGTTATCATGCAATATTACTTTCTTCCTAAAGCGAGCTTTTAAAGTTGCCGGAGCAATTCAGAATTATTAAACAAAGAGTGATGATGTCACGTTTGGAATGTAACTAACAGTACCGATCTTCATCGGTGGCTGGTGGTGGCTTTGCCTTTGGACCTGGGTGGCAAACAGTACTGATCTCCATCAGCGACTGGTGATAGCTTATATCAGACCTCGGCAGCTGTCATCGGCGGACTAAAGAGGCTTGTACCTGACCTTGGCAGCTGGTGACTGGGGCTTCTGTCGGGGCTTGGTGGTTAGTTGTGAGTGCTTGTGTGATTGACAATGCTGCAAAAAGGTTGTCGTTTCTGCTAAGGTATTTTCTGCACTCTTCTGCCATCTAACAACATGGAGCCTCAGTGGCTATGGTATAATAAAGTCAGATACAATCAGCACACAACTTACAACTTCAAGCCCAGCGACATCTTCGATGGGCTGTTAATAATGCAGACTGCTCCCAAATGTAAAATTTCTTCACTCTGATTATTCAAGCCATTTGTATTGTCTGTGGGTTCTGTCTGCTTACTATGATCAGGTAACCAACCTAACCCTGGGCCTATCACTCAGTGTAATACACCTGCCGATTTTCAGAATAAATGTGGCTTGCACATTTTACACATAAATATTCAGAGCCTACTCGATAAAATGGATTTGCTGCGGATCTGGGATAACTTCACATTATAGCCATTTCCGAAACTTGGTTTACAAAATCCTTTCATTCAATGGATGGCTTTAAAGGAAAGGAGGTGACGTGGCAATATGTTCGATCTTGCCTTAAAGTGCATGTTAGTATTTCTGATTTGATTCCTACTGTGTTTTAATTTGTAGCTTAAAAGAATTGGATGGTCAGTTTTTGACTGTCACCTGCTATTGACCTCTACTTGCGACCACTGACACCCTGACCTCATTAGTCCAGCAAATATCTGACTTTTAAATTCATAAAATTATCCTGGTAGGTTATTTCAACTGGAATTGGCTTATGTCAACGACTGATGATTTTAAGGCCCATGGTCTCTCTTTAAATTTTATTCAAATTATCAAACGTCCCACTCGTCTAAATCAATAATGTCCTGATAAAGCATCTCGTATTGACCTTTTTATTACCAATATGCCACACAGATACACAGCAACAGGTGTCTTCTCTAGTGACCTAAGTGATAAATGCATAGGGTGTGCAGTCAGATACACATAAATTCCACGTTTTAAGCCTCTTATAACCAAAAGAAAATTTATGAAGCACTGTAGTAAGCAGGCCTTTCTTCACAATCTATTTCATATTAACTGGAGTCGTATTTTGATTGCTGATGTTCATGTTGCCTGGACCTACTTTTGTAATAATTTGAATGATTTTATTGATAATTATGCTCCGTTTCGTCAGAGAAGAGTTAAGGTTCTACTTTAAGTATCACATTGACGACATTTTGAAAAAACTGAAGCTAAAGTTAGTATTCTTTAGAAAAAGTTCATGTTTTTCGCTTGTGGCTTGTAAACATCATGTGTCTGCAACCTTTCTACCACTGCTAGACTGTGGTGATGTCGTGTACATTAATGCCCCAGCCAGCTCTCTGCACATGCTGGATGTTGCTTATCATGGAGCCTTGTGATTTATAGCAAAATGTAAACCTCTCACACATCACTGTACCTTATACCCACTGGTAAACTGGCCATCATTATCTTCCCACAGACTTCTTCACTGGTTTACTTGTATTCATAAATCCATGCTCATCCTGCTGCCTCTCTATTTACATTTTAAGATGTCACAATGATGTTTTATGATTATTGTGTTATTTTTTTTAACTGATGTCTTGTGTCTGTTCTACATGTCTTGTAAATGAGACTACCAGTCTCAATCAGATCATATGTCTAAATAAAAGTAAATAAGAATTATGTTGCACTAGTGTAATGTGTCTCAGTCTATCTAGCTGTCAGATATGAAAGAAAAGGCTCCAGGGGGCCCATTGAGTTGACATGTGCATTAAGCATTTGAGAATGGAAAGTTTGGCATCATGACATGTCTGAAAGGGGCTTAATGCTCACACACCTGACTGAAAATCTGTCCCTTCTCGTATTGACCCTAGTACTTTGATTTATATCTTAGTCAAACACCATGTCCCTGATCAACCCATAAACTCTAAATCTGTCATTCTGTTCATCTATCCACACTGTTTTCATCAGTTACTCAATCAGTGGAGTCACTTTGATCAATATCCTGCTGGGGCTGTCGCACAGGATTTTCCACTGAAGTCACTGAAATTAAAAAGGCTTTTCTGTTAACAAGAGACACGGTTCTTCCAGAGATGTTATCAAATTACCTCTCTTTAATCTGGACGTAGACTGAAGTAGCCTTGTATAGAGTTCTGTAAAAAAAAAAAAAGAAACCCTCATAGCTTTCTTCAAGTTTTTGTCACACTTTTTGCCACATAACCTGAGTAAAAACAACAGGCAGTGTTTAAGTGATTGCATTTAATAAGGGAACAAGCTATCCAAACTGACCTGACCCTATGTAAAAAAGTAATTGCCCCCTTAAACCTTATAACTGGTTGTGCCACACTTGGCAGGAACAACCTTCGACTGATTGTGAAAAACCTGCAACAAGAATTGGTGGCAGCAATGAGGCGTTATGCTAAACTCTGAGGGACTCCATGTCTACACTCAAAGATGTCCACCATTACTGACCCAAAAGGACAACAAAAGTTAGCTTCAATTTGGTCACAGCTATATAAATAGGCCAAAGACTTTAGAGGATTCCATTCTGTGGAGTGATGAATAAAAAAACTGCTACTTTGTGGTCGATGTATTAGTGGAATGTCTGAAATAGGTAGAATGATAAGCGGAAAAAAGACTATGTTTGCGTTGAAGCAGTCAAGTGGCTCAGGAATGGATTCAACCAAGTATGAAGAGATCATGCCAGAAAATGTAACATAAAAAAATTCTATAAAAAATCTTAAGCTTGAACCGTCAAACAGGACAATGAGCCCTAGCATCTATCAAGGTCCACCAAAGCCTTGCCTCAGAAGAAGCCCTGAAAGATAATATTGTCACCTTACTTGAACTCTACAGAAAATATCTTGTTGGATTTGAAAAAGGCAGGTTGCAGAACACAAACCCAGTAATATTCATAAAATGAAGGCCTTTGCACATGAGTGGTGGACTAAGATTCCACAGTAACCTTGCCAGAAGCAGGTGTTTGGCTATGAATCATTTTGTAGTAGGTCACAACAACACAGTGTGTATATTTAGCTAGTACGCCTAACTTGCCATGGTGATTGGATAATTGTAGGTGAAACTGTATTTCTTAAGGCAATCTATAAATCTTTTTCAGAACAACTGACCAGAAAACAAAAAACTTAAACTGCTGGCCAACCCGGCCACATAAACCATCCTTATTTGTTTGTCTACACTTGCATTATTTAGAGTATTAAAAGATGTAAATTCGAATACAATTTATCTTTAATGCCTGTCATAAAAAAACAAAGGTTTAGCTTCAATTTGTCCTACAAAGAACATTAACATTGCTTGTTACCTCTTTACTGTGTATTCTATAATAATATTTTATTCTGATGGGAAAACAAATTAACAAATTACCCTTGTAAGAAACATTTTCTGACAGGTTCATTTTTGACTTGAAACTAAATCCATTTTTGACTGATGACAGCCTCTTTGGCTGTTTTTATTATATTTTTCAAACCATCTCTATGATGGATGATGCTCACCCTTCTTTTAGAGGGCACTCGGTCAGAATGTCCTTAGGGAGAAGTGCTGTTGCACGGCTGGTGTTCATGTCCAGTTATTTTAAGCTGAGAAAGCAAAATTATTGAATCCAGGTAAAGAGGACAATATAGAGGGAAAGAAAAGAAGAGGTGTAAAGGTAAGCTAGATTCATGGAGGTTCAGCTTCTTTGGGCTTTTAACCAGGTACACAAAATAAGCAGCTTGTCATTATTTTCATGTTCCACAGCTTTTCCATACACACACAGTTCCTTTATCACATTTTGTGACATTACAGCATCAAGCTTTGGTTGTTTTTATTTTATCTGATAGACTGACACTAAATAATATAAAAATTGTGAAGTAAATGGAAAAGGATGTATGGTTTTGAAAAGATTTCACAAATAAGTGCATTTGTATTCAGTCCCCCTTATTTTGATAACCGGAAAAAAGACACAAAACCCTTAATTGCCTTCAGAAGTCACATAGTTATAAATAAAGATCACCTGTGTGTAATGGAATCTCAGTATAAATCTAGTTCTGTGAAGACTTCAGGGATTAGAAAACATTAGACAACAAACAGCTTTATGAAGACCATGGAGCACAGCAGACATATCACGGACAAAGTTGTAGAGAAGTTTAAAGTAGGTTAGGTTATAACCTTTTGTTCTCACACATGTCCTGAGCTGCATGTTACTGTTACACTACATTGTGAGATATGTATTGTGACTAGTGTGAGTGCTTTATAACTGACTGGTGCACCAATAATTAAAGACAGGAAATTATGTTGTGGGCCAGATATAGCAGGCTGGATGTGTCTGATTTAGACAAAATATATTAATGCGTTACAATGGCCCAGTCAAATTCCAGAACTAAATTCAGCTGAGATTCTGTGGCAAGAATTTAAAGACTTCTTTTCACAGAGGCTGGTCATTTAACTGTGCTTGAGCTATTTTCCAAAAAAGAACAGGCAGAAATGTCAGTCTGTAAATGTGCAATGCTGGTGGAAACAGGCCTACCCCAAAAGATCTGTAGCTGTCATTGCTTCCAAAGGTAGTTTTACAGAGCATTAAATTATTTTATGTTCTAGCTAAATCTACTGACATTTATAGTAATAATAACCCGTAGAAGGGACTGCATTTTGTTCTGCTTCAATTGATTACTGTGGAGTTTTCTGACATTATCGAAATGTTTGACAAACACATCTATCTAGAAATGTAATATCACAGAGCATAAGGTGCTTTATAGACTTGGAACTTATTTACAGCCTCTAGTAAAATATGCAATTACTTCTTTTAGAGGAGAGATCAGGTTTTGTAAAACATACCTAAAATAAGAGTGATTCCATGTTTGTTATGCAATTAAAATATACAGCGCAACATAATATAGTCTTCTTTCTTACTTCCACAGTAAGAAGGGTTGTTATTGTAAACAGTTATCTAACGGTATAGGGTGCTTACTAACTGGAAAAAGGACTGAAAGGACTTCCATCATGAACAGATAGCTATTGACCTAGGTGTTACGTAATTGATGAGAAAATCTTTTTTCAGTCATTAGAGACTTGACTTACCCGTCGAAGACTCGAGACCTGACATGGCCTTGCCCCTCAAAAACACTTGAGACTTGTCTAGGAATTGGGAACAATGATTTGTGAACATCTCTGGCATTAGGCCATCGCTAATTTGCTCTTTGGCTATTTTTTATTTAGTTTTTTACTTTGTTTCTTCTATGCTTTATGCAATTTTTGTTTGTTGTGCGGTATCCTTTAGGCTGTTCTGTGTTGAATTATTGTATAATTTGTTCTAATGCAATACCTAAACCTTTTAGTGTGAAATAGGGACTTTTGGTGTTATTGGCAGTCTCTCTTTGCCAGTTGTTATTTTTGTAATATAACGTATAGAAGGGAAAAAAAGACTTTGCATTTAGATCATCTTCATACGACCCTTATGACCCACAAGTAATGAAAGGGTAAATGAACATAACATGCCATTTAAGCTCACATTTCTTCTGTGGTTGTTAGAAATGTGAAATGTAATTAATGCTCACCTTTAAACAATGTAACTAACAATAGGTTTGCAACCCTCCAATTATTGTATGTAGTTTTATCTTCTTGTCAGCAGCATCTATCTATAAATCAATGATTTTACAGATAGTTGTTCAATTCTTTAAACAGAAAAGCACTTCATGTCGATATGATTGTGACTTGGATATGACATAGATATTTATTATTTCATTGACATGTTGATTGTAATCTGTACTAGGACTTAGTATATTGTGCTTTTGTACTTTCATAGCTCTGTCAAGGAAACTGGAAACATGACAGACCTATCTCTTTAACAGAGTCAAGGTGAGTTGTCAAGGATTCTAATTTTCATGTGAATTTGACACAGATTGTGCTGTTTGCACAGGGAGGGAGTGCCATGGACCATTAAACACCTGCACTGATGATGGAGGAATTACCCTGTGGACTAGATTTGTTTCTGCTAATTAAAAATAATGTTTTTAACTTAGTTGTTAGGAACTATTTCATTCAAAGCATATATGTTTGTACGCTATGGTTCTAAGAGGAAAATGTTTGTTTTTGGCTCCATGTACAACTGTTTGAATGAGGACACATGGAGTGTTGTGTGCTTGGAGACAGAGGCCAAGCAGCACTAGCTAAGAACAACTTGACCAGCAGAAAAAGGCTTCACCACATCTTTTCTCTGTTGGTTCTTCCCCTGGATTAGATAATGGGGTAGAAGATGAACAATGAACCCGAAGAGCTAATCAGAGGAATCAAGCAGCAGCTGAGGCAGAATGAAGGCAGAGCTGCTGAAGGAGGGAGACTAATTAACCAGATGAGAGCTGAACAGAAACTCAAAGGAAACCAGCGAAGTAACTACTAGAAATCTGACAGGAAATGACTCTAGATACATAAAGAACAAGGACACAACAACTTGTCTTTCTCGCCTTTTCCCTGTCAGTTGAGACTGGCAAGTGCAGCTCCACACCTGACTCCAGAACTAATTAGAGGAGGCTTAAAGAAGCATGCAGCCAAAGGAAAGATGCCAGATTGTTAACCCCTCCAGTGTAGTAAATCAGACCAACAGTCACAATTGTATTTTTTAAGTCTTGTCATGTTAAACTCACCTGTGTCTTGTCCACCCTGCCAGGATCTATTCTGAAATACATTTAGAGCTCCATGTCTTTGAAAACTAGTTCCCTGATCTGTGGACTCCAAGGCATCACCTCTGTGTGAAGCCAGCTGCTCAGTCTCTCCCCTGCATCAAGAATAGCTTCTTTCTATTTTTACTATTTATTTAGCTATTTATCTGTTTTAAAATCCTTCTTATGCATTTCCTCTGGGTGTCTGACACATTGAGCTTGTTTTTTAAGCAACGCTTAATTTTTTTTAAATTTCAGTGTCTTTAGTTTGATTTTCTGTAATCTCTTTACATTCCTTTAAATATAAATGTTGTTATACATTTAAACTTACCTGGCAACCATAAAAGAACTTCAGCAATGTCTGGTTGTTATTCAGGAAGTACCAGCTATATTCTAAATGTGAAACAATCTCCTATATTCTCCATATGTTTGGACTAAAATGTTGATTTGTGAAACATTATTTTCAATACCCATAGTGAAACATGCTGATGCCACCCACCCACGAACCCTGCAAGAATAAGTGGTTTATCCAAAGGGTGGATGGATGGAAAAACAGCTATTTCAAAAGACGTGTGTTAACAATTTTGAGAGGATCTGCAAATGACATAAAAATAATCCTTGTTACTTGTTGAAATATTAAGGCATTTTATTTACTTTGATTAATGCTGGTTCTGCCAGTTTAACTGGCAGACATTGTATAGCCAAACGAATCAATTTTACTAGATATTTTTTAATCATATTGTATGGTTTAGATGTTAATGTGTAATTGTATGTAATTTAAACTCAAAACACTAAAATAGTAAAGACAGGTTATAAATCAAGTCATTTGTAAGTTAGGAAGAAATGTTAGCTAAGTGTGGGAAAGAAAAACTTAAGTGTAAAAGTAATTTTCAGGGGCCCGGGGGCTGCCCCTGGCTCAGGTCCCAACCCCGGTGACTTGTGCTGCACGTCTTCCCCCTCGCTTCATCCCACTTCCTTTTGAATAACAAAATAAAGACCACTTGTGCTGCAAAAAAAAAAAAACTCTTTAAAAAAAGCAAATCTGATCATAATGCAGCAAGGGTGCCTCGCTTTGGAGGTTGTTCGGGCATATTGCACTGGAAAAATAATATTGGGACAAACTTCAAAAATGCTGGAATTATAGTAAATTCTTTCTGTTAACCATAGATGAATGAAAATGTCACAATCCATATTATTGCATTTTAAGTATTTATTGGAAAGACATTTGTTTTTCCTTTAGAGGTGCTGTCATAACTGAATTCAGATCTATTTGATTTATTTCCACTCTCGTCATGTCTAGCAGGGAAACTGAGACATATGTCTCACCAGCAATACTCTTCGGCTTCTCAAAGGGGATCGCAAGACATTTCCAGGCCAGAATGATTGTATGTATACAGCTCAGTCTAAAATTATTTATAACTCTGGCATATTTAGATTTAAATTCATTTTCATTCAACCAGTAGTCTGTTAAAGACAAACGTATAAGAAACAAGTTAATAAAAGAATGTGATAGCTACTATTATTGGTCTATATACTATGGCCAACAGAAATACCTGACTTTAATATTGATTTGTTAAATCCAAATCATTATAAAAGTATAGTATGATTGATCTTATGTATAGTATTGATTTTTTCCCCTGATAACACAACCAACAGGAGTGACTTCACACTGTGTGACCCTAAAATATAATATATTTACTAATATTATGAAAACCGAACAAAAACGGGCTGTTAATCAATAGTTGCATTTGCATTGACAATCAAATTGCGCAAACTGTAATTCTGAAAAAATTACAAAAAAACAAAGACATTAGATATCTTCAAAAATGAACTTTTAGAGCAAAATTGGAATTTATTATATGAAGACTGTTGGGACCCACAGCCATGAGTTATAACGTGAAAGGCCAGTACAAACTTTCCTGGAACTCTCAAAATAAATTAAATTTAAACTACTTCCGGCACAACTTAGGAATTGGGGGTAGGAACGGACTTCCCATGATGCCACTGGCTGTATAAAAGCACCCCCCTTTCCAATGGTCCAACCTCTTCCACGCCGATGTTCATCGAGATAGGAGGGGGACAAGCGCGCTAATGTCTCTTTGCTGGCAAAAAGACATAAAATCTTCAAACTGGATCCAAGGATGTCATATGATCAAGCGATCATATGCAAAGTTAAGTACGAATGAAATACTGTATGTGTATCTGGTACTTTCATTCATGAACGGGGAAATTAAGGTATAAGTATTGCTTACTTTTTCTCTGAGGCCTGCAGAAGCAAACTGTCCCAGAGAAGTTCCCTACAGAGATGCGGTCTCTACAAAGGCGAGCAGAGCGGTTTTCCCTGCCTGAGAGAAGGAAAACTAGGAGCTGCATCACCGTGGTTACGATAACGTGCAGTTTTGGCCGGCCGACAGAACAGCCGCCGCTCCCCACAGCTAAGGAGGTTAGCTGTTGCTAACCATTGTTCACTGTGGATGCTTCCTTCAAACCTCGTCGTTGCCTGGACAACTCCTCAGCACGGTTCATGAGGTTAAGGTTTGGGCAGAACAATAATAGAAATATTTAGATTGAAATGATCTAAACGTTTTTCATTTTATGAAGTTTGGTTTTGTTTGTTTTGAACTCAGCTATCTTGGTGCTAGCAGAATATGTGCAGCACACGTGTTCAGTTTGTGTTCTGTGTTGGTGTGTTTTAAAGTTAAGACAAACTTTATTTAAGGGGTGATATTAACACAGAATAAAATGAAAATAGCTAAAGTTGTTCCCATTTATAAATCAGGAGACAAGCACAATTTTAATAATTATAGGTCGATGTCTGTACTTTTTCATTTCTCAAAAATATTAGAAAAGATTTTTATTAAACGATTTGACAGTTTTGTTGAGAAATGAGTGGCTGACAGACAGTCAATATGTAGATCAACAGGTCTGGCTTTGATGGACTTGGAAGAAGAAATAACTAAATCTATTGATAATAAGAAGTATGGACTTGGAGTGTTTTTAGATCTGAAAAAAATGATTTGATACTGTTAATTATTATGTACTGTTAAAAAAGTTGGAGAAGTATGGTTTCAGAGGTGTTGTTTTGACTGGTTAAAGAGTTACATAACTAACAGTTTGTACAAATAAATCAACCTAAATCGAGACTCATTAGTATGGCATGTGGGATATCTCAAGGATCAGTTTTGGGTCTGAAAGTGTTTACAATGTACATTATTGACATTTGTAATGTATCAAATGTATTGAAGTTTGTTTTGTTTGCAGATGACACAAGGGGTTTTTGTTCTGGGATGAATTTGCAGCAGGTTTTGGAGGTGCTCACTAAGGAAATGCATAAAATAAAAAAGTGGTTTGATAGAAAAAATAATCATTAATAAGGAAAATATAGAAGTAAATATATGTATTAATAATGTAAATATTGAAAGGATAATTAAAGTTAAATTTCTTGGTGTGATGTTAGACCACAAAATCTGCTGGAAACCAAACGTCACATATGATCGGGGGGAAGTTGATTTGGAGCCTGGCCATTTTGTGGAAAACTAAATGTATCCTTAATCATAAATCTCTTTATGCATTGTATTGTACATTAATATTACCTTATTTGAATTGTGGGGGAACACCTACAAAAATAATATCCAAACAATAACTACAACACAGAAAAAGGAGAGAAGATTAATTAACCAAGCCGGTTACAAAGACCACACAAACCAACTTTTTATAAAAACAGGATCTATGAAATTTCCAGACTTGGTTTAGTTTAAAACAGGACAAATTATATTTAAAGCGAGAAATAATTTACTTCCTAAAAAAATTATGAAATTGTTTGCAGAAAGGGAAAGAGAATATAATTCAAGGGGGTGTTAGAACGGCTGTAGGACATAATGACCACTTTCCCTCTCTCTCATTCTCATACTACTCTCCACTTTTGCATAATTTGCTGTTATTTCCGCTTTTTACTTAATGTTCTCTCTTTGTTTTTCTCTTTCTAGAAGCTACACCAGGCCTGGCTCTGTGTTTAGCTGTGACACCTTCCTGGGGAGGGGGCATTAGCTCAGCAACTGCTACCAACATCTTAATGTTCTCATTAGCAGATGATAGACTTCGCCCTGTCTTTCTGCTGGACATAGCTATTGGCAGATTTTTTACTGTGACTAAATGTACGTGCTCTCTTCTATACTCTAGACTTGAAAACTGGCTCAGAGTTTATCTGGTCATGGCAGATGGCTGCTCACACTGAGCCTGGTTCTGTTGAAGGTTTCTTCCTGTTAAAAGAGAGGTTTCCTGTCCACTGTCGCTACATGCTCATCCAGGAGGAGTGAATGGTGCAAGTCACTGAGTCGAAGCAATTTGCTGGGTTTCCTTAGATAGAAAACATTTTATCCAATTTGAATAAATAACTGAATCTGACTGCTCTCTTTGATAATTAGGGTCAATTGAAATGTATGTACCTGACTAGAAATCTGTAGAAATCGATTAAATTGACTTTATAAAGTACCTTGAGATGACAAGGGTTGTGAACTGGCACTATATAAATAAACAGAATTGAATTGAATACATTTTTCTTATGTTGTAAATTTTTCACTCACTGTACAGTCCTTATTTTGTGTTTTGTAGTTTTTACCTTTGTGTGTACCTGCAGGTTTCCTTTTGCGTTTTACTTTGCTGTTACACCGGCAATTCTCCACTGTGGGACAATAAAGGATATTTCTATTCTATTCTACTTTATTCTGTTTGT
Source organism: Girardinichthys multiradiatus (assembly GCF_021462225.1). Classification (NCBI taxonomy): domain Eukaryota; kingdom Metazoa; phylum Chordata; class Actinopteri; order Cyprinodontiformes; family Goodeidae; genus Girardinichthys; species Girardinichthys multiradiatus. The sequence continues at coordinate 27,448,640 of NC_061803.1, read as the reverse complement.
TAATGATAAGGTGATTAGGACAGGAGGCTTACGCGGATCAATAATAGGTCAAAAAAAGCTTAGAACCTGAAGCATACCACTGCTTGCTCGCTGAACATTCACTTTTTTTAGAGTTCACATTCTCTGGTGTGAGAGGATAATTTCTCGCATTACTCTAAATTTGTATGGCTGATAAAATAGCAAACTAACAGTGCAGACCTTTTAGCAAGTAATTGCAGAAAACAGCTTTCACGCTGTTGACATTTACTTACCTGAAAGCATTGGAACCTAATACTTCCTGGAGACATCTGGCCAACTATTACGGCCAATTTCAAGCTTTTACTCCAATAGTATGGTTTAACCTGGGGACTACATAGACACAATAATGTGAAAAAGGATTTGTGCCCTTACGTGTTTATTTAGTTTTTGTTTTTTTATGTTTCAGATCAAACTAATTTTAATTCAGACAAAAATATCCTGTGTAAATACAAAAAGAAGCTTGCAAGCTGTAGTCATTTTAAAAGGTAATTGGTCCCTGCATTTGAAATAACTGGAAAAGTCTTTTACATCACTGAACAAGAGATTTTTTCCCACTCTTCTTTGTAAAGTTGCAAAGAAGAGCCACACAGGAGGGTTTTGAGCACAGTGCGTCATTCAGATTTTGGTCCAGACTTAGGGCTTTTATTTTGGTTTATTTTCAACACAGGTTTTGTACTAAATGCTCCAGGTTACTTAATTTAGCTTTGTAGGGATACCGTTTAACCCACTACATAAGTTTGATAATCGTATAAAAAATCAAGACCAGTAAAAATTAATCTAATCTATTATAAACCAGTACTGTAGAAGTTTTGTCTGCAACCGTTTATCAAGATTCTCTCGGTGCATAATATCTGTCATCAGCAGGATGCAGATATACTACACCAACTAATGGACCGGCAGAGGAGGAAACACTGGAAGTTCAGATGCCAGAGAGGACCATATAATTCTACTTGTCACACACACAGCTGTCAAGGTGGCAGAGTGTGTTACCTGATTCATGCTTCACACTGTAAGAGGGTTCCCTGATCTCCAGATCCCTCTGATTCAGGGGTAAAAAAACAACCTTCAGCTGAATCGTCTCCTGGACAACGGTGTAAGGTTGTCATTTATCATCAATAAATCTTTAGTGAGTGAATGAGGTTCAGGTTTCAAAACCAACCAGTGTATCTGCATACCTACACAATTTTTCTCTCCTTCAGCATTTTTGTTGGTCTTTATTGTTTTCTCTATGTTTGTAGATACAGGTCTTCAAATACTTAAGTTGTTCTAAGATGCATCCAAGAAGTGGTTAGGGACAATGCTTGTTAGTGACACAACCCATGACTATGTCCAATGGTCAGTCGTGTGGCTGAGAAAAGTGAATTTTTCCTAAACCTTTTCGTTTTGTTTAGAGAAAGGAGAAGTCAGCTGAGAAATGTACACTCACCTTTGTTGACAGTAGTTTGGACATTAATGGCTGTGTGTTCATTTTTTTGAAGGAAACAACAAATGCACACTGTTACACAAGCGGCACACTGACTACATTACTTTGTATCAAAGTGTCATATCTTTAGTGTTGTTCCATGAAAATATATAATAAAATATTAACAAAAATGTGATGGGTGCACTCACTTTCAGAGCTTCTGTATATTACGTTGGTATTTGGTGCCAGTAGTGAAACTGTTCTGGGCTGGTACAGGGCCATGTTTTAACCTGCGGTTTTGGTGGCCCATGTGTGGGCCATAAATGGAAAACCTGATCTGGGCCACCAAAGGGCCATCATTCTTTGGGTTGGCCGAGTGTAACTGCATTGTATAGGCCAGAACTAGGCCAGATCTCTTTTGCTTTATAGAGAGATGGTTGGATGGAGCAGGTGATGAACTGACAGATTGGGGCCTTGTCTGCCATAATGCCGGGACTGATCCACTGAGCCAAAAAAGCAAAGCTCTCGATTTACTGGTCAGTCTGACTTCTTACCTCTTACTGGTCAGTCTGACTTCTTACCTCAACCTATGGTTATGAGATATAGATCATAACCGAAAGAACACACTCTCGGATGCAAGCAACGGAAGTGAGCATCCCTTATAGGGTGGCTGGACTTGAACACCAGAGATGAGACATTTTGCCCATGAAATTGACCAATTCTCTGCCTTCTGACTCTGCCCTTGCCTGTCCTCCTTGGATTCGTAGTTCTTTTTTCTGCCCTGCCGTTTCTGGACTTCAAACTGTTTACCCAACCTGATCTTTGGAATTTCAGATACTGGACTTTACCTGGATTCTTTTTGGATCATCTATGTGAGAAGTTGAGCACTCCTGCAGCCAGTTTTGTGGACCTTCCTGCCTCTCTGCCTCCTACTGGTAACCATTTTACTATTATAGTGTTTATTGAGATTCCCCATATTACATTGTCCCTAACTTGGTTGTATTTCTGCAGTGGAAAAGTCTGCTAGAAGTCTCTGGTCATGCTCAACTAGCTTTACTTAGTTGGTTCACTATCACTGTTTTCAATAAACCTTTTAAACCTTCATGCTGTGTCACTTCTGGGTCCCTTATTCACTAGCTTCAGCTCGGATTCATCATTTTTCTGAAAGTAAAGAATTATCAACTGTGCTATTGTTGATACAAGGTAGGTTATAAACAGTTTGAATCAAAGACAGACTATGGCTAAGTGTATTTTTGGTTTTGAGAGCTATTATGATATAAAATGTAAAAAATGAGAAGGCAGAACTCTAGTCATAACTTTGGCTCTCAGAATGAACAAATATCAAGGAATGCCTTTATAAAAGCCAAATTTATTAACTGAATCCTCAATGTGCAGTCAAAAAAAATCACCCATTTCTTATTCTTGCATCAAAAAAAAATATATATCAAAGTTAATGCTTCTCTAAGAGCAAGAAGGATAAATTATGCAGGATGTTTGGGATTATTTCACTAAACCTTTTAAGCTGAAGGCAGCCTTGACTCTCTGTAGCTGTGATTGTAAAGAACAGATTATCTGTTGGGGCTGGAGTTTCTGTTGTACGTTTTTGTCTGTGTTTTTTGACTCCTAGTAGGCACTAGTGCTCAGCAGTGTTGGAGACAGGTGTTTTCCGTCTCAGTGATTGAGTCCTGGAGTACTTAAGCAGGAAGCAGCCAGCATCTCATCGCTCGAGTTTTAGCCTTTGTGGTAGCTACTCAGCCAGACTCGTATTAATTAAGGTTATGTGTACCTTGCCTTCGAGAACGTGTAACTTGTTCTTTGTTCTTCTTAGTGAACTGAACACGCGACCACCTGGAGGTTACTCAGGCTGGCCCCGGTGGCTTCATTCAAACACTAACTACGTTTTCAAGGACCTTCCAAGGATTATACCGACAACTACCTGGAGGTTACCGAGGCTTGCCCCGGAGGCTTTGTTTCGCACTTGCCTTGCTAGGATCTCCTCAGGAAGGATCTTCCACACACACCTACCCGACACCGAACTCTGGAACTTCCCTGGCTGGCTGCTTCCGGACCCAGATTCTCCAGAGACCATTCAACCTAACCTGTCCACCCTCCACCTCTCTGCTGATGCTTCGCCTGCACTCCAAGCTCTAACCCAAGTAACTAAGAAATCATCGGACTTACCATTGTCTCCATATTCACTTCTTCTCCAGTCCAAATCCCTCTCCTCCTGGCGGATTGCCTACTCCCTCCTAGTAAGAGACATTTCACATTTAAGTTCCGGTTTCATTTACTGTGCCACTTACCTGTCGTTTTTTCTTACAGTTGTTCCAGCACACCATACTGACCCATGTCCTTAAATAAACCTTTTTCAAACCCGTTCCCTTGAGCGTGATTCTGCATGTGTGTCAGAGCCATACGTAACACTATGACATTATCAGTAAAAGGTAAAATAAGAAAAGCTGCAGTCTCATGTAATCTTAAGATGTCCTGGCCTCACACTGCACTCGAAAACAATGTTCCACCAGCTGCGGCTATCCATTTTCCAGAAACTTCTACTCTTTTATCTTCAATCAAATCTCATTGAATTATGTTTAAATTTTGCTGCAACATTTTTCATCACTGTGCTATGCTTTCAAATTTTGGCTGAGCGCACAAATCATCCTCTGCCACAAACTGAAGATATTAGCTCTCATTTCAAACATGTGGGATGGGCACAGTTTCTTTGTTCTTTTTCAAATGTTCGCATCATCCAAAAGAAAGCTCAATGTTAGAGAGCATTAGTGAACAAACAGCATCATGAAGATCAAGGAACACATCAGCAGGTCAGGGCGAAAGCTGTGGAGAGGACTAAAGCAAGATTAGATTATGAAGCAGGATCCCATGCTTCGAACACCTCACAGAGCTCCGTTCAGTCCATCAGCTGATAATGAAAAGAGAGAACTGCAAACTGGCCAGGCAATGACAGCATTAATCAGAAAAGCAACCAAGAGGCCCATGGTTACTCTAAAGGAGCTGAGGCAAGAAGAATGTCTTTGTTGAGACATCAGAAGTCTCGTATGCAGTTTGCCATAAGCCATATAGGGAACAAACCTGTGGAAGAAGGTGCAAAGGTTCTCTGAGGTCTGAATTGAACTAACTGGCCACTATGCAAAACAGTATGTGCGGTGGAAAACATCACCCTAAAAAATAACCTTTCCATGGTGAGATGTGGTGGCACCATTATGCTAAGCAAGGTGGTTCTATAAACTATCAACTTATGGGAGGCTGAATACAAATGCAGACACTTTTCAGCTTTTTGTGTCTAATAATTTGAAAACCGTGTATAACTCTCCTTCCACTTTACAATTATGCACTACTTTTAACTGGTCTACAATGTGAAATAAAAAAAATACATTTCTAAAATTGATAAATGTTTGTGATTGTAATAAAAAAAAAAAAGTCAGATAGTTCAAGGACTATGAAGGCTTTTGCAAGGCTTGGTAATAGTCCCTTTTCAGGGATCCAGATTCAGATATTGACATGCATCCTACCACAGCTCACAGGACAAACGTATCAGAAGTTGCATCGAGAAACCCTGATGGACGTGCAAATAGTTTAATAAAAGACTCTGACAGTGGGTATGATGCTGATCTGCCCCTGCCATTCAAATGTTGGTTTCTGCTTGATTGGTTGGAAGGCTGCACTCTATCATCTCATGTGTTTACTAGGGAACGCAAAGGTATGGCTGAATCATTGCTGGTCTCTGTCATGGGTACGACTGTCTGTCTGGGGCTGAAAATCAAGAAAAAGTGTCATGGTGAAATACAGTTTTAAAGAGCAAAGAGTGTAATAAATAGAAATTCAGCAGCAACTTTGAAGATGTCCTAAATTATTTTATTGACACATGAGCACACAACTTGAGACTTGAGAAATTAAACCAAATCTCATCTGTTCCTATATTAGAGGTGCGACTCCCATTAGGGAAGCTGTCAGAAAAAGGCACTGCAGAAAAAGTGACAGTTCTTTAACTTGGAAAATCTGATATTGCTTTGAATTCAGAACCATGTTAACTCACTTTGAAATACATTTAAATAGCCTTTTAGATGCTTTTTATAGAATTTAAATAATTCACATAGAAAAAAAGCAGTGCCTGTTTAATGTCAGAACCATTACATTATCAATACAGCGCTGGTGAAAACTTTACATACACTCACCGCGGACATGAATCTAATGATTTGGGGTCTTTAAAATTGCATTTGAACCGTCCAACATTAAGTCTTTTCGAAATCCATGGCCAAGGTCAGTTTTGTTTAAAGAACCTTGCTCACTTAATAAGAGAAATCAACATTTGTTAAATGATCTGAACACATCTAAGTATGACAAAAAAGTAAAAACAAAATAAATCTGTTTGGAGGAACACTTTTTCACTATGGATGCAACGTTTTGCAGAAAATCTTGTACAGACCCATTTCAAGTTGTTTTATTATGAGTAACAGAGAAAAGGTGCAGTTTATGTACTATGATCCATATAAAGCTGCTCAGAAGAACACCACTACTTTGGTCCTTAACCACAACCCACTTGGAAGCTCAAAAACACTCCTACCATATGGGGCGAGGGGCAGAAAAGTAATGTAAGGTAAGTTTATTTATATAGCGCCTTTCAGCAACGAGACACTCAAAGCGCTGTACATACAATTACAATACAATCACAAAGCAAATAAACACAGATACAGACACAGAAAAACAAATCAAATGATAAAATCAAACAGAGGTAATTTAAAAAAGTAAAATAAAATAAAGAGAATAGAATGATGGACAAGAAAATGAAAGGAAAATTGGACTGAAAACGCAACTAATCATGCCTAAATGGCACAGTCAAAGGCCACTCTAAACAAATATGTTTTTAATCTTGATTTAAAGCAATTTAGGGTTTCGGTGCTGTTAGGATTTATAATCTGAGAATATTATTTAATATTTTAATATTTTATCAAATAATATTTCGGTCTGTTGAGGGTTGTCCTGTGAATACCAGCCCAGTAAGGCGATGGTATTAGGACAAAATAGAAAGGTGTGAGACGAGCTCTGTCATTATTGAACATCATAAACTCTGCACATATATGGAATGAATTCACACAATTTCTTAAAATACAAGAATTTATTAACAAAAATAAGTCAACTCAAAGTCAAACATATTTCAATCAACAAACTCTTTACTATGCTAAAACAATCCAACTAAACTACCAAGCAGAATTAAAGAATAACGAAGACTAATGGGCTATGTACAATATAAACAAGTTTATTAAAGATGATTGGAAATTATGACCAAAAGAGTGATGCAACATTACCATGCAATGTTTATGTCTGAGAACCAAGGATTATCTTGAAGAATCTGAAAATGAAGTTAAGTTAGTCTTGGAACCAACAGCTTGAAAACTAACAACCTTTCTGTTAAATACTCTTTAGTAGCAAGCACGTGTTCTTACTGGTTAGCAGTTGAGCTAACACAGAAATTAATAGCTTAGCACCAGAATCAACACATACCTTTAAAATACCAGGGTTAATAAAAGGGTTAAAATGCATAAGCACGGACGGCGCGTTATGATCAATGTTCTGTTTAAAATCACCCTTTGTCTTAACTTTAAACACATACAAAGTACACAAAACAGGGCACGTGTGCTGCAGATAGCCTGCTAGCACTAAGATAGCCGAGTTTCACACAAACAAAACTTCATGAAATGAAAAACGTTTAGATCATTTCATCCTAACTGTTAATCTTCCCAAACCTAACCTCATGAACTGTGGTGAGGAATGTTGTCCAAAAGACGATGAAGTTTGAATAAGGTATCCACAGTGAACAAAAGGTTAGCTTCCCGCTAACCTCCTCAGCTTCACCCGATCAGAAGGTGCGTTCATTCTGTGAACAAAAGGGTTAGCTTCCCGCTAACCTCCAGCTGTGGATGTAGAACGGCTCGTTGTCCACCAACGCCACTGCACGGTGATAGGGTCTCTGTTGTCTTCCTTCCAGACTGGGAGATCGCTCCGCTTGGCTTCATGGAGACCGCGCGTCTCTGTAGGGAACTTCTCTGGGACAATTTGCTTCACAGGCCTCAGACGAAAAAGTAAGCAACTCTTACACCTTAATTTCCCCATTCATGAATGAAAATACCGGATACACAGACAGTATTTAAGTCGTACTTTTCTTTGCATATGATCGATGATCGTATGGCTTCCTTGGATCCAGTTGGAGAGTTTATGTCTGTTTGCCAGCAAAGAGACATCAGCGCGCTTGTCTCCCCTATCCCGATAATCACCGGTGGAAGAGGGCGGATGTAGCAACAGTTGTGCTTTTATTCGGGTAGTGGCGTCACAGGAAGTCCGCAGTTATCCCGTTTCCTGGCTGTGCCGGAAGAAGGTTAATGCACTTTATTTTGAAAGTTCCAGAAAAGTCCGTACCGGAGTTTAATGTTGAAATCCATGGCTGTGGGTCCCAACAGCGCTTTTACAGTTTTCTGGCAGTTTATTCCGGATTAGTGGAGCATAAGAACTAAAAGCTGCTTCTCCATGTTTATTTCTGGTTTTGGGTATGCAGAGTAGATTTGAGTGAGATGACCTGAGAGGTCTGGGTGGTTGATACACTGACAACAAGTCAGTAATGTATTTTGGTGCTAAGCCATTCAGTGATTTATAGACTTTAAACAGAAGTATTTTAAAGTCTATTCTCTGAGCTACAGGGAGCCAGTGTAGGGACTTTAGAACCGGGGTGGTGTGCTCCACTTTCTTTCGCAGCAGCGTTCTGGATCAACTTCAGCTGTCTGATCGACTTTTTAGGCAGACCTGTGAAGACACCGTTGCAGTAATCAATTCTACTAAAGATGAACGCATGAATTCGTTTTTCAAGGTCCTGTTGAGACATTAGTCCTTTAATCCTGGAGATGTCCAACCTTGTTACTGTCTTTATGTACCTCTGAAGGTTCAGGTCTGAGTCCATCACTACACCCAGGTTTTGAGCCTGACTGGTGGTTTCTAGCTGTATTAACTGAAGCTGTGTGCTAACTTTTAAATGCTCTTCCTTTGGTCCAAAGATTATTACTTCAGTTTTGTTTTGATTCAGCTGAAGAAAATTTAGCCCCATCCATGCATTGATTTCTTCTAAGCATTTACCCAGCGCTTGAATGGGTTCATGGTCGCCTGGTGACATTGTAACGTATAGCTGTGAAGAATATACTCGTATTTTATGTTGTTTAGCAAACTATTTAACTTTGGAGAACCTTTGGAGTAGGTGTCTCAGATAAGTTTGGCTAAACGTATAGAGGAAATTTGAACACAGCTGAAGGTGACATTACAGATTCTCAGGACAAATATCTTGGGATCACCTTTACAAAAGGCAATTATAATGAGGCTATAAGAATGTCAGCTGCAACCACAAACAGACAGAGTAAATTAGCCCCTAAAAAACAACTAAAAGCAGAAAGAAGCTGCTGATCCAGCACCTTGACACTTGGGGCAATGAGGGAGGCCAAAGAGTAGTAAGTCTCAAAACCTCCCTCCAGGACGAAAGCAAAGATCATGAAATACATCTAGGACCAATGTGCCTCCAGGGCTGGGGCCCTGTTTGTTTTAGATGTGCTCCAACAGAGCTGATATAAATGGCTGAATAACCTCCTCAGCAAATCATCAAGTTCTGCAGGAACACAGTAATGACTTATTTATTTGATGCAGGTATGTTGAACCAGGGAGACATCTGAAACATGCAGGACACTGGACCTTGAGGACTGAATTTGGACACCACTGATCTAGAAGATCAGCCTGAAAATGAAATACTATGTAAATATCTCAGGAGCCTATCATGAAACGATAATGCCAGTATGTAATGTACTATCAACAGATTAAGGAAGAGGCCGATACAGAGTAGTTCTTCCAATGGCAAGAAAAGGCTGAACTAAAGGACATACAGAGGCAATAATTATAGCAGCATAAGCACAGGCATTAGAAAGGGCACTAGAGGTCAAGGTAAACAACATCAGACCTGATACAAGATCCAGGATGTGCGCAGATGTCCATAAGAAATGGCAGGGTGTAAAATATAAAGAGGCAAAGCAAAAACAAATCACAGGTCATAGATAACAAGATGGACATTATAGTTTTGAATATAATAGACAAGATAATTGCATGAGTGGGTGGTGCTGCTCTTGAACTTTTCTTTGCAAAACCTCAGTTAGATGGAGGCAATCGATGACCTGCAATTTTCAAGTCTCTCCACACATTCTCGATAAGATTCGAATTTTGAATTGGACTAGGCCAGTCTTCCTTGTATCTTTTATTAGGGGTGTTTTCCTGCTGGAAGGATAACTTCGGCCCCAGTCTCAAGCCTTTCGCAGCCTCTAACAGGCTTTCTTCCAGGATTATCTTGTATTAGCTCTATCCTTCTTCCCATCAATTCTGACCAAGTTTCCAGTTTCTGTTGCAGAAAAACCTTTCCTTTCTTTCCACTATTACTGTGAGAATGTATGTATGACTGGGAGGATTACTGATTGTAGTGTAAAGTGCTTTGAAGTCATTGGATTTGATAAAGCACTGCACAAGTGCAGGCCATTTAGCATTTTACCATTTTGAGGGTGACGTGCACTGTTAGTTATATGCCACACATAGCATTTTGCATGTGGGCCAAATGGTTTGATTTTGGTCTCATCTTTATTAGAGCACCTTTGCTGTGTTTCCTACAGGGCTTTCGGGGAAATTTTAAATGGGTCTTCTTATGTTTTTTTTTCAACAATTGCTTTCATCTGGCCACTTTTTCTGAAAGGCCAGATTTGTGGAGTGCTCCAAAAACAGATGTCCTGTCAGATTATACCACCTGAGCTGCAGATCTCTGCAGCACCTCCAGTGTTACCACAGACCTCTGGGCTGCTACTCAAATACTCCCCTTAGCCAGCATGTCAGCTTAGCTGGGCAGCCATGTCTATGTCAGTTGGCATTTGTGCCAGTCTTTCCATGGTGATGGATTGAAATGTGCTCCAAAAGAAAACCAAAGCTTGAGATATTGTTTTCTAACTTAACCCTGCTTAAAATCTCTCTACAAGGTGAGTGACGTCTAAAGGGAATTGGCTGCACTTGATGTTATTTAGGGGTAATAAAGAAATAGGGGCTTAACACAAATAAATTTATTTTAAATATTTAACTCTTTCACTAAATATGGTTTTGTATTTATCTCAAAATGGCAGTACAGGCGACACTACCATGTATCATTCTGCTTCCCACATCAAAGTTTTGAACAAGTGGCAGGGATTTGTTGTTACTTTAATCTCAGGCAGAGGAGGGAGGTCTCGATGCCCTACTTTCTGCTGGATAACCATAAACAGCTTGCAGCTGGATCGGCTGGTGGTGTTTGTTCTTCAGGCATCCGCCATAGACACGGGTCCCAGTGATGTCTTCCATTAAATGAAAAGTCTCAGCATGCCACCTTTTTGCCCTGAGACAGTCACGCATGTTTTCAATGACCTGACTGTTTATGTTCATTTTATAAGGAATGCTGTCATGATCCTAAGGCAGGCAGACTGGTGCATTCCCAGTTGGTCTTCTTCTGTTATGTGTGTAAATGAGGAAATTTATTGAAAGCTCTTTCCAATTAAGAGCATATGGCAAAGTAAGATATCTCTTAGGGATCATGTAATTAGGCCTATAACTTAAGCTTATTCAATGTGATTGTGGATGTGGAAAGACTTCCTGCAGAGAAGTAAGTAGCATTTGATGTCTAAGCTTGCTTTTGAAAAGGAATTAAATAAAAAATAAAATGCACACAGTTGGAAAATAGAATAGAGATGACACAATGGGGACTTGTGAGTCATAAAAATGTATGCCAAGGTAATTAAAACTATAAATCAACATCATAACCTCATTATTCATTTTCTACTTCACAATATTATAGTATCTGAAGGTCAGTCAATCATTTTCTACCGCTTATTCCATAGTGGGTCACGGGGAAGCCAGTGACAGGGTGTACCTGGACTGGTCGCCAGTCCATCGCAGGGCAACACACAAACAACCATGCACACACTCATTCACACACATAAGGGCAATTTAGAGAGACCAATTAACCTAACAGGCATGTCTTTGGACTATGGGAGGAAGCCGGATTACCCGGTGAGAACCCATGCATGCACGGGTAGAACATGCAAGAAGAAAGAGTCCTGAACAGGAATTGAACCCAGGGCCTTCTTGCTGCAAGGTAACAGCACTACCAACTGCACCACCGTGCAGCCCAGTATCTGAAGGTATTTTGTTAAAATGAAAACACAATCAAAACATGAAAACAATATCCTGTAAAGAAACTATTTAAGTGGAAATGAAATGTAAAATGAAATACCCCCTCAATGTCATATCCACAGGGCTGTCAGCAGCTTGGTGTGTGTCTCCTCCTCCTCTGATTGTAGGGTGTGACCGGCAGTTTTCCAGTTCAAGTCTGTTTCTAGATTCCTGTGCTCTGTCTCCTCACTCTCAGAGTTCATTGGAGTATTCACCTGAGGACTCCCTCTGTGAATCTCCTCACTGCTCCTCTAGCTGCTCCCCTAGTTCATGATATCAGTACCCCTTGACAACCATCAACCATAATCCATCTGCCTATCCACCCTCCAGTGCTCCACTGCTTCTTACGTCTCCTTCTGGAAGACAGAACAAGAAAATCACTTATAACGAACAGCACTCACCACCACCTGCCAATCTCAGCCTCTGTGGGTATACTCACCTTTCCCCCTTTGAACACCACCATCTCTCCAACATTAAGCCAAACTGCAAACTGCCTCTATGCTTCTTGTACTTACAACTTAAATCTTCTCCTTAGTGACGTCCTAGATTTCTTCTGTGGTCCTGAAAGAATGATTGATTCATTTATAGTATCAATAAATGGTTCAAACTTCTTTGGCGTCTGTAATTTATGCCTGCATGATGGTCTCAAACCAACCAACATAAGATTAACTTGTTTAACAGTACCCCAGCAATTCCTCTGAAATGTAAAAAAAATCAAATATTAAAAGGAACGAAAGGGCCAAAATAATACATGGAAGACTTGACTCATCTGACAGAAGCAGCGATGCAAGATTTGTGGCTTGGAGGGCAGAGAGCAGCTGTCAGGGTAGCACTTGAGTCAGCCAACAGGCTCTGTGTAATTAAAGCTCTGCTCCCATACCTGCAGGGACAAAAAGGGAAGATGGAGATGCACAGTACACGTCATTTGTAAATTATGTATCAGTGCTGTAGAGCTACTACAATCCTTCAGAAATTGGATTTGTGATGAAATGTGTTGTTTTGGATACAATTCATCCTGCTGCCTTAAAATGTTTTTTTTAATGTTTGAGTCTGTTTGGCTTCATTTTGAGAATAACTGTTGGTGGAAGTGATGCTACAGAGAAGCACATAATAATTAAGATACATTGTTCAGATTGTTTGGAAGTAGTCCTGAAGAACAAGCTGTGCACAGTCCCCCAAGACACTCACCACCATGCACCTGACAGAAGCTACTGAATATTTTCAGTGTCTTCCTTTGAAATTCCTTCTATTTTGGCAGCTCTCTGTTCTCGTGTAAAAGGAGAAAAAGATGAGACGTTTTCTTTCTACCACTACCAGAAGCAGCAAAAAGTAAGACACAGAGAGTCATACAGGCGTAGAACTTTTGCTTACAGTGGTTATTTGCTACACTGATGGAATTCATAGCTGTGAAGTTATAGCTGCTTGATTGCCACAAAGTTCTGAAATATATAAAAGAGCCATCACCCCAAAACCATAGCATCCAAAGGTCAATTGTCAGACAAACATCTACATGAAGAAGACATGGAACCGCAAAAGAAACTGGTTTTCCAAGTTTTTCCCACTTTTGTTTTAGCATATATAGAGACTAGAGATTTGGCCCGTTCTTGTCTGTAAAATATACTATATTGCCAAAGGTATTAGGTCACATACATGTTACAATCACTTCCATGACTGCAATTGTTTGGTGTGGAAATGCTAAAAAAATGTTTTCTTTTTTTTTGCCCCACTAGTTGCCTTTATTTTTATATTTTTTGACAGTAGATAGACAGGAAATGGGGGCGGAGAGAGAGGGTAAGACATGCAGCAAATGTTGCTGGGGCCAGGACTTGAACTTGGGACTCGAAACCTATAGCCTCTGGAAATGAGTCGCACACTTAACCCCCTACACAGCCAACGCTGCACCAGTGTGGAAAAACTTGACCTTTTTGCACAACTTGCTGCTCTCTGAAAAGGAGCCTAATGGAAAAACCTAGCAATTGTTGTGGTCATCCATTTTGGTCAGACAGACCGACTAGGCTGCACGGTTCGACATTCGCATCTCAACACGCATCGCAGCTCTGACGTAACCCGGAATTGTAAAACCCAAACTTTTGTTGCCATTTCCAGCGTGTCTCACTGGACGAAGCAACGTAGGCGCATATTTGGAGAGACAAAAGCTTGCAGGTGAACCTTTCCGCCACAAGGCCATTCCCGAAAGAGCTTGAAAGCTGGAATTCATTCTGATACAAGAAGGTCAGAAGATTCAAAACCGATCGAAGACCCCGCCGACACTCCAGCACAGGTGAAAACCCACAGAGGTTTGTTTCCAAGGAGATGAGTTTTCATATTTTCCCCGTTTTGGGCGGATGAGAATTTTACTGTTTTTGAGTTGATCACGGATGCGTGACACTCTAGTCCCCCCCCCCCCGTTTTCTTCAGACCTACGACCCATCCTCAAGCTGGTGAAGGGAAGAAATCAACGTTTAAGTTATTTTGTTCTTTTTATATTAAATTGGATAGGCATATTTAGGGATCTGGGGAGGTTGAGGCATAGTTAAGGTTAGGTGGTTAGGCGATCACCAGTAGTTAATCCAAGGTATCAACTTGTTGCATGCCATACTGATTGAAGTGTTTTATGCTTCCCTGTTTTTGATTTGCTGTGCAAGTGTGCTGAATCACAGAGCGTGGATGCGATTTTGTCCAGCTGATCCCAAATCAGCCAGGAATTAGAAGTCAGACTTTAAAAGTTTTCCATTCAAAGCAGCTGCGGTTAGGGCCTAGTGGCCTGACCACTCCTTTGTCCTAGTTTTATTACTGGAGTTTTTCCGCCAAGTTCCCGCCTCAGAGTTTTATGACCCTTTGTTCAAGATTTAGGGCAATCAGCTGTTAGTGGCCAAGGGCGTTACTCCACCTTTCTACCAGCTGATCACCGCATCAGCGCATCAAAGAGGCTGCCCTGTACAGTGGTTCTGCTCTACTTTCCAAGTTAACCCAAATTGCACATTTTGTGTGGTTTTGGTTAATAATGATCAATTATTAATGATAATAAACTAATTGTAATTATTAAGTGCTTTGAGCCCATAATCACAACACCAGAGGACATCTCTGATTTCTATTCGTAAGCAATGATTTTTGGTTAAAAAACTGATTTTCCTGAATGATGATTTTTATATATAATTTGTAATAAATATTCATTAATCAATAATCATAATCCTTACAAAATTGATCAAAAGTACTTTGCCATTGTGATGCTTCAAAGAGGATGTTCTCAGGCGGAAGTGGTCACTAAGCCGTGTCACAGTGTCTTCAACAGATTGCAATAGAGATACAGAGAGACTGGAAGAGTCACAGAAAGGCATAGAATTGGACATATTTGGCCTCAATCTACAATTCTCCTTTTTAGATTTTTTCTGAGTTCCTCAGCCTTTCTCATTGATCTGAGCATTGGTCTATCCAGTGAAGTCAAACAAATCCTTTTCATTTTTGTAAATGGAAACTGCTCTTCATCACTAAAGCACTAAAGCTAAGTTAATAGTCCTTGTCAAGTTGAAAGAATTTGTTGATCCTTCAACACACCTTAATAAAAGATCTAGGTGAAATATAATATGGACATATTGGAGCCTGTGTGTGTAAATTAGTTTGTGAGACGGAAGGATTGTGTGTCAAACCAGGTGGTCAGCAGCACAGGAGCACCGCATGGGACTGTGTTCCCATTCCTTTTCACTCTGTACACCTGTCCTGTCATCTGCAGAAATACTCAAATGACTCTGCAGTTGTCAGGTGTATCTGAGATAGAGAAAAGACTGAGAACAAGGAGCAGTTGGACCACTTCGTGAGATGGTGTGGTAACAGTCATCTCATTTCGAATGTGAATAAAACATTCACATGGGGGAGTCTGCAAATGGGGAGGTTGATAATTTTTCTAACTCTGAAATACATGTTTTGGGTGAGAGAATTGTTTGGAAATTGCCTTATAGCCCTTTACAGATTGACGCAGAGCAACAGTTACTTCCGTCAGGTCAATACTGATATCTTTCTATCCTGGCATTGTGATAACACTAACCTGAATGCTCTGGTGCAGTAAAGTACAAAGTCTTCTGCTTTTACAGAGGTGTTCATAGTGATTATGCTCAATTAATCATTTACATTAACCTCTTTTAAATCTTATTGAATTTGCAAGGGAGAACCTTTTTTCCAATCACTGCAAGTTTAAAAATGGGAAGTTGACTGTATTCTGCATCTTGTATACTGGAGACTCTAAAGACAAGTGCCAAATTGCTAATAGCTGGGCATTTGGTCTGGCCAACTATTAAATGAAAAATCTTGTGGAACAGTGGCACAGTAATATTGATAGAACAATGAACTAGCACTATAATATGGCAAGCTACAGTCATTATCTCCGCTCATCACAGCTGTGTATGGGGCAATTGGAGGACCAACATCATATTAACCAGAGGTCATGGTGTTTTGGCTCATCAGCACATTTCAATCAGCCTTTTAATGGGCCTGCTTAAGCTATCACTTGCTCTTTTGGACTGCCGCCACATCTCACATTGGAATGCAGCCTGGGCACCCACTGCTGCTGCTGTTTTATGAATGTATTTCAAAAGCTCCTAGCACAGGGGTGTTAATGAGGGCCCAGCAGAAGAAGTTATTTTACTGGCCAACCTTTCTCAGCAAGGCTGAGCTTGGCTCTTCCTGGTGGGGAGGGAAGACATCACAACCAAAAGCTAGGAGACATTTTTTAAGTACCAACATTTTCAAGAAATTACACATCTCAACAAAACAATGGCACCTTCAAACAAACTTTTTATCTATTTTATTAATCAGAATGAGAATCAGCTTTATTGCCAAGTTTGTACAGACCTACATATATAGTGTAATTTAACCTCAGTATAAATCCAGCTGTTCTGTGAAGGGCACATAGGTTTGTTAGCATCATGATACCAAGCAACATAACCGAACAGGTTAGATAAAGCTGTGGACAAGGTGAAACAATATGTGTACTCAAAAACTAACTCTGCACATGCCGATGAACAAACCATTCCCATGGTGAAACATGATGGTGGCAGCATCATGCTGTGGGGATGCCGGCGCTGTGGGGAGCCCTCGGTGGTGTGAGGGAAGTCGATCAACACCAATGGCAAGATGGATGAAGCTACGTACAGGCCCATGCTACTTAGCTACTTAAATTTGCTCCACTCAGCACTGGTGTTAGTCTTTTTCAATTAATTGTCTGCTTTTTCCAGGTTTTCCAATTACTCAAGATTGAAACTCTTCTGGGATTTCCTTAGCTACTCTTTACTAGTGGCTTTGAAGCAACTTTTGCTTGTCTCAAAGGTTAGTCGACAGTTAGAAAAAAATCAAAATGGTGGCCTCCAGGGTTTCATGAAAAGATAGTTTCTTTTTAACAGCTTTCAGATCTCAACAGCGTCTTATCTGCACGGCTTGTGTGTGCTTTGCACAGGAGGTATTTAACGTGATGGAGGCTGTAGGTTCTCTGATCTTCATCTTCAATAGATTTTAGTAATTGTAAGATCACACACTTTGTTCTGAGTCAAAGAATTAACACACCTTTCAGAAAGGCTCTTCTATTTCATTAATCCCTTTCAGTTTAATTTAATCCTGAAAGAATGCTTAAAACATTAGGTTTGTAAAACAATGAGTCAAGCTGAAAAAAGTGCCTGTACAAAATAAGAACAACTTAACTCCAAAGGATTAGGAGATAATACAACAATTAGCCTTGCTGGAACATTGTTTGTCCACTTGTACCATTAAAGCATCAATGGCAGGGCGCATGCAGTGCTACAAAATACAAACGGTTATGGTTGTATGAGTGGATGAAAGGAGTGTAATGATCATGTCTGGACTTCAGTGACGAGACATCAAGCTGTTTTCAGAGAATCAGATAATTTTGCTCCACCATCTAAGGCTCCCAAGAGGCACTTTCTTTGCCCTCCCCTTCTATCTTTTGTAATTTTGCCATTTTCTGAGAAATTATGAAGGGCAATTATTATGAACCTTCATGTATAAACATGCATGTACATTTACAAAGATTTTACAAGCACAGTAAACCCCATATGTTATTATCTAATAAAGATAATATCTAATAATATCTTATAAATTTCACTCTCATGCAAATTTAATGTATAAAGTATATATTACTTTCATATGTTTGTCCAGAAGCTACGGTGTTTTAATTGCTATCTTGTCTATTTTTGCTATCTGTACACTTGTGCCATATCTGTACCATGTTCTAACAAAAGACTGCTTTTCATATGTTTGATTTTTTTGTCACACAATAAGGTGCCTGATTATCAAAGAAATCTCTGTATCTAAGGTAAACTGTGAAAATAGGGAATGCATTTTCTGTTTGTCTGTTTGATTTTCCCCGATCATTGACTAACACTCATGACCTAAATCAAAAGATCAATGGGGAAATTGTGAAACAGGAATCAGAATTAAAATATCTTAATACAATCTTAGACAATAATCAAAAATCAATAAAACATGTTTTTGTAGAGCTGCAAAAGCAAATTTTCATTAATCAGAATCAGAATCAGAATCAGAAAAGCTTTATTGCCAAGTACGTTTTTGGACATACAAGGAATTTGTTTTGGCGTAGTCGGTGCAATACAATACAAATTAAACAGTATAAACATATCTACAATATAATATAAATATATGTGCACAGTTAAGACTAATTAGAGACTGTCAATGATTTAATGCTGCAAATGTTTCCATTTTTGCAATGGATTAGTTTTCAATAACCTTTACTTGAACCATTACAACTGTATTTTTCATGATTTGTCTGCACTTTAATTCAAAACAAAAGCTTAAAATATGACAAATTAAGCCTCACTCAGACTAAACAGAAACATTCCATGTTTTACCAACACGTTACATCAACTGGACTAAATGATCAGTCTTCAGGATCTGTGGCATAAAATCTGTAATACAGGAGCCATTCAGTCAGTTTAAGAAAAATAATTACAATCATTTGCAACTAATTTCCTTACATCAGTTGCCATTCCACAGTTCATTATCTATTCTTTGATTAGTTTCCATAACAGGTAAAAAGGGAGGAAAGCACTTTATTTCTTAAACACCAGGTTATGGTGTCCAACATCAATAGAATCTAAAAACAAGTTTATTAACAGTGGAATAATTGAAGCAATCTTCAATTAGAACTCTAGAACTCATGTTTTTAGATTAAAAACAAGAGTTCTAGTGTTTGCATTTACCTATCATGTAATATATAACACAATTTCTTTTGAGTGCAATTAGATGTTTGAGAAAGTTGAGAAGTTTGTCAAAGTTTGAGAACGATATGTTTAGATCAAAGCATATTCATGTCACAGAATGCACCAATCAAAGTCCAGACATACTGTAAATTAATAAAAAGTTTTGAAAATTTAACTGAGCTGGAGCTGTTTAACAAAGAAAATTTGGCAAAAATATTAGTCTCTAAATCATCAAAGCTGTTGGAGACACACTGTACCTTGAAAGACTTGCAGATGTAATTGCAGTGAAAAGTAGGTCTACAAAGTATCATGTCAGGGTGGACTGAATACAAATGTGTGTTTCAGATTTTTAAAATATATATAAAAATATAAATAATGTACATACAATGAACATACCAGTATTCATTCCCCAGCTCGTACTGAAGCATCTGGACAATCTAGTTTCGCACACCCAGGTTCTGACTCCCTCTACCCCTGGCGACCTGACGGCATTTACTTAGAAAGACACTTTCTTATTTACAAATATCGCTTTGTTAACACCGTTCCATGTTTCACCAGTTCTCTTCCCCTCTCTTTCAGTTGGCGAATTTACCCATTTATGTTGCTGTGTTCACGTACTGTAAATAAACACCGTTACACTTTTTCAAAAATGACAGAACACTCTGGCCAACTAGACCCAGCAGAAACACTCAGAAGAACCCTACCTGAAAGCCCTAGCCAAATCCATATTCTTGACTCCTCTCTTCGTTCCCTTTCAACAACAGCACCAAACAAACCTACAGTTAGAGCAGATAACTTCCATGCTTCAACAGGCTTCGAATACTCAGTCCGCCCCACATGTAGATGGCACTGCAGCACCAACACCATCGCAACAGCTTCCGTATGTCCGTGACGTCACCTCACCAAACCCGGAAAAGTTTTCCGGAGAGGTTGGTAAATGTAAGGGGTTTTTGCTTCAGTGTGGTCTAGTGTTTAACCGAGCCCCACATTCTTTTCCCCATGATGACGTGAAGATTTCTTATGTTATTGGCTTATTGACTGGCAAAGCCTTACAGTGGGCAGAGGCCCATTTCTCGAATTGCAGGGACTTCGGCTGTACTTTTGAAGAATTTATTAAAGAGTTTAAACAGACATTCTCACCTGTTTTTGACAAGACTCATACTGGACGACAGTTGAGGGCTTCAAAGCAGCATAATAGACCCCTTACTGAATTTTCAGTCGAGTTCTGTACTTTGGCCGCAGCTTCTGGCTGGAATAATGACGCTTTGAAGTCAACCTTTTTCATGCTCTGGACGACTCCGTAAAGGATGAGTTAGTTTTGATTTGTGATCAAAATCTTCTTCCTGGTGGGGCCTGTTGTCCAGCAGACTGTACAATATCTCACATCCCGAGCGAAAATCAATGGAAAATTACATTAACCCATTAGCTGCAGGAATTATTCGGCCTTCCTCCTCACCACTTGGGTCAGGATTTTTCTTCGTAGGTAAGAAGGACGGTTCACTACCGCCCTGTTTTGACTATAGAGGTTTAAATCAGATCACGATTAAGAATAAATATCCACTTCCTCTCATAACGTCCGCTTTTGAACCAGTCCATGGTGATACCATATTCTCCAAATTAAATCTCAGAAATGCCTACCATCTTGTCAGGATCCGCCAGGGGGACGAGTGGAAGACGGCCTTCAAAACACCGCTGGGCTATTTCAAGTACCTGGTCATGCCATTTGGTCTGTGCAATGTGCCATAAAACTGGCCTTTGAAGAATGGCGGCACTGGCAGGAGGGAGCTAAGCATCCTGTGCAAGTCTGGACTGATCATAAAAACTTGGCCTACCTCCAGTCAGCAAAGAGACTCAATCCTCGACAGTCACAATGGTCTTTATTTTTCTCCCGTTTTGATTTATGTATCCCTTTCAGGCCTGGATCCAAGAATGTTAAGCCAGATTCCCTCTCCAGACAGTTTGCCACTGACAACTCGGAGGAGGAACCAGCTCCCATTTTGCCTTCCAACTGGACAGTAGGAGCCCTCAGATGGGAGATTGAGGATGTCATTAACAGGGCTCAACAACAGGAACCTGATCCTGGCACAGGACCACAGAACCGCATTTATGTTCCCTCTCAAGTGCGTGTTAAGCTAATTGATTGGCTTCATTCAGCCAAATTTTCGGCTCATCCTGGTGTGAGCAGAACCATAGCTTTGGTCCAGAGAAGGTTTTGGTGGCCATCCATACATAGAGATGTCAAAGATTTTGTTCAGGCCTGCGCCATTTGCGCCAGGAACAAGTCCAGCAATCAGCCCCCTGCAGGTCTTCTCCAACCCCTCAGCATACCTAATCGACCATGGTCCCACATAGCCTTAGATTTTGTTACAGGACTGCCTCGTTCTTCAGGTATGACTACTGTACTCACAATCGTTGACCGTTTTACTAAGTCATGTCATCTCATACCCCTCAGAAAACTTCCATCAGCATTACAAACAGCAAGACTCCTTACCAAGCACGTCTTTCGCCTCCATGGGATTCCTCAGGACATTCTGTCTGACCGCGGCCCACAGTTCATCTCCAAGGATTGGAGACAGTTTTGCTTAGCCTTAGGAGCAAAAGTTTCACTCACTTCTGGTTACCATACTCAGTCCAATGGTCAGACAGAAAGATTAAACCAACAACTGGAATCCACCTTACGTTGCCTCACATCCACAAACCCCACAGACTGTTGCTCATATCTACCCTGGGTTGAGTATGCCCTTAACTCTCACATATCTTCTGCAACTGGACGTTCACCTTTTGAAGCATCTCTCGGATAATCGCCACCTATGTTCTCAGCCGACGAAAAGGACATTACAGTCACATCAGTTCAACAACAAATTCGCCGCTGCCGTAAGATCTGGACTAAGATCAAGCCCTTCAACGAACTGCTGACCAAAATAAGCGTTTTGCTGATCGAAGACACCGACCTGCACCCGGGTATCAGCCCACCCAGAAAGTGTGGTTATCGGCCCGAGACGTGCCACTCAAGTCTATGTCTAGGAAACTTTTGCCTCGGTTTATTGGTCCTTACGAGATTGAGACCGTCATCAGCCCCTATGCGGTTCGCCTTCGCCTTCCAGCAAGCATGTCAGGGTTCTGGGTTTTTGTGTGTGTTTGTGTTCACTTTGTTTTTTAGCTTTCAGATGGTTCCAGAGTTTCTCAGGTGCCTGGGGTGACAGGTGCGATTGATCTGCTGATTGCCTTGAGGAGTATTTAAGCAGGAGGCTGCCAGCGCTTTGATGCCAGAGTGTTTGCCTTCAGTGGTAACAAACCTAGCCACTAACCAAGCTATGCTTCGTTCCATGACTCTTTGCTGACATTGTGTTTGATTTTTCGCAGGCTGAAACCTGAACCTTGTTTATCTTCGTTGAGCTTCGTCTTTGGCTCCAGTGATTTCCTGGACGCTCAAGAGTACCTACGTTATGTGGATTACGTTCAGGATTTCGTGTTTTGGATTAAGCTGGCAGCTTCCTGGAAATTCCCGACTCCTGCACGAAGGCAGAGGCGTACCCTGTCCACCCTCCAACGCAAGTACCTGAACATTGAACTCCCTCATGAACTCACCTGTATTCACTCCCCAGCTTGTACTGAAGCATCTGGACAACCTAGCTTCGCACAACCATGTTCTGACTCCCTCTACCCCTGACGACCTGATGGCATTTCCTTAGTAACTCACTTTCTGGTTTACAAATATTGATTAGTTAACACCGTTCCCTGTTTCACCAGATCTCTTCCCTTCTCTTTCAGTTGGCAAATTTACCCATTCATGTCGCTGTGTTCACGTACTGTAAATAAACACCGTTACACTTTCAGTCTGTTTTCTCTGAGTGTTCTCTGTATGTGGCTCAGTGCTATTTTGAAAATGACACTGGGTTTCGCTCAAACATTTCATAATGGACTAAAGTGGCAAGCAAATTATTGATTATCCTTCAACTCAGTCCTATTTGTAAAAGAGATTCAAGATCCTTTTTTTACATCAGCCGAAAATAAAAGTACAATTTTAAGGTTTTTCTGACATACGATGTGAAATAAGAAAGCAGGTGACTTTCAGTGCATTTATTTAAGAAAATTGTCCAGCATTTCATTATTTGCTGACAGTTTATGAGGTCTGTGGAGGCTTCTTTTCAGAGGACACTCACGATTTTCTCGGACATCTTTCAAAATATGAAAAGCAGCTCAAAAAATTGTCAAAAGTGGGATGATGAAACTGAATTCAGATTATGCAAACTCACTGTCCTTTAAAACAGTGCACAGCTTCATTTTAAAGACTTTATGGTTTAAATAACAGCTAAATAGCACCACAATACCACCGACAGTGACATAATAACTGCTTAGTCTTTTCTTATGCATTTTTCAATTATACTGCTTTGTAATACAATATCTAGATGGCTTTAGTCTAAATTCGAATGTCATGGGTAATATAAATACTGGGTAAAATATATTTTGCAAAATAAAATATTTTAAATATTTCTAAATTAAGTAAAGTGTTATCTTTACTTAATACTTACCTTTCTGAACGAATAGGCTGTTCCCAGAGTGCTGTATCAAGGCACCTCAGTGGGAAGTCTGTGGGAAGGAAAAAGTGTGGCAGAAAACGCTGCACAACGAGAAGAGGTGACCGGACCTTGAGGAAGATTGTGGAGAAGGGCCGATTCCAGACCCTGGGGGACCTGCGGAAGCAGTGGACTGAGTCTGGAGTAGAAACATCCAGAGTCACCGTGCACAGGCGTGTGCAGGAAATGGGCTACAGGTGCCGCATTCCCCAGGTCAAGCCACTTTTGAACCAGAAACAGCGGCAGAAGCGCCTGACCTGGGCTACAGAGAAGCAGCACTGGACTGTTGCTCAGTGGTCCAAAGTACTTTTTTCGGATGAAAGCAAATTCTGCATGTCATTCGGAAATCAAGGTGCCAGAGTCTGGAGGAAGACCTGGGAGAAGGAAATGCCAAAATGCCAGAAGTCCAGTGTCAAGTACCCACAGTCAGTTATGGTCTGGGGTGCCGTGTCAGCTGCTGGTGTTGGTCCACTGTGTTTTATCAAGGGCAGGGTCAATGCAGCTAGCTATCAGGAGATTTTGGAGCACTTCATGCTTCCATCCGCTGAAAAGCTGTATGGAGATGAAGATTTCATTTTTCAGCACGACCTGGCACCTGCTCACAGTGCCAAAACCACTGGTAAATGGTTTACTGACCATAGTATCACTGTGCTCAATTGGCCTGCCAACTCTCCTGACATGAACCCCATAGAGAATCTGTGGGATATTGTGAAGAGAACGTTGAGAAACTCAAGACCCAACACTCTGGATGAGGTGAAGGCCGCTATCGAAACATCCTGGGCCTCCATAAGACCTCAGCAGTGCCACAGGCTGATTGCCTCCATGCCACGCCGCATTGAATAAAAACACTTTTCTTTTATTGGTTGGATGAAATATGCTAATTTTGTGAGATAGGAATTTTGGGTTTTCATGAGCTGTATGCCACAATAATCCGTATTAAGACAATAAAAGACTTGAAATATTTCAGTTATTGTGCAATGAATCTAAAATATATGAATGTTAAATTTTCATCATTACATTATGGAAAATAATGAACTTTATCACAATATGCTAATATTTTGAGAAGGACCTGTATATGTTTGACACACTGGACAATAACCTTCACAGTGGTGTGTGTTTGTATTCTCATACCCGCTGTAACAGTACCCACAGATATATCTGCACCCTATAAAACCTTTGAGATTTTTTATTCCATAGTAGTGACTTTGAAATAACAGCAAAAACAGAGGGTTTGAACGATCAGGGAAACTGGTCTCAAATTTACACAGAGCAGTAGAGCCTGTGGTTCTGTGAAACACTACAATTTTTCTCTTCAGAATGTTTTCAAATTTATCAATATCACTAAAAGTAACTGCTGTTTGCTCATCGAAGCCTGCCTGATGCTGCCATTTCCTCCCCAGTTCTACAGCACGGCCATCCGTAAGCTCAGGGTCAGAGACGTGTGCGAGGCAGATTGCAAAACATAACTGATTACCGGTATTATCTACAATATACAGGTGACACATTTTCTTATTAATCAGTTCACAGTCTAACGTTCCTGTAGCCTTATGTTTTGACCCTCCTGCAAGATCATTAACAACCTGAAGAACAAATTCCAGGTTATTATCTACAGGTACATCTGCATTTGATTGTACTAAATCGTCCAGAAAGTTCTCGAAAGCAGGCAGGATCATATTTCCATCATCGGTAACAGTAAATGTGACGTGACGATTGAGATTTTCACCCACTAATTCCAGCTGCACAACGTCGTTACGTCTGGTTAAAGATCTTGCGGCGTCGGCTAATTCAATGAGAATACGCATAATGTTTGTATAAAATGCTGCTAGATCTGGAACGTTCCCCGGACAGGGCGGCGGGATGGTAAAAGGTCTCCTTATTTCATGGTTATTAAAACGTTCACATTCAACCACCGCTGGAGGATCTCGCCCTATTTGATCAGAACTGACTGCTACCTCCTGATTGAAATTACCCCCATGCTGATCAGCATTGTGTGATGTTGAAGGATTTTCATGACTGTCAGGTGGAGACGTTGTATTTAAATTTTCGTTAATCTGGTCTAATAAGTTTAAATTTTGGTCAGGTGGTGGTGACGGCCTGTTTAATTCTTCAATAGCCTGATCGATTAAGTTTAAAAAGTCACCGTGCTGATGTTCATTGTGGTTGTTAACAAGAGATGCTTCATCCTCTAAAACATGTGCAGCTATAGGGATTTCGTTAAGCTCAGTTACTAAATTTTTTATTTCATCCAGGGCAAGTCTGATTCGGTTATCCATTTATATGAGCATAAGAAAAATCAGACAAACCAACAAAAAAAAAAAATAAACAGTGATCAGTTCAGTTTAAAATCACCTTGATGTCACCAAACTGCTTCTGTAACAGAATCTGACATGCTGCCAGAAGCGTTAAGGAAGAGGCCTTATTCCGATGGTCCCGTGCTGCTGCTTGAGAGGCCTTCTTGCTGCGATGTTCCTGTCCGGGTCTGGATCGGATCTGTCCTACCATTAACGTTACCTATGTAAAAGAGAATGAACAACAAAACAAATATATATATTGAAATAAACAAATTAAAGCTGAAAAATAAAGGGGGAATTCAAATTAATTCAGTAGGTAAGAATTAAATGTACCGCTCATTAAGGCTCTCACAAGCGTTGCTCTGGTATGCAGAGCAGAGAGTCGCTGTCTTTTGGCTGGGGTTAAATATTCTGTAAAATCAAAATAAAATAAAGTTACGCAGCACAGCGCTCATAAATAAATGAAAATAATAGTTTTAAAATAAACAAGTTTTTTTAAGGGAGGAAGTGAACCCCTATAACTTTATTACATGTAGGTTTATAAACGAATTTTGAAATACTATAACTTACTCCGGGGACGGGTCTGTGCGATAAAACCTCCAGATTTCGCTTCTTGTTGTACTGGACTGATGCACTTGTGTGAAACGCTGCCTTGATCTTTGAAAAGTGACCTTCTGGTGGGCGGCTTCAGTGTCGCATCTGTGGGTGTATCTGTAAACGGATTTATATGATATTTTATTGAACTTTGCTTAAAATACATATATATATATATATATATATATATATATATATATATATATATATATATATATATATATATTGTTGTTTTTATTTATTTTCATCCACCTTGCTCCGCTTTAGTTTGCTTGATCAAAGCTGCTTCTTCTGTGTCTTCCAGAGCGTTCTCTGTCTAATCTGTAAACAGTTTTTATCTGAGTATTAAAACAAGTCTCTAATAATTACACATTCACTCTCAAAGAAAACAAATAGTTTTTTAGGGCTTACTTTCTGGCCCGGGAGCAGCTGGTAACTTATCCGGTGTGTTTTCAGGGGAAATGATGATAATTTGCGGAGGCGTATTTAACGATTCAGATTTTAATTCTTTGTTAGAAGAAAGTTCAGATGTTGTCGGGTTTTCTTTTTTGAAGATAATCCGCCTTCTCAACTTTGATTGTCGGGGGGAAGGTCGATTCCAGCCACTGACCCTTCCAACTTGATCATTCGGGTTGACCTCTCTCATCAAATCTATAAATTTGTTCAATGTTAGCTGATTTATTCGTTAACTATAAAATATTGTTGCATTTCACATTACTTACCATATTCTGATTGTGTCAAGAGGAAATCCTCAAGGTCATCAGTGGTGGGTTCTAAGACAAAGAAACAATATATATATATATATATATATATATATATAAACAATATTAGAGAACATTCACATGCATTTAATGATTTCTTAAAGATGAATACTTACTTCTAAAGATGACATTGTACTTCTGAGAATCGTTAGAAGCAGATTCAACAATTTCTTCGTTTCCTGAAATATTTTCCGACATTTTTTTTCTTGTCAGTACTGGTATTTTCAATGTAACAAGTTTAAACTAGAGTTCTACTAGTATTTTTCAGTGTAATGAGTTTAAACCTTTTTTAGCTGTAGCAGACTTGACGCTGATGAGGATGTAGGCAACTCTGAGGTCTTTGGGACTACTGTGAAACTAAACCTGTTTTTATTACCAGCACACTGAAATGCAAAAAAAAAAAAAGAGGTCCAATTACCATATTGGTTATTCATTACACTGTTTCTTGTGGACATAACTCAGTGATCTCTGACAATGGAAAGCTGTCTCTGTAAACTTTACCAAAATCAAAAAACAAGAATTTCCTTTTAGAAACACATATTAGCAATGAGAAACCAGCAAACCTTGATATACATCAGGCCCTGGGGGTCTCACCTGTTCATGAACCTATGTATTGACTCTTTTGGAGTGGGGGGTTGGGAGAGTTCTAATTACTTTATTGCCCTCTGTCACACACTTGGTCAGGAAATTGAATCAGAAGGCCGAGGGTGATGTTGACTGGGAGTTCAGTTACAGAATAACTTTCAATAAGTCTCTCAATAACATTTGCTCTAAGATGAAAAAAAAAAATGTTTTAGAAAAGCTACAGGTAACTAAAATTATCATTCCTTTTCCTAAAATGGAGTCTCTCATGATTCAAAACAAACACATCATTGCTAGAGTCAATTTATAACTTGGAAACAGTATACTGAGGGCTTGTAAAGTTTTTCTGTTAATTTCATATTTGCCATACCTCTTTCTCCTGGTTTCCAGTCTGTTGACGCAGAAGTGGAAGGTTTGCTCGTTCCACCGATGTAGGGAAGCACAATCTTTATTTACTTTTAGGTCTTTTCTATTTTGAACTGATATAGACTGGCTCATATATTCAGCAAATAGGTCCTGCTGTAAAGCAAAATGAACTTACAATTCTGTCAGGTTACACAGTTCATTTTATTAGGATTTCATGTGACAGGCCAGCATTAAGTTGATTATACCTTTAAAAATATAAAAGGATGCATGTCTTTTTTAGATGTATTAACGCCTGAAAAACGCCTGAAAAACATACAGATTATGAATAACACCCTTTTTATCCTTCATTACTTTTTCTGCATGGAGGGCATGATTAACATAGTCTTCTAGATTTGCTGTGGGGAACCCTATAAAATGTCTCCTACCCAGGTATTAATTGCTGGAACCAGCATGTAGTGCATTTTTTAACTGCTGTCGATAAGCTCCTTGCTCGTTTTCATCTTCTTGTAGACCACTATGTATTTTAAACTCTTTTGTCAGTCTAATCCTATATTCTTCAAAATGCTCTTCCTCTTTTTGTTTCACTCTGGCTATTTCTGCGTAGTCAGCTCTGCGTCTGTATCTAACTGTAAGCCTATCGATTAATCCTGTCACTCTGTTTGTTCTGCTGTTTAAAAAGAGTAAAATATTTTCTAAGGTTATAAAGAAAAAAAACTTGTCATGCCATGAACCTCCGTGACAAGCTGTACCAACAGCCTTCAGCGTCTCAAAACAATAATAAAAAATAAACACAAATAAAACATACATGAGGTACAGCCATGGTGGGGATGGATTTATTCACCAAAGGGACTCATTTTAGCCCATCCAATCCTGTCAAACCTCATCAGATCTTTGGTACAAAACAAAAACTTTCCACCTGCTCTTTTTACTCCCTTTCTTTTGTCCTGCTGTTCTACTTTGCAAGTCCATCAAAAATTACTTCTTAGCCCTCTAACCTTTTCTGCTTTCCACAAAAACGTCCATTCTTATCTCCTGCATCACATCTCTCTCTTTTTTAGTTACTTTTAACCAATAATCTACATCCTCATAACCTTCTTTGTCCATTTTTCTTAAATCACGTGTACTTTTAATGTACTTTTAATTATTGCATCCTATAGATTAACAACTTTTTTAGAGTTTAAACGACCATCATAATGATATGTGGTTATCCATTTATCTAAATATTTTAATTTTAATATTTTAATTTGATCCTGTGCTTCTATAAATTTCCAATCTTTGCATTGTAATTCATTTTTAGTTTATTTTTACTCGCCCCTTTTCCCATTTTTTATTTTTTTTTATTTAAATTTGGTCCAGCATATAAATACCTAGGGTATTCTAAATGCTGGATTATTCTGCTCAGTAGGGGGACAGAAAAATCTCCTTTTGTGGTTATTCTCACTTCAACTCTTTTTTTGAGTGGAGAATTCTTGCCTTTGCATCCACAAAAGTTAATCACTTACAATCCTACTGCTTTGGTATGAGGCAAAACCTAGTGGTTTAAATCCTCCATTCATTTCTCACATGCACACATTTTAAACATGGAATTTTCTTAGTATTTTTGTTTAAAATACTTAAACAGGACTCCGCCGTCCTGGAAACACGGAATTTTCAGTATTACTTATTAATACTTCGAGGACTCGGCCGTCCTTCACACACAGAATTTTCAGTATTACTTATTAATACTTTTCCAGGACTCCGCCGTCCTACTTTTACCTGTTAGGGCCTAGGATTCACAGGGTTTTATTTCACGCAATGATCCCCAGTCATTCGTCACACTTTTTAATCCAAATTCAACTCAACACTTTGTCTTCCCCTCTCTCTCAGAGTTCCGTCAGCCGTCAGACCCCAGCGGGTCCAGTCCCGGAAAGGGTCTGTGAGTCTGATAACGACTGCCGTGCGCACGGTCTTTACTGGTATCCACCAACCCGTTGGAATCCTCAGGCGTAATTGGAATCCGGCTCCGAAGGACCAAACTAATGTCAGGTTTAAACAACCTACAATACTTATATCATCACAAAAAGAAGAGAAAGACAAGGAATTAGTTATTTCACTCGCAGCGAGGAGAACGGACAAAGATGTTTTCAGTTACAATCTTTCTACCGCTCTGAAAAACATCTGTCCAACCCTCTCTTTTTATTATCTTTTCGAGGGTCCCTAATTACGAAGAACGTTACTCCCTTAGGATGGGAAAAACAGCTGCATCGTATACAACACCATTATCTTTTAACAACACACTTCTACAGTCTCCTCCAATCTTAAGATCAGTGTGTTGTCCGTTCAGCACAATCAGCCTTCATCTTTTATGACCTCCTCACCTGCGGACTGCTTCCTTCTCAGCTCCATTTATGACCATTGCCTGCAGACAAACTCGTCACACCCTTTACTCACACAAACATCATGAAAGGTTATAAAAATCAAATAGTCAAGTTAAAGAATAGGAGAAAATATAAGATAAATCTATATTAAATTATTCCAACAATTACCTTTGTTAAAGTTGCCAGCGACGATAACTGAGGAGTCCGGGTTAGTCCGCTCCGCACTCAGTATCTGGTCGGCGAGCACGCGCTGTGCGACCTGCACGTTAGCTTGCGGCGGGATGTAAACACCGACCACGATGAAAGAAGCGAACTCACGGGGAGAATAGAAAGGCTTACAGTTTATGATGAAGGCTTCCAGGTCTGCTGAATCACTGTCACGTCGTTGCACCAACCACTGTTGAGGTAGAAACAGATTCCTCCACCTTTCGCTTTGCCGGAGAGTTCCGTGTCTCTGTCCGCTCTGTAGAGCTGGAATCCTGCCAGCTGCAGCGCAGAGTCCGGTATTAATCCACACAGCCACGTCTCCGTGAAGCACAAAACTGCCGATGAATAAAAGTCCCTGTTTTTCCCCAACAGCAGTTGTAGTTCCTCAATTTTGTTGGGCAGTGAGCGCACGTTAGAGAGAAATATTCCAGGTAACGTGTTCATAGTCCACGCTGGCGAAGACGTACCAGCACCCCAGCCCGTTTCCCTCTCTTCCAGCGTTTCACCGTGTGAGCAAAGGTGAGCGCACCTTTGACAAGAATGTCCAAAAATTCCAGAGCAGTAGGCAGAAAAGTCAGAAATAACTCCTCTGGTGTAGTAGCCCTGATGTTCATGAGTTCTTCTCTGGTGAGAGAGCTCTGGGTACCATCACAAGACAGTTTTAAAGCAAAAAACAAAACAAAACAATGCGCACCAACACGCCGAGGCGACCATCTGCGCCGCCATCTTGATGCTATCTGCATCCACTAACATTTACTTTTCCTTCAAATAGAAAGTACTCCTAGATCAGTGCTTCTGTATTTTTTGTGTGTCTCTGCTCTGTTCTCTCAAACCCCCAGTCGGTCGTGGCAGATGGACGCTCACACTGAGCTACATGCAAGCTCAGTATGAGGGATTGCTGCAAAGTCATTGCCAGTGACTGTCCACTGTCTCTACATGCTCATCCAGGAGGAGTGAATGCTACAAATCTCTGACTTGATGCAATCTGCTGAGTTTCCTTAGATAAAAAAACTTTTTATCCAATTTGAATAAATAATTGAATCTGACTGGTTAGGATTAATTGGAATGTATGTACCTGACTTTTGTGAAGTGCCTTGAGACAACATGTGTTGTGAATTGGCGCTATATACTCGTACTCGTCGTCTTCCACTTTTTTCCGGGACCGGGTCGCTGGGGCAGCAGACTCAGCAGAGACGCCCAGACGTCCCGCTCCCCAGACACCTCCTCCAGCTCCTCCGGGGAGAGCCCAAGGCCAGCCAAGAGACATAGTCCCTCCAGCGCCGTCCCCTGGGCCTCCTCCCGGTGGGACGTGCCTGGAACACCTCCCGAGGAAGGCGTCCAGGAGCCATCCGGTATAGATGCCCGAGCCACCTCAACTGGCTCCTCTCGATGGCGCTATATAAATAAACTGAATTGAATTGATTAATGACTAATGCAAGGAGCTCGGCCAACAGTCAGAGTGATATTGTCAAGACCCTGAGATGTTAGGTTATGGTTTTCATTTATGTTCATGTTTTTCAGCATGTTCCTTGTTACATTCTATAGATTTTTCTGTTATTTTTGACTCTTGGGTTTTGCCATATAGTTCATTCCTTGTGCTCATTAATCTTAGGTGTATTTATTTAGTGCATTCTTTGTGTTTTTCTTGTGATCCCTTTAAATTTAGATTGTTTCCTCTTAGATCTCTATTTGGCATTTTCCTAGGGTTTCTTGTTCATTTCCATTCATGTTTATTTGTCTTTTCTCCTCTTTTCTGCTCTGCTCTTTTCTTCTGTCTCAGCTGCTCCACATTTCCTCTGATTGCTCTGCCTCCCATTTGCCTCAGCTACAATTAATTCCCTCTTATTAGCTATTCTGGTTTGTCTGTCATTTGTCTACCCCTGCCTAAGTGTACAGGTCCTTCTCAAAATATTAGCATATTGTGATAAAGTTAATTATTTTCCATAATGTCATGATGAAAATTTAACATTCATATATTTTAGATTCATTGCACACTAACTGAAATATTTCAGGTCTTTTATTGTCTTAATATGGATGATTGTGGCATACAGCTCATGAAAACCCAAAATTCCTATCTCACAAAATTAGCATATGTCATCCAACCAATAAAAGAAAAGTGTTTTTATTCAATGCGGCGTGGCATGGAGGCAATCAGCCTGTGGCACTGCTGAGGTCTTATGGAGGCCCAGGATGTTTCGATAGCGGCCTTCACCTCATCCAGAGTGTTGGGTCTTGAGTTTCTCAACGTTCTCTTCACAATATCCCACAGATTCTCTATGGGGTTCATGTCAGGAGAGTTGGCAGAACAATTGAGCACAGTGATACCATGGTCAGTAAACCATTTACCAGTGGTTTTGGCACTGTGAGCAGGTGGAAGGTCGTGCTGAAAAATGAAATCTTCATCTCCATAAATCTTTTCAGCAGATGGAAGCATGAAGTGCTCCAAAATCTCCTGATAGCTAGCTGCATTGACCCTGCCCTTGATAAAACACAGTGGACCAACACCAGCAGCTGACACGGCACCCCAGACCATAACTGACTGTGGGTACTTGACACTGGACTTCTGGCATTTTGGCATTTCCTTCTCCCCAGTCTTCCTCCAGACTCTGGCACCTTGATTTCCGAATGACATGCAGAATTTACTTTCATCCGAAAAAAGTACTTTGGACCACTGAGCAACAGTCCAGTGCTGCTTCTCTGTAGCCCAGGTCAGGCGCTCCTGCCGCTGTTTCTGGTTCAAAAGTGGCTTGACCTGGGGAATGCGGCACATGTAGCCCATTTCCTGCACACGCCTGTGCACGGTGGCTCTGGATGTTTCTACTCCAGACTCAGTCCACTGCTTCCGCAGGTCCACCAAGGTCTGGAATCGGCCCTTCTCCACAATCTTCCTCAGGGTCCGGTCACCTCTTCTCGTTGTGTAACGTTTTCTGCCACACTTTTTCCTTCCCACAGACTTCCCACTGAGGTGCCTTGATACAGCACTCTGGGAACAGCCTATTCGTTCAGAAAGTTCTTTCTGTGTCTTACCTTCTTGCTTGAGGGTGTCAATAGTGGCCTTCTGGACAGCAGTCAGGTCGGCAGTCTTACCCATGATTGGGGTTTTGAGTGATGAACCAGGCTGGGAGTTTTAAAGGCCTCAGGAATCTTTTGCAGGTGTTTAGAGTTAACTCGTTGATTCAGATGATTAGGTTCATAGCTCGTTTAGAGACCCTTTTGATGATATGCTAATTTTGTGAGATAGGAATTTTGGGTTTTCATGAGCTGTATGCCACAATCATCCGTATTAAGACAATAAAAGACCTGAAATATTTCAGTTAGTGTGCAATGAATCTAAAATATATGAATGTTAAATTTTCATCATGACATTATGGAAAATAATGAACTTTATCACAATATGCTAATATTTTGAGAAGGACCTGTATATACTTACTGCTTCTCTGTGTTCCTCGTTGTTTCCTTTGATTTCTCTGCTCCGTGGCTAATTTCTCCATTGTTCAAGTTGTTCCTCCTAGTCCTGCTTGATTTTGGTAAGTTCTTTTTATTTTGTTCATTAAAGTTTTCAGCCTCACTTTTAGTTTGCTTTGCATTTGTATCTTTACCTCCTCATCATGACATGTAGAGTTGAGAGTCAGGTTGAAAGCCATATTGAAAGACAAACAGGTAGCAAGTTTAGCAAAAAAAAAAGAGGAAAGACACAAACACCCACACATATCTAGCATGACTAAAGCTGTAAAAAGGGGACACAACAGTAGTGGTAAATCTAACAAGTAACACAAGGGTTAGAGAGAAACTATATATATATATATATATATATATATATATATATATATATATATATATATATATATATATATATATATATATATATATATATATATATATATATATAGTTTCTCAAAGAAATACTTGTTAGATTTACCACTACTGTTGCCTTGCAGCAAGAAGGTCCTGGGTTCGATTCCCGGCTTGGGGTTTTCTGCATGGAGTTTGTATGTTCTCCCCGTGCAGGCGTGGGTTCTCACCGGGTACTCCAGCTTCCTCCCATAGTCCAAAAACATGACTGTCAGATTAATTGGTCTCTCTAAATATCCCTTAGGTGTGTGAATGAGTGTGTACATGGTTGTTTGTGTGTTGCCCTGCGATGGACTGGCGACCTGTCCAGGGTGTACCCCGCCTCTCGCCCATAGACTGCTGGAGATAGGCACCAGCTTCCCCGCGACCCACTATGGAATAAGCGGTAGAAAATGACTGACTAACTGACTGAATAGATATATGTATATAAAACTTGGAACTATTATTACATTTTCGAATGTTGTTACAGCAAGTGTCTGTCAGGAAGAAAGAAGTGAGGAATCTTGCGAAACTTCATGGTAAGTATGAATGTTGGACAGATTTGTATCTTACTGTTTGTACGGTTATCTTGGCTTGGGAGGAAAGAGAGGAGGTCTGGGGTTGTCAGAGGTCTGTTTGGCAAAGAAGCAGTATGTTTTCAGGAGCGGGGCATGTGCAGTTTCACTAAGAGTTAGAGGGTAGACAGGTAGGTGAAAGAAACAAGTTGATGGTCCTGGAGATAAGCAAGGTGTCCAGGTGAGTATATTGCAGAAGGTATCTCTGAGGGTTTTGTCAGAGGAGGTGGTGTAGGGAATCTCACAGACTCACCATTTAATGAATACAGAGCAAGATCAAGGGGAACATCAGACTGTTTCTTAGAGGGCTTAAGGCTACCACATAAGTTTGATACTCTGAATGACGGTCAGCATTCTTGATGAGCTGGCCCTGCAAATAATTCCAGTTGTTTACTAGGGCTGGCCTGCAGGAAGATAGCACATGCAATGCTAATACAACAAATCCTAGAATGCTCTACTGGTGTGTTGGCTTGTCAGTCAGAACCGACAAGCCGCCCTCTACTGTTGACATTCAGCAGTGACTTCAAGCTAGTACCAGCCACATCAGTAGAAAAAGAGATGGCCGGTATCTGACCAGTGTCCTCCTACCTTAGCTTTGGATTTCTGCAGTTCTTCTCTTATGTTTTATCAAATGATTGATTAAACAGTGCTCCGTGAGCCATTAAGATCTTGGGTTATTGTTTTCAAACCTAACCCTGCTTTAAGCAACTCCACAGCTTTGTCCCTGATCTGATCTGTTTGCTGTGTTCTTATGGTTTTATTATGCTTGTTTGCTAATATTCTGTAACCAACCTCTGAGGCTTTCATAGAAAATCTGGATTTATATTGAGAAAAAATAAAAATAAAACACCAGCTGGTGTTATCTGAAGGCAGCTGGTTGCACTGTATTTTATTTGGGGGTATCAGATGGAAAGGGGGCAGGGAAAATATCCATGCCACACTTTTCAGGTTTGTATTCCTTAAACATTTTTAAAACCTTATTTTATTTTCCTTCACAATTTGTTCAGCTAAAAAGTATTTGCAATGTGCTGCATAAAAAAGGCCAAAAGTATGATGTGCCTGTGAAATCAATTTGATGGTTAAGAAGGATATCATGAGTAAAACAGCTGACAAATGTACAAGGTTAGGTTGCATTGATCCGAGATGTTCCTGTGTTATGGTGTGCCTAAAAAGAAGACCAAACATGCTGAGAAATCTTATAGTTATTTGGATAATTGGGAGTATGCACAGTCATTGTCATTTCCAAAAAAATATTTTTAACAAAGACTGGGCAGAACATTTTAAAAAGCTAGATCACGACTCATTCTTTATTCATTAACTAATACAAATAGACCTGGTTACCCTTTGCATCAGATGGTTTTTTATTCACTATTTTGTAAACAGAACCACTCTTTAAAAGAATACCAGGCTTGTTGAAGCTTTAATAAAGCAAAGCCCTGATCACTAAATCAATTTCATTGTATTTGGTTGCTAATCTGAAATGTTCCTTTACTGTTGCAAAAAGGTGGTAATTGTCAAAAATAAACAGGATGCACAATCTCTGCTGTCTGCCTTTTAACTCCCATCTTTATGTACAGTATTTTCTATTGACTGGAAGTTGACCTTAGCCAATGTCACCACAAATCCATTCCATTTCACTTTATTTCTACATGAATACATTGGACATGAAATGTCACACTTTAAGCAGATTGCTGTGTTTTAGATGTACCTTCTATGCTCTCAGCTGGGTGTACAACCTGAAGTGTCATTTATTTCCATTGCTGCCAGCAAAGTAAGTTGAGTATGATGAAAGAGAGCCTGGCATGCTGTGTCTGAGTAAATGAGGTGGAACACTGCCTGGGTCAAGGCAGGTGGGAATTCATCTTTCCTGTAACACACTCTGAAACAGTTAATGTGTCATTTGACAGAAACACTTTGCATTTTCACTTGACACATAGCTCATGGAGGGTAACTGTTATTTGGTTTTGTTATGGTTTGTTGTGCTTAATGTACTTCATTCTCCCAAAATCGAGCCCTATCCAAAATCAAACAGTTCTTGGACAGGATTTTATATATTATCACTTTCAGGAAAAACAGTCTGTGGTGATTGTTGCAATTACAGGCATAAAATCTATTTTAGGATGATTAATTATTGTTGGCAAAAATATTTATACTGGCTTTTAGGCTTCCAGTCCAGAGTTCTGAAGGTTTTAGGACTTTGCGGTAACCAAACAGAAAATATTAGGTAATCCAAACACTGTCAGAACAGAAAAACTCCGACTCTTACTACGCCTGCAAAAATAATAGTACATTTTGCTACATTATTATTATAGTCATGTAGTCTGCTATCATTGCACACTACATGTGGCTCCATCCTACTTAAGATCATAGAAGGGTAACTCTGTTATGATTTGGGGTTGTTTGGTTTTTGGTTTCAGGTTTTTTCCTTATGTTTTTCATGCTCAAGTCTTGTTTTCGGATCATGCCATGCCTGTCTCGCCTGCCCTTTTGTTGTTTTGTTCCTGCCTCCTGCTGTGAGGGAGTTTTTGTTTTTTGTCATTAAAACCTTTTTACTTACCGACATGCTGCCTTCTAGTCTGCATTCTGGGGTCCTATATCTCACAAGCCATAACAAACACAGACTATATAGATTCACATAAAGGAGCCTGCCTCTTGTTTTTAAGAGTGAACTTGATAGGTTTTAGAAATGTGTGTTTTGTAAAACTGTAATTGAATTAATGCAATATATTTATGTAGATTGATGTTTGTTATGTTCAATGTTTGCAATAAAACAATAAAACAAACTAGATGTTTTAGAATTTGACATTTATTGCACATTAACAGGCCACAACTGGCTTTAAAATAGGTTGCTGTGGAAGCGAGCGATGATGCAAGATGCATCATTTCATTAGAGTTCCTTGTAATTGACATGGATAATGTCTTTGTTTCCAGACATAATATGCACATCACAAGTACAGTTTTGCCATTGACTTCAGCAAGCATAAAATAATGTCTATACTTTTAGTTTAGAACAATAACTTTTGCGAGGCTCGCCGCCATCACCATGCATCTCTCTGTCATGACTTGTGCAACGGAGGACCCTGGAATGCAGACGAGCAGGCAGCATGACGGTAAGTGAAATTATTTAATGAACAAAACTTACTTAAGAAGACAGTGGCAAAAAACAAACATGGACAGGCTGGCAAGACAGGCTTGGCATGAGAGAAGGACAATACATGAACTGAGAGCAACGTGATCCAAAATGTTTCCGCGAGGAATAAACAGAACAGATGTGTATATATGGAGCAAGAACCAGGTGAAACGAGGAGACTGAATGCTAGGTGCATGTGAACCAAATGAAGATGATTGACAACAGACAGGAGAGAACAAAACGTGGCTGGAGCAGAACAGAGACTCTTGAATACAAACTAATAGAAACACAACATGAAAGTAAAGCATCACATAATCCAAAAAACTAACTTTACAAAACATGAACTAGAAGACAAAAACTAAGTCATGTTGTAAATATGAATCTGAGAATATTATTTAATATTTAATATTAATATTTTAATATTAATATTTTCATATTTTATCAAATAATATTTCGGTCTGTTAAGGATTGTCCTGTGAGTAACAGCCCAATTAAGGCGATGGTATTAGGACAAAATAGAAAGGTGTGAGACAAGCTCTGGCATTATTGAACAGCATAAACTCTGCACATATATGGAATGAATTCACACAATTTCTTAAAATACAAGAATTTATTAACAAAAATAAGTCAGCTCAAAGTCAAACATATTTCAATCAACAAACTCTTTACTATGCTAAAACAATTCAACTAAACTACCAAGGAGAATTAAATAATAATCAAGACTAATGGGCTATGTACAATATAAACAAGTTTGTTAAAGATGATTGGAAATCATGACCAAAAAGAGTGATGCAACATTACTATGCAATGTTTATGTTTGAGAACCAAGGATTATCTTGAAGAATCTGGAAGTGAAGTTAAGTTAGTTTTGGAACCATCTTAGGAAATAATCAGCAAATGTTTAGACAACCCTTCACAATGCAAGATCAGATAAAATATTATTTTAATAAAATAATGTTTTAAATAATGATCTGCCGAATAAAACCAACCTCCTGGATGACTAATCCTCAACGGTCTCTAATTAACTTAAATTAATTAAATTAATTTGGAAAAGAGCCTAATCTTTCTGGAGAAATGGGGCTTAATGGTGTTTACTTAGTTATCAACTCTAGTAAATGATGTTCTGGGACTATTATCCACTAGCTTGAAAACCAGCAACCTTTCTGTTGACTAGCCTTAATGCTAGCACACACGTGTTCTTACCGTTAGCAGTTAAGCTAGCAAGAAGCGGATAGCTTAGCACCAGAATCAACACATACCTTTAAAATACCAGGTTAATAAAAGGGTTAAAATGCATAAGCGCGGACGGCGCGTTATGAGCAATGTTCTGGTTAAAACCACCCTTTAAATAAAGTTTATCTTAGCTTTAAAACATATAAAGAACACAGAACCGGCGCGTGCCGTAGCTAGCCTACTAGCGCTAAAGATTGCCAGGTTCCACAAAACAAAACTTCATAACATGAAAACATTTAGATCATTTCATCCTAAACCTATCTGTTAATCTGCCCAAACCTAACCTCTGACCATGGTGAGTAAACGTTGTCCAAGGGCGATGAAGTTCGGATAAACGTCCACAGTCAACAAGCGGTTGGCTTTCAGCTAACCTCTGCGTTCGCTCTGTGAACAATAGTGTTAGCTCCGGAGGGCTGGGCGGCTGTTCGTTACCGTAACACGGTGGTGCAAGCTGTAGTCCATCCTTCAGACTTGGCTTGTAGAAACAGCTTCTCTGCCGGGGATCTCTTCGACACAGTTTTGCTTCTGCGGAGCTTCAGAAAGAAAATGTAAGCAACTCTTACACCTTAATTTCCCCGCTCATGAATGAAAATACCGGATACACAGACAGTATTTCATTCTATTTAACTTTGCATATGATCGATGATCGTATGGCTTTGGATCCAGTTGAATTTATGTCTTTTTGCCAGCAAAAGACATCAGCGCGCTTTCCTCTCCTATCCGGTCCCTCTGCAAGGCCGCGTGGAAGAGGAAGACTTGTGGAAAGGTGGGGCTTATATGCGGCAGTGTCATCGCAGGAAGTCCGCAGTTACCCCCTTTCCTGGCTGTGCTTTTATTTGGGTAATGGCACCACAGGAAGTCCGCAGTTACCCCCTTTCCTGGCCATGCTGTAAGAAGGTTAATGCACTTTATTTTGAAAAGTTCCAGGAAAGTATGTACCGGAGTTTTAGTGTTGAAATCCATGGATGTAGGTCCCAACAGTCATGACCAGGAAAATAATAAACAGAAACATGATTCAAAACCTCGACTGTGAAAAACATAAGAGGAAAAACCCGCAACCAAAAACCAAACAACCCCAAATCATAACACTCTCTTATTGTTGGTGTCAGTCTGTGTGCATCATGAACACTCGCCCACCTTACACCTCCTCAACCAACTGGCTTCACATGTGCCTCTATCTCATCACCTCTGCATTTCCCTTGCACTGAAGTAACAAATCTTCTAAAAAGCAGTTCTCTCACGCATCAGCACGTTCTTATGAAAAGTCATTCTAATTGATTGAGTTGTAGTAAAGCAACGCGTTGTATGTTCAGTAACGTAACGGATTTCCCAAAATGAGAAAGGTAATTACTTAGATTACTCCGTTACTAAATGGACAACACCATTAGTAACTCATATTCTCTCTAAAGAGAATATGGCAACACAACTTTGGTTTGACCATAATGCACAGCACCATGTTTGACAAAAGAGTACAAACCAAATAACCACAAACAGCCCATTCTAACTGCCAAGCTTGGAGGCGGATGGGTAATGCATCAGATTTGTTTTGACTCCACAGAATATGGAGATATTCAAGGGTGTAACTTTGGGTCCAACATTAGGGGGGGTTAGGCGCTTATTTTCAAGCGTACAATGCCCCCCCAAAAACACACACACACACACACACACACACACACATGCATTTATTTCTTTTCCACTCACAGCACTGATTAGAAATTACTTGTCAAAAAATCTGACGTATTTAGAACACATCTAGTTTTTGGCATCTCTGCTCACTCACAGCCTCAGCATTAGCTGACCCCACTCTGGGAAGATCCTTTCATTGTACCACGATTGCTCCACCAAGCTCCTGAGAGTGACCTGTTCTTTCACAGTATGAACAAATGTGAAGCAGTCTTCATAACTAGGTGCCTTATTTCACACATCTGAGGGCATGGAAGTGATTGAAAGACCTAAATTCAATTATTTAGAAGGGTAACCCAATACTTTAGCAAATACAGAGTATATAAAAGGCTTAAATGATAGGAGACATTGTAACTATGATTATAAAAGTATAATTGTATCTTACTCATTTTGGTGTAATACCTATCCCCTTTTACCTGACTGAGCTCTAGTTATACTTCATTTTTTCCTCAAGGTAATTTTTCCATTAACCACAAATCATAAAGTCTTCCATTCATTTACATGTGCTCAGTGTAATACTTTCAATGAGTCCTCAGAGCAATTTGGATTCCCAATTTGTGTCTATGTTCCATAATTACGCAAAAAACCAAACTCATTTTACATCTTAAATGAGCAATTTGTTCTGAACTGAATCTCAATTCGTAAGATTTGATCTCTTTGCCTGTGTTTTCTCACACAGCGGTGATTAAATAAAGTAATCTTTAAGTATGTTTGAAGGGCTTAACTGTAAAGGTAAAAGCAATCCCATCTGAAGCAGTTGTAAATGTCCAAAGGCTATTTTTTAAGCTTTCTTTTATCTATAATCTGTCTAACAAAGCTGGTTAGAGAAATCTAGCCCAATAGCACTTGTCATTTAGAGATTTGAAAAGAATTTCACATACGTTTTGCAGAAAACATCCATTTTCCCAGCACACTTCAGGTTTGATCATGTTAAGGCCCGGTTAAAAAAGTAACTGCTTCACATGCAGCTTCATTTTAAACAG
Source organism: Girardinichthys multiradiatus (assembly GCF_021462225.1). Classification (NCBI taxonomy): domain Eukaryota; kingdom Metazoa; phylum Chordata; class Actinopteri; order Cyprinodontiformes; family Goodeidae; genus Girardinichthys; species Girardinichthys multiradiatus. The sequence continues at coordinate 27,406,546 of NC_061803.1, read as the reverse complement.
TTGGATTTTTAGAAACTGCTACACTGAGTCAATACCTCACCTCACTGAGAATATGAACTGCCAAGCAGATTTGTTAAAATCTACAAAATTGTTTGTCTGTGACTTAAACAAAAAATTGCATGGAGTGATCAGATTTTTGGGGGCAGTTATACATTTTTTTGCCCTGATTTTTGCCTCTGTGTTGTCAACATATCTATCATCCACCAGGTGAGGCTGCAGTACCCTCCGGACAGCTAATCCCCACTTTCTTGACCCTGCCTCTTGCTCACTGACTGGTGATTGATGGATGATTGTTTTAGCATTGAATTTGGCACAGAAAACCATCTATGAGCAAACTTTACCAGTTACATTTTTATTGAAACAATGATTGTAAGGATTTATTGTTCCTCTTTCAAGTAGGCAACATTGAAAGTGCATTACAAAAAGGAAAGATAACTTAGTGGGAGGTAAGGTAAGTAGTAATAGGATGAAAAATATTGTCCTAAGTTATCTTTATGCATTCGGGTAGCATGACTGATCAGTGGTTAGCACTGTTCTCTCCAAATAATGCCCTTTATGCACCAGACCAAGGGCACACCATAACACTAACAGCCAGCCGTAACGTGGATGGTCGTTACAAGATCTTGGATAAATCCTCTGGGGTTCATCAAGAACACAGTGTGCACCCCAGTTATGAATGATAAGCTCAACTTTTGAAAATGCGTAAAAGATTTAGGGAGATATAGTGGTTCATTGGCATGATGGCAGTATATCAGAATCTTGAGTAGCTGAGACTGGTAGCAACAACACAACTTATCCATGACATGTGGAACAGGCAATCTTCCTCATACTGTAAGGATAGCCAATACCTTGAATGATGTGAAGACCATTTGAAAGAGTTCTGATGAAAATTAAAAAGAGAGATCATATTTCTCCTATTTTAGCTTCCCTTCATTGGCTCCCTGTTAAATCCAGAATATAATTTAAAATTCTCCTCCTCACATATAAAGTCCTTAATGATCTAACTCCATCATACATCAGAGATTTGATAGTTCCATATATTCCTAACAGAGCACTTCATTCTCAGACTGCAGGTTTACTGGTGGTTCCTAGAGTCTCTAGAAGTAGAATGGGAGGCAGATCTTTTAGTTATCAGGCTCCTCTCCTGTGGAACCAGCTCCCAGCTTTAGTCCGTGAGGCAGACACCCTGTCTACTTTTAAGGCTAGGCTTAAAACTTTCCTTTTTGATAAAGCTTATAGTTAGAGTGGCTTAGGTTATCCTGAGCTATCTCTGTAGTTATGCTGCTATAGGCTTAGGCTGCTGGAGGACATAATGACCACTTTCACTCTCTTTGTTACATTCTTCCAAGCTTCTGCTGGCAACAACTTAATGCTCACCTTCTACCGATGATCCACATGGCCCTGTCTTTCAGTGTTTAAACTTGTCTCTCCCCTAGACATAGCTACTGACTGAGCTTCTACTGTGACTAACTGTATGTGCTCTCTTTCATACTCTAACCTTGAAAACTGGCTCAGAGTTTATTTGTTCTTTCTTCTTAGTGTCATTTTCGAAATAGCACTGACCCACATACAGAGAACACTCAGAGGAAACAAGCTGAAAGTGTAACGGTGTTTATTTACAGTATGTGAACACAGGGACATGAATGGGTAAATTTGCCAACTGAAAGAGAGGGGAAGAGAACTGGTGAAACAGGGAACGGTATTAATGAAAACGATACTTGTAAACGAGAAAGTGTAAATGCCGTCAGGTCGCCAGGGGTAGAGGGAGTCAGAACCTGGTTGTGCGAAGCTAGGTTGTCCAGATGCTTCAGTACGAGCTGGGGAGTGAATACTAGTGAGTTCATGAGAGAGTTGAATGTTCAGGTGCTTGCGTTGGAGGGTGGACAGGGTCCGCCTCTGCCTTGGTTCAGGAGTCGGGAATTTCCAGGAAGCTGCCAGCTTAATCCAAAACACGAAATCCAGAACGTAATCCACAAAACGTAGGTACTCTTGAGCGTCCAGGAAATCACTGGAGCCAAAGACAAAGCTCAACAAAGATAAACAAGGTTCAGGTTTCAGCCTGCGAAAAATCAAACACAATGTCAGCAAAGAGTCAAGGAATGAAGCATAGCTTGGTTAGTGGCTAGGTTTGTTACCACTGAAGGCAAACACTCTGGCATCAAAGTGCTGGCAGCCTCCTGCTTAAATACTCTTCAAGGCAATCAGCAGATCAGTCGCACCTGTCACCCCATGCACCTGAGAAACTCTGGAACCATCTGAAAGCTAAAATCAAAGTGAACACACACACACACACACACAAACACAATACCAGAACCCTGACACCTAGGTGAAAAGACTAAAGGAGCTACATCCATTAACATTTACTTTTCCTTCCCATAGAAAGTACTCCTGGATCAGTGCTTCTATGTTCTTTTTCCTTCTCTGCTCTGTTCTCTCAAATCCCCAGTCGGTCGTAGCAGATGGCCGCTCACACTGAGCCTGGTTCTGCTGGAGGTTTCTTCCTGTTAAAAGGGAGATTTCCTCTCCACTGTTGCTACATGCATGCTCAGTATGAGGGATTGCTGCAAAGTCAACATCAGTGACTGTCCACTGTCTCTACATGCTCATCCGGGAGGAGGGAATGCTGCAAGTCACTGACTGGATGCAATCTGCTGGGTTTCTTTAGACAGAAAAAACCTTTTATTCAATTTGAATAAATAATTGAATCTGACTGCACTGTTCAATGAATAGGATTAATTGGAATGTACAGGTCCTTCTCAAAAAATTTACATATTGTGATAAAGTTAATTATTTTCCATAATGTCATGATAAAAATGTAACCATCATATATTTTAGATTCATTGCACACTAACTGAAATATTTCAGGTCTTTTATTGTCTTAATACGGATGATTTTGTCATACAGCTCATGAAAACCCAAAAATCCTATCTCACAAAATTAGCATATCATTAAAAGGGTCTCTAAATGAGCTATGAACCTAATCATCTGAATCAACAAGTTAACTCTAAACACCTGCAAAAGATTCCTGAGGCCTTTAAAACTCCCAGCCTGGTTCATCACTCAAAACCCCAATCATGGGTAAGACTGCCGACCTGACTGCTGTCCAGAAGGCCACTATTGACACACTCAAGCAAGAGGGTAAGACACAGAAAGAAATTTCTGAACGAATAGGCTGTTCCCAGAGTGCTGTATCAAGGCACCTCAGTGGGAAGTCTGTGGGAAGGAAAAAGTGTGGCAGAAAACGCTGCACAACGAGAAGAGGTGACCGGACCCTGAGGAAGATTGTGGAGAAGGGCCGATTCCAGACCTTGGGGGACCTGCGGAAGCAGTGGACTGAGTCTGGAGTAGAAACATCCAGAGCCACCGTGCACAGGCGTGTGCAGGAAATGGGCTACAGGTGCTGCATTCCCCAGTCCTGGGCTACAGAGAAGCAGCACTGGACTGTTGCTCAGTGGTCCAAAGTACTTTTTTCGGATGAAAGCAAATTCTGCATGTCATTCGGAAATCAAGGTGCCAGAGTCTGGAGGAAGACTGGGGAGAAGGAAATGCCAAAATGCCAGAAGTCCAGTGTCAAGTACCCACAGTCAGTGATGGTCTGGGGTGCCGTGTCAGCTGCTGGTGTTGGTCCACTGTGTTTTATCAAGGGCAGGGTCAATGCAGCTAGCTATCAGGAGATTTTGGAGCACTTCATGCTTCCATCTGCTGAAAAGCTTTATGGAGATGAAGATTTCATTTTTCAGCACGACCTGGCACCTGCTCACAGTGCCAAAACCACTGGTAAATGGTTTACTGACCATGGTATCACTGTGCTCAATTGGCCTGCCAACTCTCCTGACCTGAACCCCATAGAGAATCTGTGGGATATTGTGAAGAGAACGTTGAGAGACTCAAGACCCAACACTCTGGATGAGCTAAAGGCCGCTATCGAAGCATCCTGGGCCTCCATAAGACCTCAGCAGTGCCACAGGCTGATTGCCTCCATGCCACGCCGCATTGAAGCAGTCACTTCTGCAAAAGGATTACCGACCAAGTATTGAGTGCATAACTGTACATGATTATTTGAAGGTTGACGTTTTTTGTATTAAAAACACTTTTCTTTTATTGATCGGATGAAATATGCTAATTTTGTGAGATAGGAATTTTGGGTTTTCATGAGCTGTATGCCAAAATCATCCGTATTAAGACAATAAAAGACCTGAAATATTTCAGTTAGTGTGCAATGAATCTAAAATATATGAATGTTAAATTTTCATCATTACATTATAGAAAATAATGAACTTTATCACAATATGCTAATATTTTGAGAAGGACCTGTATATGATTCGATTGAATTGACTTAGCCCATTTTAAAGTTACCCACCTTTCACACAATGCAACAGGAAACAACACTCTCCAATTATTCTTACCTCTGCCTTCCTCCCTCCCTGTTGGATGGAGTAAGGGGGAGTCAGGTTTAGCCTGAACCGGCTCAGTTATGGTTGAGGTGCAAACACACCCTCCAGTTTTGCCACCTGTGCGACCCCTTCTCTTTTCCAATGGTTATAATCAGTCTGACAGAGAGAGGTACCCCCAATCCTTGTGGTTTTTAGTACAACAATGGCCACCAATGGGCTCTATGGACAAACTTTATCAGTTTATTATTTTACTTATTATCCCTACACATATCACACATCTAAAATGGCCAAACTCTAACACTCAGTAGTTTAATCTAACCACCCCACCAATCCCACATCATTCCCAACCCTTTGTGAAGTGCCTTGAGACGACATGTGTTGTGAATTGGCGCTATATAAATAAAACTGAGTTGAATTGAATTGAATTGAAAAAGACCCTTCCTTTTAATTTGGCTTTTAATTCCTGTTGACCAGAAATATTGAGCTGTTTTAATTATTAGTCTAAAAACATTGGGTGCTTTTTCTTTCCCAAGAGTTATTTAGGATAGAAATGGCACCAAATGTTTTGGGATTCCCCAACATCCCCTTTTTACAGGTTTACATTTCTGTTCTCATGAATGCTGGATTCTGTCCTTTAAGCATGCTTCTGGCAATTGTCCAATCAGAAGAAACAGGGCCTTCATGACAGGATTTAGGAGGTATTATTGAGGGGCCATCTAACAGGCTATAATATATAATTATTCTTTTGATTTCATTCATTCAGTCTTTAATTTTATATCTTTTGTTTTTAAAGGTTGAAATAGCTTTTATAAAGAAAGGGTAAATCTAATGCCACCTCTGACTTTATTATACCATCGAGGAATGTTTGTAATGCAAATACAATTTACATTGCTGGCACATACATTGGCACGCTGGATATGAAATTATATAAAAAAAGCCTTAGAATAAATTAACATCTGTCGCAGTGGCATAATCCCACACCGAAGAATAAAAAAAAAAATCTAGCTTTTGATTTCAATATATTTAATGAAATTTGAAAAATTCATTAGAATCCATGTTCAACAAGTATGAGTGACACAATTCTTGGTAAACCTGTCATCAATACTCTGTCCAACCCACATTTCTGTTTAGGACAGTGCTGTCTTCTATAATGTTTTATGTTTACCCTGGCTGTTCAAACTGTTCCTAATGCTATGCACTCCAACAAGGATCCCATGGCCCTTAGAGAAACAAACCCACAGCATCATAGATTTTCCACTATACTTAGGAGCGGGCTTTTGCTCATATCCCTGGTTTCAAGCATAACTTGCCTGGAATGTTTGTTCATAAAGAGCCAAATCTTAATCTCATTTGCCTGGTAGAGTTGAGCAAACTCTGCATGTTTACAGTTGTGAAGGTGGGACAGAAAATGCTGTTTCCTGGCATTCCTGGCAGAAATGTTTGGTGTGTAGATAGTGTTGAATGGTTGTTATAGAGATTTGGTTATGCGAAGATGTAGTTTTTTCCTGTAGTTCTCTAACAGCAAGCTTTAGAGTTTTATATGCTTCCTAATCCAGCCTAGAGACCATTGACCTAAAGTACTGGGCATCTGAGTCATGTCACATTTATACCTCAAGGAAGCAGGAAGTCATGGATTACTTGTTAGAAATTCCTTGAAACTCTGATTAACTTAAGGAAAGTATTAATTAAAATCCTCCAGTTACATTTATTTTAAAGGGATTTTTTTACCAGTGAATAAATATGCTGCTGGTGACATTCTTATCTTCAGTAAGTATGCTTGTAAAATCTTTTTTAAAACATAACATTACATGAAGTATAAATATCGGCAGTTAAGAAGATCCACAAATAATTACACTTCTAAGCATAAATATTTATATAAATTTACTATCAGGTAATTATTTTCACTATCTTGAATGTTTGATGAGAAACATGTTGAACTGACATCATCACATTTTTTCTGCTTTGGTTATGGTGCATGTCATCTGCTCCTAAGTTGCAACTGTGATGTTGCAGTCCTCATCATCTCAGTGAAAAGGAACTGTAAGGAAGCTGTTCAGTTGCAGAACATTTGCCTTAAACCCTTTTTTTACATTCAGAAGTTGCCAGGAAGAAAATTAACTCTGAAAAGTGGCAGCCCTCCATATATATACCCTAAATGAATCCACTGGGTTGATGGTGTTAATTTTGTCAGAGGATCACCCACTGCAGCTTCTTTACAGACTTAAAATTCACAGGTGCCATTTAGCTTAGGGCTGGATGTAGGAAAGGGGCTGTCATTGTGGTAGGATTCATGCTGCTGGCAGGTTCATCAGACCAGTGGAGCTGCCCAGCTGCCTGTCAGCTTTCAGGAGACAGGAGACTCCTCCACAGTTACCGTGGGCCTCTTGGATGTTTACAGATTGCGTTTATATATCAGGCTTAAAGGGTCTGAATAATCAGAATCAGAATCAGCTTTATTGCCAAGTTCGTACATACAAACAAGGAATTTGACTCCGGTACACTTTGCTCTTTGGTTTTGTTTTTGCATTACAGAATATACAGGGGTTGGACAATGAAACTGAAACACCTGGTTTTAGACCACAATAATTTATTAGTATGGTGTAGGGCCTCCTTTTGCGGCCAATACAGCATCAATTCGTCTTGGGAATGACATATACAAGTCCTGCACAGTGGTCAGAGGGATTTTAAGCCATTCTTCTTGCAGGATAGTGGCCAGGTCACTACGTGATACTGGTGGAGGAAAACGTTTCCTGACTCGCTCCTCCAAAACACCCCAAAGTGGCTCAATAATATTTAGATATGGTGACTGTGCAGGCCATGGGAGATGTTCAACTTCACTTTCATATTCATCAAACCAATCTTTCACCAGTCTTGCTGTGTGTATTGGTGCATTGTCATCCTGATACACGGCACCGCCTTCAGGATACAATGTTTGAACCATTGGATGCACATGGTCCTCAAGAATGGTTCGGTAGTCCTTGGCAGTGACGCTCCCATCTAGCACAAGTATTGGGCCAAGGGAATGCCATGATATGGTAGCCCAAACCATCACTGATCCACCCCCATGCTTCACTCTGGGCATGCAACAGTCTGGGTGGTACGCTTCTATGGGGCTTGTCCACACCGTAACTCTCCCGGATGTGGGGAAAACAGTAAAGGTGGACTCATCAGAAAACAATACATGTTTCACATTGTCCACAGCCCAAGATTTGCACTCCTTGTACCATTGAAACCGACGTTTGGCATTGGCACGAGTGAGCAGCCCGGCCGTGTATATTGACCCTGTGGAGCTCCCGACGGACAGTTCTGGTGGAAACAGGAGAGTTCAGGTGCACATTTAATTCTGCCGTGATTTGGGCAGCCATGGTTTTATTATTTTTGTATACAATCCGAGTTAGCACCTGAACATCCCTTTCAGACAGCTTCCTCTTGCGTCCACAGTTAATCCTGTTGGATGTGGTTCGTCCTTCTTGGTAGTATGCTGACATTACTCTGGTTACCATGGCTCTTGATACATCACAAAGACTTGCTGTCTTGGTCACAGATGCGCCAGCAAGACGTGCACCAACAATTTGTCCTCTTTTGAACTCTGGTATGTCACCCATAATGTTGTGTGCATTTCAATATTTTGAGCAAAACTGTGCTCTTACCCTGCTAATTGAACCTTCACACTCTGCTCTTACTGGTGCAATGTGCAATCAATGAAGACTGGCTACCAGGCTGGTCCGATTTAGCCATGAAACTTCCCACACTAAAATGACAGGTGTTTCAGTTTCATTGTCCAATCCCTGTACATATTTACAATGTACAATATACGCATATATAAATAAAAAGGTGCATTTGCAACATCTGTATGTTGTTTTGTACTCTATTGAATGTTCAACAGGGAAACAGCCTGGGGGAAGAAACTGTCTTTGTGGCAGCTGGTTTTAGTGCTCTATAGCAGCGGCCTGAAGGTAAAGCTCTGAACAGTTTATGTGCAGGGTGTGTGGGGTTTGCAGAGATTTTAGCAGCTCTTTTCCTGCCTCTAGACCTGTATAGGTCCTGGATAGAGGGAAGGTCAGCCCTGATTATTCTCTCTGCAGTCCTGATTATGTGTTGCAGTCTGGACCTGTCCTGTTTTGTGGATGAGCCAAACCACACTGAGATGGATGAAGACAGGACAGACTGAATGATGGCAGTGTAGAAGATGACCAGCAGCTCCTGTGGAAGGTTGAACTTCTTGAGTTGCCTCAGGAAGTACAGTCTCTGCTGGGCCTTCTTTCGAACAGTGTCTATGTGTGAAGACCATCTCAGGTCCTCAGAGATGGTGGTTCCTAAGAACCTGAAGTGGTCCACGGCCGATACAGTGTTGTTGAGGATGGTGAGGGGGGTGTATGGGGGTGGTGTTCTCCGAAAGTCCACCACCATTTCCACAGTCTTGAGTGGGTTGAGTTAAAAAAACAAAGAGAGAGCGAACCTCCGAGGCTGCCATTGTCGGCACTATCTTGGTTTATATATAATAATAATGTGTTGGTTTTTTCATATAAATTCCCAATTAATAACATTAAAGGTTGTGGGAAGTGACATTTCTAAAATGTAGCAGGGAATGGAAAATCCTGCAGTCTATCAGCACAGTACTATTATTGGTTTAGCTTTCTCAGAGGTGTTTAATTTAGAATGGAAAGGAATAATACTGTTAAATCAAGGTAACTGTGTAGGAGTGATAAAGGGTCAGACACATGTATGATAAAGGACAGAAAGAAGTAACACAATCCCCAGCATAATAATAAACGTATCTCCTGGGAATCTGCTTGGCTACAAGATAAAGTACACCAGCTGATGACAGAACCCTGCAGGACCACCCATTAATCTGTCAACTGTTTGCAGCTTCAAAAAACCTCAATAACCCTTTGTGACAGCCCCTCACTGTGGCCTGAAAGATCCATTTCGCTGCTGCTGTTTCATGGCCAGTATATCATCCAATCCGCCCAGTGGACAGACCTGATTATACAGGAGTGATTTAAGGGTAGTGTGATTTACACGTAGTTGGAAAATCAGAGCCAGTCCAAAAGAGTTCAAGACACTAAGCTCAATTGCCTGTAACACAAACAAAGTTAGTGGTTTTCTTGCACTTTGCTGTGTCAGACCAGTACACGTGAGACCCTGTAGTTAAGGACAGAAAGCACGGTGCAAGGAGAGTTGTGCAATGTTGTGATCCTCCAGCGTCTGTCTAATCTGAAAAATATGTTGACCAGCAGAATCTGAGACAAGATTGTATACTACTGTACCTAGCTAGAAACAAAACTTTTGGGTAAAACAGACTAAGCTTTCTGTTAGCCATTTGCTTCTGTGCAGCCTAAAACCTCAAGATCCCCTCAAAAACCAATGAAAGATATGAGGGCACTGACAGATTTTATTACTTAAGTTTTCAGGCTGTTGTTATAGCTGAAACCATTTCCACAATTAAACTGGAGGCACTCTATGTTTTTCAAGGTCTCTTTCCAATTTTACTGTAATTAAATGCATCTTCAGAGCGGCCACCAAAGTATACTCAACTACAGGATCTCACGTGTAACTGAGTGCAACTGAGTGAATGTGGCTCTTGTGCTTTGACTCTTTGATATGACTGGAAAAGTGCTATTTAAATTTAGTGCATTTACTCCAGGGGCAGTGCTAGACTCCATGACAGGTTCCACTTCTTGTGGCTGCCGATGCTGAAACCATTAACACACATTAAAAGGTACATGTGGGACTTAGAGGGGTTTCTAAATAGCTTCCATTTACCTATCATATATGTGTTTATGCTTATTCAATAGTTATTTATGTATTTATGAAAAACTTGTATTGTACTTAGGATTGCACATTTTGAGGTTTTCTTTATTTCACCGGGCTCGCTATTCAACCTAAAAATAAAAAAATCGCCCTTAAAATTTGCATATGGTGTCCATCTAAAGGAACTTTTTATGCCATCTTCTATTAAGGTATGCCAGAATTATAATATTTTCAAATTGCAGTCGCAGGCCGTACAAAATCCATGCAAGGGCTGCAAATGGTCTGCTGGCTGTACTTTGGAGACCACTGGTTAAAAATGACTTGACTTTAACTTTGGTAAATTTGTATATTAAATACAATAGGGATTAACATCATCATTAATGGATCCAAAGGAAATAAAAAAGAGTTGCCAACAGCGGAGAGGTCCCAAAAGACAGGCTTAATGTTTGTGCTCCTGATTGCATAAACCGGAGACTGGGGAAAATGATTCACCTTCCAGCAATAACACTGGAGCCAACATAACAGCTTCAGGACAAAGTCTCTGACTCTTTGATGTTCCAGACTGAATGGACGTCCAGATGGCACTTCACATTCAATTTAGCTATGTAAAACTTGAATTTGAGGTTCACAGTCTTAACAGCTTTCCAGTAGCTTGTACAGGGTCTTAATAAAGGTTCTGAAAGGTAAAGCAAAAAAATATATATAATATTTTGTTTCTGTTAAAATTAAAAAATTTTAATTTACTGCATAAAGAATGCCATCTTATTTTACTTCAAATGTAAAGGAAGATAAAGACCTGTAAATACTGCAGAAGCAAAATTTTACAGTAATATGTAGCAAAAATATCTATTTTGAGTAAAATAATGAATTGATTTAAACAAAAATCATAGGCAGTATACTTATTGCCACCACTAACAATTAATTTTAAATAAATCTAGCCTAAAACTTTTTCTTATTTTATTCCTTACTCTTTTTAGTTAATCAGTTTCTTTTAACTTGTAATATAGTAATAAATTAATGTCTGGTTCCTTGAGTTGAAAATATGACACAGAGGGCTTGTACACTGGACAAGATCCATATTTATCATGTCGCCACACACATTGAGCAGAATGGTATGTGTGGTTAAGGTTTGGGTTCCAAAGCTCACTCAAGATTTGTTTTCTGTTTCTGTTAACACATCTACATGACAAGGTTTTAATTAAAGTCTCTGTTCACACGGCAACAGCAGAAACACAAATATACTTTTCCAATTAACTCAGAAAATGTTGTCATGTAAATAAGGCTTAAAAGTCTTCTTGACACCACGAGGAGAATATTTGGGTTGCCAAGTCTCCATAACAATAAACTTTTTATTTACGTAGTGCTGTCAGAAAAAAAAGCACTTTCTGTTCTACCATAACTAACATAAGCATGTGGAGTTTGCTTAACTCTATCTTGTTAGAGTGCATGCCCTCATGAAATACCAGGACATTTAAAATAAAGACATGGTTAACTCTATCATCAAACTGAAAATGGTTGGAAACTGGGCCTTTCTGTAGGGTAATGATCCAAAGAATATGGCAATCCCAGTTCCAAGACCTCAATTGTGTAGAAAACCTGTGGAATGATCAGAATAGAATAGAGTATAAGAAGCCAGGGCTCTAGATGATCTGCAGTGCGGTCAAACTCCAGGCCTCGAGTGCTGGTGTCCTGTAACTGAAAGTGGTGTCCTTGGTCCAAAACACCTGAACAAAATGGCAAAATTGCGTCATTAGCATGCAGTCAAATTCTACAGTCCTGCTAATGGCCTGATTATTTGACTCAGGTGTTTTAAAACAAAGACTGTGGTCAGAGATCTCTCTTTCTACAATCTCCAAGCTGTTAAATAAGAAGACTAAGTGCTGTACTACTGACAAAAGGAGGTTGCACAAAATATTTACAATCAATAATTGTGACACCCCCTCCTTGAACTGCCACCTTAACGTGGTGGAGGGGTTTGAGTGCCTGAATGATCCTAGAGGCTATGTTGTTAAATGTTAAATGTCCCTGGTAGGGTCTCCCATGGCAAACAGGCTCTAGGTGATGGGTCAGACAAAGAGGGGTTCAAGACACCCTCATGAGGACTATACGATCGAGGCACGTGAGGTCGCCCGGTATGGCGGAGCTGGGGTCCCACCCTGGAGCCAGGCCTGGGGTCGGGACTCGTCAGAGAGCGCCTGGTGGCTGGGTTGATCCTCGTGGGACCCGGCTGGGACAAGCCCGAAGGAGGGACGTGAGGCCATCCCCCAGTGGGCCTACCACCTGCAGGGGGAACTGTGAGGGACCGGTGCAAAGCGGATTGGGCGGCAGACAAAGGTGCAGACCTCGGTGGCCCGATCCTCGGATGCTTAGGCTGCCTCTAGGGATGTGGAATGTCACCTCACTGGGGGGAAAGGAGCCTGAGCTTGTGCGGGAGGTCGAGAGATATCGACTATTTCTAGTCGGGCTCACCTCCACGCACTGCGTGGGCTCTGGAACCCATCTCCTCGAGAGGGGTTGGACTCTCTTCTACTCTGGGGTGGCCCATGGGAAGAGGCAGCGGGCTGGGGTGGTTGCATGTTGCTGGCTGGGGTGGGTACCCCAGCTCAGCCGTCTCGTGTTGGGTTTTAGCCCAGTGAATGAGAGGGTCGCATCCCTGCACCTTCGGGTTGGGGACAGGTCTCTGAATGTTGTTTCGGCCTATGGGCCGGGCGGTAGTGCGGTGTACCCTGCCTTCTTAGCGTCCCTGTTGGGGGCGCTGGATAGTGCACCTCCCGGGTACTCCATTATTCTGCTGGGGGACTTCAACGCCCACGTGGGAAACGACAGTGACACCTGGAGAGGTGTGATCGGGAGGAATGGCCTCCCCAATCTGAATCCAAGTGGTGTTTCATTATTGGAGTTCTGTGCTGGTCACGGATTGTCCATAATGAACATCATGTTCAAGCATAAGGGTGTCCATCAGTGCCCTTGGCACCAGGACACCCTAGGCAGGAGGTTGATGATCGACTTTGTTGTCGTATCGTCAGACCTTCGGCGACGTGTTTTGGACACGCGGGTGAAGAGAGGGGCTGAGCTGTCCACTGATCACCTCCTGGTGGTGAGTTGGATCAGCTGGAAGAGGAGAAAGCCACACAGACTTGGCAGGCCCAAGTGCATAGTGAGGGTCTGCTGGGAATGTCTGGCAGAGCCCTCGGCCAGGGATGTATTTAACACCCACTTCTGGGAGAGCTTTGACCAGATTCCGGGGAATGTTAGAGACATAGAGTCCAAGTGGACCATGTTCTCCGCATTTATTGTCAATGCTGCTGCCCATAGCTGCGGCCTTAAGGTCTGTGGTGCCTGTTGCGGCGGCAATCCCCAAACCCGGAGTAAGGGACGCTGTTGTTGTGGAATTTTCTTATCAAAGTGTGAGAGAAGTTGACTCATAACAAGAGAAAATCCAGACTTTGTCTTTATAAGTTTTATTCAAAGGCATTCAGCGTTTGAAGACCCTGACACTGAGGTTAGTCAGTGAAACAGAGCCCCGATCAACATTTACACACAGTATTTATACCAGAACATGACAGTGTTATCTCAACTTCAAAGAGTCTGTGTTTTACGACCCCAGACCCTTCTCGAGTTCAGAGGTGACAAAGTTATCTGGGAACCCATCTGTCCTTCCCAACACATCATCCTAACTGTGGGTTTTAACCATTAAACTTCTGATAATGGCTTTTACAGCTTACTCCCTAACACAGATGTACACAGAAGTGAGGTAACCCAAAGGTCACACACTTTGGAATACTTAATAAAAGAATTTCCATTACACTCCCTTCTTCTGATTACAAGATAATCACAACTAAAGGAAAATTCTTCAAAACCATCACCCCTCTCAGCTAACAGATAATCCAAAGCCATTCTATTTTGCAAACTCATAGTTCTTATAGCCTGCTGCTCCGTAGTTAGAACAGTGAAACCTTCCTCAGATAAAGCAGTAAGATTAAAAGTTAACACAAAGGGATCAGGGACCAAAGATCCTGAAATAGTAGAAGGATCAGTTCTGATAGGACATGACTCAAATTTATTTATTTGTCTGTTGATTAAAGCACATAAAACAGATATAATAGCTTCGCAACCTACTGTCTTCCCAAGGAAATAAGGTCTACTTTCCTCCTGTGTAATACAAATATCTGGACCTTTAATCGGATTTCTATTACCCCGAAATCTATAAAGAGTTCCTGTAGACGCACATGTTAAATTAGTCTCACTAGAAAATTTACTAACATTTCTGCTTTCCCGTACAGTATAATTCCTCAGATTAGCCTTACATTATCTTTGCTGTACCATTTCCCAAATGAACACAAGAGTTATAAAAATACTTGCAATACCAATCATTAGCATCAGAACAGACCATCTTCCATTTAACTGCATTGTGACCTTGAAGTGGAATGTCCTTTCTTCTGGTACAGAAAGCAAACAGTTGTTTTCTCAAAGAAAACCAATTATATCTCCTGAGTGGCTTCAAGCTGCCCTGTTACCAGTCTGGTACAGGTGGGCGGTTGTAGGAAGCTCCTCAAGAAATATATTTAGAAACAGGAACTCTAACCTGCTGGAAGTTAGGCTTCCATAGTCCAACTAAACAACAGTGGAAATGAACACATTCAAACTTGTAATAATACCATAATGATAAATATCAAGCAATAAACATAAAAGTTAGATAAAAGCATCCGAGATATCCTTCTCAGAGTCAGTCTCGCTGTCAAAGTGGGAGAGAAGAATTTGGCTGACCCTTGCTGTCCAGGCAAAGGAGCCTAGTAGCCACCAAATGTTAAGAAATTAAGGAGAATAAGCATCATGGCGCATATATGACTGTCTCTCTATTGCAGACGTCACCAGTCCATCATCCAGAGAAAGGTTATGTGCAATGTGTAGAGGTCTTCCCTCTCACTGTGGTGTGTGTGTGCAGTGAGGCAAATGACCTTATGATTTCTAACTTTCAGGCAATGCGATGGCCTTAAGTAGATTCTGAAATAACGTTGCACTGCCCAAGGGATTATTGTGCCCCTGTAAAACCAGTGTTCTTCAACCACCTCTTCAATCACTCGCCAGTGATCAGCTTACAGTTCTTTGTCTTGTGGTGGTCCGCTGTCCTCACACCTTTCAGGCCGTGGATGATCCAGTTAGAAGATGACTTGTCCTGGAAGCCAGATGACGCTGGAGGAGCTGGAGCTTTCCTGCAGCTTTCCTGGGTGTCTAGTAGGATCTGATATGGGCCATTCCAGCGCCTGTGGCTTCCAGTGTTTTCTCCTAGACTCTCTGAGCAGAATCCAGTCGCCAGGAATAAAGGACTGGAGGGTGGAAGTGGCTGTTTCTGGTAATGTAGCCTTCACCATCTGTGAAACTTGAGAAAACACAAGTGGACAGGTTTTGACAGTAAAACAACATCCTACCTTCACACAAAGATGTGGAAGAAAATGATCTTGGCAATATCCCCATGTCCAAATTAGGAGACCTGCCACACAGCACTTCAAAAGGACTGAGATTTGCCTGTGTCCTTTGTCTCAATCTTATATAAGTGAGAACAGGGCCTTCACAACACTTGGCTAATTTTCAATTCAAAGTCCCATTCTCAAACCTAAGTGCTTAACTACATGAACTTCATCAAAACATCCAACAAAATCAAAAGAATTGATCTTCTGACTTCACCTGATATACTAGCAGTGACCATCAGCTAAATATTCTGAATATCAAAAATGTGAAATGATGTTTGTGGAAGGCCTGATTACAGGTCAATATTCCCATAGTTTCAGAATACCCAAAAAGAATTTCAAAAATGGTCTAATCTGTGGAGATGTAAAATTTCACAAAAGAATCAACACCATACTTTCAGAGAGGTTTTCAGAATGTGGTCTTAGGAAGCTATGCACCATTTATATAAACAAAGTACAATGTCTCTCTCGCATTGTCACTAAGTCCTCACTGGAGGTCTGAGCTACCCTTTTTCCCATGAGTGCTAAAACGTTTGGAACCCCATGTTGCTTTATTCTGACATTCCCCTCTTCTGGTGCAGGGTCCAACCCATGCGACAATCCAGCAAAAAGTTTGTACAAAAATGTTCTAGTAACCAAGATCACATTACATAGAACCAAAGAAATGAATTCTGACATAACTATGTGTCATTATGAATTTAACGAAAGCAACATAAAGAAAATCCAGATGTTTTTAACTGCAAATCAGTTCCATCAACAACAAAACACAAACTTTAGTTATTCAGTTCATCAATGTCTCACTTAGAAATTAGTCACATATCATCCTGATTTGTCTTGTACAAAGATGAGTATTAGATTAATGGACATCTAATGTAATTCAGATGCATAAACCCTACACATTTGAATCTAATAAATAATTCCCACCAGGTATAAAGTCATGACTCAGATTCTTTATCAAAAATATATTCCTTACTCTTGCATAGCTTGAACTGTCAGCTAGCTTAATGGTACCAGGAAAACTTTCAATCTAATAAATCACCAATGATTCTGCATGCAAAACTAATTCTTCAAACTAGTTTAAACTATTTCATTAACCTTTTAGTAATAAAACACATAAATCTAAACGTCATCCTACATCCAAAAAAACACATGTTTTTAAGGCAACAATCACTACAAGCATTTTGATTCTATTGTCTCTTAAACAGTGTTAAAACTCAGGAAGGGAGGTGCTGAGCGTTACCATGACAGCAAAGGCATGAACCAACCTGGTAGGTGGGCGGAGTCAGGCAGAACTAACCTCTGATTGGCAGCCTATGGGCAGGACCCACAGTTTCTTCATCCCATCCCATATTATTGAACCTTAAACTGCAAAGCTATTAACATGCACCTACACCAGAAACAAGCTGCTTCTTAACTCTCCTGAAAACTCAACGTTTTAATCAATCTGGGATTTAGAAACATTATTCTAAACATGGATTATTGTTTCATGCAACATATAAACAAACATTCATTCCAACAAACAAAGACAAAACATCAAAGGCAAACAAATGGCCAAATTTGAAGCTTCAAGAATTCAAATACATTTTTAACAAACTCTTTTCAGAATATGTTTTCTCAACCATATCTTTTAATGCTATAATTGATCAATTTTGTTATGACAATCTTCAGGATCCTTTTTTAAAAAATGAGTGCACATAGTCCAAAAAATCTCAAAGTATTTAGAAGCACAGCAACAGTTTTCTCTTAAATGAATCCAAATTTACTGATGCTGAAACCTTTTGCTAATTCTTTGACTGTAACTCTGTAATAATAATAACTACAATCATGAGAGTTATTGTTATAATTCTCTTTTTGTTTGGCTCAATTTGATCGCAGCTGTATTGCAGAATTTCAGGTTAAATGCAAAGAAATATTTTAATTCAATTCAAATTCAAAGATACTTTATTGATCCCCGAGGGGAAATTAGAAAAGTCGGCGTTGACATTTTTATGGTATATCCAAACTAAACAAAACTGCAGTGTTTGACTTAATCAGAAATTAAGATAAGAAGCTTGTCTCCAAACTGGACTTTTTCCCACATAGTGTTTCAAAAAAGAACAAAAATCATTTTCTTTAATTTGGGATATTTAAATTTTGAGAGTTGGGGAAAACTTATTACTAGAACCCCTCTTTTACAATCCAAATGCTGATAAATGTTCAAATATTTTATCTCTTAGTAATCTGAAATCACCTTGTGTACCTTTGTACTCCTATGTATTCCTTTAATCTTTAAACCCTAAGAAATCAAACAAGGAGACTTGAGTTTGAGCCGACCATCCTCTTACTGTTAAGAGGGCCTTTATTTCTTTTCTGTTCCTAAAATGAAGGATTTTACTTGTCTTGATTCTGTTATAAAAATCCTAACCTTGGTTCCAAAACTAAACTCTTCAACCCCAATCTGTGTTCCCCAGAGTAGACATTTTGAGTATTATTGCATTTCAAAGCCACCAAATGACTGGAACTCATCATTGGCTTAGATCTGTTTTAATAGGTAATCGGTCTACCTTTAATTAAATATTATAATTTTATGGACCTAAAATCTATGGCTTACAGGCTTCAGGAGTCCAGGAACCACAAGTCGAGTACTACTGCATTGAACAACTTTCTGCAGAGATTGAAGGATTGGCTAAATATGTTATTTCTGCTTGGACAATAATCAGATTTAAAATCACTAGTTCAAAGCTCCTAATTTACCTCAGATCATATTTGCTCCTATTCCAGTTCATAAGAAGCTTCAGACAAACATTATGCTAAAAAGCCAAAAACAAAACAAAACCCAGATCTGTTTTAAAATAAAGAAAAAGCATGCTTAAAAAACTTGGTACTGTGGTGGAAAATAACTCTACGGTTCTGAAGGCCTTTTCATGCAGAGTCTTTTAGGAAACATGAGATTAGTTAAATTTTTTGTGTGGTACCACTGTCCAATCAGATTCTTTCTAAATAACCCCATTTTTCATTCTCATTTTAAAGGTTTGTTTTACCAAGGAAAATGTTTTTAACAAAACCAATTACTCTCAAAGTTTTAAAAGTTTTTAGCTGGTTATATCTTAGAAAACAACAAGTGTTTTAATATTCCTATGCAACACAGAACTGATCAGGTTTCTCTTTCCTTCTCCAAAGGGAGAAAAAAGGAAACTGCAGAACCAAACCTTTCATAGTTTTTGTCAGGACTTGATATAAGGTACAATGTAAATCAACACGCTGCATGAATCAGAAGAGGGAAGAAAAAACCTAATACAAGTCCTTCTCAAAATATTAGCATATTGTGATAAAGTTCATTATTTTCCATAATGTAATGATGAAAATTTAACATTCATATATTTTAGATTCATTGCACACTAACTGAAATATTTCAGGTCTTTTATTGTCTTAATACGGATGATTGTGGCATACAGCTCATGAAAACCCAAAATTCCTATCTCACAAAATTAGCATATTTCATCCGATCAATAAAAGAAAAGTGTTTTTAATACAAAAAACGTCAACCTTCAAATAATCATGTACAGTTATGCACTCAATACTTGGTCGGGAATCCTTTGGCAGAAATGACTGCTTCAATGCGGCGTGGCATGGAGGCAATCAGCCTGTGGCACTGCTGAGGTCTTATGGAGGCCCAGGATGCTTCGATAGCATCCAGAGTTTTGGGTCTTGAGTCTCTCAACGTTCTCTTCACAATATCCCACAGATTCTCTATGGGGTTCAGGTCAGGAGAGTTGGCAGGCCAATTGAGCACAGTGATACCATGGTCAGTAAACCATTTACCAGTGGTTTTGGCACTGTGAGCAGGTGCCAGGTCGTGCTGAAAAATGAAATCTTCATCTCCATAAAGCTTTTCAGCAGATGGAAGCATGAAGTGCTCCAAAATCTCCTGATAGCTAGCTGCATTGACCCTGCCCTTGATAAAACACAGTGGACCAACACCAGCAGCTGACACGGCACCCCAGACCATCACTGACTGTGGGTACTTGACAATGGACTTCTGGCATTTTGGCATTTCCGTCTCCCCAATCTTCCTCCAGACTCTGACACCTTGATTTCCGAATGACATGCAGAATTTGCTTTCATCTGAAAAAAGTACTTTGGACCACTGAGCAACAGTGCAGTGCTGCTTCTCTGTAGCCCAGGTCAGGCGCTTCTGCCGCTGTTTCTGGTTCAAAAGTGGCTTGACCTGGGGAATGCGGCACCTGTAGCCCATTTCCTGCACACGCCTGTGCATGGTGGCTCCGGATGTTTCTACTCCAGACTCAGTCCACTGCTTCCGCAGGTCCCCCAAGGTCTGGAATCGGCCCTTCTCCACAATCTTCCTCAGGGTCCGGTCACCTCTTCTCGTTGTGCAGCGTTTTCTGCCACACTTTTTAATTCCCACAGACTTCCCACTGAGGTGCCTTGATACAGCACTCTGGGAACAGGCTATTCGTTCAGAAATTTCTTTCTGTGTCTTACCCTCTTGCTTGAGGGTGTCAATAGTGGCCTTCTGGATAGCAGTCAGGTTGGCAGTCTTACCCATGATTGGGGTTTTGAATGATGAACCAGTCTGGGAGTTTTAAAGGCCTCAGGGATCTTTTGCAGGTGTTTAGAGTTAACTCGTTGATTCAGATGATTAGGTTCATAGCTCGTTTAGAGACCCTTTTAATGATATGCTAATTTTGTGAGATAGGAATTTTGGGTTTTCATGAGCTCTATGCCAAAATCATCCGTATTAAGACAATAAAAGACCTGAAATATTTCAGTTAGTGTGCAATGAATCTAAAATATACGAATGTTAAATTTTCATCATTACATTATGGAAAATAATGAACTTAATCACAATATGCTAATATTTTGAGAAGGACCTGTATAACCTCTTCCCAGCAGCTGCAGTGAAAAACGATGAATTTGTACTTTCCATAAGTGTCAGTTAGCACTTGCGGACAAAAACTGCACCAAACTGTTAATACTGTGTCAGAAACTGTATGAAGACCATCTGCAGTAGAACTAAGCCTGTTTTAATGAGGTCTCTACCCATTAGATTTATGGGATACAAACTCTGACAACAGAAAATAATACCTGAAGGAGAAACCCATCAGGTTTTACGCATGCGCTGGGTTTTAAAAATGCTCCTTCGTGAGATCTGTCCTGAGAATAACATAGAAACACATGGTTACTGCTGAGTTTTGGAGATGTTGTAACTTCCTCTGCTTTTAATAACTTTTAATAACTAGAATAATTGACCCTGAATATTCCACGACGAAAGAGAACTTGTTTCTCTAAAATAATTAACTGGAAAGTATCAAATGAGTTAAGTTATCACCCTTTTAAAGATACTTTTCTAACCCTAAAATAATATTTTAACCCGCTATATCTGTCAACGTCAAGCAAGCGTCACATGAGCAGCGGTTAATAAGCGTTCTTCGTTGCAGAAAATAGGAAAAGATTTATGCAAATGTGTGTGTGTTTGTACGTTACCCCCATCAGTTTCTAAATCGCTCCAGAGTCAGACTGTCACACACACAGTCCTCTATCAGTCCAAAAACAACCAGGCCCTTCCCCGGTCTGTTGGTGAGACATTGAATCATTCTTTGTCCACTTTAACTTCTCCAGGAGGGAGAAAGAAGAAACTTTGCTCCGGTTTCTCTTCTGCCCGCATAAGATGCTTTCAATATAAATCCAGTGTATCGCTCTTCTGGCTCTTGCAAACAGCATGGATCGTTGTCCATCTCAGTGGGTCCAGACTTCTTCTGAGTTTTTTTTTTTTTTTGTAGAAACTCACACTGTGATTTGCAACAAGCAGGCAGACAGGAGGACAGATCTCTCTCTTTCAGGCCGTGCTGGAGAAGCGTCTCTGGTGTAGTAGCCATGGAGAAGGGCAGGTTTCTAAAATCCAAACTCAAAAACGCAGATGTTGAACTCAAATCCCATATATGTGTATATATGTGTGTGAGAGATGCAGAAGAAAAAGTTTAGTATAGGTTCAGATTTTTCACAAAGAAATATTATCAGTCAGTCAGTCAGTTGTCCCCCTGCCTGTCACTTCCTTTCATAACATGCATTATACTCCTTTCTAAAACAACTTTCTTTTCGCATCTCTAATGTCCCTTTTCACTTTTACCTTCTTTTCCGACTGATCGCAATATTTAAGACAAACAAAACTTCCTTCAGGAAAGTTTTAACTTTTTTTTTACTTATTTACACTTAAACTTCCACGCTGTGAAAAACCAAACTTATCTTCCAAATTAAAGCACATTTAACACAATCATCCCCACTTTTTCCTTTCATTATTTTATAAATCAGAGTATGAAGAAGGAGACACCCCTGATGCCTCAAGGTTCCGGAACCATTTTTTTTTTACCAGTTCAGCGGCATGTCTGCCGTCAGTCTTTTCTCCTTTATGAGGTGTAGAAAATTGCAAAAAACCACCCGCAAAACCCTGTGTTTTGCTTTATCTCATTGTTACCAATGAGAACCTCCCTGTTTTCCTAACAGGGTGACCGGGCCCACAGCTGATGTCCTCCCTCTCGCAACTCTGGAACCTAATTAATTAGTTAAGAGATGATGGTTAATGTGTAATAAAAATAATAATATACATTATATCATATAGAGCAACTTCTCACCCAGATATATTTGAAGACAAATAGTTCGGATCCAATCGTCCAGAAGCCGCAGGCGGACACCAGAACTCCCCTCCGTAAAATGGAAGTGGACTGAGAACAACTCTCAGGCTGGCCAGGCGTCCGTGTCCCATCCTGCGGTCTCCTCTGGCACGTTAGATCCTGTTCGTGACGCTAAAATTGTTGTGGAATTTTCTTATCAAAGTGGAGAGAAGTTGACTCATAACAAGAGAAAATCCAGCCAGACTTTGTCTTTATAAGTTTTATTCAAAGGCATTCAGCATTTGAAGACCCTGACACTGAGGTTAGTCAGTGAAACAGAGCCCCGATCAACATTTACACACAGTATTTATACCAGAACATGACAGTGTTATCTCAACTTCAAAGAGTCTGTGTTTTACGACCCCAGACCCTTCTCGAGTTCAGAGGTGACAAAGTTATCTGGGAACCCATCTGTCCTTCCCAACACATCATCCTAACTGTGGGTTTTAATCATTAAACTTCTGATAATGGCTTTTACAGCTTACTCCTGTTAGGGTTTTTATGACTTTTTGTATTGTTTATCACTCATCATCTAAGTGCTTTTCCCTCCTTACATGTTGCAGGAGGGGAGATGGTCACAAGAATGAGTTATGCTTTTATTACTAGCAGCATCTGGGGGCTATACACCAGGTGCCCACTTCCCACCTCCTCTGTTTGTTTATAATCAAGATAAATGAACCCTAACCTTTCTGACCCCCCCCCCCCCCCCCCACACACACACACACACACACACATATACACACACACACACACACCCCCACTCTGAATGATGTTTGAACTGTGTGACCAAGCATGTATAAATAAAGAGAGGGGGGGCTAATACTTCGTAGTCTGTAGTGCACAGCTACCCTTGCAAGTAAAACTGACTCGGTGTCTTTCCTTACCTCTGAGTTGATTAAATAATACCTATCATTAATTTGGTCCTTCGAGCTGGAGAGTATAAGAACTAAACTGATTTTATCTTTCTTTGCAGTGACTGGCAGATCTCCGGAGACAGCCTGACGTCGAGTTAAGCGCTGCTGCACAGCCGCATCTAGGCCTGGTGGCTGAAAGTCCCGGTGTGTGACGTTCGCACCTGGCCGGTGGATTATTGTCTTGCTCGATGCCGGGCGGGTCCGGGAGATCTGACAGAGTCACCTGAAAGTCAACTCAGAGGTGAGACAGTTTTAAAATACAGTACATGAGATAAGAGTAAGCGCTATAGAAATGAAAGAAGAAAAATACTTAAAAGTCGTTTGGTAGTGTCTCGCCGTAAGTACACTGCATTGGAAAAGTGTTATTTCGCCGCAAGGAAATAGTGATAAATTTAGGTAGGATCTTGCCGCAAGGAGATCAGAGACGACTAGGCGCCGTAAAGTGAACTGGATAATTTGGTTGGTAACATTCTGCCGGAAGGGAATGAAATTAAGTGTTAAATAATAAAGAGATCTCATAAACTAAGCTAGGTCGACCATACATATTGCTGAAGGGACATAAATATGTTAAAATACTAACTGTGTGAGTGCTATATTATTGTTCTTCCTATTTTTATTACACATTAACCATCATCTCCTAAACATCAAAGTGGGGACGATTGTGTTAAATGTGCTTTAATTTGGAAGATAAGTTTGGTTTTTCACAGTGTGGAAGTTTGAGTGTAAATGAGTAAAAAAAAAAAAAGTTAAAACTTTCCTGAAGGAAGTTTTGTTTGTCTTAAATATTGCGATCAGTCGGAAAAGAAGGTAAAAGTGAAAAGGGACATTAGAGAGTCGAAAAGAAAGTTGTTTTAGAAAGGAGTATAATGCATGTTGTGAAAGGAAGTGACAGGCAGGGGGACGACTGACTGACTGACTGACTGATAATATTTCTTTGTGCAAAATCTGAACCTATACTAAACTTTTTCTTCTGCCTCTCACACACACAAATACACACATATATGGGATTTGAGTTCAACATCTGCGTTTTTGAGTCTGGATTTTAGAAACCTGCCCTTCTCCATGGCTACTACACCAGAGACGCTTCTCCAGCACGGCCTGAAAGAGAGAGATCTGCCTTCCTGTCTGTCTGCTTGTTGCAAATCGCAGTGTGAATTTCCACAAAAAACAAAACTCAGAAGAAGTCTGGCCCGAACCCACTGAGATGGACAAAGATCCATGCTGTTTGCCAGAGAGCGATACACTGGATTTATATTGAAAGCATCTTATGCGGGCAGAAGAGAAACCAGAGCAAAGTTTCTTCTTTCTCCCTCCTGGAGAAGTTAAAGTGGACAAAGAATGATTCAATGGACAAAGAATGATTCAATGTCTCACCAACAGACCTGGGAAGGGCCTGGTTGTTTTTTGGACTGATAGAGGACTGTGTGTGTGACAGTCTGACTCTGGAGCGATTAAGAAACTGATGGGGGTAACGTACAAACACACACACATTTGCATAAATCTTTTCCTATTTTCTGCAACGAAGAACGCTTATTAACCGCTGCTCATGTGACGGTTGCTTGACGTGGACAGATATAGCGGGGTAAAATATTATTTTAGGGTTAGAAAAGTATCTTTAAAGGGGTGATAACTTAACTCATTTGATACTTTCCAGTTAATTCTTTTAGAGAAACAAGTTCTCTTTCGTCGTGGAATATTCAGGGTCAATTATTCTAGTTATTAAAAGTTATTAAAAAGCAGAGGAAGTTACAACATCTCCAAAACTCAGCAGTAACCAAGTGTTTCTATGTTATTCTCAGGACAGATCTCATGAAGGAGCATTTTTAAAACCCTGCACACGCGTAAAACCTGATGGGTTTCTCCTTCAGATATTATTTTCTGTTGTCAGAGTTTGTATCCCATAAATCTAATGGGTAGAGAACTCATTAAAACAGGCTTAGTTCTACTGCAGATGGTCTTCATACAGTTTCTGACACAGTATTTACAGTTTGGTACAGTTTATGTCCGCAAGTGCTAACTGACACTTATGGAAAGTACAAATTCATCGTTTTTCACAGCAGCTGCTGGGAAGAGGTTATATTAGGTTTTTCTTCCCTCTTCTGATTCATGCAGCGTGTTGATTTACATTGTACCTTATATCAAGTCCTGACAAAAACTATGAAAGGTTTGGTTCTGCAGTTTCCTTTTTTCTCCCTTTGGAGAAGGAAAGAGAAACCTGATCAGTTCTGTGTTGCATAGGAATATTAAAACACTTGTTGTTTTCTAAGATATAACCAGCTAAAAACTTTTAAAACTTTGAGAGTAATTGGTTTTGTTAAAAACATTTTCCTTGGTAAAACAAACCTTTAAAATGAGAATGAAAAATGGGGTTATTTAGAAAGAATCTGATTGGACAGTGGTACCACACAAAAAATTAAACTAATCTCATGTTTCCTAAAAGACTCTGCATGAAAAGGCCTTCAGAACCGTGGAGTTATTTTCCACCACAGTACCAAGTTTTTTAAGCATGCTTTTTCTTTATTTTAAAACAGATCTGGGTTTTGTTTTGTTTTTGGCATTTTAGCATAATGTTTGTCTGAAGCTTCTTATGAACTGGAATAGGAGCAAATATGATCTGACGTAAATTAGGAGCTGTGAACTAATAATTTTAAATCTGATTATTGTCCAAGCAGAAATAACATATTTAGCCAATCTTTCAATCTCTGCAAAAAGTTAACACCATTGTTTAATGCAGTAGTACTCAACTTGTGGTTCCTGGACTCCTGAAGCCCGTGAGCCATAGATTTTGGGTCCATGTAATTATAATATTTAATTAAAGGTAGACCGATTACCTATTAAAACAGATCTAAGCCAATGATGAGTTCCAGTCATTTGGTGGCTTTGAAATGCAATAATACTCAAAATGTCTACTCTGGGGAACACAGATTGGGGTTGAAGAGTTTAGTTTTGGAACCAAGGTTAGGATTTTTATAACAGAATCAAGACAAGTAAAATCCTTCATTTTAGGAAAAGAAAAGAAATAAAGGCCCTCTTAACAGTAAGAGGATGGTCGGCTCACACTCAAGTCTCCCTGTTTGATTTCTTAGGGTTTAAAGATTAAAAGAATACATAGGAGTAGAAAGGTACACAAGGTGATTTCAGATTACTAAGAGATCAAATATTGGAACATTTATCAGCATTTGGATTGTAAAAGAGGGGTTCTAGTAATTTTTCTAATGTTTCTCCCCAACCTGTAAAATTTAAATAGCCCAAATTAAAGAAAATGATGTTTGTTCTTTTTGAAACACTATGTGGGAAAAAGTCCAGTTTGGAGACAAGCTTCTTATCTTAATTTCTGATTAAGTCAAACACTGCAGTTTTGTTTAGTTTGGATATACCATAAAAATGTCAACGCTGACTTTTCTAATTTTCCCTCGGGGATCAATAAAGTATCTTTGAATTTGAATTGAATTGAATTAAAATACTTCTTTGCATTTAACCCGTAATTCTGCAATACAGCTGCGATCAAATTGAGCCAAACAAAAAGAGAATTATAACAATAACTCTCAGGATTGTAGTTATTATTATAGAGATACAGTACAAAGAATTAGCAAAAGGTTTCAGCATCAGTAACTGTGGATTCATTTAAGAGAAAACTGTTGCTGTGCTTCTAAATACTTTGAGATCTCTTTGGACTATGTGCACTCATCTTAAAAAGGATCCTGAAGATTGTCATAACAAAATTGATCAATTATAGCATTAAAAGATATGGCTGAGAAAACATATTCTGAAAAGAGATTGTTAAAAATTTCTTTTAATTCTTGAAGCTTCAAATTTGGCCATTTGTTTGTCTTTGATGTTTTGTCTTTCTTTGTTGGAATGAATGTTTGTTTATATGTTGCATGAAACAATAATCCATGTTTAGAATAATGTTTCTAAATCCCAGATTGATTAAACTTTGAGTTTTCAGGAGAGTTAAGAAGCAGCTTGTTTCTGAGGTAGGTGCATGTTAACAGTTTTGTAGTTTAAAGTTCACTAAGATGGGTTGGAATGAAGAAACTGTGGGTCCTGCCCATAGGCTGCCAATCAGAGGTTAGTTCTGCCTGACTCCGCCCACCTACCAGGTTGGTTCATGCCTTTGCTGTCATGGTAACGCTCAGCACCTCCCTTCCTGAGTTTTAACACTGTTTAAGAGACAATAGAATCAAAATGCTTGTAGTGATTGTTGCCTTAAAAACATGTGTTTTTTGGATGTAGGATGACTTTTAGATTTATGTGTTTTACTATTAAAAGGTTAATGAAATAGTTTAAACTAGTTTGAAGAATTAGTTTTGCATGCAGAATCATTGGTGATTTATTAGATTGAAAGTTTTCCCTCGTGCCATTAAGCTTACTGACAGTTCAAGATATGCCAAAAGTAAGGAATATATTTCTGATAAAGAATCAGAGTTATGATTTCATGCTTGGTTGGAATTATTTATTAGATTCGAATTTGTAGGGTTTATGCATCTGAATTACATTAGATGTCCATTAATCTAAAACTTTTCTTCATACAAGACAAATCAGGATGATATGTGACTTATTTCTAAGTGAAATATTGTTGAACTGTACAACGACTGAAGTTTGTGTTTTGTTGTTAATGGAACTGAGTTACAGTTAAAAACATCTGGATTTTCTTTATACTGCTTTTGTTAAATTCATAGTGGCACATAGTTATGTCAGAATTCATTTCTTTGGTTCTATCTAATGTGATCTTGGTTACTAGAACTTTCTTGTTTAAACCTTTTGCTGGATTGTCGCATGGGTTGGACCCTGCGCCAAAAGGGGGGAATGTCAGAACAAAGTAATATGGAGATATTTCCAAGATCAATTTTTTTCCACATCTTTGTGTGAAGGTAGGGTGTTGTTTTACTGTCAAAACCTGTCCACTGTGTTTTCTCAAGTTTCACAGACGGTGAAGGCTGCATTACCAGAAACAGCCACTTCCACCCTCCAGTCCTGATTCCTGGTGACTGGATTCTGCTCAGAGAATTTAGGAGAAGACACAGGAAGTCCAGGGCTGGAATGGCCCATATCAGATCCTACTAGACACCCAGGAAAGCTGCAGGAAAGCTCCAGCTCCTCCAGCTTCATCTGGCTTCCAGGACACAAGTCATCTTCCAACTGGATCATCCACGGCTTGAAAGGTTTGAGGACAGTAGACCACCACAAGACAAAGAACTGTAAGCTGATCACTGGCGAGTGATTGAAGAGGTGGTTGAAGAACACTGTTCTTACAAGGGCACAATAATCCCTTGGGCAGTGCAACGTTATTTCAGAATCTACTTAAGGCCATCGCATTGCCTGAAAGTTAGAAATCATAAGGTCATTTGCCTCACTGCACACACACCACACTGAGACACACATAGAAAACATACAGGGAAGACCTCTACACATTGCACATAACCTTTCTCTGGATGATGGACTGGCGACGTCTGCAACAGAGAGACAGTCAAACATGCGCCATGATGCTTATTTTCCTTAATTTCTTAACATTTGGTGGCTACTAGGCGCTCCTTTGCCTGGACGGCGAGGGTCAGCCAAATTCCTTTCTCCCACTTTGACAGCGAAACTGACTCTGAGGAGGAAATCTTGGATGCTTTTATCTAATTTTCATGTTTATTGCTTGATATCTATCATTATGGCACAAATTTGAAATGTGTTCATTTCCGCCGTTGTTATAATTTGTTTTCTTTGAGGAAAAAACTGTTTGCTTTCAGTATCAGAAGGAAGGAGTTGTAATGGAAATTATTTTATTAAGTGTTCCAAAGTGTATGACCTTTGGGTTGCCTCACTCCCCTGAACATCTTTTAGTGGAGGAAGCTGTAAAAGCCATTATCAGAAGTTTAATGGTTAAGGCCATTTGTTAGGGTGATGCCTTTGGAAGAGCAGATGTTGTTCCTAGGTAACCTTCTCACCTCTGAACCCGAGAACGGTCTAGGGTCATAAAGCACAAACTCTTTTAAGTGGTGATAACACCCATATACTCTTTAAATACTGTGTGTAAATGTTGACACCACACTAAACCCAAAAGCAGATGATTATGATGACATGTTGTAAATGAATATATCTTCCATGCCTGCATGTATTCATAATTGTACTTCATAAAATGACCTTATAGCAGAAAATTGAAAGAAGTTGCTGTTTAAGTGAAGTGAGAAAAAGTGCAATGATGATATGAACAAGGCTTGTTTTAATTATTTAACTTTTTATTCTTACATTTTGTTTCTTTGCTTTATTATTGTTTTACTCTGCCATGATTGGTGGTCGCCTGGCGGAGGGAGTAAGTGTTTCCCACAAAATAATCTGTTTTCCGTCCTGTGGGTTTGTGCTTACACAGAGTGTTTCATTTTACATGTATTTACTCATGACTTATTCGTGATAAAACAGGGGGGAACTGTTAGGGTTTTTATGACTTTTTGTATTGTTTATCACTCATCTAAGTGCTTTTCCCTCCTTACATGTTGCAGGAGGGGAGATGGTCACAAGAATGAGTTATGCTTTTATTACTAGCAGCATCTGGGGGCTATACACCACGTGCCCACTTCCCACCTCCTCTGTTTGTTTATAATCAAGATAAATGACCCCTAACCTTTCTGACCCCCCCCCCCCCCCCCCCCCCACACACACACACACACACCCACTCTGAATGATGTTTGAACTGTGTGACCAAGCATGTATAAATAAAGAGAGAGGGGGCTAATACTTCGTAGTCTGTAGTGCACAGCTACCCTTGCAAGTAAAACTGACTCGGTGTCTTTCCTTACCTCTGAGTTGATTAAATAATACCTATCAACTCCCTAACACAGATGTTCACAGAAGTGAGGTAACCCAAAGGTCACACACTTTGGAACACTTAATAAAAGAATTTCCATTACACTGTCAAGCTGAAGAAGGAGTCCTATCGGCTGTGGTTGGCTTGTGGGACTCCTGAGGCGGCTGACGGGTACCGTGAGGCCAAGCGTGCTGCGGCCCGGGCTGTGGCAGAGGCAAAAACTTGGGCCTGGGAAGAGTTCGGTGAGGCCATGGAGAAGGACTACCGGTTGGCCTCGAAGCGATTCTGGCAAACCGTCCGCGCCTCAGGAGGGGGATGCAGTGCTTTGCCAACACTGTTTATAGTGGGGGCAGGAGACTGCTGACCTCGACTGAGGACATTATCGGGCGGTGGAAGGAGTACGTTGAGGATCTCCTCAATCCTGCCATCACGCATTCCGTGGTGGAAACAGAGGCTGGGGACTCGGGGTTGGACTCTTTCATCACCCAGGCTGAAGTCACCGAGGTGGTTAAAAAGCTCCGCGGTGGCAAGGCTTCGGGGGTGGATGAGATCCGCCCTGAGTACCTCAAGTGTCTGGATGTTGTAGGGCTGTCATGGTTGACACGCCTCTTCAACATTGCGTGGCGGTCGGGGACAGTGCCTCTGGACTGGCAGACTGGGGTGGTGGTCCCCCTTTATAAGAAGGGGGACCGGAGGGTGTGTTCCAACTACAGGGGGATCACACTCCTCAGCCTCCCTGGTAAGGCCTACGCCAGGGTATTGGAGAGGAGAGTCCGACCGATAGTCGAACCTCGGCTTCAGGAGGAACAGTGTGGTTTTCGTCCCAGCCGTGGAACACTGGACCAGCTCTATACCCTCTACAGGGTGCTCGAGGGTTCATGGGAGTTTGCCCAACCGGTTCACATGTGTTTTGTGGACCTGGAGAAGGCATTCGACTGTGTCCCTCGTGATGCCCTGTGGGGGGTGCTCCAGGAGTATGGAATCGGGGACCCTTTATTAGGGGCCATCCGGTCCCTGTACGAGCGGAGCAGGAGTTTGGTCCGCATTGCTGGCACTAAGTCGGACCTGTTCCCAGTGCATGTTGGACTCCGGCAGGCTGCCCTTTGTCGCCGGTCCTGTTCATAACTTTTATGGACAGGATTTCTAGACGCAGCGAAGGGCCGGAGGGGGTCTGGTTTGGGGACCAGTGGATTTTGTCTCTTCTTTTTGCGGATGACGTGGTCCTGCTGGCCCCCTCTAGCCAAGACCTACAGCATGCGCTGTGGCGGTTCGCAGCCGAGTGTGAAGCGGCTGGGATGAGGATCAGCTCCTCCAAGTCCGAGGCCATGGTACTCGACCGGAAAAGGGTGGCTTGTCCTCTTCAGGTTGGAGGGGAGTTCCTGCCTCAAGTGGAGGAGTTTAAGTATCTCGGGGTCTTGTTCACGAGTGAGGGAAGAATGGAGCGGGAGATCGACAGACGGATCAGTGCAGCTGCCACAGTAATGGGGGCGCTGTGCCGGTCCATTGTGGTGAAGAGAGAGCTGAGCCAAAAAGCAAAGCTCTCAATTTACTGGTCGGTCTACGTTCCTACCCTCACCTATGGCCATTAACTTTGGGTCATGACCGAAAGAACGAGATCACGGATACAAGCGGCTGAAATGAGCTTCCTCCGTAGGGTGGCCGGGCACTCCCTTAGAGACAGGGTGAGGTGCTCGGCCATCCGGGAGGAGCTCGGAGTAGAGCTGCTGCTCCTCCACATCGAGAGGAGCCAGTTGAGGTGGCTCGGGCATCTATACCGGATGCCTCCTGGACGCCTTCCTCGGGAGGTGTTCCAGGCACGTCCCACCGGGAGGAGGCCCAGGGGACGGCCCAGGACACGCTGGAGGGACTATGTCTCTCGGCTGGCCTGGGAACGCCTTGGGCTCCCCCTGGAGGAGCTGGAGGAGGTGTCTGGAGAGAGGGACCTCTGGGCGTCTCTGCTGAGTCTGCTGCCCCCACGACCCGGTCCTGGATAAGCGGAAGACGACGAACGAACGAACGAACGAACGAGTCTGGCCGATAGTCGAACCTCGGCTTCAGGAGGAGCAGTGTGGTTTTCATCCTGGCAGTGGAACACTGGACCAGCTCTATACCCTCTACAGGGTACTTGAGGGTCCATGGGAGTTTGCCCAATCTGTCCACATGTGTTTTGTGGACCTGGAGAAGGCATTCGACTGTGTCCATCGTGTTGCCCTGTGGGGGGTGCTCCAGGAATATGGAATCGAGGGCCCTTTATTAGGGGCCATCTGGTCTCTGTACAAGCGGAGCAAGAGTTTGGTCCGCAAGTCGGACCTGTTCCCGGTGCATGTTGGACTCTGGTAGGGCTGCCCTTTGTCCTTCTCGACCGAAAAGAGGGGGCTTGTCCTCTTGAGGTTGGAGGGGAGTTCCTGCCTCAAGTGGAGGAGTTCAAGTATCTCTGGGTCTTGTTCACGAGTGAGGGAAGAATGGAGCGGGAGATTGACAGACGGATCGGTGCGGCTGCTGCTGTAATGGGGGCACTCTGCCGGTCCATTGTGGTGAAGAGAGAGCTGAGCCGAAAAGCAAAGCTCTCGATTTACCGGTCAGTCTACGTTCCTACCCTCACCTATGGCCATAAACTTTGGGTCATGACCGAAAGAACAAGATCCCAGATACAAGTGGCTGAAGTGAGCTTCCTCCGTAGGGCTGCCGGGCACTCCCTTAGAGATAGGGTGAGGAGCTCGTCCATCGCGGAGGGGGTCGGAGTAGAGCCGCTGCTCCTCTACATCGAGAGGAGCCAGTTGAGGTGGCTCGGCATTTATATCGGATGCTTCCTGGACGCCTTCCTCGGGAGGTGTTCCAGGCACGTCCCACCGGGAGGAGGCCCAGGGGATGGCTCAGGACACGCTTGAGGGACTATGTCTCTTGGCTGGGCTGGGAACCCCTTGGGCTCCCCCCGGAGGAGCTGGAGGAGGTGTCTTGGGAGAGGGACGTGTGGACGTCTCTGCTGAGTCTGCTGCCCACGTGACCCGGTCCCGGATAAAGCGGAAGACGACGAGTACGAGTAATTGTGACACGTGATTTTGTTAAAACATTTAACACTTTTACTTTTACCTATTAAAGAAATTTACTT
The DNA here is from genome assembly GCF_021462225.1 of Girardinichthys multiradiatus. NCBI lineage: Eukaryota > Metazoa > Chordata > Actinopteri > Cyprinodontiformes > Goodeidae > Girardinichthys > Girardinichthys multiradiatus. Next base: position 27,373,446 of record NC_061803.1, on the reverse strand, counting down.
ACATTTAAGATTAGATTTCCATTGTGATTTAATGTGTATAGTGCTTTGAGTTGTGATCTTTATTCACTCTTTCTTTCTGTAGACTTTAGTTTCTGTTTTAATTTGACAGGTTTCTATTGTGCAGTGTTTTGTTAACACTTCCCCAATCCATGTTCCAATAATCAGCCTCCCAGCGTATGCTTTATTTCTTGCTGATCACAAAACAACATGACTCAATACTAAGCATCAATTTTCTTTGTTTTCTTTAAAATCTTCTTGTAGAGCTGATCACTGTTTAGTTTCCCAACTTCCTGTTCTGTTGTTTCTGCTTCTACTTGGCAAAAATGTACAACGGAACTAACTTGGGCATTTGTATTCTTTTTCTGTGCACAGAAGAGAGATAAAAGAATAGTTTGGTAAAATAAATAAATCTTTGCTTTTGGCTATTTGTTTTCCAACAAGTCCACAGAATCAATAATGACTGTTCTCGAGGGTGGAACTGATTCCAAGTAAATAATAATAACTATGAATACACGTTTTGTCATCTTCTGCCAACAGTAGGCATTGTAACTGAACAATAAAATGAGCTATATCATACTGGCTACTGAAACTTTATATTTCTAACATACTTTTTCAAGACTGCCATAGAAATATTATGTACCTACATCCTCTTCAAAATTTCTTAGGAATGTCATTATTAACTTCAGTCTTCATTCTACATAACAAAGGCTACCTTCACATTACAGGTATATGTGCTTTGGGGTTGTGAACCGTTCTGATTGAAGTCTAATTGCAGTTGTATTTAAATGAATAGTTTGAACGAGCACACCCAAAAATCACATTTCAGCAAAAAAATCAGAATTGAGCATCAAGACCTGCAGTGTGAACGTAGCCAAATACTGCATGAGAATACTATGACTGTTTAACTCCTTAAGTCTGAGCTTTGAAAGCCTTTCTTTTATTTTTGGAAAATACATATGTTTTCTTTTCCTTTTCACTTACTTGCAAATTGGAGTTTTGACAAAAACTTGCACCAACACTGATTACAAAGCCTTCAAAAAGATTATCCCATAATCCCATATATTTTGAAATCGTTAAATTTCTATGACAAAAATAAATATTAGAAACAAATTCTGGATGAATTTCCACACCAGGGATCGAAGATATAAAATTTCTGTTGGGAATACCAACTTTTTTTGGAATCCATTGTTAGTGCTCAGGGTGTTACTAGAGCAAACAGCATGCTTCTTCCTAGCCTCCGAGAGTTCATTACTGCATTTGGGTCTAGCCAACAAACAAGATGGGTGCATTTTTGAGAGAGCGTTTTGTTCGGACCACAAATCATTTTCTCATTTACTATTTGGATATAGACATTTTATTCCTGCCGTGTTGGACGTTTGAACAGGCACAACAGGCAGCTATGTGGGTCAACAACATTCTGGTACACACTCCAAGCCGGCCGGTGGTGGTAATGCACCACATCGTTATATGCCAACTGCCAGAAATCGACAAAGAAGAAGAAACTATGCAGGTTCCTTGAACATGGGTTGCTAATGCCCCTTTTCCTTTGGCTCATTTAAGGCAGCGCAGCTTCACTCCACTCGGTCTTTCTCTACCTGGTATGGTACCAGTTGTGTTTCCATGGGCCCACTGACAGCTGGAGATATGGCGGCTGAAGCCCCGTCTCCAGCCATCAGTGTAGTGCGCTGTGGCATTAATAACGTTTCTGATAATAGCTGTTAAGTTATTAGATGGGGAGCTTGCGTTTGCTGATAGTACAATGACTTGGTGGTGCACAAATGACTGAGTAAAAGAAGATGGCTTTGTCAAAAATACCTAAAGTAGACACTGAAAATCACACATTTAAAGATGAATGGACAGAAGCATCCCCTTTCCTTTGAACTTCCGTATGGTGTAAGGCCAGCCTGCCTTATATGTTCTGAATCAGCTGGACTTTTTAAAAGTGAAAATCTAAAGAGACATTATGAAACCATATAAAAGCAACATAAGAACTTCAACCAAAGCTATCAGCCTGGGTCTGATGGTAGGACAAGGAGAATAAATAAACTGCAGGGACAGCATTGTGCCATTCAAAGTGCATTTAATATTGGTTCTTAAACCAGATTGCACTTTTCTGTTCAGCAGATGATTTTATGGACAATTAAATAATTGATCAGTAGTTAAAACAAATAAAGCTCTATTGTTAATTAAATGAAAATGAAAACATTTTTGTCGGTTTAGAATGTTTGGACCCCAAAGTGTTGGATGATGGAGGTGGTGGACCTCCCACTATTTTAGATCCAGGATTCTATGTTTTAAAAGCTATGTTCAAGTCATGCTTTGGTCAGAAGCATTGGCAAAAAAATATCCACCAACCGACACATGTATACACAGTGTTCCTTATTTAAAAAGTACACATAAAGAAAAATATATTTTCCTTCCTTGAGTCTCAATTTCTAACGAGTTAAGTTTACAAACCACTAAATCACTTTTAAAAAAGAACACCTGTGGTGCTTTACTTGCAGAGTCTAGTCAGTTTTAGATGCTTATTATATTGTGGGTTTTATTATATTTTTTATGATAGAATTAAATTGAACAAAATGCCAACAAAAACTACAAGAACCTGTTGGCAATGTGCCTTTTCACCTTATTTGCCAGTCATTACTACAGCCCCACAGGCAAAATGCATAGATTTTTGTGAGCTTTAATGACTAAATTATTTTTATTGTACAAACAAAAGCAGACTTGTTTCTATATATTCCTTGTGACACATTCTTCAAAACATGTACATGTGCTTCTTTGTAATACAGGTATTCTTTGTAAATTACTGGAAAATTCCATGGACATGCATGAGCTGGTTTTCCATCCCTTTAATCAACATTCATTACAAAAACTGATCGCTGACATTGTTTATTTATTGACTGAAAAAGAATTGTTTACAACTCAGAAAGATATATAAAAAATTTATTCAACAATGAGAAACCTATGCATTGTACAAAAAAAAAAAGAAAAGAAACATATTTTATTCAGTGGTCTCAGTTGAAGACTCATGAACATAACATGAGCTCCTGAATGAAAAAAAGAACTGAAGGTCAAATCAAAAGCCCCTAGAAAAGGATGAAAAAGAAATGGTCAGGAAACTAAAAAGTGAGTAAATGCATCAGCTTTCACAAGGCCAACATAAAGCCCTGCAGTATCTGCATTTTGTGACTACATAACCTGTTGTAAGGATTATGATTATTGATTAATTAATATTTATCAAGAATTATAATTTAAAATCATAATTTGAAAAATTTTTTTATTTCTTAACCAAAAATTATTGCTTACAAATAGAAATCAGAGATGTCATCTGGTGTTGTGATTATGGGCTCAAAGCTCTTAAATAATTAAAAATTATTAATCAAAACCACCAACTGTAACTGTTTATTCAACCACTTCACCAAAGGTGGAGGATCTTCGACGTTGTTTTGACAGATAAATCACTCTTGCATGAAATAAACACAACCGCTTCTCTTAATTATATATATGAAGATTTACTGAAGCCAAATTATCCTGATATACCATTATTCTGGTCCAAAAACCTTCACCTAATTAACAAGCACAATTCTACACAAAGGGAACAAAAATGACTACCTAACAATAATAATAAAGGAAAAAATATATGCGCATTGAGTGTCTATGAAGATCAAACCAGCAATTTTATGCACAAAATGTGTAATTTGGGTTACATGGAAAGAGAAGTCCTCCTGGGGTGTTGATGTCTCAATCGCAGCAATCAGCTGATAAAACGGTGGGGCCACGCCCTTTAGCCTCTACCAACTGATTGCCCCAAATCTCGAACAAAGAGTCATAAAACTCTGAGGCGGGAACTCGGTGGAAAAACTCCAGTAATAAAAACTGAAACAAAGAGTTGTCAGGCGAGGCCCAGACCGAAGTTGCTTTGAATGAAAAACTTTTAAAAGTCCAACTTCTAACTCCTGGCTGATCACGCGTCCGTGATCAACTCAAGAAAAAGAAAACGGTAACTTCTCATCCGTCCAAGAGGGGAAAATATGAAGAACCGTTAGTTGACTGAATCAACAAGGAGGAAACTCATCTCCTTGGAAATAAAACCTCTGTGGGTTTTCACCTGCGCCGGGTGTCAGCGTGGTCTTCTATCGGCAAATACATCTGCTGACCTTCGTGTATCAGACAGATTTCCAGCTTTCAAGCTCTTCCGGGAATGGCCTTGTGGAGCAAAAGTTTGCCTGCGAGCTTTTGACTTTCCAGATATGCGCCCCCGTTGCGCTGTCCTGTGAGACAGGCGGGAAATGGCCACGAAACTTCATCTCCTGTGGGTTTTACAGTCCTGGGTGACATCAGAGCAGGGACGTCTGTTGAACTGCGCATGTCAAAATGTGCGACCAAAATGGATGACTCCAACACTGTACAGGTTAAACAGACCCAAACAAAGATGCTCAGGAGGGAACTGTGGATGAACAGATGGATATCAGCTCTCAGAAGGATAAAATAGAGTGCCCCAGGTGCCTCAGGGCAGATACAAGTAGAGGAAATAAATTCTGTAAATTGAGGAAACCATGCTGAATGATTTGTAGGTTGTTTCCTGAGTTTAGTTCATCAGTGTTCGAACATGTTATCTGCTCAATAACAAGCTATGGATCATTCTTATTAAAAAGTGGAACGTTGGACAGTTTCTTACTTCTATGATCATCCAACCATTTTCTATGCCTGTGTAATCTTTACGGGGTTGCTAGTGCCTGTTTCCAGAGATCACTGAGTGAGAGGGTACATCCTGTACAGGTGGTCAGTCCATCACAGGACAACAGAGACACACCCAAGCAGGAATGCACACACTCAATTTAGAGTAACCAAAAACCAGTAACGCATGTCCTTAGACAGTGGGAGAAAGCCAAAGTACACGGAGGAGAACATCCAAACCTTGTGTTCTGCACATGTAGGCCGGGATTCAAACATAAGTCGTTAGTGCTAACAACTGCGCCCATAGGGGGCATACTTCTGTGATTAACCACTTTGATACACACAGTCAAATTATTGTATGCCACCAACATAATTTTTGAATATAAGGAGAACAGTGAAGATTACACTCACAATAGGGCCTTGCTACATTTCTGTGTAACGCGTTTGAACACCACAGTCTCAGTTGAAAAGGATAGTTGCTTCATCTTCAGCATAATATGAATCTTATTAGAGGAGCCATATCATCTAACATGTTGGGTCTATATCAAACATAAAACCACATGTTTTATAATCTACTAGGTTAGAGGTTCCTATTTATATGCACATACAAAAATAATCTTATTTCTTCTCTTCAACGGGATTTTTTTCAGGGGCAGGGAATCAATTGTGTGCTTGATGTTTCAAAGTTATTCATTTTCTTTCCAAACTTTCTCCCACATTTTCTAACATATTCAGGCACCAAAGAGCTTTCAATCTGTGATAATGCTGGACCACTGACGGCCTGACTCATTATCAATTAACCATAACTCCATGTCTTTGGACTGTGGCAGGAAGCTGGAGTACCCGGAGAGATCCCACACATGCATGGAGTCAGCCCGCCAGGCCGTGGGTTAAGCACGCCAGGCAGTGTGTATAACATAAAAATATATTTTTTATTTTTTTTAAGGTCTCAATTTATTAATTAATGCAGTAATTATATTGGCGATCTAATTAAAATATAAGAAAATTATACAAAACTTCAGAAAATTAAAAAAATGTTGAAAATAATTTTCAGGATGTTTTTTATTATTTTTTTGCTACTTGTGGTAAAATATCATATCATGTTACTGTGTCTCACTAAATAAACCACAACATCTAATGGGTTAACCTGCACACGACAGACCTTTCTATAGTACTGTTAGTACCTCCTGGGCCATCTACCGGAAAGAAGGACAAATCAAAATACACCTCCCAGCATTCAGTGCACTTTCAGGATTTTGCTGACATCCCAAACTAAGGTTATATAATGAATATTGATGATTTTCACTGTGTTCCGGCTTTAAAGGCAGCTATTGAGTAAGTTATTTTGGGTTAATAAAACAGTCCCGCGCTGTTTCTCTTTTCCTTTTTCTCCCCCTCATGGTTAACTGTCTAATTATAGTTATGTTTTTGGGATTTTGGTTAATAGGTATTAATTGTTAATTCCAATAATTAACTATAATTATTGAATGCTACTAGCCCAACAATCAGAATTTCAAAGTTTATTCTGAAAATCTAAGCGTTGTACATAATTTTAGTTTTACTATAATTATAGAATTATAAATTGTTAATTACAATTGCTAATTGTCATTTTGAATAATCAATTTTATAATCATAATTGCAGAACATCCTGCTGAGTAATTTAGATTTTTATGGTGGAAAGATAATATAAATTCATAATAAATAGTCAACTTCATTATTAGTTCAGTTCAGTTTTTTTTTAATATCCCGGAGGTAAATTTGATTTGCAGCAGACATTATAGACACAAAAAAGACACAGTCAAATATGAGATTAACATTCACTCCAGTTCAATGTTATTAATATCCCGAAGGTCAATTTCTTCCATTTTCAAACTATTGGCTTATGGATGGATCTCTGTAAGATGTTCTAAGCTTGGAACCACTAATGTTCTCTAACAAACCTCTGAGGCCCCTCTGAGGCAAAACAGCTGTGTTTATACTAACATTAAAGTACACACAGATGTACTCGTCTAACTTCTGATTATAATTGCTTGAGGTTGATATATTTTAAGAAAAGAGGCAAAATAAAAAGGGTCCCTTGTTTCTTTTCCCCTTGAGAATTTAAGAAATCTTTCTTTTTTCATGGCAAGCCACAGGGGGGCATATTGCTTTACAATGCACCCAGTGCCTTTGACTTCTTTTATGCCTGTTTATCTCATCAAGGCCAAAATCCTTTAAAAAGAATGATTGACAAGAGGCAGGGAGTGACACAGAAGCATATGAATAAGAGACAGGTAGAGTTGAACAGTGAGGATGTGCCTGAGATGGATAATAAGGGTTTAGAAAAAAATTAGAAAGGCAGAATCAGTGTGAAAGGCTGGGCAGATATAGGTTAAAGGTACGTTTATGGGTTCAGAGGGCAAATGAAGGACTGTATAAAACAGCAGGAGTATGGTTATTGTGATAGCAAAGAAGAGGAGACATTAGGAGCATAGGTCACCAGAGATTTTTGATGTTTGCTTTGGAAAATAGAGCTGTATTGTTTCCTCTCTTCCTGCTGTTGCTCACCAGGATGAGAACATGCATTAGCTGCTCAGTTGTCTGCAAGCACTGATGTGAACAATCATTACACTGAAGGACACAGCTACATTTAGAAGCTACAGTTGACACTGGATATAAGCGTGCATAAATAAATTGCCTTTTCTTCATACAGTCTTGACATGAAACCAGACTAAATTTCCTACTTTAGGTAATTCAAGATTACCTAAATAATTCTAGTTATTAGATGCAAGAATAAATGGAGAGACATTTTTTTGCCTTTATTATATATTTTTTACCTTTTGCTATAAATTCAGAGGTTAACTTAGTATGTGGTAGAATTGCCTTCTAAACCATCTCACTTGGATCAAACATTTTGGGTATCCTTCCACAACCTTGTGTGTCACAGTTGTAGACAACTTCTCACACACACCTATTTAACTCTGTCCACTAATATTCTATGGGAATGAGATTAGGGCTTTGTGATGGCCACTACAAAACATTGACTTATGCTGCTTTGCGACAAATATTTCAATATTTTTAGGGTCATCGATCGTTTGGAAGACTTATTTGTGCCCAAGCTTTAACTTTCTGTCCTATGTCCTGAGATGTTTGAAAATGTTCTTTTCTTATGATACAATAAATTTTGTGAGCTGCACCAAGACCCTTGAGCAGCAAAACGGACGGACAGGTGTCAGTTCATTGACACAAACAACAACAATAAAAACTGCAGTCAACTGTTTGCCAAAGAGCTTGTATTCAGTAACAAAACCTAATGCTAACGCACGTGGAGTAAATGCTTTCAACCGACCAGATACCAGACAAAGTAAGACAATATTATATTCGTTTTTATTAAGAAAATCATACTGTACTATACCATGAAATAGAACATTGTGGTATTGTGATTATTTTCAACAAAATTATTTATATTTATAATGCGTGAACAAATTAACAGAAATAAATATTTAACTTCTTCTCTTGGTTGGAAATTAAAGACGATGGTGAGTGACAAGTATACCCAAGCAAAGGCAAAGACCAAAAAGCTAGCCAGCTTGAATTAATGAACATGGTGCCCTTCCTCCTCATGGACTATAATGATAACTGGGCACTGTGTTGCTTGAATTAACGCAATTCCCCTTAAAACACACATCTGAGAATTTAGCACAGTTGGTGCATTCCCACCTGAAAGAATGGGAATATTGGAGGTATTGCTGTATTTACTACTACAAGGACTTAGTCTTCTTTGTAGTGTTCACACAGCAGCCACAGTTGTAATGGTTTTAATGGTATTGCTTTCAGTTGCTAATTCAACGTAGAGATTGCCAAGCATAAATAGAACCTCATGTGATGCAGCTGTAAGATAACTGGTCAAAATAATAAAACCGTCTCATGGCCAGTGATGTGCAGTTAGGGTAGACAGGGTAGGCACAGCCTTTCCCAGGCTATTTGCGAAAAGTAATTTTCAACAGAAAATTTGCTCACTTTATTTCAGTACTGAAACCCTAGAGTTAATTATAAGCTAATAGAAATAACTCAACATCCAGTCGTCATGCAGGCTGCTTGCTGTGTGAGTGAATACAAGATTTTTCACTAGCGTCACAAGGTTGGTAGGCACAGCTGTGTTCTGCATGTCTACATACTGTGGATTTGTTTGAGCTTATGCAAACTGTTGAAATCCAATTTTACTCAGATTTACATTGAATTGTATGATCCCAGACATTTTAACCATTTAATAAAGCTATATTTGTGCCAGGTAGTTGAGATTCATGTCCACGTGCTTCCAAAGTGATTGGTTCACGTAATGTATGACGTAATGTAATGTATAACGATAGCCTAAATGTCAGTGCAAAACTTTGCAACCCACAATTATAAAAGACTCAAGAAACTTAGGTAGAAAGGTAAAGTATGGCAAAGGTGGTCCCTAAAAACATAAACAAAAACACAATTCATTTGTATGTGCACCCACCTTTAACCTAACACATGATTTAGCAACAACAGTGGTTTTAACTACATCAGGGGTATATTTGTCAGGGTTTGTGTAGCGAAGGACCCCGGAATGCAGACTAGCAGGCAGCATGATGGTAAGTGGAAAAAGATTTAATGAATAAAAAATAAAAACTCACTGAGGCATGAACAAAACAGAAACAGGCAGGTGAGACAGGCATGGCATGATCCAAAAAGCAAGATAAGAGCATGATCCAGAAAGCAAGACCAAGAGCATGATTTGACAATGATTCCGCAATGAATAACTGAACAGGTGTGTATTTATGGAGCATGACCAGGTGAAACAAGAAGACAGATTAATTAGGTGCAGGTGAACCAAATAAAGTTGATTGACAGGGCAAAACGTGGCTTGAGCAGAACGGAAACTCTTGAATACAAACTAACAGAAACTAGAAAAATATGAAACTAAAGCATAACCAGGAAAAATAATAAACAGAAGCATGATTCAAAAACTTAATTGTGAAACAGACCAACAAAACCCAAAAACACCCACAAATCATAACAATATTAGCCTATGTGGAGCTTTGGCAGCTTTGACATATGCAGGTGATCCTGAGCTCAGTTCATTTTTTAAGCTTAAGATTTTGCTGTCTCAACTATATGCTATTTAAAGAGTTCACAGCTAGGTTTAGAAAAAACACTCAAAAGCTGTCTGTTGCCAGTAGGTCTGAACATCTGAATAATTCAACACAATGCAAAATTTTGTACAGTATATAATATCTTATTTTAAGTAAACATGGAAAAGATACAGCACCGTTTGAACACTTTAGGCCGATTCAGATTCAATTCCTTTTATCCTCCTTTCTTCTCCATGGGTGTGTACTAACCAACTGGAGAGGTCCCTTATTTCCAGATCAGACTGAGGTGCACATGGTAACGGTTAATAAAACCAACTCATGGGTAAAGGAGGTTGGGACTTTATTTAATTCAATTCAGTTTATTTATATAGCGCCAATTCACAACACATGTCGTCTCAAGGCACTTCACAAAGTCAGGTACATACATTCCAATTAATCCTAACCATTGAACAGTGCAGTCACTATTACTATTTATTAGTTTTAAAAAAGCATTATGAAAACTAATGGACACTGTGTGGTAGTGAAAAGATTTTTGTGGGTCAAAATTCTGGGGAGCAAAAACTAGGCTTCACTTGCTCCATTCTTCAGAGACAGACACACTGCCTGGCCATTGCATCAACAGACTGAAGGTGCAAATAACCAAAGGAAGAACTTATATGTTTTTTTATTTTATTTTGAAGATTAATCTTCTGAGTGCAAATGATTGTGTGGTCCAAAAGCAGCTGTACACAAGGAAAGACATATTTAAATCCTGTCCAAGAGGGCAACAGTCTACATGGTCTTCAATGTCTATTGTATTCAAAAATGTGTGTTTATTTTAGAGGTAAAGGCATAAAATAAAAAGAGTTTTTGATTGACACACCACCTTTCTCCTTCCTGCTTTCTATTTCTCTGTGCTGAACTGAAAACTGGTGGGATCTCTGTAACTGATTGACAACACTAATTAAACATGTTCAGTCAGCTGAAAAAAGGTTGTCGAGCTCAGGCAGAATTAACACTTGCGTCCACACTTTTTAAAATTTCATTTGCCACGCTCACATTTCTCTGTCAAGTTTGTACATTATTAAAGCTCTGAATGACCTGTCAGTGGAAAAAAGGTTTTGATGGGAACATGTGCAAAAAATATCATATATGCCAAAAAACATAAGTGATACAGACAGCAGTTGCATTTAAGGTAAAAACACACTTTCTATGGTTCTTTTGAGATTAGATTAAGGACTTTTAAGATCATTCAAACCAGTGGCGATTGCTCTAAGACAGCAAGTGAAGCTCAGCTTCCCCTAAAATAAGTGATCAAATATATACTGTTGTGTGTACATGTCATTGACTAAATATGCGCTACAATGCGTTAAACTTTTGTTCAGAATCAGCTTATCACTGGTAAAGATGCGGCTTTCTTCTCACTCATTCCCACAGCTTCACAGTGCTTTAAATAGTGAGTTTAATAGCAAAGCAAAAATGCTGGGCTTTGTCCCGCCCATCGGATGCTCAGCGTCTCTGGGAATCTATGGGGCAGCCTCAGCTGCAGCGAAACCAGACGAGTCATTGGATAAATGCTGGGCTTTGTCCCACCCATCGGACGCTCAGCATCTCTGGGGGTCTATGGGGCAGTGGGCTCGCCTCGGCTGGCCAGGACGCTCAGCTTCTGCATGATGATTGGATGATCTGTCTGAGGCTGAATCCCTTTTTGATTGACAGCGAAATGAGCGAATCAGCAATCTTGAAATTGAGCTTCCCCTCCTTGAAAGACCAGCATTATTTGATATAATATTAAAATATTAGAGACGCCCAGACATCCCTCTCCCCAGACACCTCCTCCGGGGGGAGCCCAAGGCGTTCCCGGCCAGCCGAGAGACATAGTCCCTCCAGCGTGTCCTGGGCCGTCCCCTGGGCCTCCTCCCGGTGGGACGTGCCTGGAACACCTCCCGAGGAAGGCGTCCAGGAGGCATCCGGTATAGATGCCCGAGCCACCTCAACTGGCTCCTCTCGATGTGAAGGAGCAGCGGCTCTACTTTGAGCCCGCCACCCTATGGAGGAAGCTCGTTTTTTTCGGTCATGACCCAAAGTTCATGGCCGTAGGTGAGGGTAGGAACGTAGACTCGCTTTTCGGCTCAGCTCTCTCTTCACCACAACGGACCAGCACAGAGCTCTGGTCTTAAACGTTTGATTAGCCGATGAACAGCCAATTTCAGATAAATTGTTGTTTTCAATAAATTGCCTGCTCAGTTTTGTTCCTATTGTGCTCCCATTTCTTCTTTTAGCATTGCAAAGCTCTACTTAGAACCTTCTTAAGACGCAACAGTGCCAAAAGCAGATTCTTGCAATTTTTTTTAACTGGTCTTAAGATTTTCATCAGGAGTCTATCTTCTACCCTCATCTGCTGGTATTTTTGGTCCTTTAAACTCTCGCAAGAGTTTCCTCCACAGTTTGATGCACTCTGTAGGGTTTAGTTGTTCTGAAAAACCCTGTGGTCTGTGGTCCTGCATCAGGACCAGTTGTTAAGTCTGTGATCTTCTGTCTTTCAGTCATGAAACAAAAACCAGTCAGTTGATCTGAACACTTTGTCTTTTAAAAATCTGTCACGACTGTCGAAGTTTAGTAGTTTGTCCCCAGATTTAGGAATATTCAATATCGATCAATTTAGGGACACATTTATAAAGGGGGAAGCTAAATAGGGCTACACAGTATCAAAAAAATAGATATTGCGATATAATTGCTGAATATTGCAATAACGATATCGATTACCATTACCACACATTTTAATAACTCTTCGCTTCCTTTACATTATTGTTTCCCCACCATAATCAATGACATTTAACATCTCAGTTACAAAAAAACAAACAAACAAAACAACTGGTGGTTTGCATCAGGGGCAATTAGAGACCCTCACACTGGCCAAATATTTTATTTGCATGCAGACTGTGAATGCATGGCACTTTGTTGTATTCCAAACATTGACACTGCAATGATTCAATGTATGCTAAATGTGTGCACTCCTTAGTTAGTGTCTGCTTCTAATTTTGAAAGTAGAAGAAAAGGAAGACCTGCCACAAAAAATTGCTACATAGATTTGATGCAGTTTGCACACTTTTACATTGGATCTTAAACCTGTTAAAATAGCTAGCTTTTGTAATGCCTTAAAAAGACTATTGGGGAGGATGAGAAACAAACGAGTCTGCTGCCTCTCTCCACTCCACCAAAGCTGTTGTTTATTCTGCAGAACAAGAACAACAACAACTGTTTTAAGCCGGTCACGTCTTGCAAACCAGGAAACATCTGAAGCTATTGGAGTGAAAGTAACCTTGAACTTAGAAAGAACCCAATTCAATGACATGTGTACACCCCTAAAAGCTTTACTGAAGCCCTTTTTTATTCATTGTCAGCATTTAGTTTTTTGGAAGGAGTTAATGCAAATTGTGAGGACATATACAATATTGCTCATTGCTCTCTTCAGGTGAAATTTTCTTTCATATTTAGTTTAGAGCTTTAGCTATGCCATTTCAAAACTATTTGTTGTTTTAGATGCATGCTTGGAATCACTGCAATGCTGAAAAATGAAACCACTTTTCAACTTCAGCTCTCAAGCTGAACTTCTAAAGGTTTGGGCCAGAACTTACTAGTATTTGAAACTCTGTGTAATTTCTTCCACCTTGACAACATTGTTTGTTTCATTTGAAGAAAAGTTACCCAGATTTTAATGCTTGTGTAACCCAGGTTTAAATAGCCTTGACTAAATATAAGCCTTTTCATAAAAATAGCTATAAAATGGATAAATAGGAAATAAATAAATAGGAGAATAAATAGAGAATAAATAAATCTTAAAATAGTTAAAAATAATGATATAAAAAGTAATAACTACAAATATTAAAAATGTGTGTCTTTCAGGTTATGATATTTTATTTGGTTAAAAAAACAACCTGTATAAAACAGAGTTTTATAGTTGTACTGTAAAAGAGAGAAAGATCAGAGAAAATCAATGATTAAAAGTCTACCTGCTGTCTGGAAATTTTTTTCATTTTCTGGAGGAGGAGCTTTCCGTATTTTTTTTTACTGACTGCGTTTGGAGTGTTATATGTTACAGAACTGGACTTGGTGAGTTAAAAAGTGTATTTTATTTACTATGAATGATGTTATTTGTAAGATAGTTTTATTTCATTGAAACAGAAAGCTAAAGTAGCACATTTATGTTGTTTATGTAGAAAAAAAAAACTGGAATTAACGGATGAGCTGGTGTGGGTGAAGCATGTCCCCCCCCCCCCCCCCCCACACACACACACAAAATGTTCAGTTGCCAAATCGGCGAGTATATTATTTTATTCAGTACAAAGTAAAGTTAAAAGAGCTTTTGTTATGCTTTGTTGGTTATTAAACCAGGCCTTTAAGGTTCTGCTGGAAATTGGACCGAGAAATTCCGAGTGGATTGCTGAGTTGGATTCTGCTAGTGAGAAACAAGATGGCGAGCCGTAACCCAGGAACCCTGTAACCGCCGTCTAGCAGGAGCTACACATCTGCTCAGTGTTACCAGGTGAGAAATGTAGGATTATCGTACTAGAGACATAAAATTATCGTATTTTGAGGGAAATTATCGTACACTCGTCATAACCAAAATAACAAGTGTGTTGATGTGTTGAATAGCATCTAACAGGCACTCACAGCTTTGTGGCGTCAATACGGAATGGATTTATCCAACATCTGCAGCCCCACAGTGCCGGACTCTGCTTCTTCTTCTTTTCCTCAATCATGGGCGGGCGCAGTGGACTATTCAGCCAATCATGGTCGTTGTTCTGAGGCCAACGCATCATGTCACTCGTAGGTCACATTTAGAAAAGTACGACTGGCTGGAATTCCCAGCATCTGTTCCCGAATCCGGACACAGATGCCTTCAGGGTTCACAAAAACACTCCGACAGACTTTGGCGATAGGCTGATGACAACTGATTACAACCACACATTCACGGAATGGTCAAATTATCGTACATTTGGCCTTTTTTAGGATTATTGATCGTCCATTGTACAGAGAGCAAAAATATCGTACGAATACAATAATTATTGTACACCTGGCAACACTGCATCTGCTGGACATTGCGAATCATCCAAACTGGTATGACCTGCCCATGCTTTCCTAACAAAAGAACAGTGGATTCAGTGATTGTTTTTTTTTTTTTTTGCTGGATTGTTTCTGTTGTGTTGTATTGTTTTTTCCTCTTCTCGAACCACATCCAATATCCATTGTTAGTGTGTGGAATGTAAAATTGTCTATTTGGGGTATAATAGAAACAAGAAATGGTTAAAACAGGAAATTAAAAAACCATAACTTCTTAAAAAGAACACTAAATAACTAAAATAGATTTAAACAGATTAAAAACACACAAACTGTAAATTAAATAGATTAACAGTATCAACTTGAACTTAAATAGAGCTATAACCTAGGTTTAAATAAATAGTAACCTTTTAATACCTGACATTAGGTTTAAATTTCAACAGGGATTAAATAAAATATTCCGAAAGAAATAGGGAAACTATTTTGGATTGAATTTTGTGTCATTGTACGTCAACTGTTGTAATATTGTTGTTTTTTCTCTCTCAACAAATAAGCCAGCAGTTTAAACTTATTTTTTGGGTCTGTGGTCATTAATACACTTACGCATTTCTCTACTCCCATAGCTGAACCTAGCACTGGTCCTATTGTCTGTTCTATTAACTGTAAACACATCGTGAGTGTTAAGCTTGCATTACAATGTTTACCTATGGTACAGTGTTCTTTTAATAGGGTACTGTGCTGTTTCACGTGCCAAACAGGCCCTGGGAAACTGTGGCCCAAATGATTGTTTGCATCTGTCAATGCATTATTTATAATTGTTTTGCAAGACTTTAACCAGGATTTTTTCTTTTAAGAAAATGATTCTGTCATGCAATGATACTCTTTTGTGCCGAGATTTGGAGTCTTCTTTCTCTCAAAATATGCGCTCTCTTCTCTTTGCAACATTTTCAATTTCCTCTGACAAGGCTAGAGCCGTTGTTTTGGCAGGTCGTTCCCTTTTATATCCACACAGGGATGAAGTAATTGCTTGTGTCTTGTCTGTAGAATTTCCCAGCATAACCTCTAGGATTGATTCAAGTGTTCACCTGGACAACAGACTGCAGTGGAGATGCAACTATGAAGCTGTCAACAAGAAGGGACAGAGCACACTGTACTTCTTGAGGAAGCTTAAGTTCTTCAGTGTTTGCAGCAAGATACTGCATATCTTCTATAAGTCTGTTGTGGAGAGTGTGATCTCTTCTGCCATCATCTGCTGGGGAAGCAGCATCAGAGCCAGGGACTTAAAAAAGCTAAACAAGCTGATAAAGAAGGTCGGCTCTGTTCTGGGGACTCCTCTGGAGATCATTGTGCAAAGAAGGATGCTTCAAAAAATGAAGACAATTATTGAGAACTCTGAGCATCCTCTTTATGAGACTGTCGTACAACAGAACAACAGAGTGTCTTCAGTCAGAGGCTTCTTCAGATCTGCTGTAAGACAGACCACTACAGAATATCCTTCCTGCCTACAGCAATTAATATCTACAATGACTCTTTGAAGGGACCTGCATAATATGAGCTACAACATTTATTTTCCGTTTGGGATGAATAAAGCATGGTTGAATTTGAATTCTCTGATTGAATCAACAAATGTGGAACTGTGCGTACGCTAGTCATGGCGCTGTGCACATTTCTACGCTCAACTCATAATGGATAAATCTGAGCATTTGTGTAAACAAAACTGCCTACTGGGAGGTTTTTGTGCATTTGTATCCTATGTACATGATGTCCCTGGTTGGGATGTGAACCCAAGACCTTTTTGCTGCAAGACAATAGTGCTAAAAACAGCAATGTCAATGTCAACTTTATTTACATAGCATATTTAACAACAACACAATGCCCAATGTTGGGCATGCTACTTAAAAAAAGTAATTAGGTATACTTACTAGTTACCTCTCCCAAAAACTAACTGAGTTATTAACTGAGATACTCCACTATAAAAGTAAGTTAACAGGGAATGTAACAATTGTGTTATTTTTTAAGTATATCTTTAAGTTTAAAGATGTCTAAAAAAATTTTTTTTTTACCTAAGGTTTCACAAGCCAGTTCCATAAGTTGAAGCCAGTTGAAGTAAATATTTAAATATTTACTTCTAATGTACATTCTTGCCTTTTACCTCAAGGAGAATGAAGTAGTGTCTGTACTTCCACTTTGAAAACACAATTTTCCCTTCCAGATCCGCCATTGTTGCAGCTTACATCTACTAGTTTCCCTGAGCAGGGCTGCCGTGTGCATTTGTGGTTTGTGTGTAAACTGAACACTGCCTCTGATTGTCTTACAATGAAAGCTTACTCTACCTTAGCCAATCATCATCACTTATGCGATTGTCTCGCCCCTTGCTCCTCCCTTCACCGAGAAAAAAAGCTTGGCTCCTGTTCTGTGAGCCACAACAGATGACAAGAACTTCAATGAGTAACTTTAGTTTATGGCATGCCCCATTTAATTGCCAGTAACGGCGTTGTAACGATGGAAAAAATAATTAATTTGATTACTTGTTACTGAAAAAAGTAACGCCGTTAGTAACGGCATTTATTTTAACGCTGTTATTCCCATCACCGATGTTGACCATAGTGCTTCACAAAGAGGTAAATCTAAACACAAATTCAGAAGACAGTCATGAAACCAACAAATACAATAAAAATAGGATAAAAAGACAGCTAAAATATAGAAACATCACAAGCTAACTGCTCTGATGGAACTCAAACAGAACTTGAGAACTTAAAAAAATTGCTTTTCACAGACCTTACTTCAGTTTTAGGTCCAGCTGTTGTGATGTCTGTGTTTTCCCCCATTTTTTCCAGTTATTGAGAGGAGGTGTTGCTGGCTTACTGGAGTTTAAATGACAGATCTGACCAAAAGCTGAAAAGAAATTGCATAATATGAATCAGAGGAGTGAGTAACAGGATGGAGTATAGGTGTGTGAAGAAGAAAATAGTACAAATAGAAAGAGAGCACAAACCAACACAAAAATGAATCGAGATGCCAACCTAAAGGCAAAAAGAATGGCTGCAAAACAGGAACCAAAAAGTAACACAGACCTTAAGGCAGGGATGTCAAAGTCAAATACACCGAGGGCCAAAAAACCAAATTTGCTACAAGCCAAGGGCAAGACTGGTTCAATGTTTATTGAAACATATTGAAATGATTGCACATAGCCTATTGAACCAAGACTTAACACAGAGTACATTATTTAATAATTAAATGAATAAAAGCAATATTTTGTTATGGCTCTGTCAGTAACCTCAAGTGGAAACATTTTCAACAGGCAAACAGCGAAAAATTTAATTGGTTTGAAATACAAAGTATGTTTCTTAATATCAAGATGAATACATAAATAAAAGTGCGTGCATTATAAACTTTATATTCCATTATATTCTTTCATTACAGCCAAACTTTCTCCACACAGAAGGCACACAGGTTTGCCTTTTGCCTCCGTGAACATGTACTCTGCCTCCCACCTGGCTTGAAACCCCCTGTTCTCAGCGTCCACCTTACGTTTAGCCATGTTTGAGGAGAGGGGTACCTGAAAGTTGATCTCTGCTGTGATTGCTGATGAACAATGAAGCCGCTTGTGCGTGCTACAGTGACTTCGCGGACTACCGTTGCATTGTGGGGAATGTAGTGTTGGTGCGTGCAAAACGCCAGCGGACAACTGTGGCCTGCGGGGCGGTTCTAATAGTAATTAAATATCATCCAGGGGGCCATAGATAATTAATTCGCAGACCAGAGTTGGCCCGCGGGCCTTGACTTTGACATATGTGCCTTAAGGAAAGGCGAGTTTAAATTAAACCACGACATAAGATCTCTAGAGAAACATTCAAACTAAAGACCGCAACTGATATCAGAGTCCTGCTACTGTTAGATGTGTTTCTTCTTCAACACACCTGAATCAAATATTTACGTCCTTAGGAAGACTCAATAGAACATGACTGCATGCTGAATAGGTCATTTAGCCATTGGATTCAAATGAGTTGGACCAGCAACACATGTAAGAGTTGCTTGACACCGGCCTACGAGTGCTGGAATTTGACACCCAGGCTAAAAAAAAAAAACCTGCAGTCCAGGCATCAGTA
The DNA here is from genome assembly GCF_021462225.1 of Girardinichthys multiradiatus. NCBI lineage: Eukaryota > Metazoa > Chordata > Actinopteri > Cyprinodontiformes > Goodeidae > Girardinichthys > Girardinichthys multiradiatus. Next base: position 27,354,521 of record NC_061803.1, on the reverse strand, counting down.
TTTGATAAAGATCCTTATGTATTTTTTGTAAACAAAGCAATGCAAAATTAAAGCATCAGTATATGGTTCTGTTTCCAAAAGAACAGTCAGGGTAAACAGAAACTACACCCTCAGATACTCCTGGGGTTTTATATATAAGTGATCTGATCTTTACAAACTTACACATTTATTTAAATCTAACCTCAGTTGTGCAAAATCACACAGAAAGATTATAGCCAATTTGTTTTTGAAAAATGTAACTTATCATAGTTTTCACCTGTAACATTTATCTACTGTTGGTTTTGTTTTTATCCTTAAACTTTAAAAAAATTGCAGCTGAATTAAAAAGTTTTGAAATAAATATGTTAACTGTGCAGAATATTATACTCTTGCTCTTTTTAGAGTACCACAAGGCTGATATTAGCTAGCGCTGTCTGCTCAGTCAGCTGGTCTGCAGTAGGTTGCTTTACAGACATGATGCTTATAGCTTTCATTAATGTAGTTTTAAAACTGTTACCTTGAAATGAGTGATCAATCTTTTGCTTTCACAGCATGACTGTCCATGTCTTACATGATTGAAAATATTTCCAGAACCAAATTTGTCTCTCTTGTATGCAATCAGGTAGAACCCTTCTTTTAGCCAGCTGACCAACTGTGGAGGCAACAACAGAAGGAGGGGAAGACGACTCTCCAGTAGTCTCTCGTGTAATTTTGCTAATTTGCATTAATACTTAAATCTATGACGGTTTCGAACTCAAATGAACAATCTCTTCTTGAATTAACATCTGCTTTACAGCAGAAACACAAATACATGTTTTTATACACCTTGACATATCACCAAACAGCCCATGCCAAGTTCACATTTGACAAGTTCCTTGATTTTAACGAGGGTGTACTTTTATTTGTGACTGAATAATCTTACTAAACTGTCAGGCAATATATTGATTTTTTGGATACTTCTATACTTAAATATATCTACTGACTTGACTAAAAATGGTGTGGTGAAAACCATCGCCTTATTAAACCTTAATATGCCTGAAAATAGTCAACTGGTCCATGCCAAGTTGACAATTCATAACACCTTAAAATTTACTGTGGGGATACCTTTTCTACTGTAAGTGTAAAATGTTAAGATGTCAAACAAAATAATCATCTGAAATACTTTTCAGGTTGGTTATATAGATCAACTTTTCTACAATATAATCTCTATTGACTCGACCTTTATCTACCTATATTGTCCTTATTTTTGTCTTTACAGGCTGACCTTCTTATCTATGTGGTACCTTTACAAGATAAATGTATAGATCTTAAGGCTGCATGGTGGCACAGTTGGTAGCACTGTTGCCTTGCAGCAAGAAGGTCCTCAGCACGACTCCCAGCCTGGGGTCTTTCTGCATGGAGTTTGCATGTTCTCCCTGTGCATGCGTGGGTTCTCTCTGGGTACTCTGGCTTTCTCCCACAGTCCAAAAACATGACTGTTATGTTAATTAGTCTCTAAATTACCCTTAGGTGTGAATGAGTGTGTGCATGGTTGTGTGTCTCTGTGATGCCCTGTGATGGACTGGCGACCTGTCGAGGGTATACACCGCATCTCACCCATAAACTGCCGGAGATTGGCAACAGCTCCCCCGTGACCCAGTATGGAAGAAGCCGGTACAGAAAACGGATTAATGTATACATCTTAATAAGTAATAAAAATGATCAACAGTATTTCTTTATGATTTATTTCCATCAATAATAATTATCATATAAGCTAGACCAGATCATCCAGTTGGTGTTCACTTGTCAGCCAGACCACCTTCATGGTCATCTTATGCTTGGGTTCATTATTCATATTCATGTGCACTGCGGTAAATATTGTGGGGGATGCATGTCCCTCCCATAGCATTTGGAATGAGTAAGAGCAGGAGAATTTCACACACGAGAAAAGGTTTGTGAGCTTGACTCATATACTGGTCCTTCTCAAAAAATTAGCATATTGTGATAAAGTTAATTATTTTCCACAATGTCATGATGAAAATTTAACATTCATATATTTTAGATTCATTGCACACTAACAGAAATATTTCAGGTCTTTTATTGTCTTAATACGGATGATTGTGGCATACAGCTCATGAAAACCCAAAATTCCTATCTCACAAAATTAGCATATCATCAAAAGAGTCTCTAAACGAGCTATGAACCTAATCATCTGAATCAACGAGTTAACTCTAAACACCTGCAAAAGATTCCTGAGGCCTTTAAAACTCCCAGCCTGGTTCATCACTCAAAACCCCAATCATGGGTAAGACTGCCGACCTGACTGCTGTCCAGAAGGCCACTATTGACACCCTCAAGCAAGAGGGTAAGACACAGAAAGAAATTTCTGAACGAATAGGCTGTTCCCAGAGTGCTGTATCAAGGCACCTCAGTGGGAAGTCTGTGGGAAGGAAAATGTGTGGCAGAAAACGCTGCACAACGAGAAGAGGTGACCGGACCCTGAGGAAGATTGTGGAGAAGGGCCGATTCCAGACCTTGGGGGACCTGCAGAAGCAGTGGATTGAATCTGGAGTAGAAACATCCATAGCCACCGTGCACAGGCGTGTGCAGGAAATGGGCTACAGGTGCCGCATTCCCCAGGTCAAGCCATTTTTGAACCAGAAACAGAGGCTACAGAGAAGCAGCACTGGACTGTTGCTCAGTGGTCCAGAGTACTTTTTTCGGATGAAAGCAAATTCAGCATGTCATTCGGAAATCAAGGTGCCAGAGTCTGGAGGAAGACTGGGGAGAAGGAAATGCCAAAATGCCAGAAGTCCAGTGTCAAGTACCTGCAGTCAGTGATGGTCTGGGGTGCCATGTCAGCTGCTGGTTTTGGTCCACTGTGTTTTATCAAGGGCAGGGTCAATGCAGCTAGCTATCAGGAGATTTTGGAGCACTTCAGGCTTCCATCTGCTGAAAAGCTTTATGGAGATGAAGATTTCATTTTTCAGCATGACCTGGCACCTGCTCACAGTGCCAAAACCACTGGTAAATGGTTTACTGACCATGGTATCACTGTGCTCAATTGGCCTGCCAACTCTCCTGACCTGAACCCCATAGAGAATCTGTGGGATATTGTGAAGAGAACGTTGAGAGACTCAAGACCCAACACTCTGGATGAGCTAAAGGCCGCTATCAAAGCATCCTGGGCCTCCATAAGACCTCAGCAGTGCCACAGGCTGATTGCCTCCATGCCACACCGCATTGAAGCAGTCATTTCTGCCAAAGGATTCCCGACCAAGTATTGAGTGCATAACTGTACATGATTATTTGAAGGTTGACGTTTTTTGTATTAAAAACACTTTTCTTTTATTGGTCGGATGAAATATGCTAATTTTGTGAGATAGGAATTTTGGGTTTTCATGAGCTGTATGCCAAAATCATCCGTATTAAGACAATAAAAGACCTGAAATATTTCAGTTAGTGTGCAATGAATCTAAAATATATGAATGTTAAATTTTCATCATGACATTATGGAAAATAATGAACTTTATCACAATATGCTAATGTTTTGAGAAGGACCTGTATTAACACTTATTCTTTCCTAATTCTGTCATGTGAATTTAGTTTTGAGGTTTGCAATATTTCTTTCTCTGTCCATTGTGCTTTCTCTTGTCATCCTTTGCTGGAGGTCTGAAATTTCAGTTTTCTATTTTGTTTAATGCACAAAACTGATAAACCACAGGCAGCAGCCACTGTGACACTAGGGGTCTGCACTTAAGAATGGTAATCCATTATACATTCTGTGCACTCATGCAGGATCAGATTGCACACATGCACTTATGTTAGCAGGCACGTTTTCAAGTGTAAAACAGTCAAATGACTAGGTTATTGTAGGAATTTTGCAATCTTAGCAGCTAATTGATCCAGTTGCTTATTCAAAACATTTAAACATATTAGATTCAGTCTATCTATTGGTATCAAACATACAATGTCTTGCATAAACATTAATACCTCTCAAACTTTTTCACACCACAAAATTCTTTGTACGTCTACTAGTACCAGCTCTGATTCAGACCCCGATCAACTGGTTCTTTCTTAGTACCAGTTCTCAGGCATGCCAGAAGAAAGAACTGCCTTCATTTAGAGCTGGTGTTTTATGAACTTCTGTTTTAGGCCAACAACAAATCAAATGGTGCAGGTACCAGTTACTAGTTACTACAGATAAATTTACAGGGGACAGTGTAGCATCTAGCAGGAAGAGTATTGGAGTTAGATCCACGCAGGAGGAAGGAGGTATTGTAGAGTGCAGGAGGCCAGACAGGCAGATGGTAAACTAAGCTGACAGAAAAAGAAGCTGTGACGGACAACTGTGAACAAGACGAGTTTCCAGGTAAGTTTGTTCAAGGAATCCAATTTCTGGTAATAACAAGGATCTCAAGGGAACCAGTTTAGGTGGCACAAAAGAGAAGCAAGGTAAGTAACTTGGAAATCTCAGAGAAAATAAAGAAAAGAGAAGGCTTGACTCTACCACACATGTTGACAATCGGGCGGTGGTAGCTCCTTAATAAGCTAACAGCTTGATAGATTGTCTTCAGCTGTGTCAGCCGCAGCACACCCTCAGGCGGAAACTGCAGTTTAAGGAGGGAAAACATACACTCGCACAGCACAACAGCCCACAATCATTCATTATTATTTGTTGTTATATCACATAGCTGAAGTGGGTTGAAGCATCTTGGTTCTTGAACCCTGTTTTCCAACTGGTGCTAGTAAATTCTGCACTAAACAAAGAGTTAAACTGTTGTTTTCCAGCTCTCCTATTGCACAAGATAATCAGCCGAAGCTTTCACAAACACCACTTATTGTTTAACATGCCGTTGATAAATTTGCTTGGTGATATTAAAAGATCTATTTGTAGGGATACTGTGATAAATAGTTGGATTTATTTGGCTAAACTTTTACAATCCATTAACCCTCGAAGAAACCCCAACATTTAACAAAGGGAGGATTGAGCAGTCACTGGATGGGAGGTTTATATGTAATGATGTGGCTTCAAGTTGGCTTTCCAGTTGTGGAAAACCCAACCAGTTCTTTTAAAGTTCCACCAATGAATTGGATTTAGCAATACCCCTGGCTTAGCAATAGAACCGCATTGGTGGAAAATCTCTCTAACATACATTCTTCCAGAAATCTCCTGTGTCTTCCGATCAGTTATAACCAGCTTCACTGTCCCTGCTGAACCAAAGTATCACCATAGCCTGATCCTGCCTCCACTGTCTCTCACCAGGGGTGTGTTGTGTTCAAGGTGTGCATCATTAGTGTTTAACAACAAACAGTGTTTTGCAGTTGTACTTGTAGCCTCATCTGACCGGATCACATTCTTCCACCTGTCTACCATGTCCCCTACAGGACATGTGGAAACGTTAACCCGGGGATCACTTAAATAGTTTTCATGTTTGAGGATATTTTTCAATTTTCTTCTGGTCTTATCTGTGCCAATATACAATATAGCAATACACTGAAACCAGGAATTTAAAAGCTCTGAGTCTTGCCTTTCTATTCAGCTTTGTTTCTGTCATAGTTCTATTTCGTATAGGCTTCGCCCTTTATGGCTATTGCTAGTGGGTTCATCCCTTCATGCGCAGCTCTGAAAACTTTAGTCCACGCCCACCCTGCTGTGTGGGCCCCACCCCGGTCCGTATAAATTACAGTGAGACCAGACAAACGGTTCCCATTTTTTCTTCAGCGACAGCTTAAGAGCACTGATTCTACAAGATCGATGGCTAGCGTCGGCACTATCCGTCTTTGCCCGGCTTGTAATACCGGCTACATTATGGGCTACGACCTGCATGCCATCTGCAAGGGCTGCCTTGGTCCTGATCATGCTAACCTGGCCCTGACCCCGCAGTCCACCTGCCCTTCCTGCAGGCGTCTTCCTCCAGAGGAGAAGCAATGGCGGCTAGCCATTTTCTCCCAGATAGAAGGAGAATTCCCCATAGTGGACCAATGCTCCCTCGATGAGGCATTGGTCATCTTCGATGCTGGGTGGGAATCGGACGATTCCGCCCAGGAGACAGCGACTGATATCTCCACTCCCTTTCTCCAGACGGAGGACGCGGAGGCAGATGCCAAACCAGCCCAAGCTCAGGGCCTCCCGATGTCGGCAACCACCCCATTCCGGCGATGGGCGCACTTGTTAGCGCGCTGCCGGATATCTTCGCTAAAGTAGCTGATGCTAAAGGTGTCCCTGTTCCCGTGCCTTTAGCCCAGCATCCGACTGATGACCTGGCTGGAAAATTCGCCCCAGCTCATCCAACTCGCCAAGATCCGGTTTGGCCCCGTTTCCCTGCCGTACCTGCTTACCTGTTGGGAGCGGCGGCGGAGCCGCTTCAGCTGAAGGCACCGCTGTCCACCTTCACACCCATCATGAGGGTGGAGTCCCTGACGGATTAGGGGTTTCTCCCAGTTCTTGCTTTGGAGCCCAGTCTGTCGGCAGTGTTGGGGTTAGGTCGGCCCGGCGCGTCCCACCAGTGTTCCGCTCAGGTCGCTGCGGCGACGAACAATACCGACTTCCTGGCCTACTCCATCTCCAAGAAGGCTCGGGAAATGGAGCTGCCACCGGAAGATGTGGAGGAATTCTGCAATTTTGCGGACACCATCCTTAACCTCTGTGTGGCGTCGGCTGTGTGCTCCTCCCGCATCACTTCCTGGCAGACCTTGCTACAGCGACAGATGTGGCTTCGGCTCTCCTCTCCATTCCCGAGGATTTTAAGAGGGAGTTACTGGAGGGACTGATCAGTCCGGATGGGCTGTTCGGTCCTCATTTCCAGTCTGTACTGGGGCAGATGCAGACCTCTCAAGAGGAGCCTGAACGGGTCAGGAGACATGGGTCTCTTAGTCGCTTTGGCTTCCGTTTCTCCCATACCACCGGCTTCTGGCGGGATCGCCGTGATCAGCGGCATCAGCAGAGATGCTTCACGGCCGCTGTCGCAGCTCCCCAAGTTCCTCCGCCCACTGCTCCTTCTACTCAGTCGCAGCAACATCGCAGAGGTGGGCAGTTGGTGTGCGCCTGGTCCAACCCTCCGCAGGAGTCACGGCGGAGATTTAAGAAATGACTGGTGGGGGGGGATGTGTGTAAAACTGCTGATTGTTTTGAAATAAAAGACGGAATTTTCACTCAGAGCATGTTTCTGGTTTATTCCGGCTCAGCCAGATCGTACGATCTCGCTGTGCTTTCCTCACACACATCCTCCACTCCAAATGAGACGGCCCCTTTTAAACGGGCGTTTAAGAGGCCCCACGATCTCACAGTTTCAAAGCATGACTCCACGAGAGCATCCTATGCTGCTCCGGTAGAGCTGCGCTCGCTGCCATCTCCCTCCTGTCCTCCCCAGCTGTCAGTGGGTGAGATCACAGAGGATGCACAACAGCAGCTCCCTACGAAGCGGCGCACCAGTGATGCCCCCGCTCAACACCAAGCTGCGAGCCTGGGTGAATATCCCCCTAGTGAGACTGGTTTACAGTCCCCATTGGTTTCCGAATCGGGTAAAGGTGGTAGGGGCTCTAGCCTGGCTCGTATCCATGAGCACCACGGGACGGCAGATAAATGCGCAGCCGCTCTCAGAGCACTATTCCGAGTGGCGGCGCGTATGTTCCCTGGACAGGTGGATGGACAGACTGATCAGCAGAGGTTACACGCTGCAGTTCCTGTCTCCCCCCCCACCGTTCAGAAGGATTTTGGAGACAGTTCTGTCCTCCCCGGAGCAGAGCTCCGCCCCTATGTCAGAACTGCAGGAACTCCTGATAAAAAACGTCATTTCCAGGGTTCCTCACGAGGAGGGAAACACGGGGTTTTACTCCCGATATTTTCTAGTTCCCAAGAAAACAGGAGGAATGAGGCCGATTCTCGATCTGTCCCTATTCAACAAAACGATCATGGAGAGACGTTTCCACATGCTGACAGTGAGACAGGTGATGGAGAACGTTCGCCAGAACGACTGGTTCACCTCCATAGATTTGAAGCATGCTTATTTTCACATCCCCATCATCCCGAAACACCGCAAATATCTGGGTTTCGCTTATCAGGGGATCTTATTTCAGTACAACCGCCTGCTGTTCGGTTACTCTCTCGCCCCACGCACGTGTGTGAAGACGGCGTTGCAGCCGCTGTTCTCGGCAGCTGATTAACAGAAATTTAGCTTTCAGCACCATTAAAATTTATGCTGCAGCTATTTCCTCCTGTCATGAGGGTTTTGGTGACAGAACGGTTTTTAACCACCCACTGATAAAGCGTTTTCTGCAGGGTGGACATAGACACAGACCCGTGTCATGCCCTCTAGTCTCTCAGTGGGATTTAGCGCTCGTCCTGCGCGCGCTTGTTAATGCCCCATTTGAGAGGCTCCACTTAAAATTCTGTTTTTTAAAACAGCCCTGCTATTAGCTCTGACATCTGCGAAGAAAGTGAGCCTGCACAAATCATGACCCAGATTGGTCAATTGTTTTTTGATGTTTACATTTGATCACTGGGAACCAAAATCAAAAAGCTTATACCTTTTATCCTTAATCATGGAAAGAAATCGATATGGTGACATCATGGCAAAAGTAAATTATTAAACCCTGACCCAGCAGAATGCTGTAAATTTTATGACCCTTATGACAATACTCACACAATATGCCACTCAGGGGGGCATCAGGGGCCACGCACTTCCAAGGTGTGATAGAACCTGATGCCATAAAATGGCCTCATTTCTGCAAGTCTGAACAAGCTTAGAAAGGCTTTTCCATGCCAACGTACAATTCAAGCTGGAAAATGTGACAGCAGCTTTTGTTTTTCCATAAAGAACTTTCCCATTTAACCTTTGTTTTAATAGATAACAACAATGTGGAATCTCATATGTTTTTGTACACTTAGATAGAAAAAATAAATAAATTAAAACCTGGTAAACAAAATATTTTTTTAATCATACACCTTATATGCAAAACACCAGAACTGAAAGCGGGTGTATTAAAACAGTTTGGCGTGACCAATGAAAAATCTGTTGGCTGCAAATTACATTATCACACAGCCAAAACGGGAACTTCCATAAACATATCTGCAATTAGACCAGGAAAAAGAATGTCGTGCCCTTTATAACTGCACTGTTTAAAAACTCCAAACAGGGTACTGAAAACCTATATCTGAAGATTTTGTTTTAGCTTTTTGTTCTATTTTGATGAAGTTATGCAAACGTAATAAGTAACAAAGATTAACACGTCTGAAATAACAGTAATACAAGCTTCGTAAATGACTGCAGCATTTTTCCTTTAGTGTTTTTCTTGTTGAAACTATATTCAGTTCAATTCAAGAATACTTAATTACTTAATTAATCCCAAAGGGAAATATGATGGTAAAAATCATTCTTGGGGAGTTTTAATAATGCTTGGAAATGGTGCCAGTTCCTAACTGAGTCAACTGAGTATCTACTGTTTCAGACTAAATAAAATATGGTTTTGTTCCTACACATATTGATAGTAAGGTGATTTATTTTTTTACCAGGGCTCTGTTAGATTTCATTTAGCTTTGTGAAGTCACAAAGTGTTCCTTGCATGTTTTTGTAATAAGTTCGCTTTCGAGGTGGAATTTCATTTTTTTAAGATGCATTCTTCATAAAAAGAAAACGTTGCCATACATATGAAAATTCTGGTAAAGGGATTAAAAAGGTGTACAAATTCATATTTCTTAACCCCACTTAATATGAGCAGTAAATATGCATAGTACATATTTCTAATTCAGACTTTTATCTAAATCATTTTTGTTCACAGTAACTTGCACAAGTTTTTAAATGCCTTGAACCTGTCCACAAAAAAACAAACATCTATGTATTTCATTGAAATTTTATTTTGATAGACCAACACAGTGCATAGTTGTTAATTTTGCTTTGCAACCTGGCTAAAACCAAGTCGAACTGTAGGAAAAGGAATGCTGAAGAACGATTTTCAAGTCTTTGCACCACTTCTCATTTGGACAGAGGTCTGGACATTGACTGGGCCACACACTAATTTGCCTTGATCCAAACTATTCAATTTAAGCAATGGCTGTATGTTCAGGGACCTTTTTGTAACTTAAAGGTGTTAGAAGCCTCTATCAGGTTTTCCTGTAGGATTGCCCTGTATTTAGCTCCAACCAACATCCCATCAACTCTTCCAAACATTCCAACACCATGATGCTGCCACTACCAATTTTCACTTTGGGTTTGGTGTGTTCATGGTGAGGTGCAATGTTAGTTTACACTGTGTCACAGTAATTATATTATACACTCTTCGTCGTTATTTACTAATTAAGTGACATCTAAATACACTTGAATCCAGTGAATGTTATTCAGAGGTATTAGAGTAAAGGTATGAGTAATGGTAGAGTACTGCATATGTACAACATACTGTCAGTTTTGATTTATATATAATTTTGCATCCCATGAATACATTGTTATCTGCTTCAAATTGACTCCTTACTTTGTGTTGGTTTATCACATTTAATCCCACTAAAACCCATTGAAGAATTAGGTGAAAACAGTTTTAAAAGTTGCTGAAATTTATGACACGCAGCAGAAGTGAAAGGCAAACCCTGATGTACCAGGCTCTGCAGCATATGATGTTTAATTACTACACTGAGACGAATTAATCTACTGGAAGGTGACATTGACCCAGACACCATGCGTTTACAGTAATGGACATGCTGCTATGAATGGCACTGCTGATTGTCTTTTCAGCAAAATATTTGTTTACTGCAGGGTGTCTTTGTGTCACCATGGCTGCTCTGTCAGCATCCAAAGTGCCTTAAATTCCAGTGTGAACCAGCGAGTGGCACAGTCCACTGTTGCATGGAAATGGCACTGGTGTTGGAGTAGGGAGAAGAGCACATTTCCTGCATACCTCCCCCTGTTGCCTCTACATTCTGCCTTTCCCCCTCCCACTTGGGTCTTGCAATCGAGAGTGACTCGCTAAAAGCATGCTCTTCTCTCTCGCCTCTCTACTTCTGACACACTCTCTCCCTTCTCTCTGTTACTCTCCCTCAGTCAAAGACCGGAGTCTCAGAAAGCAGCTGAATCTTCTCGTAATCCCCCCACTAAGCATCATTTCATTGATGCTTTCTCTCTCTCTCTCTCTCTCTTTAAGCACTTTTCCTTTAAACTGTTTTTCACAGCTGCTCAGGTGACATTAGGTGTCTGGATGCTACTGAGCTGAAAAGGATAGAGAGATTGTAAGATAACTTTTAATGCTGCAATCAGCGTAACACTTATGTCATCAGAAGAGGAATGCGTGTTTTGTACTGCGTGAGCCATTAGGATATTTTTCCCTTTTACGAGTGCTGGACATAGATTTTTTTCCCCTTTTTTTTCGCTGAATCTTTCATCTCTGAGTGTTTCTTTGTAAGATGTATGGTGACTTTTATGGTGTGAGATTTTTTCAGTAAGTGGAAAGTTTGGAACAAGGGATGGCTGATGGAACTGCAGCTGTCTACTGAAGCTTTTCTCCAAGACATCAAGGTAAGAGTATTTATTATTCATTTGTCAGTTTGCAGACAGGCTTGTCTTAAACATCTGTTTAAGCATGTTCTTAGGGAACATGTCTATGAGTGAGAGATGTAATAAGATGTTAACCAAAACTGTCTGCTTTCTGGTACAGTTTCAGTCAAAAAGAGAACTACAGCACTGAAAACTAATTTGCCTCTTCTGTTTTTGCTTTTGTCACATTTAAATGTTTCAGATCATAAAACTAAGTTTAAGAACAGACCAAGATAACCTGAATTAATACAAGAAGCAGTTTTCACATTTTCAAAAAAATCCCATTATAGTTAAATTATGAATAAACTGATATTAACCACATGTGGGTTCAATTTCATTAGCCACAACCAGTCCTGATTGCTGCCAGACCCGTAGAATCAAATCTCTCAAATAGAACCTGTATGACAACATGACGTAGGCTAAGCAAGTAGGCTAAGTTCTGGCAATGGCCAGAACCAATACTAAAGACTTGACTTAAGCCACAACTTCACACCGACTACAAATAATAAGTATTATCATGAATTGCATAATTTAAGGATTCATGAGGATTCTTCTCTTTTGCAAATTTCTTGGTCCAATTTGCAATGAACTAAGATTTCGTTATAACAAAGGTACAATAGATAAAAATAAATTGTGTAATTTAGCTTGATTAGCATGAATACTGCCAATAATTCAGTACGATTTGGAAGAATCTATTAAGAATACTGGACATTAGGAATCAGGTAACAATATGGTGAATGCATCTAAGAGTCAGATACGATTTAATTTAAATTTATAATTGTTGACAATTTATGGGATTTTCCATCATATAAAGAGAGGAGGGACTAGTGGGAGTAAAAGGTACTTGAATTATGATTGTTGATATTTAGAAGTTAAAATGTTTTAGGTGAAGTCATTGTTTTTGCCAATAAAATGTAAAACTAAAGTGCTTTTCTTTAGACATAAAATGCAATAATAAAAGAAATTATAATTTTTGTTTTATATTTCTTATCTATTTAAAAATATTTTGGATTTTTGCTTGGATTTTTAAAGTTTGGTTTTATTATTTTCCTTATTTTTTTTTATTATTTTCCTAGGGTAGAACAGAGATTTGGTCAGGTATAGGGGGTATAATGGCCCTGTTGTCAAGACAATTAAGAATTGCCGATTGAGTTAGGAATACATAGGAATTCCAAAAAATGACCTACGAATTTGCTAATAAACTGAGATTTGTTGGATTTGGGAGTTTGGAACCAAAATTTTCAACAGCTTAAAACTTTTGCCACAAATTCCAAATGACTCAGGAATTGCAAGAACTGAATCAGAATAAAATACAAATCAGTTACAAATTCGGGAACTTATTACGATTTAAACAAGAACCCTGAAATTCGGCAATTCTTGGCAAGTCATATTATTCGTGGGCTGTGTGGAATGGGGTTATTAGACTTGTGCGTCTAAGTTTGAAGACTCAACCACACGCACACCTGTTTGAGTCCGCAAAGTTGGTTTTTCTGGTACTAATCAGATTGCGTGTGTAAAATTAGTGGAACAGCAGGCGCAAAGGTTTTAGCGTGTTTGCCTTCATGAATATGCAAAACATTTGATAATGACCCAAACACGCAAATGTATGGGATGGAGATATGCAAATCCAATCCTTTACCACCCGCATTGCAATTTATCAAACCATAAACGAATTGTGGGTTCTGATTTTGCGTCTAGAATTTGCACGTTTGAAATGCAGGTGCTAACTGGGACCCAAAAATGTCTGCTGTCACTTTGGTCAGAAGGAGGCAGAGATAGAATGACAAATGATGGGGAGAGAGAATCTTCTGTACATGTGTCAACAGATTTGGGTTATCAAAAATAAAAATAGATGAGAATAGAGGATTCTAGGATTATGTAAGGTCTGATTTGGAGCCAATCACAAACAAAAGCGATGACATTTCTCCAATGATAAAACTTCACTTTTTTTCTTGAGTCTGGATCATTCCAGTGCACCATCGCTGTTAGTGAGATCATCTGCTGCTGAAGTGGGCACAAACCTGATCATGACAAAGTGCGCACTTAATTGATCAAGTGCACACAGCCTTTTAACTGTAATTGCACATCAGGTAAAGGACCCACTGTGCTGTGATGTTGATAATATTATTAATAATATGAGTAGTGTAATAAAGTAATTATAAGGCAGATTAAATCCTTCATTTGCAAACTGGATGCTAAAATCACTTCTTAGCTGGTGAAAAATCATAATTTTAAGGCGGCCCATTTCATGTGGTGAGAAAAACTGTATGCTTTAACATTGTCACTAAACAAAACACACTGCATTATTGACAGTAACATTGTGTCATTGCAGAGCAATCAGAGCTGGATCAGTTTGATAACGTTCTTTGAATGTGAACATATACCAGGGGTGGGTTTATACATTGAAAAATAATTTTGTGTCACCAAAAAACAATTTAAACAGTCAAACATGTTGAATATCATTAGAATACTGGCAAAACAAACAAAACGAATTCAGTAAAATCATTGGAAATATTTTATTTTTACGTATATAATTGTTCGATTTAACACTAGAACTCCCAGAATTCTAACACTACTAGAACTCCCAAGCCCGTCAATTTGACGGTGAGCATTCTGGATGCGAGGCGGTGATGACGTCATCACATTACATTGGTCAGAATGCTACAGGTTTTCTTGTACACTATAAAATGATGGTTTTGACAAGAATTAATAAGAGTATTTGATCAAAACCTATTATGTTTTATTATTATTTATAAATAGTACTGAAAAATAATACAGAGTAGTGGGTACATTTAAAAAAAAAGCTTTACTAATCTGACCAAAAGCTGGACAGCTCCATGTTACGCCCCCCTTTCACTTCGCGGACATAATCTAGTGCTAAAAATGCTTTCAACTCATCCACATTCATGTCCGAGGAGGAATCATCTCCTAAAACTCTGCGGGCCTCAGCCACCCTGCAGCCCTGAACATGGATGAGCATTTCGGCGTCCTCCAAGCAGAGGAACGCGGTCTGGGCATCTTGGATCTGGCGCTCTGTCAACGTGTTCTGGCTCTGACGCCTCCCTCTACTTTCTTCCTCCCCTACTACTGTCCACACAGTGCCATCCTTTCCAATCTCCTCCTTCTTCCCAGGTGTGTGCTCGTCTTGCGATGAAAACGCTGTAAAGCACAAAATAGATTGTTGTTACTGGGCTACTATATCTATGATCTAACTTATTGTTTATTTCTTTTTCCATTATTAGTACCTTGTTTTTTAGTTGTTCTCCTGCCAGAGAGCTGGTTTGCTGGATTTATAGCTGGGCACTGATCATCTGGCTCGTCTCCCTGTCTCTGAACCTGCGCTGATTGTGGCACTGTTGCTATAGTTTATATATTATTAGTTTACTAATCTATAAACTATAGCCTAAAATTATAAAATCGTTACATAGACTAGTCTTTTACTTCCTTGAAATAATGCGCCACAACCTTCTGTTAACGGGACGACTCGTGTTTTTTAGCCGGGGGAGGCTCACTCTCTGACCCGCTGTCACTGGAACTGAACGCTAACCAAGAGCCGTAAGAATCCCTCTCGACCCCAGAATCACAATCATGTAATTTTTTAAGCATTTCCAATGCCTCTTGAGCAGAAAATATCCTTCTAGAAGCCATTTGTAGGATGCCAACAATCTCCTTCTCAGACTGCGTTCTAGAGTGGCGGTTGCTAGGCAACGCTCGCGCGTACTCGGCCGCGGGAAAAAAATATCAATGTAAATAATAGGGCTGTCAAAATAGCGGTTGTGGTAGTTAGAGGTAGAAATACTTAGATCTTTTATTTACTTTGTTATTTTTTTAAAATAGAGACATAGGAACACACAAGACATAGGTTCAGAAAAAGTCAGGATGCCAGGAAGATAACAGTTTTAATAAACCAGAGTTATGGCATGTCAAACTTTCAAAACCGTCAAATTGGCCCTGGGAGTTCTAGTGTTAAATTCTTTCCAGGACAGTGATGTGATGTCATGTTTTAAAATTAGTAAAGCTATAGCATACAGATTGCCAACTCCTGCAACAAACTATTTTTTAAGTTGCTAATATTACGTTCAGGCTTCAATATTGCAGCTGTTTATAATAACCTCCGAACTCTTCAAACATTTACTCTCAAATAAAAAGAACAAGAACATGGTGAGTCTCCAAAAAGAATTAAAAGATCAGGGGAGGCAAACCTCTAATAAATAAATAAATTGACAGACATATTTGTCTTTTATGTTGTTAATACAGATTTGTTACGAGTTATGTCAAGCAACACAGTTAAGCTGTGCACTGTGTTGTCAGCCTAGACCAGCTGCCCCGTGTGCACGCCGATGGCGGAGGGCGGGCGCTACTTTGGACACAGCTCTGCCCTTGCGCGCAATAGCCTGTAATCCAATAGCGAAGCACAATGTAGTTTTTGCCTCAGTGGGTCCATCCGAACCCCAAACATAAAGCATCTGCTCACAGAACAACTTCAAACGCAGCCTTCTGCAATTAGCACTCAGAAGCACCTAGTGCAAATGAACAGATAGGAGAAATAATCTTGTCAGGGCAGAGGTTGATATGACAAACATGCTGCTGTAAATAACGATGACAGTTCAGAAAAGCAGGAACAGAAAAACACAGCTCTTGTTAGCTTTTTCTCTAGTTCTGCTGGGGGGAGTAGCAGCCAGCCAGTAGGAGTAGAAGGTTTCCTCATTTAAGTAGGGCTGTCTGTACCTCTTTTCCACCTGTTATCCATTGTACATTGCAATATGAAAATTCCATGCACTTATTGCATGTGCATTTTTTTTTGGACAAGCAATTTAGCGCCCTCTATTCGGGACCTTTGAAGATCAGGCCCTTAATCTCAAATTGTCAGGGATGAAAAGCAGCTCATAAGTAGCCACCTTTGCGTTGAAAGGGTGTGTTTCATTTATTAGCAAGGGATTTTTGAGGACTGTGGGCTAGTTAGCTGTAGCTTTATAATGTCATGAATTGTTGTTAGGAGAGCCTAATCGCAGCAGCAAGCGGTGTAGATTCAAAAGCTGTTAGATAGATAACAGAATGTCAAGAACTTACAGAACAACTTTTCCACAAAGGGAATAACTCAGTAACCAGGTTATAAGTGAGTGCTTCATAGGTGAGTGATTGGCAGAATTGATGTTGGGTGACAGGAAGGTGGGGCAAGTGAACAGTAAACATAATTCTCAAGACTCTAGGGAACACACATGTACAAATCACAACACCGATACACATACTGGTTTATGAATGCACATGGCAAGCATGTCTCCAGATCTAAATCCCATTAAGCATCTGTTGGACCTCCTTAAACAGAAGGTGGAGGACAGCAAATCTCTGACATCCACCAGCTGAGTGATGTTGTCATGGAAAAGGATTCCAGTGGCAACCTGTGAAGCTCTAGTGAACTCTGTGGCTAAGAGGGCTAAGGCAGTGTTTGAAAATAAAGGTGGCCACAGAAAATATTGACACTTTGGACACAATTTGGCTGTTTTCACATAGGGGTGTTCTCACCTCTGTTGCCAGTGGTTTGTAATTAATTGCTGTGTGTGGAGTTATTTTGATGGGACAACACATTTACACTGTTATACAATCTGTACACAAACTACTTTAAATTGTATCAAAGTGTCATGTCTTCAGTGTTGTCCCATGAAAGGATATAGTAAAATTTTTACAAAAATGTGAAGAGTATTCTCACTTTTGTGAGATATTGTTTATGCATCAATCAACATAATAATTTGTGTTTACTTAAAATTATTGAAATGTTACTTGTGTTGAAAAACGCTAGCAATTCATTACAGGTGTATAGACTTCTTATATCCACTTTGTTTAAAATTAGAGGTTAGTTGGTCTGCTGGCATAACAAAACATTGAATGAATACATCCATCCATTTTTTATACCCACTTTTTCCAACATGGGGTTGTGGGGGAGCTGGTGACAATCTCTAGCGGACTGTGGGCAAAAGGTTGGGTACACCCTTGACAGGTTGCCAGTCCATTACAGGGCAATACGGAGTCACACAGGACAAACAACCTTGCAGACACCGATCCATATCTAAGGGCAATCTAGGAAGACAAATTAACCGTACACTTAATCTTTTGGACTGTGGGAGGAAGCTGGAGTATCCAGAGAGAACCCATGCATGCACAGGAGAACATGCAAGATAAACAAGAACTACAGACCATTGTTCAGTTAAAGGTCACAGACATCACATCATGGGGAACCAATTCATTTATGTCTTTGGGGAGGATGTGGCTAATAGTTAGGCCACATAGTTTTACCATCTTGCTTAAAACTACATTTATGTAGTAATGTGAACATTTAAGAAACTTCAAGGACAGGCTCACTTTATTTGGGACATTCAAAGATATTTTACTCCATCTGAATAAGTTTCAAGCAAACTTACTAATTATGTACTATTTTTAGAGCTTCATTCGCAATGGCATGAGCATTGATCGGGGGAAAGCGGAGGCTTTTTGGCTTCACATTCTCAGAAATGAGAGATACAGATTACTAAATGACAAGCAAAGAGAAAGTCTGAGCAGATGATTTGCATTTTCTGTCAGTAAATTGAGAAAAGGACTGACAGAATATTGGCCAGTTTTCCACTTTCTTTACAAGATGCCCTCCAATTAAGAGGCAGAGGTTTTAAATCCAGATATATACATACACTAAAAAATACACTCACTCTCTGATATTGGATCAATTCAATTCAGTTTATTTATATAGCGCCAATTCACAGCACATGTCGTCTCAAGGCACTTCACAATGTAAGGTACATACATTCCAATTAATCCTAATCTTTGAACAATACAGTCAGATTCAGTTATTTATTCAAATTGGATAAAAAGTTTTTCTATCTAAGGAAACCCAGTAGATTGCATCCAGTCAGTGACTTGCAGCATTCCCTCCTCCCAGATAAGCATGCAGACTTTTCCTGTTAAGGTTAAGCTAAGATTATGAAAATTTGTTAGATTTTCTTAATGCCTTTAATTTCAAAAGTTTACATACACAAAGATCAATATAGTTACTGAATGTAAGCATCTTGTCTGGTTAATTTGCAATGTTTAGGTTTATTGGAGGCACATGTGAATGTATTTTAAAGCAAAAACTCAAGGACATTACTTCTTTGTGTGACATCATGGAAAATCAACCAAGATAATATAGTGAAGACAACTCCAAACCTGCACATGTCCGGCTCATCTTTGTGTGCAATTTCCAGAAGCCTGAAGGTGCCAAGTCCTTCTGTTTAAACATAAATAATAAACAGAATGGAAATGTCTAGCCATCAGACCGTTTCTATATGACCGTTATTTAACCAGGTAAAGCCTCATTGAAGATAGGGATATCTTTTCCAACAGGGGCCTGGCAAATGTGGCAGGACAAGATCATGATACTGACTCAAAAGCATTTACAACAAGTTAAACTGTCTCTTTCCCGGTCTTTTAATATTGCCTTGAATTTACCAACAGTCACCATCTCTGTCAGCTTTGAGTCTTTCTGGAATTCATTTCCAGCAGAAGGGGATGGCATATATAAAAGCTCTCTTACCCAGTTCAATTCTGAGCCTGGGAACAGTCAGATGATAAAAAGCCCAAATCGTGAATACAGTGGTGTACTGAGTTTAATTTCTTTAGATTCTGGTGCTGAAAAAAAGTGTCATCAACCATAGTGCAGTTTTTGAACAAAAATCTAAATGTTTGGCCATGATGAACATTGTCACTTTTGGAAGGAAAAATGGAAAACTTGCAAGCACGAGACTACCATCCAAACTGTCATGTACAAAGGTGGGAGCATCATGTTGTGTGGGGATTTTGCTGCAGGAGGGACTGGTGCGCTTCTCAAAATGGGCCCCATCAAAAAAGGAATATCATGTTGAAAGCAACATGTCAAGATTTCAGCCAGGAAGTTATAGCTTGGGTACAAATGAGTCGTTCCATCGTAAAATGATGCTAAGCATAACACCAAATTAGTTACAAAGTACCTTAAAGACAATGAAGTCAATGATTTTTGAGCCCTGGCCTCAGTCTTACAGAACATTTGTGTGCAAAGATAAAAAGGTGTATGTGAGCAAGGTGGCCTACAAAACCAACCTGGAAACTATTATGAGACGTATGTAGAAGTATGCCCAAAACATTTTACCCAAGCTTCAGATACAGTTTTCTTAATTCTGACATTTGGGAAATAAAAATTATTTTGGTTATCCTAACTGAACAGAAACAAGAAATGTTTATTCTGATTTAATGTCAGACAGTGAGGAAAAAGAGGATACTTATATAATATCAAATTTTGTCTGATATTTTCTTCTCTACATACAGGAATGACAACAGCACCCATGGAGCCTGTAGGAGTCTTGGTGGAAAGGAGCACTAATGCTACTGACCCTCCCCTGAGCTCGCATGAGGATACAGCTGCCACCTTCACCATTGGGACCATCCTCTCCATCATGTGCTTTGTTGGAGTCTCAGGGAACATTTACACCCTGGTGGTCATGTGCCACTCTATGAGGACTGCAGCCTCAATGTACATCTACATTATAAACTTAGCTTTGGCAGATCTACTGTATCTTCTCACCATCCCCTTTGTGGTCTGCACACACTTTCTGAAGGGATGGTACTTTGGAGACGCAGGGTGTCGGATACTGATCAGCATGGATTTTCTGACCATGCACGCCAGCATCTTCACGCTAACCATCATGAGCACGGAACGTTACTTTGCAGTACTCAAG
This sequence comes from Girardinichthys multiradiatus, assembly GCF_021462225.1. Taxonomy (NCBI): domain Eukaryota; kingdom Metazoa; phylum Chordata; class Actinopteri; order Cyprinodontiformes; family Goodeidae; genus Girardinichthys; species Girardinichthys multiradiatus. The sequence continues at coordinate 27,334,306 of NC_061803.1, read as the reverse complement.
CCGCTGGACACGGTCAAGCGATCTAAAAGTTACCGGAAGGCAATTGCGCTGCTGGTTTGGGTAGCCTCTCTAATCCTCACCTTACCTATGATTGTGAGCATTCAGCTTATGACGGTGGGCACTAAGGCAATGTGCCAACCCACTTTATCCCCACTGTCTTACAAGATTTATATCTCCTTTCTGTTTTGCACAAGTATTGTTGCTCCAGGACTGATCATTGGGTATCTCTACATCCAGCTAGCACGGACTTATTGGATATCACAAACAGAAAGCTTCAAGCAGACCAAGAAACTACCTAATCAAAAGGTAGGTCATTTAAAAATTATCTATTTACGGTGCCTTTCAAAAATGTTTATGTCAGGATCTATTTGTTAGGGTTGTATTTGTTTTCATTTCCCTTAGATCTGGTTTCTTTTAGTTTTGTCATTCTGTCTGGTCCCTTGTTTACCTTCTGTTCTGTGCTTATCTTGTTAGTCACACGCCCTCTGTCTCCCTGCAGCCCTGATCCACACCTGTTCCAGATTCCTCCTGATTGCCTGTCTCTGCTCTATTGTTCTCACTCAACCTACCTCAGTTTATAAGCTCTCTGGTTTGCCCTGTTCCACACTGGTTCCTTCTGTTAACACCCAGTTATCCTCGCTACCTACCCTGCATCTTTGCCCTGGTCCATTCCTGAGTTCCTCCATGTCTGTTGCCTGGATTTCCCTGCACCTGCCACCAACCTGCTTATGTTGTAATTCACCTGCCTGTACCTGTTCATCTATAAGTTCATTTTTTCATGAAAGCTTTTTTCAACTCCACTCAATCCTGAATTTGTGTCCTACCTTCAAAACTCAACACGCCAGATTACTTTTTTACATCTTGCCCAGTTACAACCTACACCAAACTTGGGCATATTTCATTTCAATTTTAGGTGACAGAACACCTTAATAATTAACAATGTGAAAAATTTGGCATACGTTTGCATTCAGCGCCCGTTTAATCCAGTGCCACTAAATAAAATGAAGTGCGGCCAATTCCCATCAGGCTACATATTTAGTCTCAGTATCTATTTTTTGAAGTTCTCAAGGTTTATTATTTATTTTCCACTAGTCCCTACTCAGCACGGTTCGGTATGGCTTTACTCGCGTTTTAGGCTTTTCTATTAGTAACATGCAACGATTACTATTTTAAGTACCTGCAGTTCCAACCAAGTCCTGCTGAAAACATGACATCAGAAGACTGTCGGTCACTGATTGGGCAGGGGCCTAGTCACTGCATATTTTAATTACAGATTTCTTCAACCGGTAAATCTGTGTATGCTGAGCTTATTTTGTATATGACCACCATAGAAGCTAGCATTAGGTAGCGTTAGCTTACCCTCATGTGTCCTCATGGCTTCTGTCTTTCTCCTGCAGCCTGCTTTGGCTCTTGTCTTTCACTCTGAGTTTGATAACAGCCATAAACTGAGCAGCAATATGGCTTTTGTGTTTGTACCACTACAAATCATGCTACTTTTTCGCACTGTGGTGCCGCCTGCCTATTAACAATCCCAACCACATTGAGATGGTACTCAATTGTAATGGAAAACAAACTGAACAGTTTAAAGCCAACCTGACCTGACTGAGTTGAGTAGAGGAGGTACTAATGTAATATGACCTTTTGTAAACATTAGTGAACACATAAAGGTCAAGGAACACAACAGAGTTGTGAAGTTTTAAAGCTTGCGATTGCTTAGGTTGTAAAACATCCCAAATTTTGAATATCGTGCTGAGCCATCTTCATGAAATGGAAATGACACAACTGCAAACCTATGAATTATGCCTCAATGGACAAAGTTTGCCCCAGGACATATAAGATAGACTAGCACAGAAGTCCAATAACAAAACACCACTCGGATTCAGATCGGGGAGGCCATTCCTCCAGGTGTCACTGTCGTTTCCCACGTGGGCGTTGAAGTCCCCCAGCAGAATAATGGAGTCCCCGGGAGGGGCACTATCCAGCACCCCCGACAGGGACACCAAGTAGGCCGGGTACTCCGCACTACTGCTCGGCCCGTAGGCCGAAACAACAGTCAGAGACCTATCCCCAACCCGAAGGCGCAGGGATGCGACCCTCTCATCCACTGGGGGAAACCCCAAAATGAGAGGGCTGACCTGGGGGGCAACAAGCAAACCCACATCAGCCCGCCGCCTCTCCCAGTTGGCCACTCCAGAGTAGAAGAGAGTCCAACCCCTCTCAAGGAGATGGGTTCCAGAGCCCATGCTGTGCGTGGAGGTGAGCCCGACTATTTCTAGTCGATATCTCTCGAACTCCCACACAAGCTCAGGCTCCTTAACCACCAGCGAGGTGACATTTCACGTCCCTACAGCCAGCCTAAGCATCCGGGGATCGGGCTGCCGAGGTCTCCACCTTTGTCCGCCACCCAATCGTCTTTGCACCGGTCCCTCATGGTTCCCCCTGCAGGTGGTGGGCCCACTGGGGGATGCCTCGCGTCTCTCGTTCGGGCTTGGCCTGGCCGGGTACCGCGAGGAGCAACCCAGCCACCAGGCTCTCTCCGGCGAGTCCCAACCCCAGGTCTGGCTCCAGGGTGGGACCCCGGCTCCGCCGTACCGGGCAACGTCACGTGCCTCGATATAATAGTCCTCATGAAGGATTCTTGAGGACTGCGGCGGTAAGATCTGCGGTGCCTGTCGCGGCGGCAATCCCAGAACCCGGTGGTGGACACCGGCAGTAAGGGATGCTGTCAAGCTGAAGAAGGAGTCCTATCGGCTGTGGTTGGCTTGTGGGACTCCTGAGACGGCTGACGGGTACCGTGATGCCAAGCGTGCTGCGGCCCAGGCTGTGGCAGAGGCAAAAACCCGTGGCTGGGAGGAGTTTGGTGAGGACATGGAGAAGGACTACCGGTTGGCTCGAAGCGATTCTGGCAAACCGTCCGGCCTCAGGAGGGGGAAGCAGTGCTTCGCCAACACTGTTTATAGTGGGGGTGGGAGGCTGCTGACCTCGCCTGAGGACATTATTGGGTGGTGGAAGGAGTACTTCAAGGATCTCCTCAATCCTGCCATCACGCATTCCCTGGTTGGAAACAGAGGCTGTTGGACTCTTTTATCACCCAGGCTGAAATCACTGAGGTGGTTAAAAAGCTCCGTGGTGGCAAGGCTTCGGGGGTGGATGAGATCCACCCTGTGTACCTCAAATCTCTGGATGTTGTGGGGCTTTCATGGTTGACACGCCTCTTCAACATTGCGTGGCAGTCGGGGACAATGCCTCTGGACTGGCAGACTGGGGTGGTGGTCCCCCTTCACAAGAATGGGGACCGGAGGGTGTGTTCCAACTACAGGGGGATCACACTCCTCAGCCTCCCTGGTAAGGCCCACGCCAGGGTATTGGAGAGGAGAGTCCGGCCGCTTCAGGAGGAGCAGTGTGGTTTTCGTCCCGGCCGTGGAACACTGGACCAGCTCTATACCCTCTACAGGGCGCTCGAGGGTTCATGGGAGTTTGCTCAACCGGTTCACATGTGTTTTGTGATGCCCTGTGGAGGGTGCTCCAGGAGTATGGAATCGGGGGCCCTTTATTAGGGGCCATCCGGTCCCTGTAAGAGCGGAGCAGGAGTTTGGTGTGCATTGCCGGCACTAAGTTGGACCTGTTCCCAGTGCATGTTGGACTCCAGCAGGGCTGCCCTTTGTCGCCGGTCCTGTTCATAACTTTTATAGACAGGATTTCTAGACGCAGCCAAGGGCCGGAGGGGGTCTGGTTTGGGGACCAGTGGATTTCGTCTCTTCTTTTTGCAGATGACGTGGTCCTGCTGGCCCCCTCTAGCCAAGACCTACAGCATGCGCTGGGACGGTTCGCAGCCGAGTGTGAAGCGGCTGGGATGAAGATCAGCTCCTCCAAGTCAGAGGCCATGGTACTCGACCGGAAAAGGGTGGCTTGTCCTCTTCAGGTTGGAGGAGAGTTCCTGCCTCAAATGGAGGAGTTCAAGTATCTCGAGGTCTTGTTCACGAGTGAGGGAAGAATGGAGTGGGAGATCGATAGACGGATCGGTGCGGCTGCTGCAGTAATGGCGGAAAAGGGTGGCTTGTCCTCTTCAGGTTGGAGGGGAGTTCCTGCCTCAAGTGGAGGAGCATCTATACTGGATGTGTCCTGGACGTCTTCCTCGGGAGGCGTTCCAGGCACATCCCACCGGGAGGAGGCCCAGGGTCGGCCCAGGACGCGCTGGAAGGACTATGTCTCTCGGCTGGCCTGGGAATGCCTTGGGCTCCCCCCGGAGGAGCTGGAGGAGGTGTCTGGGGAGAGGGATGTCTGGGTGTCTCTGCTGAGTCTGCGGCCCCCGCAACCCGGTCCGGATAAGTGGAAGACGACGAGTACGAGTACATATAAGAGAGACTGCAAACATCTGAAAGAAGGTGCTAATAAAGACGGTAACGAGTTCGGTCTTCTATCACCTAAAGAACATCTCCAGGATTAAAGGACTGATGTCCCAGCAGGACCTTGAAAAACTAATTCATGCGTTCATCTTTAGTAGAATTGATTACTGCAACGTGTCTTCACAGGTCTGCCAAAAATGTTGATCACACAGCTACAGTTGATCCAGAATGCTGCTGCCCACGTCCTCACTAGAACTAAGAAAGTGGAGCACATCACCCCAGTTCTAAAGTATCAAAGAATAGCTCAAAGAATAGACTTTAAAATACTTCTATTAGTCTATTAATCACTGAATAGCTTAGCACCAAACTATATTACAGACTTGTTGTCAATGTATCAACCACCCAGACCTCTCAGGTCTTCTGGCTCAAATCTACTCTGCATACCCTGAACCAGAACAAAACATGGAGAAGCAGCTTTTAGTTCTTATGCTCCACTAATCTGGAATAAACTCCCAGAAAACTGTAAAAGCGCTGAAACCCCAAGTTGCTTTAAATCAAGATTAAAAACGTATTTGTTTAGAGTGACCTTCGACTGTGCTATCTAAACATTATTTGTTAAGTTTTCAGTCGAACTTCCCTTAATTTTCTTTTCGATCATTTATTTTTTGTTTTATTTTTAATATCTTTGTCATTATTCATTTTTATTCTCTCTAATAATTTAATTACCTTTATGCCACTGCAATGTATTTTTCCATTACAGCACTTTGAATTGCCTTGCTACTGAAATGTGCTACAAAAATAAACTTGCCTTGGTCAGTGTTCTGGCCCACATTTAAAACACTAAGGTTGGCACAAAACCTTAGCTGCTGTCATAGCGTTTCCTATCCTGGCATATACGATGGTGTTTTTAAGAAACCATGTTATGTGAGTCCAAGCAGGAGGAAATGAAGGAGATTTTGACGGGATTTTAAGGCCTGTCATGTCTTTGATGTACAGTGTCTTCCAATAGTATTTACACCCTTTGGCATTTTTTATGTTTTGTTTCCTCACAACCTGTAAGTAACATGGATTGTTTGACTTTGCACCACTTCGTTTCAAAAACATGCTTACAAGTTTGAAGATGTATTTTCTTTTTTATTGTAAAACAACCAACAAATCGTGCATAACTGTTCAACCTCCAAAGTCAGTACTTTTGCAGCTATTACAGTTGCACGTCACTTTGGAATAAGTCTCTATGAGCTTGCCACTGGGATTTTTGCCCACTCCTTAAGGCAAAACTGCTCCAGTTCCTTCATGTTGGATGGTTTTCGCTTGTGAACACGGATCTTGATGTCTAACCAAAGATTCTCTATTGGATTGAGGTCTGGACTTTACTAGGCCATTCAGGCACATTAAATGTTTCCTCTTAAACCACTAGGGTGTTGCTAAAGCAACACATAGCTACAGGGGTTGGACAATGAAACTGAAACACCTGGTTTTAGACCACAATAATTTATTAGTATGGTGTAGGGCCTCCTTTTGCGGCTAATAGAGCGTCAATTCGTCTTGGGAATGACATATACAAGTCCTGCACAGTGGTCAGAGGGATTTTAAGCCATTCTTCTTGCAGGATAGTGGCCAGGTCACTACATGATACTGGTGGAGGAAAACCTTTCCTGACTCGCTCCTCCAAAACACCCCAAAGTGGCTCAATAATATTTAGATCTGGTGACTGTGCAGGCCATGGAAGAAGTTCAACTTCACTTTCATGTTCATCAAACCAATCTTTCACCAGTCTTGTGATGTGTATTGGTGCATTGTCATCCTGATGCACGGCACCGCCTTCAGGATACAATGTTTGAACCATTGGATGCACATGGTCCCCAAGAATGGTTCGGTAGTCCTTGGCAGTGACGCACCCATCTAGCACAAGTATTGGGCCAAGGGAATGCCATGATACGGCAGCCCAAACCATCACTGATCCACCCCCATGCTTCACTCTGGGCATGCAACAGTCTGGGTGGTACGCTTCTTTGGGGCTTCTCCACACCGTAACTCTCCATGATTTCACATTGTCCACAGCCCAAGATTTGCGCTCCTTGCACCATTGAAACCGACGTTTGGCATTGGCATGAGTGACCAAAGGTTTGGCTATAGCAGCCCGGTCGTGTATATTGACCCTGTGGAGCTCCCAACGGACAGCTCTGGTGGAAACAGAAGAGTTGAGGTGTACATTTAATTCTGCCGTGTTTTGGGCAGCCGTGGCTTTATGTTTTTTGGATACAATCCGGGTTAGCACCCGAACATCCCTTTCAGACAGCTTCCTCTGGCGTCCACAGTTAATCCTGTTGGATGTGGTTCTTTCTTCTTGGTGGTATGCTGACATTACCCTGGATACCTTGGCTCTTGATACATCACAAAGACTTGCTGTCTTGGTCACAGATGCGCCAGCAAGACAAGCAACAATTTGTCCTCTTTTGAACTCTGGTATGTCACCAATAATGTTGTGTGCATTTCAATATTTTGAGCAAAACTGTGCTCTTACCCTACTAATTGAACCTTCACACTCTGCTCTTACTGGTGCAATGTGCAATCAATGAAGACTGGCTACCAGGCTGGTCCAATTTAGCCATGAAACCTCCCACACTAAAATGACAGGTGTTTCAGTTTTATTGTTCAACCCCTGTATGTGTATGCTTTGGGTCATTGTCCTGCTGGAAGGTGAATCTCTGTCGCAATCTCAAATCATAGGGAAACTGTCATAATGGGTTTTTAACCAGATTCTGAATGACAACCACAAGTGAACCAAGGCAACGTTTTAACAGTTTAAGTTTTCCATGAGCAAATGTGATCTGGAACCAGGACCGAATCAGGGACAAGATTGGGGCCTCACTGAGGGGAAAAAGGAGAGGCTTAGAGAGGTCCTGCATAAGATGGCAAAATATAAAAACAGTTTCCTTTGTTGTTGGACTTACGAAGGCAGGACTCCCAGAAAACCCCAGGGAGGAATAATTGTGTTCCACGATGGTTGAGGTTGGCAGATGGGTGCAGTTGAAGGGGAAAGTGTCTGCAAGCTTTTCAGGCTGTGTTTTTTATTTTTTTTGTTTCTTGATACTTTTCCATAAAGGGGTATTTCCATGGGAGGGTGTACAGGCAGGTGAATGATTCTTAGAAACAGGTGAATACTGCTCTAGAAAACCTGGGTCTGGGAAGGAGGCAGAGTGGAGGCTCACAGCTGAGACAATCAAGGCTTTAATTACCTTGATCCTCAGAACATGACAAGAATTAACCGGAGGCACGTAAAAACCACAGAATCTCCGGCAGAAACCATCTTCCTAAGAGGCAGAAGAGAAACCACAAAAAGTCAGCGATCGGTGCAGAGCAGCAGAGGTCTAGCTGTTTACCACTGAAGTGAGACAACGAGCTGACGCCTCCCTTTGCTTCTCCACTCCCCTTAAGCCCAGGTTGATTGCTCCCTGATGAGCAACAGCTGTGCAGGAGCACACGCCAGTCACACCCGGAGTGGAAGGAGAGAAACACAGCACAAAAAAAACACACACTGCACCTAGCCTGCACACAACCACCGTGGATATGACAGAGACAGATAGATGTTTTGCTTATGAATTAATATTCCTGAATTTAACATCATCAGTCCCTGCTGCTGAATAACATCCCCACAGCATGATGCTTGTGACACTGTCACCAGCTGCCATGCAGTGGCCTTGGCAGGGGTCTGCGATCCAGGAGCCTGATTTACTAAAGGTTTGCGAGTATGAAAAGATGGGCAAACTTCATGGCACGCACAAAGCTGATCTACTAAGCAGGTGCAATGAGGATTGTGTCTGTCAAATGAGGATAATAGCAGGAACAATCCATTTAGTGTGTTTGGCTTTGTGAATATGCAAAATATATGTTGATCATCAGAACGTGCATAATACTAGGAGAGGTATATGCAAATGCTACTTACCATCCACAATGCGATTTGTAAACTTAAAGGGATTGAGGGTGTAGTTTCTGCATCTATATTTAGCATGTTTGAAAGGCATCTGCAAAGTGGCTCGCGAAAATATCTGTCATTGTTTAGAGCTTAATTTTGCTGTAAGTCTGACAGTGTGTGTACCTCACCTGTGACCGTTCCTGCTCTGCTCTGATTTGCGAGTGATTCCTGGACTCATGTTTGTCAGACAGGGGATGGGGGGACAGGAGCTAACAAAGTCAGCTTTTCCAGGTTTTATGATTGACATTTTATAATTTAAGTGTAGCTTTTGTTATTTTGATGTATTTAAATGGTTTTTATTGTTGTTTTGTAGCACGTTGAGATACTCCAACTCCACCATGATGACAGCTAGTAGCACACGCAAATATCTAATTTAAATAGGACAGTCTGCACCAGTTATTATTTGTGCAAGTAATCTTAGTATATTATTTGTGCAAGTAATCTTAGTAGATCACCTGCAACATGCCCACTGTACATGCAATTTGTTTTTTTGCACCCGCAATTTAACGCCACTTATTTTGGATCTTAGTTAATCAGGTTTAATAAGTGCTTTTCTATTTTTCAGATGGTATCTTGTCTTCTTATAGTATTGAAATGAGAGTAAGATAGGAAACTATGACTTTAGAGTAGGGCAACAGTGACACATGGAGGTGGAAGCATCATGCTTTTGAGATGCTTTTCTTCAGCAGGCATAGGAAGGGCAGAACTAAATAAAGGGCAATAATGGAAGAGAACATGTGACAGGGCACTAAAGACGTGAGACTGGGGCAAACCTTAACATTTCAGCACGACAGTAATCTTAATTATCCAGCAAGAGCTACATAGGAGTAGTTAAGCAAACTTGTGTTAGAATGGTCCAGTCAAAGGTCAGAGTTTCAGATAACCTCTTATAGCTGGACCCAACCTCACTTCCAAACTGACTGAGCTTGAGCTATTTGGCAAAAGAAATTCAAAATAATGCCAGGTTTTAGGTTAATAAAGCAGATAGAGACATACCCCAAAATACTTGCAGTTGGAATTGCAGCCAAATATGGTTCTGCAAAGTATTTACTAAGGGGTGTTGAATACAAATGCACAACACACTATTCAGATTTTTGTTTTTGAAAACAATTCATGTGAAATGTTTCTTCAGCTTCATAGTTATGGTTTCTTTATCACAAAACATCCATATAAAATACGATGTTGCCCATAAGCAAATTCTTTTTCATTTTGAAATTTAAATTTCATTCAGCTATATTTAGAAGCAGTTGATCAATATTTTCTAATAATACAAACATATTTTTTCTAGAATATAGTACAATTTCACAATCATTTCATGAGAAGATGTAGAAACATTTTGTACACTGAAGTGTGTGGATATAACAACATGTGTAAAGGGATGTGATAGCTTTTGTAATGCACTGTATGTATATGAAATTGTCTAAATATTCATTTGACTTTCTGACTTTTTCTGTTATATTCTTTAAGGTGCTGTACCTGATTTTCACCATCGTGCTCCTTTTCTGGGCTTGTTTCCTGCCATTTTGGATCTGGCAGCTGCTAGGCCAATTCTGTCCCTCCTTGTCCCTCTCCTCAAAAGTCAAACGCAACATCAACTATCTCACCACATGCCTGACATACTCCAACAGCTGCATCAACCCATTCCTCTACACACTGCTCACCAAAAACTACAAGGAGTACCTGAGGAAGCACAAGAGGTCCTGGATGGCTGGCAGCTACTTCAACAGATGGAGTCGTTTTCAGCGATCACCCCGCAGGTCACCGTCTGCCAGCAGTCAGCAGTGCACCGAGAGCTTCATGCTCACTCATACGGCTTCACTGCGAGTTCATAATACAAGCTTGTGAGGTAGGAGCAGCCTTTTCTGGCCTGAATTTGTGTAAAGTGTCTATATTTCCCCTTTAACATCAATTTCTTTAAATAATAAAACTCTGGCAGCAAGTTGATGCTTTAGGTGTTGCATATCAGTTTTTTAATGAAAACAGCTCTCTTCAGGTGCATGTTAATATACATTTATATTTAAGGATTTGCAAACATTTATTTTTCCATTTCCTACTATTCCATAGGCTTTCTAAACATGTCAGCATGGGACAACTAGTGTTCCTTGATGTTTATTTGTGTAATGGAAATTCAGGAGATACAAATTAATTTCAAATCATTATATTACATGATTTAAACAGACTCATGAATTCATATTAATTTATATTCATATTGACTACAGATTTATTACACAGTTCTGAGTTACCTACTGTGCTGCACAAAAGAATTTGCCACCTTCTATTTCAGCTTTTTTGTCACACTTAAATTTTTCAGATCATCAAACAAATTGTGATATCAGGACAAAAATATATATTTTTTTTTATTAAGGGGAAAAGGGAATCTAAACTAACCTAACCCTATGTGAGAAAACTAATTACTCACTATGTTAAATCACACATCAACTTCTCAGTGTTTTCAATTCCACTTGACAGACCCAGGCCTGACTACTACCAGAGTCAAGAAATCAAATAAATAACAGCTGTTTTACCACATAAAGAAGACTAAAAGATCTCCAAGAAAGTCAATAACAGATTAAAACTAGATTTTACATCTGTAAAAAGGTTTAATCTGAATCCATTAGAGAGTTTCAAGGCCAAAACCACTACTGACCAAAAGAAACACAAGGGCCCATCTAATAGTTGCCAAAGGTTTTGATGACTGATAACTATTTTGAGACTGACTAGACAAAAAGCATTCATATAATGTTTTGAAAGCTGTGCTTTACATTGCATATGTTGTGAAACTAGCTCAGGATTTAAGAAAACAAACATCAAATGAACAGTCAAACATGGTGGTGGTAGTGTGATTGTTTGGGGCTATTTCCAAGACCAGGACGATTATTTGACAGAACCTTTAATTCTGTTTTCTAGCAGAAAATTCTAAAGGAGGATGTCTGGCCATCAGTTAACAACTTTAAGCCCAAGCACCCTTATGCAGTAGAACAGGGGTCCCCATTTAAAATATCAGGAGGTCCACTCCCTCAGTCATCCAAACACTTTGTGGTCTGAACATTTTAAATCAAGAGACAAAAATACTTTTATCTTTATTTAACAGTCAAATAACACTAGAGTTTTTTTTAACTCCTGATCAATTATTCATATGACCATGAAATTATATGCTGAACAGAAAAGAGCAATCCAATTTAAGTACCAATAAAAAACATACTTTGAATGGCTCAGTCTAGCTGGGTCTGTGCAACATGGTATAATTCTGCTCTCCTTGTGCTTGTGGCAGGCATGGCAATTTGCTTAACCTTTACCTTAAGTTGTCCTTCTTTTCCATCTTAGTGTTTCTGCCACAACTTCCATGCACTCTTTGATCATTTCCCAGTCAGTGAAAGGCTTTTTGTGTTTTCCCAAAATCCACTGTACTTAAAGTGAACACTCGTATGCTCACTGTTGTGCTTTAAGAGACCGTATGTTTCTGTCCATTCATCTTTAAATGTATGATTTTCATAGTCCACTTTACGTATTTCTGATGAAGCCATCTTCTTTCACTCACTCATCTGTACACCAACAAGTCATTGTGCTATCAGTAAGCGTGAGCTACAAAGCTAGTAACTTATCAACCCGCGTTAAAGGACCCGCATAGCTTCTTCTTTGTCGTTTGCTGGTGGTTGGCATACAACGATGTGGTGCATTACCCCCACCAGTTGGCTTGGAGTGTGGACCAGAATGTTGCTGACCCACATACCTGTCTGTCTCCCCTGTTCAAAAGTCAGATGCAACAGCCAGCAGGAATAAAATGTTTAAATCTACACAGTAAATGAGAAAATTATTTGTGGTTAGGGTAGCAGCAGCAGCCTTGACTGAAGCAGCTCATTGCCTGACTTGATCACGTGCAGCCCGGGGCCAGACACTCCGCAGGGCTATACCATATTAACACGAGAAAAGTGAAGTTAAACACTGTTTGACAACATGCAGTAATATATAAATGTTTAAAATCAGGTTGGGTCCGGATTGGATGGCACGTGCGTCCAGATCTGGACCCAGGTTCGCTGCAGTAGAACAATGATCTAACACACAAGCAAGTCCATTTCTGAAAGGCTCAAAAAACTATAGGTAGGATATACAGGTCCTTCTCAAAATATTAGCATATTGTGATAAAGTTCATTATTTTCCATAATGTAATGATGAAAATTTAACATTCATATATTTTAGATTCATTGCACACTAACTGAAATATTTCAGGTATTTTATTGTCTTAATACGGATGATTTTGGCATACAGCTCATGAAAACCCAAAATTTCTATCTCACAAAATTAGCATATCATTAAAAGGGTCACTAAACGAGCTATGAACCTAATCATCTGAATCAACGAGTTAACTCTAAACACCTGCAAAAGATTCCTGAGGCCTTTAAAACTCCCAGCCTGGTTCATCACTCAAAACCCCAATCATGGGTAAGACTGCCGACCTGACTGCTGTCCAGAAGGCCACTATTGACACCCTCAAGCAAGAGAGTAAGACACAGAAAGAAATTTCTGAACGAATAGGCTGTTCCCAGAGTGCTGTATCAAGGCACCTCAGTGGGAAGTCTGTGGGAAGGAAAAAGTGTGGCAGAAAACGCTGCACAACAAGAAGAGGTGACCGGACCCTGAGGAAGATTGTGGAGAAGGGCCGATTCCAGACCTTGGGGGACCTGCGGAAGCAGTGGACTGAGTCTGGAGTAGAAACATCCAGAGCCACCGTGCACAGGCGTGTGCAGGAAATGGGCTACAGGTGCCACATTCCCCAGTTTAAGCCACTTTTGAACCAGAAACAGCGGTAGAAGCGCCTGACCTGGGCTACAGAGAAGCAGCACTGGACTGTTGCTCAGTGGTCCAAAGTACTTTTTTCGGATGAAAGCAAATTCTGCATGTCATTCGGAAATCAAGGTGCCAGAGTCTGGAGGAAGACTGGGGAGAAGGAAATGCCAAAATGCTAGAAGTCCAGTGTCAAGTACCCACAGTCAGTGATGGTCTGGGGTGTTGTGTCAGTTGCTGGTGTTGGTCCACTGTGTTTTATCAAGGGCAGGGTCAATGCAGCTAGCTATCAGGAGATTTTGGAGCACTTCATGCTTCCATCTGCTGAAAAGCTTTATGGAGATGAAGATTTCATTTTTCAGCACGACCTGGCACCTGTTCACAGTGCCAACACCATTGGTAAATGGTTTACTGACCATGGTATCACTGTGCTCAATTGGCCTGCCAACTCTCCTGACCTGAACCCCATAGAGAATCTGTGGGATATTGTGAAGAGAACGTTGAGAGACTCAAGACCCAACACTCTGGATGAGCTAAAGGCAGCTATCGAAGCATCCTGGGCCTCCATAAGACCTCAGCAGTGCCACAGGCTGATTGCCTCCATGCCACGCCGCATTGAAGCAGTCATTTCTGCAAAAGGATTCCCGACCAAGTATTGAGTGCATAACTGTACATGATTATTTGAAGGTTGACGTTTTTTGTATTAAAAACAATTTTCTTTTATTGGTCGGATGAAATATGCTAATTTTGTGAGATAGGAATTTTGGGTTTTCATGAGCTGTATGCCAAAATCATCCGTATTAAGACAATAATATCAGGATGACAATGCGCCAATACACACAGCAAGACTGGTGAAAGATTGGTTTGATGAACATGAAAGTGAAGTTGAACATCTCCCATGGCCTGCAGTCACCAGATCTAAATATTATTGAGGCACTTTGGGGTGTTTTGGAGGAGCGAGTCAGGAAACGTTTTCCTCCACCAGTATCACGTAGTGACCTGGCCACTATCCTGCAAGAAGAATGGCTTAAAATCCCTCTGACCACTGTACAGGACTTGTATATGTCATTCCCAAGACGAATTGACGCTCTATTAGCCGCAAAAGGAGGCCCTACACCATACTAATAAATTATTGTGGTCTAAAACCAGGTGTTTCAGTTTCATTGTCCAACCCCTGTATAGAATAACAGCATTGTTGCCAAAATCTGCACGGTACTTATGAATGCATAACATGTGTAGTGGTAGCTGTGGGACAGTATAGCATCTGTTATCTATATCTGTTAATACCTGAATCTAAACTCCTGTGGGTCTGCATTTGAGCCCGCTTGTGTATACAAGGTTTCTCCATAAAAATGTGCAATAGTGAGTGTGAGGAGCCACAGACCCGCCCCCTGGACCCGGGACAGATACGGAGGAGATCCAAGCCACAGACATCCAAAGGCCCCTCAGAGCACAGGAACACCGGGAGAACCACTGCCGGGACTACCGTAACCCCTCCAGAGAGGAGCAGGGGAGAATCCCAGGGGAACCACCCAGCAGCCACAATGCAGAAGCCCCAGGGAGCTGCAGCGCGGGTTGGAGTGACTTAAGTGCCAGTGACTTAAGCATGTACCAAGATGTACTGTTTGAACCAATAGAAAAATTCAAAAGGCAGCTTATTGTGTAAAATGATGCCTTCTCTGTTCTTTAGAGCAGTGTTTGTTTTTACCCTGGTCCTCAAGGCACGCTGCCCTGCATGTTTAGAAGTTACCATGCTATCACCTGAATAAGGTGATTGCAGTTCAGTAAAACACTGTTGATCAACCATCAATAAAAATCAGCTATACTAAAGCAGGTAAACATCAAAAACATATAGGACAGTGTGCCTTGAGGACCAGGAGTCTAGGTTTTAAAATGTGTAACTCAGTGATTGTTTCATTATTATATCAGATTTCTTGGCAACCTTTTGCTTCTGGAGTAGAATTATTCAACTTGACTCATTCACCTTTAATTTCATGTCATGCTTTTTTCACTGTACTTCAGAAATGGGATGTCAAACTTTTCAGACTTTTTTTTTGTTTTGTTATTGATTTCATACATTTTTTGGGGATTATACTCATTTGTCAGTATTTTGATAAGAACCTAATGCTATAAGAAAATCAGTAAAATGTGACATATCATAAAACATTTTTTCAGTTTTATCCCATCTTTTTAGTTCTCAGTTTTTATCCATGGTTACAATGCTTTGCAACAGTATTCTTGCCCCTTAAGCAGAAGGAAAATAATACCTGATTGGTAAAATGTGTTTAGGAAAACAGTGTACTGTGCATTCATATTTAGCTTCACTAAGTCAGTTCTTTGTAGAACCACCTTTAGCTGTGAAAAGCTTGAGTTAAGTCAGACTGGATAGAAAGCATCTGCTAGTAAAAATTGTCTTGCCACAAATTCCCTATTGGATTTAGCTCTGTATTTTGACTGATTTATTTTAACACATAAATATGCTTTGATCTAAACCAGTGTTGGCCAAGGCCAGTCCCTGAGAGCTTCTATCCTGCATCTTCCCTGCTCCAACACACCTGAATTAAATGCCGAATTCCTTCATCAGCATGTTATTCAGCTCTGCAGAAGGCTGGTAATGAGCCCTTTATTTGATTCAGGTGTGTTGGATAGGAGATGCATCTACAAGTTGCAGAATAGTAGCTCTCTATGACTGGATGTAGGCACCCCTGATTTAAACAATCCACTGCAGTTCTGGTTTTATGTTTAGAGTTGTTTTCCTGTTGAAAGCTGAACTTAACCCAAGTTAGAAGGTTACCTTCAAGGGTTGCCCTGTATTAAGCTGCATCCACCTTTCCATCAACATTTACCCACTCCCCTGTACCTGTTCCCCCTTTTAAACTAGATTTATTAAGGTTTTCTTATTGCCACCCTTCAATAAAGGACAGTTTCCTTGACAGTATAGCAAATAATGAACAAATTCTCCAAGCCGAGGAACTCTGCAGACTTTTCCTGCCCTGTGAGTTTAGATCGATGGCCATGTCTTGGTTTGTTTGAGCTTGTTCATGTATTTGTGTTAGTCTATGAAATGCCAATAAAGAAACATTTAAGTTTGTGGTTGTAATATAACAAAATTTAAGAAAAAACAATGGATACAAAACCTTTTGCAAGTTACTGTAGTTTTATTAGATATTGCATGAACTAAGTTTAAGTTAAATTTTTAAATGGAACATCCAAATAACAATAAAAAGAATCTTGAAAATTAGATAAAGAATGTGATCTCAGCAGAACTCTGTCGACATTCAGCGTTTATTAAAGCTTTTCTCAACTCTCATCTGTTTCCCTGGTGTGTTGTTGTTGCACTTCTGAGCTGTCTATCAGGAGATAGATGCTGAGCCGGCCATTTCATAGTAGCTTAAATTATACCTATCTTCTTCCATTGGTAGGAACTTAAATATAATGATTACTTGTAATTTCATGATGTTACTAGAAACAAATCTAATAATCTTTAATGCTTAATTCTGAAACTCTAAGACATAAAGGTTCTCCATGAAAACATTTCAAGAGTAAATTCTGTGAAATATTCTAAAGATGATAGGGGTCGTTGTCGGTCACAACCTCTCAATCTATGACGATGTAAAACTGGCTTCATCTGAACTGTGCATGAGATTCTCACAGGATAACTCTGAGGAAAAACAATGTCATTCCATGGTCTTAACACAAAGATTTCAAACCAAAATGTTTAAACAGCGAGTACTGGCTAACTAGTTTTGAAACTGTTACTATATTATAACATTTGCTATAGCTACTGGACATGTAAAATGTAGAGTAGAGAAAGATCCAGTGGTAAATAGAAAATAAATCACTGTTACTATAATTTGCATTAGGTGGTGT
Source organism: Girardinichthys multiradiatus (assembly GCF_021462225.1). Lineage (NCBI taxonomy): Eukaryota > Metazoa > Chordata > Actinopteri > Cyprinodontiformes > Goodeidae > Girardinichthys > Girardinichthys multiradiatus. The sequence goes on along the minus strand of NC_061803.1, from coordinate 27,317,332 downwards.
TCCTTTGGTCTCCACACTACAACTGTGACTGTTTTTCATGACCGGAAATATTCAAAACAGTTGAATTGGTATTTCTTGTATGTATGAGAAAACATTGTGGGGGAAGAGCAGCACATCCTTGTTTGACAGTTGGTGTTCATTAATCTGAAAGCCTTATCTAAACTCCTCAAAACATTCTTCCTGTTACTGCGGTCAGGAAACTCACTTTTTGACTGTTCTGACTAAAGGCATTTGTCTTGTCTTGTACCAAAATGATGTCAAGCGAAGGTGTCCATTGGTACTTCCTTCTTAGTTGGAAGCTTCTCAGTCCATGCTTACTTTAAATTCCCTTTGGACAGTTTAACTGAAGCACCAGCATCTTCCAGCTTAAAATATTCTTGAGCCTTGGTAGTTTCTGGGCTGTTTTTAAAGATCCTAAACTAATTGTTTTGATTTTAAGGTGCTGATTTGGATTTGGGTGTTCTAGTAGGACAGTAATCCCAAACATACATTGAACTGCTTTTGGAATGGATATAGCAGGTAACGTTCAGCTTCTGGAAGAATCCAGACCTTTCAGCCTTTTAAATATCCATTAAGTGAATTTAAACAGTCACTTCTTGCCTGCATTAAAACAAATAGTTATCCTCCTGTAAACATCATTTGGTTAAGGAAATGGAAAGAAAAATAATTAACAAGGAGTAAAAACAATTACCAGTCTAATATTTGTGAAACCTTTATTCTGTCAGAGAAACCATAAAAAACTGCATCTTTAATTATGATTTTCACCATGAATCACCATGAAATTAGAAACGCATAAAAATCACAATTTGTGGACTGGTCAGGACTGGAATGCTCTACACTTATAAAATTATTAAAACATAGTTTGTGAAACATTTTCAACCCTCATCTTGTTTTCCTGAGCAAATATTGTCTAGTCTTATGAGATGGATATAAAGTTAAATCCGTAACAATCACCAAATAAGTTCATGATCAGTAGCATGAGTCTTTATTATCTCTTTTTTCTGCAATATTGTGGTGTAGCATTATGAACAGAAACAATCCATTTATTAGCAGCTTAAGAATTTTCACTGTTTCTTGTTTTTTGTTTCTCACCTCAACTGTGCCATGGTTTTTCTTGTAAAACACCTCACATACTTCACACTATGCTTAGTTTTAGCTGCCAATAAAACACACGCTCTGTGTTTGCGAAGTTTATCGGTTTAATAAAATCCAATGTATGTGCTGTGATTGTGCCTTTTGTGAGGGTGTGTGTGTGTGTGTGTGGGGAGGGGGGGGGGGGGTGATGATTAGCAAAATCATCATGCCTACAATGGTTATTCAAATGGTTTACAGCCTCTTATTGCCCACTTGATATACTAGACTGAAAGTAGACTGAGGTCTACTACTGCAGAAAAGTAACATCAGTCTTGCATAGTAGTTTTTAGGTAATTGAACAATTTATATCAGACTAAAATTGAGCTTTCTGGCCACAAACACTCCTGGTGGGCCTAGCATGAAACAGGATGAAAATTATTTAAGCAGAAAAGTCTAAACCTTCAGTTGAGACGAGGTGGGATTTAGTCGCACTTCCTTTTGCACACGTAAAATAATCTTATACATCTGTCTAAATTTTAGTTTTAAGTATTATTTTTCTTTCAGTCACTTTTTAAGAAAATACTTGTTTTGTTTTTATCTGAATTAACATGTTTGAAGTAAAGAAAATATGTCCTCAGATTAATAGGTAAAGAAATTAGTTTTTCCACCTCTTAAGCTCTTCTTGTTTGCCATGGTGATGGACAGTCTCAGACAGGACTCCTTTGTAATCTTTAGTGAGAGTAGAAAGAAGATGGAGGAGAGCCTAGAGAGTTTGAAGTATGCTCTAGATAAAAGGTGATCAAAGGCAGTATAGGCAAGACACAATGCATGTTTGTGAATGGGAGGGAAACAGGTGGAAGAAGCTGAGGCTTTCAAGGTAGTGAACTCAACTACAAGTGGTCAAGCTCCCAAGACAGTGCACAAGAGAGGTGAGGAAGAGAGCACAAGTGATGCTTGTCACAGAGGATTTGTGACAGAAGGATTGCTGCTACAACAAAAGGGAACATTTACTGTTACCTGTTATGATGCCAGGTTTGGAGATAGCTAGCTGTACTGGAGGTGGAAGAGCTAAAGATGGTAAGATTTTTATTGCCAGTGACCAAAATGGGCATGATTAGAAATGAGTAAATGAGAGAGACAGCTCAGGCTTAGCCATTTCCGAGATAAAGTGTAAGATGTCTGGGTGAGATGGCTTGGACATGTGCAGAAATGAGATAGTGGATATATTCTACTAAGGATGTTGGACAAGGAGCTGCCAGGAAGGAGGAAAAGAGGAGGTTCACAACGATTGATACAGGAGGATGTGCAGAAGATTAGTGAGACAGAGAAGGATGCAAGAGACGATGTGAGATGGAGACCGATAATCTGTGGGATTCTCTAAAGAAAACAGCCAAATGAAGAAGAAGCCTCTTAATCTTTTTTCCAGTAGTAACAGTAAGAGGAGTATTGAGGGAAACATTGTGCCTCACAAGATTATTTGTACTTTTTCACATTCTGTCACATTACAACCAAAAACCTCAATGCATCATAGGACAGACCAACATAGGAGTGCATCATTATTGAATTGGAAAGAATGCAACATTTTGAATTTACTTTTAAAAAATCTGAAAATGTGGGAGTGATATGTATTTAGTGTCATGGAGAGGGGTTTCTTGCAGGACCAAATTAGAATGAGGGAACCGCATGGTTAGAGATAAGTAAGTAACTAAAGAACATAAACAACAGGGAAGAAACAGATAAAATAAGACACTCAAAAACCTAATACTAATGGAAACAGGGAAATGAGCTGAAGAATACAAAAATCTCAGAACATAACATCAAGGAAATGGTAAAAAGATTGTGCAGAATGTGGCATTTGGTCCTAATTACTCTGATACCCCTAAATAAAATCCAGTGCAACTAACTGCCCAGAGAAGTCAGCTTATTAGTAGAGTCCATGTATTATGGAGGAAAACTAACACTGCATGTAAACCTGAATACACCATCCCCTACATCAGATAGAAAGCAGGTAAGAGCTGCTGGGAACATGGATGGAAGAAAACCAGATGTAGAAGGCAAAACTTGAGTCTGAAGTGGATGTTCAAATACGACCCTAAACATACAGCCACTGCTACAATGGTTACAGTGGATAAAGATCAAAGCATATGCATGTGTTAGAATGGTCAGTCAAATTCCGGGCTCATGTTTCATTTTCTTTACACTTTTCTTTCTACAATTATTCACTACTTTTGCTGGTCTATCACATAATATCTCAGAAAAATACCTTAGAATTTATTTTTGTAATATGGAAATTTTGAATGTGTATAGTACTGTTGCTTTGCATTAAAAAAAATTCGTATTTGTTTCCACACATGAATGCTCTAAACACATTTTTAGAAAGCAGGCTGTTTCAATTTGTAGAAGGAAATAAAATGTTAAACACATAGCCAGCTGGTTCGAAGGGAACATGCGAATTACCTAATGCATACTGACATTTGTTACAGGACAGACTGGAGTCTGCAAATAAAAAAAGGAATTGTAGGATCCAGGGATTTTTTAAAGCATTTTCTGGAAAACATTTATTACCTTGTTTACTCTAAGTGAAGTGTATATTATCTGGGCGCAAAGTGTCCTAGGGAGCTACTGGGAATACGGAGCTACTGGGTATTGTTTCAGACAAGTCTCTGTGGTGTGTTCATGTTTCATTATGTTGTAAAATAAAAACCTCGCAAGAAAATTGGTCAGAGAGGAAAAGTCTGTTTAGTGTTCTGGTTGCAACGTGTTATTTCCATGATAAACAGACATAAGATTACTTTCTCTCTGTGTATGCAGAGTGTGGGTAAGATAAGTTCCTCTCTCAACCTGTTCTAAAAATACTGCTTTATATCTTGCATATTCATTTTTTCAGTGCCAAGCCTGAGCACTTGTTTCTTTCCTGGTAGATAAGATAAGGAAATAAATCAGCAAAGCCAATGTGAAGTTTAAAGAAAATATTATGAAATCATAAACATAGGGTTTTAATTGAACTTTTCTCAGTTCCATCTTGGCAGGGTGAAAAAGAGTATATATATTAGGAAATACAGACTTCTTCAGTCCATTTGTTCTACTCCTATACATTATTCATTAACAGTGGAGTGCTTCTGTAATTTTACAGGGTATTGCCCGCAGGAAAAATTGAGATCCCTGTGGCCTCTTAAGAAAAAGCAAACCTGGAAGTTAAGAAGAAATCAAAAGAGAAAGATATTTAAATATTTCAAGGAATTTGCTATACTGTTCTTCATGGTTGTAGAGCCAAAAGATTCACCGCCTAAAGATTCATACCCCCGTCCCCACAGCAGGACGGGACAAACTCAACTCCAAGCCCACCCAACCACCTAGCCAGCGCCACCAGCCCCAGCCCACCCGTCCATGACAGAGAAACAAAAATAAATAAACAAATAAATTAATTTATAAAGTAAGCATTCCCCTGCACCAGCCGGGTACCCGCACCCGGGCGGATCAATCTCCCCATGCTGAGCACTACTCACCAGCCACCCCAGTGCAGGTACAAGATGCACTCCACCACCCCACTCACCCGTGACCACAGCCCGGCACCAGGCTGGGGGCCAGAGCCGCAGGAGGACGGATCAAAAGAAAGCCACCACAGTGCACCACAGACTGGTCACCCCGCCAACCCCACACCAGCATACCGGCCGCACACCTACCCACACGGCATACCCCCACTGAACCGAGCTGGCTGGCAAGCCCCTCCACCAAAGCGAAGCCATACCCCCAATCGCCACCACACACTGACCATCCGAGATCCCCCTGCAGGAACCCGGCGCCCCTCCCCACCCGATGGAATGGGCACCAAAGCCAGGGACCGCCTGCTCAAATGTGGTGTTGATGCGTGTTGTTGTAGAGTGCATTTAAAAAATGCACTCAGGTGGCGCAGCCACCCCTCACTGGACAGGATGCCCCCCCCTCCCTGAACAATCAATGTCTACAGGTCCTCCTCAAAAAATTAGCATATTGTGATAAAGTTCATTATTTTCTATAATGTAATGATGAAAATTTAACATTCATATATTTTAGATTCATTGCACACTAACTGAAATATTTCAGGTCTTTTATTGTCTTAATATGGATGATTTTGGCATACAGCTCATGAAAACCCAAAATTCCTATCTCACAAAATTAGCATATTTCATCCGACCAATAAAAGAAAAGTGTTTTTAATACAAAAAACGTCAACCTTCAAATAATCATGTACAGTTATACACTCAATACTTGGTCGGGAATCCTTTTGCAGAAATGACTCCTTCAATGCGGCGTGGCATGGAGGCAATCAGCCTGTGGCACTGCTGAGGTCTTATGGAGGCCCAGGATGCTTCGATAGCGGCCTTTAGCTCATCCAGAGTGTTGGGTCTTGAGTCTCTCAACGTTCTCTTCACAATATCCCACAGATTCTCTACGGGGTTCAGGTCAGGGGAGTGGGCAGGCCAATTGAGCACAGTGATACCATGGTCAGTAAACCATTTACCAGTGGTTTTGGCACTGTGAGCAAGTGCCAGGTCGTGCTGAAAAATGAAATCTTCATCTCCATAAAGCTTTTCAGCAGATGGAAGCATGAAGTGCTCCAAAATCTCCTGATAGCTAGCTGCATTGACCTTGCCCTTGATAAAACACAGTGGACCAACACCAGCAGCTGACACGGCACCCCAGACCATCACTGACTGTGGGTACTTGACACTGGACTTCTGGCATTTTGGCATTTCCTTCTCCCCAGTCTTCCTCCAGACTCTGGCACCTTGATTTCCGAATGACATGCAGAATTTGCTTTCATCCGAAAAAAGTACTTTGGAACACTGAGCAACAGTCCAGTGCTGCTTCTCTGTAGCCCAGGACTGGGGAATGCGGCACCTGTAGCCCATTTCCTGCACACAGTCTTACCCATGATTGGGGTTTTGAGTGATGAACCAGGCTGGGAGTTTTAAAGGCCTCAGGAATCTTTTGCAGGTGTTTAGAGTTAACTCGTTGATTCAGATGATTAGGTTCATAGCTCGTTTAGAGACCCTTTTAATGATATGCTAATGTTGTGAAATAGGAATTTTGGGTTTTCATGAGCTGTATGACACAATCATCCGTATTAAGACAATAAAAGACCTGAAATATTTCAGTTAGTGTGCAATGAATCTAAAATATATGAATGTTAAATTTTCATCATGACATTATGGAAAATAATGAACTTTATCACAATATGCTAATTTTTTTAGAAGGACTTGTACATGTCACTTAACATTTAGAGGTGACTGCAGATACCAGGGGTGAGGTTAATTAAATATACCCCCCTCTGGATACCGTCGCCCACCCACAAGGCCCTACATGTGCATATCTTGAAAATGTTATAAGTGAAAGTGTCAAAGTTGTACAGTAAAATTGGAGCCCAGGCTTCCATGGGTTTGCAAAGATAGAAAATCTTTCCTGCACTCCAATGATGTAGCCGCACCCCAAGGTACTACACGAGTGGTAGTGTGACGGAGCGAGCAGAAGGAGCTGTTCAGAGATGAGGCGGGAAGGACTGGGGGTCAAAATGCTCTCCCAGGGAGCCAGTCTTCTGGCTGATCCCAATAGGCACCCCCATTAGCTGAGTTCCAACAAGAGAGGGAGGTACCAGCACATCCACCAAGCCCAAGGCTAGGGACAGGCACCAAGCCCCAAGAACCGACCAAAAACCGAGATCAACACCCCCATACCCCCTGGAACAGCCAAAACCCTTAGACCCCGGTCCCCATCTCCGACACCCAGTACTCCAACCGAAGAAACTACCAACCCCAAATTTAGAGGAACCAGCTGAAAGCACAGAGCGGTGACCTAAAGCACAGCCCCACTCCAAAAAAAAGAGAAAAAAAAAAAATGGCTGACAAGCCAGCCCAGCGCAACAAGAATATGCCGCACAAAAGAAGGCACTGATATGCCCCCAGACCCGGATATGCAGAACCAACAGAGCGCCCGGTATAACCAGGCCAGCAGAGCAACAAAACACCAGCACCGAGGCGGTTAATAAGCCACACCCAACCCAAAATGGCAGGCCCACTGACATGCAAACCCCCAGCCAGCATAACATAGGCACCCTCCATAGACAAACAAACTGAAACCACCAGCGCCAGCCAAGCAGACACCGAGACACCACCTGGAATCCGAACCAGAACCGCCTAGACACAAACGATGCCTCTCCTCAACCAAGGCCACCCTTACTGTTCTGCTTTCAACTTTTAAGTCATACTGTATCTCTGCAGCTTCTGGTTTGAATATCGTAAAATCATTGATTTACGAGAGCAAGTTCAGGCGCATGGTGGATGGATATAATTTAATGGAAGGTCATGAAAGAAAGACAGGGAGTCAGCAATGGTGATAGCGACAGATGACCCAACAATGAAGGGACAGGAAACAGGAACTTAAATACCACTAGAGTGAAAAGAACTACATAAAAAAACAGGTCGGTGCAATCAACAAAACACCAACAGGTGCATATCACAACAGAATCACACACTTTTTTTCATAGTTTTATTACATGATCATTTATTAATTTAAACAAGGTCAGTTTTGTAGTTATATTTCACTGTTAAATAATTTCAATAATAAATGTAGTAAATGTAGATTGATCCTTCCACATTGGGGGTCAGTGTTTTGCTAAATGGAGTAGTTTCACCATGGTATCTAGGTGTCTTGTAATGGTAGGATGGAGCAGGAGATGGATAGATGGATTTGAGCTTAGTCTGCAGTTATGCAGGCATTTTTCTGTTCAGTCATGGTGAAGAAAACACTGAGCCAGAAAGTGAAACTCTTGATTTACCAGTCTCTTTATGTTTTGATCCTCACCTATTACCATGAGATATGGATGATGACCTAAAGAACAAAAACCTGAGTCCAGGTAGATACTCTTGCCACATGAGGCCAGGCATTTTCATGCCCCAGGAGGAACCCAAAAACCCACTGCACAAGCAAAGCGTCTACCAATGGGTCTAAGGATTTCATCCTGACACCTCATTGCAGTCAAGGTGCCATTGTTTATCCTTTACAGATCTGTGCATCCCTCCATGTATATGCTGCCTGCAACATTGTTCAGCATGACCGGTTTGGTGGTGGGTTAGTATTTGTCTGGGGAGGCATAACGTTGACCGCAGCTTCTCCAGGCCTTTTCACGTCTGTCACATGTGCTCAGAGTGAACCTGCTGTCATTTGTGAAAATAACAGGGGGGCAGTGCCGAACCTATGTATTCCGTTCTCTAGCAAATGACAGTCAAGCTCCACAGTGCCTTTCAGTGAGCACAGGGCATACTAGAGGACGTCAGGCCCTTAGGCCACCCTCATTAAGTCTGTTTCTAATTGTTTGGTCAGAGACGTTCACGCCAGTAGGCCACTGGCAGTCACTTTGTAGGGCTCTCGCAGTAGCCGTCCTGTTCCTCCTTGCACAAAGCAGCAGTTACCAGTCATGGTAATAGGTGAAGGACCTCTAAAGGCCCTGTCCAGCTTGCCTAGAGCAACTCCTGTCACCTGGAATCTCCTCCATGCTCTTGAGACTGTGCTGGGAGACAAAGCAAACCACTGGACAATGGCACATACTAATGTGTCATCCTGTTGGAGTTGAACTGCCTGTGCAACTATGGGTCCAGGTAATGCCTCATTCTACTAGTAGTCACACTGATTCTGGTCAAATGCAAAACTACTGAAAAGCAGTTCAGGAGGGAAACACATATTCTGAAGCATCCACCTGCAAAGCCATCCCTGTTTTAGGGGTTGTTTCATTGTTCTCCCTTTAGTGCACCTGTTGTTAATTTCATTAACACTAAAACAGCTGACTATGATTAACAACCCCCTCTAATACTTAACTGACCAAATCAATATTTCAGCTCTTTAACTGACTTGATATTATACACTGTTTAAAAAGTGTTTCTTTAACTTTTTGGGAGAAATGTATAAAGCATTACATGATGGGCTTTGGTTTTCCTGTGGTCAGGTGTGCCATATTATTAAGATGGAGGACTTCTGTCCCACCCACCCACATTCAATGATTTTCATGTTTTCAGTCTTAAACAGATTCAATTTTCTGTTCAGACTCGAAATTACTAATTTTACAGGACCAAATCTTATCACATTTGTCATTTCAACTGCTGGTTTCTCTTAACACAGAATCAGATTCTTTTTTTGTCAACAGATGTCAGAAGATTGTGCTTTATTTTTGTATTTCTGGGAAAAACATAATAAAAAATGTTCAGGGAGGAGAAAAGAATTATTCTGCTCCAATAGGTGCTCCTGACCAGATGGACTGTTTTACTTACTTAAAGCACAAAATCACTGCAGCAGAGGCAGAACTATTTGTTTTTAATCTTCTTCTTTGTCAAAGCTAATTGCCAATATTCAGAATAGAATTTGACAGTCTACAGTTTTGTCAGTAATTTTAGCTCGTCATACTGGTTGCGGCTGATTTTGCCTCACAGCTCTTGCCTCAAGCAGGTTAAAGAACTATTGTTTTCCAGCCTCTTACTGACACTTTAAGAGCTCACTGGTAACAACATATAACCTTTCTCTCTACAACTCAATAACTAGAACTCATGAAACTATCAAGTTGAGCACATAAAGGGTCTATTTAATACAGACTACAGCTTATTTTTATTTCTGTTGTTTTCAATGTAAAATGCTTCAATAACAGAACTATATTTATGTTGCTTGCCTACCACAACTTGTTCCCATTGTAACACAAGTTTCTATTTATAGGCTTGGTGTACAACCTGCACTGCTGATGACAGACTATGCACTACTTGCGTGCAACTGCTTTGGCCTATCAAATAAAATGTTTAGTGGTTTGTGGTGTGCTCCCTGTTATAATGTCCACACATTCAAGAGGCATGAATATTTTTACAACATGATGTCAGCTATATTGCATTATGTCTTGTGTCAAACCAACTGATAAGTTGGGTAGCCTGTACGTAACCACATGTAACCACGTCGAGGTAGTCCGTTTGGGAGTTATTGGTATATGTACTGTATTTGTGTATGTGCTTAAGTGAAAACAAAAAAATCCCCCTTGTCAGGACCCATTAGCCATTAGTCAACTGCAACAAGCAAAATGACAAAAGCTGTTTACATTTTCTAATCATGGCCTCAACGGTGGTGCACTTTTCTGCTCCAACACAAAAATTACAGTACTTAGACACTTCAAACCTGGGCTGGATTGTTCTACACTGAGAGCAGAATCTCATAAACACAATTTGGGATTTGTGAAAGCTTTACTTAATTTGTGAAAATTTGATACAGGGACAGATTAATGTTTTTTTTTCCATCTGCACAATAGAACTGATCCTGCTCCAAAACTACAGTACATGGACACTTCAAACCTGGACTAGATTGTTCTACACTAATAGCAGAATCTTATGAACTAGGTTTGGGATTTGTGAAACGTTTATTTGATTGGCGATAAGTACCTCTGTGGGTGCAGGGTGTAACCTGGTCTGAGGACCGTGGCAGATGGGGTGTCTGACTGGGGCAATACACGGTAAAGTAGTGTCCTAAGGCGAGCTGATGGAGGACAGGAACCTCCAGTGGAGTAGAAGGAAGATTTGTGAAATCTTTATTTTGAAGCTGCATAAATTCTGCTGTGTTTTGACATCAAACCTATTATTTCTTTACTTGCTCTAAAAGCGTCATACAGATAAAACAGAATTTAAATAACACTAAAAACAGGCTAAAACGTGATTGTTGTTAAGCAGATGTCTATGACTTTATATTTATTTTGGGTTTGGTTGTGATATTATTATGATTATATTATTTTACTTTTTATATTATTTTAATATTTTAAAATTTTATTTAAAAGAAATTCAGTCTGTCAAGTGTCCTGTAAATACCAGCCCAACAAGGCAGTGGTATTTGGACAATAATGAAAGGGATGAGCCTAGCTCTGACTACTGATTACTGAACAGCAACTCAGCACACATGAAATAAATTCATACAATTTCTAAAAATACAAGAATTTGTTAACAAAAATAAGTTAACTCAATGTGAAACATATTTCAATAAACAAATTCCTTACTATCCCAGAACAATTCAACTAAAACGATCAAGCAAAATGAAAGAATAAGAAAGACCAATGAACTCTATAAACAATATGAACAAATTAATCAAAGATGGTTAAAAACCATCATCAAAAGACTGATGCAACATTACCATCCAATGTTATTTATGTTTGAGAATCAAGGATTACCTTGAGCCGACTGGAAATGAGGTTAAGTTAGTCTTGGAACTAACTTCGGTAATAATTGGTAACTTTAAACCACTGCAACATCAAAAAACATTATTTTATTAAAATAATATTTCAAAGAATGATTTGCTGAATAAACCAATCTTTTTGGTGATTAATTGTCAATGGCGATTAATTAGCTGTCTTTATTTAGTACTTTATTTCATTGCTTGTTGTCCCCCAGCTCAGCTGTCTCATGCTGGGGGTTTATGAGAGGGTCGCCTTCGGGTTGGGGACAGGTCTCTGACTGTCGTTTCAGTGCTGGGTAGTGCCCCTCCCGGGGACTCCAGTATTGCTGGGGGACTTCAACAGGTCTCTGACTGTCGTTTCAGTGCTGGGTAGTGCCCCTCCCGGGGACTCCAGTATTGCTGGGGGACTTCAACGCCCACGTTGGTGTTCCATAATGAACACCATGTTCAAGTATAAGGGTGTCCATCAGTCCACTTGGCACCAGGACACCCCAGGCAGGAGGTCGATGATCAACTTTGTTGTCGTGTCATCAGACCTTTTGCCGCATGTTTTGGACACTCGGGTGAAGAGAGGGGCTGAGCTGTCCACTGATCACCACCTGGTGGTGAGTTGGATCCGCTGGAAGAGGAGAAAGCCGGACAGACTTGGCAGGCCCAAGCGCATAGTGAGGGTCTGCTGGGAACGTCTGGCAGAGCCCTCGGCCAGGGATGTATTCAACTCCCACCTCTGGGAGAGCTTTGACCAGATTCCGGGGGATGTTGGAGACATAGAGTCCGAGTGGACCATGTTCTCCGCATCTATTGTTGATGCTGCTGCCTGTAGCTGCGGCCGTAAGGTCTGAGGTGCCTGTCGCGCCAGCAATCCCCGAACCAGGTGGTGGAAACCGGCAGTAAGGGACGCTGTCAAGCTGAAGAAGGAGTCCTATTGGCTGTGGTTGGCTTGTGGGACTCCTGAGGCGGCTGAGGGGTACCATGAGGCAAAGCGTGCCATGGCCCAGGCTGTGGCAAAGGCAAAGATCCGGGCCTGGGAGGAGTTCAATGAGGCCATGGAGAAGGACTACCGGTTGGCCTCGAAGCGATTCTGGCAACCCATCCGCCACCTCAGGAGGGGGAAGCAGTGCTTTGCCAACATTGTTTATAGAGGGGGTGGGAGGCTGCTGACCTTGACTGGGGAGATTATCAGGTGGTGGAAGGACAACTTCAAAGATCTCCTCAACACTGCCATCATGCAGTCCCTGGTGGAAGCAGAGGGTGGGGAATCGAGGTTAGACTCTTTCATCACACAGGCTGAAGTCACCGAGGTGGTTAAAAAGTTCCGCGGTGGCAGGGCTGCGGGGGTAGGTGCGATCCGCCACAAGTACTTCAAGTTTCTGGATGTGGTGGGGATGTCATGGTTGACATGCCTCTTCAACATTGTGTGGCGGTTGGGGACAGTGCCTCTGGACTGGCAAACTGGGGTGGTGGTACTTGTACTCGTACTCGTCGTCTTCCGCTTTATCCGGGACCGGGTCGCGGGGGCAGCAGACTCAGCAGAGATGCCCAGACGTCCCTCTCCCCAGACACCTCTTCCAGCTCCTCCGGGGGGAGCCCAAGGCGTTCCCAGGCCAGCCGAGAGACGTAGTCCCTCCAGCATGTCCTGGGCCGTCCCCTGGGCCTCCTCCCGGTGGGACGTGCCTGGAACACATCCTGAGGAAGGTGTCCAGGAGGCATCCGGTATAGATGCCCGAGCCACCTCAACTGGCTCCTCTCAATGTGGAGAAGCAGCGGCTCTACTCCGAGCCCCTCCCGGATGGCTGAGCTCCTCACCCTATCTCTAAGGGAGTGCCCGGCCACCCTACGGGCCACCCTACGGAGGAAGCTCATTTCAGCCGCTTGTATCCGGGATCTCGTTCTTTCGGTCATGACCCAAAGTTCATGGCCATAGGTGAGGGTAGGAACGTAGACCGACCGGTAAATCGAGAGCTTCGCTTTTCGGCTCAGCTCTCTCTTCACCACAACTGACCGGCACAGCGCTCCCCTTACTGTGGCAGCCGCATCAATCCGTCTGTCGATCTCCCGCTCCAATCTTCCCTCATGCGTGAACAAGACCCCGAGATACTTAAAGTCCTCCACTTGAGGCAGGAACTCCCCTCCAACCTGAAGAGGACAAGCCACCCTTTTCCGGTCGAGAACCATGGCCTCGGACTTGGAGGAGCTGATCTTCATCCCAGCCGCTTCACACTCGGCTGCAAACCGCCCTCGAAGTACTCCTTCCACCAGCCGATAATGTCCCCAGTCGAGGTCAGCAGCTCCCCACCCCCACTGTAAACAGTGTTGGCGAAGCACTGCTTCCCCCTCCTGAGGCGCCGGACGGTTTGCCAGAATCGCTTCGGGGCCAACCGGTAGTCCTTCTCCATGGCCTCACCGAACTCCTCCCAGGTCCGAGTTTTTGACTCTGCCACCGCCCGGGCCGTAGCACGCTTTGCCCCACGGTACCCTTCAGCCGCCTCAGGAGTCCCACAAGCCAACCACAGTCGGTAGGACTCCTTCTTCAGCTTGACTGCCGGTGTTCACCATCGGGTTCGGGGATTGCCACCGCGACAGGCACCGCAGACCTTATGGCCGCAGCTACGGGCAGCAGCATCGACAATAGATGCAGAGAACATGGTCCATTCGGACTCTATGTCTCCAACATCCCTCGGAATCTGGTGAAAGCTCTCCCGGAGGTGAGAGTTGAATACATCCCTGGCCGAGGGCTCTGCCAGACGTTCCCAGCAGACCCTCACTATGCGCTTGGGCCTGCCAAGTCTGTCCGGCTTTTTCCTCCTCCAGCGGATCCAACTCAGCACCAGGTGGTGATCAGTGGACAGCTCAGCCCCTCTCTTCACCCGAGTGTCCAAAACATGCAGTCGAAGGTCTGATGATACAACAACAAAGTCGATCATTGACCTCCTGCCTAGGGTATCCTGGTGCCAAGTGCACTGATGGACACCCTTATGTTAGAACATGGTGTTCATTATGGACAATCCGTGACTAGCACAGAAGTCCAATAACAAAACACCGCTTGGATTCAGATCGGGGAGGCCATTCCTCCCAATCACACCTTTCCAGGTGTCACTGTCGTTTCCCACGTGGGCGTTGAAGTCCCCCAGAAGAATAATGGAGTCCCCAGGAGGGGCACTATCCAGCACCCCCAACAGGGACGCCAAGAAGGCCGGGTACTCCGCACTACCACTCGGCCCATAGGCCGAAATGATAGTCAGAGACCTCTCCCCAACCCAAAGGCGCAGAGATGCAACCCTCTCATCCACTGGGGTAAACCCCAACACGAGACGGCTGAGCTGGGGGGCAACAAGCAAACCCACACCAGCCCGCCGCCTCTCCCCGCGGGCCACTCCAGAGTAGAAAAGAGTCCAGCCCCTCTCAAGGAGATGGGTTCCAGAGCCCACGCTGTGCGTGGAGGCAAGCCCGACTATTTCTAGTCGATATGTCTCGACCTCCCACACCAGCTCAGGCTCCTTCCCCCCCAGCGAGGTGACATTCCACGTCCCAAGAGCCAGCCTAAGCATCCGGGGATCGGGCTGCTGAGGTCTCCACCTTCGTCCGCCGCCCAATCCTCTTTGCACTGGTCCCTCACGGTTCCCCCTGCAGGTGGTGGGCCCACTGGGGGATGGTCTCGCATCTCTCGTTCGGGCTTGGCCCGGCCGGGTCCCGCGAGGAGCAACCCGGCTACCAGGCGCTCTCTGACGAGTCCCGACCCCAGGCCTGGCTCCAGGGTGGGAACCCGGCTCCGCCGTACCGGGCGACGTCACCTGCTTCGATTTTGTAGTCATCATGAGGGATTCTTGAACCGCTCTTTGTCTGACCCGTCACCTAGAGCCTGTTTGCCATGGGAGACCATACCAGGGGCATTTAAGCCCCAGACAACACAGCCTCTAGGATCATTCTAGCACTCAAACCCCTCCACCACGTTAAGGTGGCTGTTCAAGGAGGGTGACCGGAGGGTGTGTTCCAACTACAGGGGGATCACACTCGTCAGCCACCCTGATAAGGCCTATGCCAAGGTATTGGAGAGGAGAGTCCGGCTGATAGTTGAACCTCGGCTTCAGGAGGAGCAGTGTGGTTTTTGTCCCGGCCGTCTAGCTCTGGACCAGCTCTATACCCTCTACATGGTACTCGAGGGTTCATAGGAGTTGGCCCAACCCGTCCACAAGTGTCTTGTGGAGAAGGCATTCGACTGTGTCCCTCGTGGTGTCCTGTGGGGGGGTCTTCAGGAGTATGGAATCGGGGGCCCTTTATTAGGGGCTATCCAGTCTCTGTACAAGCAGAGCAGGAGTTTGGTCCACATTGCCAGCACTAAGTCAGACCAGTTCCTGGTGCATATTGGTCTCTGGCTCTCGGTCATAGAGTCCGAGTGGACCCCTTGCCCCTTGTCACCGGTCCTGTTCATAACTTTTATGGACAGGATTTCTAGGCACAGCCAAGGCCCGGAGGGGGTCTGGTTTGGGGCCAGTGGATTTCGTCTCTTCTTTTTGCAGATTACGTGGTCCTGCTGGCCCCCTCTAGCCAAGACCTACAGCATGTGCTGAAGCGGTTTGCAGCCGAGTGTGAAGTAGCTGGGATGAGAATCAGCTCTACCAAGTCCAAGGCCATGGTTCTTGACCGGAAAAGGATGGCTTGTCCTCTTCAGGTTGGAGGGTAGTTCCTTCCTCAAGTGGAGGAGTTCAAGTATCTCGGGGTCTTGTTCACGAATGAGGGAAGAATGGAGCGGGGGACAGACAGATCAGTGTGGCTGCTGCAGTAATGGGGCCCTGTGCCGATCCGTTGTGGTGAAGAGAGAGCTGAGCTGAAAAGTGAAGCTCTCAATTTACCGGTCAGTCTACGTTCCTACCTTCACCTATGGCCATGAACTTTGGGGTAATGACCGAAAGAACGAGATCCTGGAAACAAGCGGCTGAAATGAGCTTCCTCCGTAGGGTGGCCCGGCACTCCCTTAGAGATAGGGTGAGGAGCTCGGCCATCCAGGAAGGGGCTTGGAATAGAGCCGCTACTCCTCCACATCGAGAGGAGCCAGTTGAGGTTGCTCGGGCATCTATGCCGGATGCCTACTGGACACCTTCCTCGAGAGGTGTTCCAGGCACGTCCCACCAGGAGGTGGCCTAGGGGATGGCCCAGGACACGCTGGAGGGACTATGTCTCTTGGCTTATCTGGGAACGCCTTGGGCTCCCTCCAGAGGAGCTGGAGGAGGTGTCTGGGGAGAGGGACGTCTGGGTGTCTCTGCTGAGTCTGCTGCCCCCACGACCCAGTCCCGGATAAAGCGGAAGTTTACGAGTACGAGTATCTAGTACAATAATATTTAAGGAAATATTAAAATAATATTTAACGAAATATTACTTTGAATAAATCCAACAACCTTCCTGGATAAATGATTCTTAACTGGTGTTTAATTAGCTATCACAACTAGTCAAATAATATTTAGGGAAATTTCCTATATTGGAAACCAACAACCTATCTGGATAAATAATCCTTAACCTGGTGACGACAAAACCTACAGGCTTATAGGATGGCGGCGAGTCATGTGTTACTTTAGCCGTTAGCGGTTGGACCTAACAAGAAACTTATAGTTTGCTACCACTCCTTTTAAGCCACACATGTACCTTTTAAAATATCATTAATAAACAATTAAAATGCATAATTGCTGACAGCGCATTACTTCTGATCTTTGTTTAAAAACCACCCTTTAAATAAAGTTGTCTTAACTTTAAACACCCAACACAGAACAAATTATTAGTTTCAATCTGCTAGCACTTAAAAAGTTGAGTTTTTTCAACACAAACTAAAAACAAACTTCACGAAATAAACATGCATATTACAGGTCCTTCTCAAAATATTAGCATATTGTGATAAAGTTAATTATTTTCCATAATGTAATGATGAAAATTTAACATTCATATATTTTAGATTCATTGCACACTAACTGAAATATTTCAGGTCTTTTATTGTCTTAATACGGATGATTGTGGCATACAGCTCATGAAAACCCAAAATTCCTATCTCACAAAATTAGCATATTTCATCCAATCATCGGTAGAGCCGTGAGTAAAATGAGTGGTTCTACACACACCGACGGTCAAGAAGCTTCAGGAATTATGGTTTTATCCAAAAGACCCAGAACAAGACCCCCTGGTGATCGTTTAAGGACGGTTAAAAAACAACGACAAACGCGAAAAAGGAGATCAGTCGCAGCTGACAAACGAAGAGGAAGGAAGTCATCCGCAAGTTTTGATATATTTAAATAATGGCTCTTTTACATAACAAATCATCAGAGTGCACGCTGGCAGAGTTGGACTTATTTTCTGCCCCGATGACGCAGCTATCGATCGAAGATAAAATTTACACCGAGATCCAGCCTTTATCAGCAATCACTGATGGAGGGCCGATCGAGTTTTTCATTCCGGGAGACGGAGAAAAGTATCTGGATCTCAACGATACGCTGTTGCATCTCAGAGTGAAAATTACTAACGAGAATGGAACAAACTTGCCAGATGATGCACCTGTAGGGCTCATCAACTACCCGTTAAACACCATCTTCAGTCAGTGTGACGTCACTCTCGGAGATCGAATGATTTCACAATCCAGCGCTACACATCCATATAGAGCCATGATTGAGACATTGTTAAACTTTTCTGAGGATTCTTTAAAAACCCAGTTTAGCTCTGGTCTTTTTTATAAAGACACTGCAGGTGCTCTGAACTCTATTGTTACAACTAACGGCCCTAACCAAGGTCTTAACAGCAGAGCAGGCTTTACGGCAAATTCCAGGGAGGTACATCTCCTAGGCCCCCTGCATGCAGACATATTTTTCTGCGAGATACTTCTTTTAAACTCTGTTGACCTTAAAATTAAACTTACAAGAGCCAACGACGCCTTTTGTCTCATGGCAGCAAGAGACTCCACTTACAAACTCAGGATATTAGGAGCATCTCTTTTTATCAAAAATGTTACTGTCTCTCCAGCTGTACGACTGGGGCACGCTTCAGCTTTAATGAAGGCAAATGCTCTGTATCCACTTTCACGTGTGAATGTAAAAACATATTCCATCCCTGAAAATTCAAGGGTATGCAACCAAGAGAATCTTTTCTTAGGCGTCTTTCCCAAGTATGTGGTGATTGCGTTACTGGATCATGATGCTTTTACAGGAACACGCAATCTCAATCCGTTTGACTTTAATCATTTTGATATGGAATATTTAGCTTTGTGTAAGGATGGCAGACAAATTCCTGCTAAAGCCTTCCAGCCCAATTTTAACCAAGGTCATTCAGTGAGAGAGTATTACAACTTGTTTACGGCTACAGGACGACATCTAAAAGATCTTCCACTGAGTATAACACGTCAGGAATTTAATCAAGGATACTCTCTATTCACATTTAATCTTAACCCGGGCGAGGACACAGATGCTCTATCTCCAGTTTCCAGTGGGAATTTAAGATTGGAAATGCGCTTCAGAAACCCGTTGCCTCATACCACCACGCTGATCATCTACGCTTGTTATGACTCTATTTTAGAGATTGATTCAAAGAGGCGTGTGCTGGTGGATTATTATTAATCTAATCAGGCATGAATAATCATGAAATTGAGAGCCTGATGCGTCATCTGCTGGGAGATTTGTTTTGTGGTGTATGGCCGTGCGACCAGCTGCCGCTGCTAGCTGACAAATTCCCAGGGCCGGCCTACTTTATTGTGAACACACATCCTTCACACATGCCGGGAGAACACTGGCTAGCTCTGACATTGGATGAGAATGGTCAATCCAGCTTTTTTGACTCTTATGGATTCTCTCCGGATTTCGAGTTCTACCCGTCAAGCATTGTAACATTTTTAGAAGACAGATCCTCAAAAATATTGTATCATAATAATCAGCTTCAAAACACTCTATCCACTGTGTGCGGTCACCATTGCATTTTTTATCTATGTCATAGAGCGTGCGGATTATCAATGCAGCAAGTGTTGTCGAAATACACCGGAGATGTGATTAAGAATGATTTAATGGCATCTAACTTTGTGAAAAAAAATCAGAAATGTGTCGTTAATCAAAGTTGTACATTTTATACTCACGGAACATGCTCTTTGGAGATATTTATGAATTGTTATGGAATTTAAATTGTCTTATTTTTTTTTTTCATTGTTTTTTTTGTTTTTTTCCTATGATTTAATATTTGTGTAATGATATCATATGTTAGTGTGTGAAGTAGAGAACGAAGTTAGACTTGAAAAATATAATCAATAAATATTTTATTGAATAAAAGAAATAGGCTACATGTTTCATTTTCTTATAACGGTTTATGGTGAAAATGTAATCCATCGGGGTGGTAGTGTCGTCTTACGAAGAGACCTTTTTGATCTCCCATCAGCATTTTTTGGATCTTCCAGCTCAGATCTCGGCCAGTAGGGAGAATGAGTTATCTGCCTTCTTCTTCTTTTTCTTCTCTGCTTAACGCTGGGGGGTGTACCCCCATTTTCAATCGATGTACCCTCTGTTTTGAAACGTCTATATTCTTCACGAGCATAAGGGTTAATGACTGAAGATATAGGGATGTTTACCTCTGACAAGGTGTGTAGAAAGTCAGACCATCCTCGGGTTTGTGATGCTCCAGATTTTTTAAACGGAAGCATGAGATTTTTCAACAAATCAATCATGTGGGACCCTTTTATAACGTTTCCTTTAAATACAAATTCACCTCGCGAAGTCCAACTCTCACTTCTTTCGGATAATTTCTTCAAAATGTACTCAGCATTTTTACGGTTGTGTTTAGGAAGGCTTTTCAGTACTTCCGTAAGAACCTGATCCTTAGGGGCCTCGTCCTGCCCTGGGCCTTGTTTTTCTTGGGACCGCTCATGTTCAGGAACCTCTGTGTCATGCTGCAGCGTTAAACTGACCCGCTGTTTTTCTTCTTTGACACCTTGCTTAAGTAAAGTCAGATACCTCTGGAGAAGAGCATCGTATCTCTTGATTTTTTCATAAGAAGTCAAATCCGGCTCGTTTAATATCGCTCTCATTTCAGCATCCAAATTCTCCTCCGCCGTCTGTCTGATGGACGTGTCTGACTGGGTCAGATGCTTGAATTGATGAGGTGAAATTAGAAACATCTTCTGCGATGTTCTGAGAGACATTATCTCCTGATGATTCCACCCACTAGATCACCGATCAAGGGTGCAAGAGCCGTTAAGATGGGGAGAATAAAACCACCTCGTTGCTTTTTGAGAGCCAACTGTTTAGTTTTTATCCCGGTTCTTTTATCACCCAACAATCTGATGATATTTCTTTGTTTCTTCAATTGTCGGTGTTGAGAGGGTGATAGTTTAATGTTACCTTTTAGGATATTCAGTGCAATCTCGCACAGAGCCTGAATAAAGTCGGGAGAGCAGTGTGCGAGAATATCTTTACGTTTCTGTGGACAGGCCTGGTACAAAGCTCTGAATAATGGTAAATTCCTTTTTATACGTGCAGACATGATGACTTACTTTGTTCTGGGCACGTACACAGCAGGCCACTGCTGAGGAAGTATCCCCGTTCTCAGTCTGAAATGTTCTGGGCAGGTAGGCGTAAAATCGATGATTAAATATCCATGAGCTTCTCTCGTTGCGCCTTTAAAACTCTCCAAGAAGAGACTCTTTTGAGATGGAAACATTTGGCGGGGTAGTATATTCAGCTGTAGCTTATCTCTCGGGTTCTTAAACAACACCATATAATTACAGTTCAAACTAATAGTGTGACTGAACTTCCCCTGATGAAAATCATTCTGAGTCAACATCATAACACTCATATTACGATGGTGACAAAACTGGGTAAAGACCTTCATCACATTTTCATCATCTGAGGCTTGAGCGATAACATCGTCTAGAATAATCAGATGATTCTGATCAGGAGGAAACAGGTTTTCATCTTCAAAAGAATGAGGCAATCCTTCCACAAAGGTAATATTTTTATTCATCTTCTGCAATTCAGCATACATGGGTTGAAAAGATGTGTAAATCCATACAATATTTTCTGGAACAATATCCATGACATGATGACAGTTTTGTAAAATACTTTTTACAAAGAAAGTTTTCCCGCAGCCGCTGGGTCCAACTATCATACATGAGAAAGGTGCTCTAAATCTAGGATCAAAATCAATCTCCTGTAAATCCATGTGACTTTTTATTTTATTTCTTCTTCAACTCTAATAACCGAAAGGCAGAGTTGTCCCATCAGAAAAAAGACGTCTCTTATCATACACCAGTCGAAACGTTTTAAGAAATGTCGCGTTTGTCAAACGGAATCTCTTTTTATCCCTCCTGATCGTGTGTTGAGGGATTTCAATGACACTCTCACTTGACCCCTGTAAGTAGCCCTCGACCAGCCCTTTGATGCTGTCAAAATTGACCCTCTCGCTGCATTCATGCGTCTGAGTGATGCCTTTAGCACGTATCATTACATTTTTACGGTTTTTGGTCTGGTATGCATAACTCTTGGGTCCTGTCGATGCAAACTCCGAAATGCTGTCACCATCTAACTCGTCAGTAAGATCACCCAGATAATTCCCCAATTCCAGAGGAGTTTCACCACTTTTTGTCACATAAATCAAACTGTCCATGTTAATATAAATCAATCTGTCCTGTAACTTCTCCATGCTGCTGAGAAGTTTTAAACGTGCATAAGCGGTGGTGAATGCTGCAATAAACACATTATTTGTCTTACTTGGTGGATATATGACACGTTTACTAAAATTCCACTGCACTACACACATTTCAGGGTTGAAAAAATAGTTGAAAATAGTTAACCCTGTATTTACTCGAGAACATGAAGCTGAAAAAGTCTTCAGGGTTAGTGATGACTGTGGTCTGAGACAGATCACTTCTTTGCACAAATTTCCCCCAAAAACTGTTTAAACACAATTTTGCAACCTGCCTTTTGGCAGGGTTCACCTCGATTTTCTCAGGGTCTAATTGGATGCCCTGATGCAGTTTGTAGTCGCTTATATACTTTGACTTACTCTCCTGATCCACTGCTTCAGACGGATAGCCTGAAGCCTCCTGCTTACCCTTTAAAAAGCAATGAATGTAACCTTTAAAGATTGTATCACTTCTCTTTTCAAAATGCCACACCTCTGTGATTTTAGCAAGACGATAACTACACTCCAACGCTTTACAGAGTTCTACACTCACCCAAACACCCGTCAGAGCTCTGTCCTCATCATTATGCATGCAGGGACCTGACTGGTTATTTATTTCAGTGCATGTGCGGCAGAGAGTGAACACAAGTTTACCTTGGGATGTTCTGTAAGGTAAAACAGGGAACAACAGGTTACGTGGTGGGTAGACCACAGCTTTGATTATACCGAAGTAGCTGCTGGGGTCATCAAAATCTTTGTAAATGATGGTGGGGTGTCCGAGGGGAAAAACGCAGTTGGCGTTTACATAAGGATACAGAGATGTGTAATCCACATAATGTACAGTTTCATCCGGTTCCGCTGTGTACCTCAACTTCATAGGACAGGTGCGTCCACCATACAGAGCATCCCGGGGGGATAGCGGTTCGGGTGCATTAACTTTCTCAAGAAAGCTGATCACCCCTGGGTCTGATTTTTTCATTTCAATCCACTCATGCTCCCATATGACTTCGAGACGAAGGCCGTACACAGTTTGTAACACCTTGCTTCTCTCAACAGTGGCTGCGTAAAACTGTTCAAATGCGACCCCTCTCAACGGACACTTGTCATGAGGCATGTGACACTTTTTACAGCAGTGGAAAAAACAGCCGTAAAATTCAAACACAACTTTGACACCGTTAATCTCTGCATACCCATCCACTGAATATGGCCCGATTTTCTTTTCACCCCTATTTAATGCATGCTCGATAAATATGGCTCTGCTGTCTGCAATCCAGCCGAGCCATTGAATGGACGCGCTGGAGAACGTTTTACTGCTACGTCTGTAGTCCAGAGGTGATGGAATGGCTAAGGTTTGAGGAGGAAGGAAATTGGTTACAAAAACCTTCATGCAGGCTGATGCTATTGTGATACTTTTAAACGGATCCACACTTGTCTCCTTAAAGAACTTGTCTCTGAATTTTAAGCATCCTTGAAAAAGAATTTCAACGTCATTTTTACAATAACGAATAGCTTCTTTCTTAAAGTCAAAGACCTCTTTGCTCGCTTCTCTGTACCAGCTGCTAAACACCTGTTGTTCTTGAAGACTCATGCGTTCTACAGCGTAGCAGGATGGAGGAGGAAAAGGCCCCACATACTGGAGACGTTGTTCAGAGGAAAATAGGTGGGGAAAAAAAACCTTACTTTGATCGGTAAAGCCTAACGCTTTCGGCATGGCGCTAAGCTTTATGCACATAAATGACAGGCTATCAATGTATTTTAACCTGTAATCAGGGTCGGTTAAACAGAGAAGTTTACTTCCTACCATGACGAGATTAGGTTTAATCCCTAACTGCAGCATTGCATTGAGGATCAGGTAACCATCGTACCCCCACGCATTGTGCGCTATTAAGGTGAAGCCTCTGTACTTTGGCCTCCTGAAATGCAGGATAAATGTTTGGGTGCAATTCAGTCCATAAGGGTACCATTCATCACCTTTCAACGTTTTAGCACAGACCAGAAAGGGGGTATGCACACCGCTCTCATTGACGAGGCATTCGAAATCATAAAAAATCAGTTTATCATCAAGCTGATTAATTGCACTGCAAGGCAGAATGTAACACTTATGATCATCGCATGTCATGTATAGGCTGGGGGGTACATTTTCACCGCAAATACTGCATTTTACATTACACACGTGTGGTTTATTCGGTTTACTGATTGGAATAACGTATATCCGTTTGCATACTTTACACAGTTTTACCAACTCACAGTCACTCATAGGTCTGTCAGCACTATTTCTGATGCGCGGTTCCCTGTGTCTGCTGAAACATGAGGAATTACGACAGATTCTTTGACAGCCTGCACAGCTTACAGGATTGCTAATCTCTTGCATACATTTATATGTTCGACACACTGGACAATAACCTTCACAATGGTGTGTATTTGCATTATCATAGCTGGTGTAACAGTAATTACAAATATATCTGCACCCATAAAACCTTTGAGATTTTTTATCCCATATTAATGACCTTGAAATAACAGCAAAAACAGAGGGTTTGAACGATCAGGGAAACTGGTCTCAAATTTACACAGAGCAGTAGAGCCCGTGGTTCTGTGAAACACTACAATTTTTCTCTTCAGAATGGTTTCAAATTTACCAATATCACTAAAAGTAACTGCTGTTTGCTCGTCAAGGCCTGCCTGATGCTGCCATCTCCTCCCCAGTTCTACAGCACGGTGATCCGTGAGCTCAGGATCAGAGACGTGTGCGAGGCTGATTGCAAAACATAACTGATTACCGGTATTGTTTATAATATACAAATGACGCATTTTCTTATTAAACAGTTCACAGTCTAACGTTCCTGCAGCTTTACGCTTAGAACCTCCTGCTGGGTCATTAACAACCTGAAGAACAAATTCCATGTTATTATCTACAGGTATATTTGCTTTCGATTGTACTAAATCGACGAGGAAGTTTTCGAAAGCAGGCAGGATCATATTTCCATCATCAGTAACAGTAAATGTGATGTGACGATTGAGATTTTCACCCACTAATTCCAGCTGCACAACGTCGTTACGTCTGGTTAACGATCTCGCAGCGTCGGCTAATTCAATGATAATACGCATGATGTTTGTATAGAATACTGCTAAATCTGGAACGTTACTTGGACAGGGCGGCGGTATGGTAAAAGGCCTCCTTATTTCATGGTTATTAAAATGTTCACGTTCAACCACCGCTGGAGGATCTCGCCCTATTTGATCAGAACTAACTGCTACGTCCGTATTGAAATGACCCCCGTGATGATCCGCGGCGTGTGACGTAGAAGGATTCTGATGAATGTCAGGTGGATCATTTTGCTCAATGCTGTGTGGAGACGATGCTCTATTTAAATCGTCAAGAGCCTGATTGATTACGTTTAAAACGTCACCGTGCTGATGTTCATTTATTACATTTTCACTGTTAGCAGGAGATGCATTTAAAACGATGTTATCTGCTACTTCTGCATTAACGGGAATTTCGTTAAGTTCATTAACTAAATTTCTTATTTCATCCAGGGCAAGTCTGATTATTTGATCAGAACTAACTGCTACGTCCATATTGAAATGACCCCCGTGCTGATCTGCGGCGTGTGACGTAGAAGGATTCTGATGAGTGTCAGGTGGATCATTTTGCTCAATACTGAGTGGACAAAATGCTCTATTTAAATCGTAAAGAGCCTGATTGATTACGTTTAAAACGTCACCGTGCTGATGTTCATTTATTACATTTTCACTGTTAGCAGGAGATGCATTTAAAACGATGTTATCTGCTACTTCTGCATTAACGTGAATTTCGTTAAGTTCATTAACTAAATTTCTTATTTCATCCAGGGCAAGTCTGATTCGGTTATCCATTTCTATGAACATAAGAAAAAAAAAAAAAATAAAACTAACCTACAGAAAAAAAAAACAAAAAAAAAACACAGTGATCAGTTCAGTTTAAAATCACCTTGATGTCACCAAAATGCTTCTTTAACAGAATCTGACATGCTACCAGAAGCGTTAACGATGAGGCCTTATTACGAAGATTCCGTGAGGCTGTAGAGACTGTCTTCCTGCGTTGTCCGTTTCTGTAGCCAATCTGTCCTACCATCAACGTTACCTCTGTAAGGAGAATGAACAAAAAAATAAATAAATAAAAATATGTATATATATATATATATTGAAATAATCACATTAAAGCTGAAAAAAAAAAAAAAAACAAAAAAAAAAAACAAAGGAATTAAATTAATTCAGTATGTATGTATGAATTAAAACGTACCGTTCATTAATCCACTCACTAGCGTTGCTCTGCTTTGTAGCGCAGAGAGTCGCTGTCTTTTGGCCGGGGTTAAATATTCTGTAAAAACAGAAGACAATAAAAGTTATCTTACGCTGCGCAGCACAGTGTTCATAAATAAAACGAAAATAGTTTTTAAAATACACAAGTTTTTTTTTTTTTAATCTTACTCCGATTCTTTGCGGTAAAACCTCCAGATTTCGCTTCTTGTTGAACTAAAACGGTGCCTCTCTGCTGAAAGCCGTCTTGATCTTTGAAAAGCGACCTTCTGGTGGGCTGATTCAATGTGGCATCTTTGGATGTATCTGTAAACAGGGTTATATGACATTTTATTGAACTATGCTTAAAATACAATATATATATATATATATATATATATATATATATATATTGTTTTTATTTAATTTTTATTTTTTTTCTACCCTGCTGCTGCTCGATAGCTGTCTTCCACAGAGCTCTCAGTCGAATCTGTAAACAGTTTTATCTGAGGTTTAAAATACATTCACTCTCAAAGAAAAATAGTTAGTTCTTAGGACTTACTTTCTGGTGGTGCCGGTAACTTATCCGGTGTGTCTTCAGGGGAAATGATGATAATTGACGGAGGAGTATTCAAAGAATCAGTTTTAATTTCTGTGTTAGAAGAAAGTTCAGATGTTGTTGGTGTTTTTTCTTGTTTGGAAATAATTCGCCTTCTCAATTTTGACTGTCGATTCCAGCTGCTTAACCCTCCAACTTGATCATTCGGGTTTACCTCTCTCATCAAATCTATAAATTGAAACATTGTCAAGGGTTAACTATAATATATATATGTATATATATATATTTTATTGTTTATAACATTTACTTACCATAATCTGATTGTGTCAAGATGAAATCATCAAGGTCATCAGCGGTGGGTTCTATGACAAAGAAACAAATATATATATATATATATATATAAACAATATATATAAACAAAATTAGAGAACATTCACATGCATTTAATGATTTCTTAAAGATGAATACTTACTTACTTACTTACTTTTAAATATGTCATTGTGCTTTTGTGAATTATCAGAAGTAGATTCCACAATTTCCGGGTTTCCTGAAATATTTACCGACATTTTTTCTTGTCAGTACTGGTATTTTCAATGTAACAAGTGTTATGGTTCAAAGACATTCAGCATTTGAAGACCCTGACACTGAGGTTAGCCAATGAAACAGCCCCCGGACAACATTTACTCACAGTATGTATACCAGAACATGACAGTGTTATCTCAACTGCAAAGACTCTATGTTTTAAGACCAAAACCCTTCTTGAGTTCAAAGGTGATATGGTTATCTAATGAACAGACCTAACTGCCCTTCCTGACATCGCCCCTAACAGTTGGATATAGAATAACTGTAACCCCCCTGAATAACCTTTTACTCTAAGATGAAAAAGTAAATGTTTTAGAAAAGCTACAGGTAACTAAAATTATCATTCCTTTTTCCTAAAATGGAGTCTCTCATGATTCAATAACAAACACATCATTGCTAGTCAATTTGTAACTTGGAAACAGTATACTGAAGTTCTTTTTTTTTTTCTGTTAATCTCATATTCGTCTTACCTCTTTCAGCTGCTTTTCCAGTATGTTGACGCAGAAGCTGAAGGTTTTTTCTCGTTCCATCGATGTAGTGAAGCACAATCTTTTAATTTACTTTTTAGGTCTTTTCTATTTTGAACTGATTTAGACTGGCTCATATATTCAACAAAATAGGTCCTGCTGTAAAAGCAAAATGAACTTACAATTTCTGTCAGGTTACACAGTTCATTTTATTAGGATTTCATGTGATAGGTCAACATTAAGTTGATTATACCTTTAAAATATAAAAGGATGCATGTCTTTTTTGTTTTTAGATGTATTAACGCCTGAAAAAACATACAGATTATTAATAACACCCTTAAACACACCCCTGTGTGTTTTAATTGGCTCATTTAAGGCCTTCCCCGTAACACCCTTAAACGCACCCCTGTGTTTTAATTGACTCATTTAAGGTATCACCCCTAATGACGACAAGCAATCAGCATCCATGGTTACACCCCTTGGACACACCACCTGCTTGACCACGTGACCTCCTGCCCACATGGCACCCACATGGCGCCAACCGGAAATCCCACCCTCACCGGAAGTCCCACCCACCTGTCAAAAGGTTTGATGAAAGGGTGTACTTAAATTATCTACTTACAATCCTACTGCTTTGGTATGAGGCAAAACCTAGGGGTTTAAATCCTCCATTTATTTCTCACATGCACACATTTTTAAATGCGGAATTTTCTTAGTATTTTTGTTTAAAATACTTAAACGCGGACTCCGCCGTCCTTGAAACACGGAATTTTCAGTATTACTTCTTAATACTTAGAGGACTCCGCCGTCCCCTTTTTAACAGGAATTTTCAGTATTACTTCTTAATACTTCAGAGGACTCCACCGTCCTACTCGTACCTGTTAGGGCCTAGGATTCACAGGGTTTTATTTCACGCAATGACCCCCAGTCATTCGTCACACTTTTTTAATCCAAACTCAACTCACCACTTTGTCTTCCCCTCTCTCTCGGAGTTCCGTCAGCCGTCAGACCCCAGCGGGCGGGTCGAGATCCAGTCCCTGAAAGGGTCTGTGAGTCTCCCTGATGAAGACTGTCGTGCGCACGGTCTTTACTGGAGTCCACCAACCCGCTGGAATCCTCAGGCGTAATTGGAATCCGGCTCCGAAGGACCAAATTAATGTCAGGTTCAAACAACCTAAAATACTTATAACAAAAAGAAGAGAAAGACAAAGAATTAGTTACTTTACTCGCTGCGAGGAGAACAGACAGAGATGTGCTTTTCAGTTACAAATCTCCTACCGCTCTGAAAACCATCTGTCTGCACCTCTCTTTTTATTATCTTTGGGGGTTCCCTAGTTACAATGAATGTCGCTCTCTAAGGATGGGAAAAACAGCTGCATCATAAACAGGTCATAAACACCATTATTTTATAATGACACACTTCCACGGTCTCCATCATCTTAAGATCAGTGTGTCCTCTGTTCAGCACAATCAGCCTTCATCTTTTTGACACCCTCATCTGTGACTGCTTCCTTCTCAGCTCCACCTTTGATCCTTGCCTGCAGACAAACTCATCACATCCTTACTCACACATACATCATGAAAGGTTATAAAGATCAAATAGTCAAGTTAAAGAAAAGGAAAATATATAAGATATATCTATATACAATTATTCCAACAGCACCTTTGCACAGGTCATTCTGAAAGAGCGTCTTGCTTACTCAAGACAGAGCAAGAACTATTGATCTCCTTCTTAGAGAGCTGATTACATTGACTCGACTCATTTTTGGAAACTGGAGGTGAGAATTGCTGATCTTTTCTAATCATAGCCGATCAAAAGCTTTCCCGGCATTTGCTACAGATAGCGTTGTCTGCCAACTGCAATTGATAAATGTCTTAACTCCCACTCCTCTGTTGTCAAACAGGATCATATGGCGATGAAAGGGGATCGAGTGTCTTTTTATCTTTGTTTATGTTAATCTTCTGACCCTAGTAAAACATTGGTTTCAGTTATGATCTGATGCACTCTCCTTTCCTTTTGGGGTCACACTCGGGTTTTCTTTTGAGATATGAGCTCATAAACTCAGCACTTCTGCATCATCATGCTCCTTTATGTCCCACACCTCCATTCCAACCCACCCCACATTCCAACCAGAGTGCTGCAATGAGATGAGAATGAATGGCAGCCTTTACACCCGTAAGAGATAAAAAGCTCCATATCATTGCTTTTAACTCTTTGAGGTCAAGTGTTAAGTTTAAGTTCATGGATGCTTTGGACAACATTGCCAGCACTTCTGGGTTTGTATGGAATGAGGTCTTGGTATCTTGCAATTAGCTTGTGATTTAGCTTTGAAATTTGATTTGACTAATTCATTTTAACCCACTTAGAAAATTTTATCTAAATCATTCCATGGCTGTAATGTTTAGTGTTGTTGTCCGGCTGGAAGTCAAACCTCCATCCCAGTGTCCAGTCTTTTATACACCGTAAGGTTCTCTTTTACCTTTGTATGGTATGTAGCTCACTCGTTTTTCCCCATCAACTGATCAGCTTCACTGTTTCTACAGAAGAAAAGCACCCCCACAGCCTGATGCTAACACCATAATGCTCACCATGGGAGTAATGTGATGTGCTGTTTTGGTTTTCAATATAAATCGTTTTGCATGTAGGCCAAAAGTTAAGTTTGGCTGTAATCTGACCAAATCACTTTCTTTCACAGGTATTCTGTACTCCAAATATGGATTTGAGTAAACTATAAAGACAACATATTTGGCTTTTTCAGCAATGGGCTTTTAGTTGTCACTTCACAAGTCTTTTAAAAGAAAGATGTTCACTTCCAAGCTAAAAATCTTTGCAACACCTCCAGAGTTACCATGAGCTGCTTGGTTGCCTCTCTTTATTGCTCACCTAGCCCCATCTGTCAATTGAGGTGAGCTTTCCTGTATTTGTAGGTTTGCAGTTGTGCAAACCTACAAATATGTGAAAAAAAGAGTGAGCTACATACCACACAATGGTAAAATATCAGTGAAATGTTTCTTAAACCAAAAAATGCTTCAAATTATTTTTAGCTTAATCCTCAATGGGCTTGATCTAATAAAGGTTTGCGTGTATAAAAACACAAGCATCCATCCATTGGGGATCATGGATGGATGGGTGGATGGAGTTCTCCTCCACTTCACTATTATGCACCACTTTATGTTGGTCTGTCACAAATAAATACACTGAGGTTTGTGGCTGTAACATGACAAACGTGAAAAAGTTGTACGTATATTTTTGCAAGGATCTTAATGACATCAGGCGACACCACAAAATCTTCAAATGTTAGTTCATATAATTGAAAACAGTACCTTGACAATATGACATTTATAGAGGCATTAAGGCACAGTGACTTTATCTCAGTTTGTTTAGTTCTCGGTTATCAAGTGTGATAAGCATGCATGGCCTTAAGTTCTTGAACAGTTTTCCGGCCTCTGGAGGCAAACTGAAGGAAAGGAAAGTGATAAATGTAAGATAAGCATGAGCAGAAGGGGTGAGATTGTGTCATATGGTTGAAAAGCAACACTCTTCTAATGTCATTAAAAAGTGATGTTAAAGGTATGGTTGGAGAGAATTTCTCAGTGGAAATGTAAGGAATGCCACTAAGCAGAATATGAATTATGATTGTGTAGTTGCCCTAAAGTGTGTGTCTCTGGCTCAGGACAGCTGTGCATGTGTATTGTTCTCATGTTCACAATTGAACACATGCTTGTAAATACTTATCCACTGACCCATTGTATGCTGTCTGCACCCAATATGGCATTGGACCAGAGGGCAGGTAAAACATTACAGAAGCACCAAGGCATTAAAAAAAAAAAAACACCCCATACACATTGCTATTGTACACTGTACAGGAGCGTCTCATAATCTCTCACCCCCTGCAGCTTCCTTTTGAGATTCTGAAGTGATTTCAGTAGAAATGGTTTCCAGTGCACAAGCCACAAAATACGTTTTGCAGGTTATAGTGTTCCTTTATCCTTTTCTGGACTTAAAATAGAAATTGCTGGTCAGACCATGAAGATGCTCAACATTGGAGCTTCAGCCACTGTGACTTATTGCATCTGACCACAGCAGCAAATATAGGGTTCTATAAAAACTTTCAGTTTTTCTCAAATTTTGCTTTTCCCATTTTTATTTTTCTGAATCCAACTTTTTCTATTGTTACTATATTTATTGACCCAAAAAATTTGCAATTATGGAATGAATGAAAAATAATTAAACAAATCACTGGCTAAAGTGTTCCACATTGAACAACTGTTTTTTAATTTTCTCAAATGTCCTGTCGTTCTGCAGAACACTTGCCAGATTGAAAGTAATGTCGAGAGCTCAAGAAGCAGATGGTCTAGATCATAGAGCAAATCAAATGTTTTGAACACTACTTAATGACCGAATTGCAGTTTTATTATTATTAAGAATAAGGAGCCATTAATTGTTACAGCACAGTGGGCTGCACGGTGGCGCAGTTGGTAGCCCTGTCGCCTAGCAGCAAGAAAGTCCTGGGTTTGATTCCCAGCCGGGGGTCTTTCTGAATAGAATTTGCATGTTCTCCCCCGTGCATGCGTGGGTTCTCACCAGGTACTCTGGCTTCCTCCCACAGTCCAATGACATGCCTGTTAGGTTAATTGGTCACTCTTAATTGCCCTTAGGTGTATGAATGAGTTTGTCTGTGTACTGCCCTGTGATGGACTGGCAACCTGTCCAGGGTGTGCCCCACCTCTCGCCCATAGACTGCTGGAGATAGGCACCAGCTTCCCCACAACCCACTATGGAATAAGCGGTAGAAAATGACTGACTGACTAATTGTTACAGCAGTCCCGCTCATTGCGTTGCAGCGCTGGCCATATCCATTGCCATATAGTCAGCCAAATACAGACTGGAAAACTAATGACAGTAACTGTATTAACTGTTAACCCTGCAGCTGGCCAACATTATCACGGAAACCACCCCATGTGTCCATGCACTAGTGGCTACTCCTTATTAGGCTGCTAGAGTATTTACTTGTCTTTTCTTTTTAAAGAACAAAAAGCTTTGTGCAAAACAAATAATCTCTTTAAAAAACCAAAATCATCCCTTTTTCCTTAATTATTTTTGTTTATAGCGCTCATGTTTCAACCACAATGAGTCCATATTTACCTTACTCTAAATTAATGGTCACATCAGACTAGCAAGACCTAAAGCGAGACACCAACTATACAGTTCAGGGAGCTTTCACACACAGGTTTCATCCCCATTTATAATCTTTGTCCTAGATAAGACTCCAACCTTTTTTTTTTTTTTTTTTAGAAAGAATAGAACGTTGTTGTGGCTTTGTACAGAGCTACTACGCAATTTAAATAACTTGGATTTAGAGTGCTTATTGCTAATTTCTGAAAATTGTTTATGATGTGGCTAATATACCTAATTAAGAATTAGTGATTGGGTCTTATGTATGCAACAACCCCTTAGAACATCAGACATGCGTCAGTGGATGACAGGGTATTTTGAGTTCTGTGCATAAAACATTTTGTTTTATTTCTAACTAGATTAAGACTATATCCACACTAACATGAAAATTTAGCAGAAGGATTTTTTGGTAGAAGGTTCTAAGAATATTTTGAAAAACTTACTTTACAGATGCTCAATTAAGTGATTTTTATCATGTTGTTATTTGACATTGGTCTGTCCTTGCCCTGACTGTGTCATCATTTAAACAATGAACATGTGCTGAAAACCTTAATTACTTAAATGTTATTCAGCATAAAAAAATTTGTTTCAGTTGTGCTGGAAGAGTCTTTAGCCTGACTGAGTGCTGGACATTTAGTTGTTGTAGTTTTGTAACTAACTTTGTAAGATATAAGATCTGCTATCTGGTATAAAATCTGCCCTGAAGGTTTTGTACCAATCATAAGTTAATTTGTATTCGGCCAGAGGACATTTTTACTTGCTTTGACATCCAGTGATTCAAAGTATTTTTTAATGTTCTACATACAGGCTGCTGTAAGGAAATGTTGATCTGACAGATAACATCTCCCAGCAGCAGATGATTTAAAACATGTGCTACTCGATGATAACAAAGAAATGTGTTTTCTCTGTCCTTTCTCATACCGTAGCTCTGGTTTAGGAATTCTTACAGCTGTACCTGGACATTCGTCTTGGCAGAACTTTTTATTATATGGTGTCAATGCAGAACTATAGGCAGTTTGTCAACATTTCCTTTGTCAGTCCATCTCAGGAGTTCTTTAGTGAGTGTCAGGCCTTTAGACATATTGTAATTTCACCAGGGGTCATAGTGATAAGCAAAATGACCTGGAGCTGCTCAGTGGCCTCTATGTTTTACGTTTATGTGCTA
Source organism: Girardinichthys multiradiatus (assembly GCF_021462225.1). NCBI lineage: Eukaryota > Metazoa > Chordata > Actinopteri > Cyprinodontiformes > Goodeidae > Girardinichthys > Girardinichthys multiradiatus. The sequence continues at coordinate 27,283,178 of NC_061803.1, read as the reverse complement.
CTGATCCTAATGTCATTACCCTCTAATGTCATGGCATGGATATTTCTGAGCTTTTGTTTGAAATTCTACTGATCATGTTGATTTGTTTGTAATTGCACAGTCTTACAAAAACCAGATCATCTTCATTTTCATATAGGTCCAACAAGCATGAGTCAGTGTTACATTTGTATGGCATGTATTAGCTTTTACTTAAAGCAAAATGCAACAATTATTTCTACTGCTGCTAAAATAATATAACATACAGATTACCACTATTGTAATACTTTCATCTCTTTGTTATTTATTCTTGTTTGGGCAAATGTTTAGGCAAATAATGAGTCATCTTTAAGTGTTTGATAAACACAGAATATTAACTGTTTTTACTTCTCTACTTTTTATAGAGCAACACATGTATAACATGCTAATATATTCTAGTTAATTAGTTGGTCTTTGTGCTCAGATGGCTACCCTGCAGCCAGTTGGTTGACATACACCTTGGTCACAGCTTGCCAGCATTGCCTTATTAAAGTGAGGGGCTGTGCTCCTTTGTAGTTTAGTTTTTGATTTTTTAAGGTAATTTAAACAGTTGGCACAATTAAACCTTAGCCACCCCCCAGAACTAAGTTTGAACCACTTAAAACGATATCTTAATTGGTTATTAAAATTCAATGGTAGAACTATTAATAGCAAACAAAGTAGAAGTTGACTTAAAGCATTTTAACATGCCATGCAGAAAAGGTGGGATATAGGATTTGGTCATTTAATTTAATGTGTTTTTCACATCTGCACTTCAGCAGCATCAACAAAGCAGTCTCATTTGCACTTGTTAAGGTGTACTTTACATGTTCCCAGTACAAAAACATCCCAGCATTGGCGTCTTGTCCTTGAGATATGAAATGCTTGACTTTGGACTCTGATTTTGGAGTTTCGCTAAAATGTCTGAATTAATGCATTATTTATGCAGAAGGAGGGACTCATCTGAATCTATTACATTCGGCTGTAATAGCTTCCCTATGGCCACATAGGGTTAAGACCTGATACCTTCATCCTTCAGCAGACCTTTACTGCCTGTAAGAGAATGTTTTATCATCTGACACCGGGACGATTTGAAATGAGCTGGATGTATTATTTAAACACGTCTTGAAACAAAGTGCCTCTTCCCTTTTCTTCCCCACCCCACAGGTTGTGAACAGCAAACAGTTTAGAAATGATTACCAAAGGAACTATGAGATCTTCTATGGTGGTTAGTCAAAACTCTATGTTGTGATAGTGTGGTGTTTTTTGCTGAGGGATTTACACTGCAGGAGATGATCTGGTGCACTAGATCACAGTCATGTAGCAGTCATGAAGAGCAGATGCAATCAATAGGATGTCTGAATGTTTGCTTACAGAACAAAATGAAAACATAATGTAGTTCTGCTGCTTTCTCCCTATATCTGTTTGACACTTTATGAGGGCAATGAATAAGTCTTTGGTTCTTGGCTATAATGAAGATGTTCACAGTGCCTTGCTAAAGTTTTTATACGCCTTCAACTTCTTTAAAAAAGGGTCATGTTACATCTGCAAACTTTAAAGGATTTTCTGGAGTTTTATGTGATAGACCAACACCAATCAGAAGGTAAAGGATATTTGATATAAATTTTCTGTTACAGTTAAATATCTGAGAAGGGTGGTAAACATATCTATTCATCCTCCTTTAATCAGACACCCCTTAATAAAGCCAGTGTAACATGTCCATCTGTGTCAGTGCATGTCAGTATAATTTAGCTCTACTGTGAAGGCCCCAGAGATTAATTAGAGACTATTGGCTAACAAGTAGCATCATTAAGACCAAGGGAGAAAGCTGACAGGTCTGAGATTAGGTTTTGAATAAATTTTAAGCCGGATCAGGTTATCAAAGAACATTAAAAGCTTTTTCATGTAAAGGAACTATACAAAAGTGATAAGAGTATGGCACAACTGCAAGCCTACTAAGACATGACCATCCACTTAAAATGATCAGAAAAAGCAGCTACTGTAAGTAACACAGTAGGAGTCATAGAAATCAACTCAGGTGGCTCAATCTGTCTAGGGGAAAACTTTAGATGGTAGCATCATGCTGTCAGAGGAGATTCCTTCAGTAGGGACATAGAAACTGGACAGAAGTGAGAATGATGGGTGGAGCTAAGTACAGGGCAATTCTGTAGAACACAGCCCCGGAAATATGGGAAAACAACTATGGAAGTGCTGCATGCAGCCCATCTGTTCTGCATATTTTTGCTATTATTACAGCTGCAACATCATTGTGCCAAGAGCAGCTCATTCAATCATATTATGCGATGTTCTATTTATAATTTTGGAACAACTTCGGAGAATGTGTGCTGCAAGCCGAAGGAGACAACATGCTCTGCGTGCCCTGATCCACCACATGCCGGTAGAAGCATTGCTAAGCAACATACAGTTGATTAGGTATAATTTTAGTACAATATACACCTTTGCTATTGGCTACGGTGGCTTAAGTCCAAAGAGACATATGTTTTCTTTAGTTGGGTCGGAATGGGGCCGGTTTGTATTCACACCATATGCGAACCGCGCCAGAGTCCGTTTGGAAGCAGATAAAAATGAAAATTCTTCTGCTTTAATTGAATGTGGAGGTAAAATGCTGTGTACGGAAATGAAATGACCAACTGATAATTCAAAACAGTCATAAGACTGACAGAAAACTAACTAGCACAACCAAGAAACAGAATGTCACAGTAAATGAGAGTAAACCGATCAACAGTCCTCCCTGGAACTCTCTTGTTGCAAAGCCACAGGATAAACCCTTCCTTAGGATCTGAGAAGATGGCTAAAAGAGAGTACAAAACAACTGAACCATGAAGGAAAGATGACACAGAAAGAGAGTTCTTCATCACTACAACAAATGGAATCTGTTCCCACTCCAACAGAACAACTGGATCCCCCCTTACCCCCAACAGAGGAGCACAAACTTTCTTCCCCCCAGACCCCACACATCTCTCCCTTATCTCCATACAACCCGGACTCCCGTCTCCTGGATTTTACTGACAACATGAAAAACCTTGTTAAGATCGGAATACAAGTTACTCCACAAAACCTCCATCATCGAGGGGCCACTTTGTTTCATGATTCACTAAAGTGCAAAAAGGTGCTCCTGGGCAAATTTGACTTATGAATATCTGGCTGTCCAGGCAAAAGCCCTTGCTCGAGCTATGTTTATGAATATTTCCAAGCCCTTGAAATCCATAGCAACATTTACAATAATTTAAATGACCTTTTATGTGTGATATAGGCTTATTATGACTGTTTAATAAATGTGAGAGACTTCAACATCCAGGTTGACAACCCTCAAGACAAAGCGGCAAAAGAACTATGCGATACAGAGATTTTTTGCAGATATAATTTTCAACTTAAAAATGCCAGGGAATCTTTCTTATCTAAAATCAGCAACAAAAACATTTTCAATGCCTTGTTTGCTATAGTTGACAGGTTAACAAGCCCTCCTGTGTTTGTATCATCTGACCTCCACTCTAACAAGGCCTGCAATGGAATTGCTAACTTCTTCACTGAGAAAATTCAAAAGATTCAAAGAGTAGTTTGTACATCAAGATCAAATACACCACCAATGCTGTGTCAAACCAAAACACATTTTGACAAAACAACACAATTCTACCAAATCAACTGCAAAAACTTGTACATCAACTGAGCTCCTCCTTCTGCTGTCTTAATATTTCACCCACAGCTTTCTTTAAGTTTTGCCTGTTATTGTGTCTGATTTGATTCAAATAATAAACGCATCCATGTTATAAGGTGCTTTCCCCCAGGCCCAAAAAAACTGCAATTATCAAACCACTGTTAAAAGAGAATATTCTGGACAAGTTGCTACTGAAAAATTACAGGCCCATTTTAAATCTCCCATTTATCAGTAAGGTTATTAAATAAGCTGTGTTTCAACAGTTAAATACCTTTTTAACAATGACCAGCTTCTTTGATGTCTTCTAGTCAGGTTTCTGTGCTCACAATAGTACTGAGGCAGCCCTTGCAAGTTGTTCAATGAGATCCTCATAAATGCAGACTGTGGAAGAACCACAGTGCAGTTATTTTTGGACCGCAGCACAGCATTTGAAACTGTTCATCACAGTATAGAACTGGGTCAGGCTTTCTGATCCAGCACTTGGCTGGTTTTAGTCTTACTTAAAGGACAGGGACTTTTTTGTGTCAATAGGTAACTTTACATCAGAGTTCGGAAAACATCACAGTCAGGTGTCCTTAAGGTTCTATCCTGGGCCACCTCCCATTCAATATCTACATGCCCTCCCTAGCTCAGATCAAAACAAACAACAAGATAAGGTACTATAACTATGCAGATGATACACAGCTCTACATTACAATGTCACAAGCTGACTATGACTATGAACCTATTCAAGTGCATTTATTATTTTTCTTTACTTCTGTTGACTTTCCTTAATCATGACAGGAAGGCATTAACATTAAAGAGCAACTCCTCTTTCATGGAAATTCTATAAACCTGGATCAGTTTTGTGGTTCTGTTTGGCTTTAAATCATTAGACTGTGAAAGCATCTGGAGTGAGAGAAATTTTGCAGTGACTGAACTAAAATGATAAAACTATAATTTAAGAACTGATTCCCTTGGTCAAAGTAAAAGGGTAATTTGTTGTGACTGACTGGCTAAGTTTGTTATGTTACCAAAGAGAAGAACAGAAATACACCACCCGACATGGCCGTTCAACCTTTTCCTTCACCTCTAATGTTTTTCTTTTGGGACTTCCGATTCCGTTTGATCTAAGAGGAAATGGATAGTTGTCAGTTCAGTTGTGCTACAGTTTTTTTTCCAGCTAATTATGCAGTTACCAAAAAACACACACAGTTTCTCATCTCTTCTGTGTCACCTTTATATAATCTACCCCTCTATGTGTACGTCAAGCAAAAGTATTTATACCCTTTGGACTTTTTTCACATTTCTTTATCACTCAATCACAAACTTCAGTGTATTTAATCGGGATTTAAAATCATCATCCAACACTATCGGTGCATAATTGTGATGTGGAAGAAAAAGGATACATGTTTTTTTGGAAACTGTTGGCAAATACAAATCTAAAAAATGTTGCATAAATTTGTGCACAAATGCGATCTAAAAGTAGTATTGCAGACTTTCACTAAGACACATGGATATCATTGGGTATTACTGCTGAGCAGTCAGTCTAATGGCAATCCACCTCTCTACTTGACTTTGCATTTTTAAGAAGATATTTGAGAGTATAGACAGAGAAATCATCTTAAAGCTAATTGAACTCTACGAAATGCCTCCAACGGTTCCTGACATCACCCAGTACCTATAACAAGCATCTAACTGCCAAACTTTACACAAGGGAATGTTGACAAAACCCCTTACCTGTGAAGACCAGAGTAAGGCAAGTAGGCATGATGTGACCCAGTCTTCATATCGTAGGCCTATTCTTGTAAGAACAACCATGAACACCAAAACAGGCATCCTTTCCCAAGCAATGTACTACATCTTAAGAGGTGGTGAGCTCACTTTGGGACAGCCTCACATCTCTCGTTTGGGCTTGGCCAGGCCTGGTCCCACGAGGAGACTGATAAATGACCATACTTAAAGTACTAAAGAAAAATACTCACTAGAAGGGATTTGAAGAGAAGAGAGTAAAATACATTTTCCACACTTATCATAGGAATGACTACAGAGCATAAACACAATCCTGATGATTATAACAAGTTTATTTGTCATCCATCTGAGACTGGGATTAAAATGCTTCCACAAATGGTTCTCACAGACTAATGAGACTCTTGACTCTGAGAAGCACTGGGCTGTAATTATACATAGTCCAGGGGCATATGCACTCTGAAAGCACACAAATTAATCAGAAATTCTTCTTTGATACGAGAAAATGCAAAAACAAAACAAAGCAAAAATAAACAATGGGGTAGAGGCTTTTAAGGCTCAAAGAGTCACTTTTTAATTGTTTTATACTACATTTATATTCGTACTCGCCATCTTCGCCGGGTCGCGGGGGCAGCAGACTCAGCAGAGACGCCCAGACGTCCCTCTCCCCAGACATCTCCTCCAGCTCCTCCAGGGGGAGCCCAGGCCATCCGAGAGACATAGTCCCTCCAGCATGTCCTGGGCCATCCCCTGGGCCTCCTCCCGGTGGGACGTGCCTGGAACACCTCCCGAGGAAGGCGTCCAGGAGGCATCCGGTATAGATGCCCGAGCCACCTCAACTGGCTCCTCTCGATGTGGAGGAGTAGCAGCTCTACTCCGAGCCCCTCCCGGATGGCCGAGCTCCTCATAATATCTCTAAGGGAGTGCCTGGCCACCCTACGGAGGAAGCTCATTTCTGCCGCTTGTATCCAGGATCTCGTTCTTTCGGTCATGACCCAAAGTTCATGGCCATAGGTGAGGGTAGGAATGTAGACCGACCGGTAAATCGAGAGCTTTGCTTTTTGGCTCAGCTCTCTCTTCACCACAACGGACCGGCACAGCGCCCCCATTACTGTGGCAGCCGCACCGATCCGTCCTGTATGGTTCCAAAAAAAAAAAGCCTGATTCATATGTTATGAATTTCTGGATAATTGGGCAGGAAAAACACACTGAAATAGTGAGATATGATTTTAAAAGAACCAGCTATATATGCTGCTGCAACTGTAAAACAAACACATCCTCAGGCAGAAATGTCAAAGGTTACTGGTAGTGGACAGAGTGATGATGGCTACTCTTGAACCCAGTAGCACCAACATGACTGCACTCAAAACATGATCCAAGGTAAGTTTTTAAATACAGCATGAGGAGCAAAGTGTGTTATAGTAACACTACCCCTGGTTCAATAAGGCATAAGTCACAAATTGAAATCCTTGGCTTTGTTTGTATGCTTTGTAAATGGCTTACTACAGTGTATTTCTATGTTATCTGTAGGATTGTTAATGGCCACGTCGTGTAGCTGAGGTGAAAGCACTAGAATCTGGTGCTTATAATAGTTGAATGTGTGGAAATTAATTGAATAAAAAACATCGAACAGGAAAATTGATTCATACAAGTTCTCAAAATGATCATTAGCATTGTCACTGCTTGTTTTAGCCTATGCGCAATGTTACTATCAATAATGGTTCATGGATGATCAGTCATTTTCCAACTAAAGGGCTGTGGCTTTTGCTTCTCTCAGAGCTTTCTGAGGTTTGAATTTATTAAAAGTCATTCGTTAAATATAGTGTTTACTGAAACTAAAAAGTTACTCTGAAACTCTGACCTTGTGTGAGCCTTCTCGGTCCTAACCATCTGCCTTTGTGACATTGGGCAATCCAGTTGTTCACTATGCAGGAACACAAGAGTACTTTTAAAATGTAATATTTTGGTGAAGTTGGGCAAAAATAAATCTGTATATTCGTATCCTGCAGGGTTTTCTTTTTATAATTATTGCGCAGTTCTTTATAATTAAATGTACCCCTGGCTATTTTTTTTAACGTTTTAGCCCACATCCTTACCAGGGACCACTCTAATTCTGGGTTTCCTGTAGGTCTCGTTTATGTATTACTATGTGTTTACATTTGGTATCTTAAGTCTTTTTTCAGGGTAAATACCTGGGTTCACATTACATACATGAGACTATTCACATTGAGTCATACACTGAATACACTAAATAAATAACTGTAGATAATGTCTTGGCTTCTTCGACATCATGTATTAAATTGTAATGCTATATTTAACCATTATTGTTGGGGTCTTAGAAATATTAGGATAGGGGTTTTGAGTATGTGTGATTGGCCATTAGGAGGATCAGGATTTGGCTAAATTTGACATAAAGGATGACTAAGTGCCACAATGAGTACACAGCTTGAAAGTTTAAAGAGTTGAAGAGGAAATCTTAATTGTCTTTTTGAATCCATGTCTGCTGGTCTTTAGGGATTGGACTGCTCTCTGGAATTTTCTGTTATATGTTAATTAACTTAATTGAAAACAGTTCTCTGATTCCTGTTGAATTTACCCTTGATCTGTCTCCAGACAATCATCTGGTCCAAAGTAAAGACATATGTCACTCTATAAAGCCTTGAAGCTTCAAAGAGCAAAGGATTTCACCCAATACAATTTTAACTTATGTGGTATTTCTCATCATCTTTTGTTGTGACTATGAATCTGAATTTATTATTTAATATTAATACTTTAATATTTTATCAAATAATATTTCGGTCTGTTAAGGGTTGTCCTGTTAATACCAGCCCAGTAAGGCGGTGGTATTAGGACAAAATTGAAAGGAATGAGCCAAGCTCTGACATTATTGTACAGCAAAACTCTGCACACACATGTAATGAATTCACACAATTTCTTAAAATACAAGAATGTATTAACAAAAATAAGTCAACTCAAAGCCAAACATATTTCACTCAACAAACTCTTTACTATGCTAAAACAATCCAACTAAACTACCAAGCAGAATTAAAGAATTACGAAGACTAATGGGCTATGCAGAATATAAACAAGTGGATTAAAGATGGTTGAAACCATGACCAAAAGAGTGATGCAACATTACCATGCAATGTTTATGTTTGAGAACCAAGGATTGTCTTGAAGAAACAGGAAATTAAGTTAAGTTAGTCTTGGAAAGAGCCAAATCTTTCTGGAGAAATGGAGTTTAATAGTGTTTACTTAGTTATCAGATTTAGTAAAATAATGTTTAGGGACTATTATTCACTAGCTTGAAAACTAACAACCTTTCTGTTAAATACTCCTTAGTAGCAAGCTCATGTTCTTACCGGTTAGCGTTGAGCTAACAAAAGAAGCTGATAGCTTAGCACCAGAATCAAACACATACCATTAAAATGCCAGGGTTAAAATGCATAAGCGCAGATGGTGCGTTATGATCAATGTTCTGTTTAAAGTCACCTTTAAATAAAGTTAGTCTTAACTTTAAACACATAAAGTACACAAAACAGGGCACGTGTGCTGCAGATAGCCTGCTAGCACTAAGATAGCCAAGTTTCACACAAACAAAACTTCATAAAATGAAAAACGTTTAGATCATTTCCTCCTAACTGTTAATCTGCCCAATCCTAACCTCTGAACCGTGCCGAGGAAAAGCTGTCCGGGCAACGAAATTTGAAGAAACGTCCACAGTCAACAAACGGTTAGCTACAGCTAACCTCCGGAGCTGTGGTGGGCGGATCGCTCTGTCCGCTGACCACACTGTACGTTAACTGTAACCACGGTGATCCGGTCCCTGTTGTCCTCCTTTCAGAAACTGCTTCACTTGGCTCTCTGAAAACAGTTCGCTTATGCAGATCTGAGAGAGAAAGTCAAGCAATGCTTGTACCTTAATTTACCCCATTTTATGAATGAATACCAGATACACAAAAAGTAATTCATCCGTACTTAACTTGGTGCATATGATCATCGATCATATGGCACCCTTGGATCCAGTTGAAGAGTTATGTCTGTTTGCCAGCAAAGAGACATTAGTGCGCGTGTCTCTCCTGCCAGCTCCGCAGCGGGGTCCGGGTGGAAGAGATCGGTTCCTTGGGAATGTGGGGGTTTTATACGGGCAGTGGCATCATGGGAAGACCGCTGTTACCCCCCCTTCCTAAGTTGCTGGAAGTAATGCAATTTATTTTGAAAGTCCCAGAAAAGTCCGTACCGCATGTTGTAAACCATGGCTGTGGGTTGAAGAATGAGATGAAGTTCACAGTCTTTGGGGCTAATCATCAGTCCACAGCCATGTGACAAACAAAAGAAAAATCCTGTAATAATTTTCACACCATAATAATACTGCTTTTAAAGCCTTAATAATGTCTTAAGTTCAGAACCATAAGAAAGAAAAAGATTAAAACAGAATATAGGGTGTTGGAAATTATTTACCATATTCATACCTTGTTTGATAGATTTACAGGGTTGATTCTGGACTGCAACGGCTTGCCATGTCTTTTAGGAACGCCGTTACCTCAGTGATAGAGCACATGCAGATCATCTCAAACTCCTTCTTTGTGATGACATCTTTGGAGTGGCTCCACTCTTTACCACCAACCTTACAGTTCGATGTTGTACTGTGAAAAGGTGTTTGTCTTTTAAGTGGTGGCTTTGGGTTTTGGCTGATGCCAGTTACCATCCCCCTGGTTCTGCTGCCTCACTTAGGGACTGACTTTGCGCTTCTTCTTAGGTCTGTTCTCAGTTTTAATGTTTAACACTAACTTTGCCTTTTCCTGCTCTGTCTGAACGGATACGTGTTCCCCACACAAGCTGAGCATATCTACAAATCTCTTGCATGGAGAGATTCTCTGTTACACAATGCATGGTCACATCATACTGCACGCTAATGTGGAGGTTGTGAAGAAACAAAGACTTAAAAGTGTGTTTTTCTTCAAGACCTGGAGCATGACATCCCTGAAAATAAGCATTCTTCAAATGGTGGAAATATTCTCTGGGAGGTTCATCCTGTTTTTGTAGAACTGTCAAAGCATCAATAGTGTCAGCGGCTTCATCTCTGTAAACATAGTACTCCTCTCTAAGAGCCTGTTAGAGAGATGGATATCTGTCACTAATTTCTGGAGGAAGAGGTTTTCTGAACACACGAACACTCTTAGCTGTTGTTTTCCAAATAAGCCTCAACTTCTCACAATGAGAAGGAAAACGCAAGTCAAGAAGACAATGTTCAACCTCGAGCAGGTAAACATCCATATTTGACTCCTGGATACCTTGATCAAAAACTTCTATGTCCTTAGCAAGGGATTCAAGCTGCTTAAAACGGACACCATGCTCCCAAGGTGGACCATGTCCATCTGAGAACTCACGCTGGTTAGGTTCATAAAGTGGTGGAAGATCATGATCTAACTTGTGGGGAAGAAACCAAGTTTTCTCATGATTTAAATGAGAGCTTTCTAATGAATGGACTTGTGCAAGTGGTGGTGGGTCAGGTCTCTACTGGCCCCTAGGGGTCGACACAGAGTCAGAAGGGAGATGGGTGCAGAACAAGTTGGAAGGCTGCTCCTTCCACCCAATTGGACCACTTGTGCACACTGGGTCTAGCACTTGGTCATCTTGGTGGTTGTTCTCTGCAATGGGATTTGGCAGGACACCACTGGAGACCATTTGACTTCCAACACTTCTGTTAAGGTCTGTGGAAGTAAGTTGAACACTTTGATAAAGTTTAGGAAGGGGAGACTCTATAGGTGCTGGATGCCTGCTGTCTGAGTCTGCCTCGTGCTGTGGCTGCTGTGAGTGAAAATGCAAATCAGGTACCTGAGAGGTGGGGGTCTGTTCAACCTTTCGGGATGAAGCTTTCTTGAGCTCATCTGCCTTCAGGTCCTCTAACTTTGCTTCAGCTTTCTTGGTACTCTCCTCATCTTTTGAGAGCTCACGCTTCACAGCATTCTCTCTCTCAAGGGCCATCTGATGGTCAGTCTGTAAATGAAAATACCTTTTAGCTTCCAGTTGTGATTTCTGCTGATACAACAAGGTAAGCCTACCAACATCTGCAATCAGAATCTCTCTAGTTGGATTTTCAGTTAGGTCAAGTAATTCTTGAATCTTTTTATCACATGCATCAAGGTCGAACTGATTTAAATCTGGAGACAAATGGATGAGATCAGCAACAACAATCTTCTGCATCTCCATGTCTCCTGAATTCATAATGGAGTTTGATTCCATCATTCTGGCAGACACTACAAAACAACAACAAAGTTATGAGAAATTCCTAAAAGCAACAGCATGTAATAAATGTATGTCCAGCTATATATGTATCTTTGACTATACATATATTGTAAACATTTGTATAAGTGTAAAACGGGCACAGAAGTTGATCATTCAACCTGTGACTTGTGACAACACTATGCTCTAAGTGTTACAATGCTACTCCTGTCTCTAAGGATATTTTGTGATTTTAGCATTAATTTTTCACCTTTCTTTGGAGGAACTAGTGATTTGACACTACTCTTAAACGTTTAAGGAAATTTTGTTTAAAATACAAAGGAAAAAAGAAAATTGCTACACCTCCTAAGTGCAATAATTGCAATTTGACTTTTGGTTCACCCCCCTTTATGACAGGATTAGAGTAAATTTGGGATTTTATCTGGCAAAAGTCCTGTTCTTTCCAAACATGAAACTATAAAGTTCCTGATACATGCATCAAAATTAGGTCAGATAATAAAATTAACTGCAAAGTTAATTCAGTTTCAGATTGTGGTCTTACACAAAACACAGCCTCTGGATACAGATGTGCAGCAACTGTCTGGACAGTGAGGTTAACTGAAGTTAAACCAAGTCTCAAGTTATTGCTTACACAGAAGAAACCAGACTGAGTCAGAACATCTAAAATGTTGCCTATGTAGCAGAGTTGATTGTTACTAGAACAGAGATATTGGAGTTATTAATTTGACAAAAGTCTAAAATTTTGAACTCCTGTGTTCTCTTAAATATAATCAGTGACATCTGATGTTAGAACTCTGATGTTTTGAGTCCTATTGTGACCAGTGACAGCTGGTTTTAAGCTCATCACTCGTTACATCAATAATGTGCAGTTGTGGTTTATTCATTCTCATTTATGTACAGTGCAAGCTGTTCATAATAATGCCCACCCAGGGACGCCATAATGTTAGGATTATGAATCTGTAAATATTATTTAATACCACCTGGTAGTGAGTTGGATCCGCTGAGGAGGAGAAAGCCGGACAGACTTGGATGGACCAAGCGCAGAGTGAGGGTCTGCTGGGAACGCCTGGTGGATCCCTCGGCCAGGGTTGTATTCAACTCCCACCTATGGGGGAGGTTTGACCAGATCCCGGGGGATGTTGGAGACATAGAGTCCGAGTGGACCATGTCCTCCGCATCTATTGTCGATGCTGCTGCCCATAGCTGCGGCCATAAGGTCTGCGGTGCCTGTCGCGGTGGCAATCCCAGAACCCGGTGGTGGACACCGGCAGTAAGGGATGCTGTCAAGCTGAAGAAGGAGTCCTATCGGCTGTGGTTGGCTTGTGGGACTCCTGAGGCGGCTGACGGGTACCGTGAGGCCAAGCGTGCTGAGGCCCGGGCTGTGGCAGAGGCAAAAACTCAGGCCTGGGAGGAGTTCGGTGAGGCCATGGAGAAGGACTACCGGTTGGCCTCGAAGCGATTCTGGCAAACCGTCCGGCACCTCAGGAGGGGGAAGCAGTGCTTCGCCAACACTGTTTATATTGGGGGTGGGAGGCTGCTGACCTCGACTGAGGACATTATCGGGCGGTGGAAGGAGTACTTTGAGCATCTCCTCAATCCTGCCATCACGCATTCCGTGGTGGAAACAGAGGCTGGGGACTCGGGGTTGGACTATTTCATCAACCAGGCTGAAGTCACCGAGGTGGTTAAAAAGCTCCGTGGTGGCAAGGCTTCGGGGGTGGATGAGATCTGCCCTGAGTACTTCAAATCTCTGGATGTTGTGGGGCTGTCATGGTTGACACGCATCTTCAACATTGTGTGGCGGTCGGGGACAGTGCCTCTGGACTGGCAGACCAGGGTGGTGGTCCCGGGGGTACCGGAGGGTGTGTTCCAACTACAGTGGGATCACACTCTTCAGCCTCCCTGGTAAGGCCTACGCCAGGGTATTGGAGAGTCCGGCCGATAGTCGAACTTTGGCTTCAGGAGGAGCAGCGTGGTTTTCGTCCCGGCCGTGGAACACTGGACCAGCTCTATACCCTCTACAGGGCGCTCGAGGGTTCATGGGAGTTTGCCCAACCGGTTCACTGGAGAAGTGAACCGGTTGGTCCGTCGTGATGTGCTGTGGGGGGTGCTCCAGGAATATGGAATTGGGGGCCCTTTATTAGGGGCCATCCGGTCCCTGTACGAGCGGAGCAGGAGTTTGGTCCGCATTACCAGCACTAAGACGGACCTGTTCCCGGTGCATGTTGGACTCCGGCAGGACTGCCCTTTGTCAACAGTCCTGTTCATAACTTTTATGGACAGGTGTTACGGCTGGTGGCCGTATGTGTGTTTGTTTTGTACCTTCATCAACAGACTGGCCAGCCGATGTCGCTGAAAAGCACCGTTTTCCTCCGTGCTATCGGTACCGCTGTTTCTGATAGGATCGGATTTCTTCTTTGCTGGATACCCTCTTCTTCGCTGTTCCTGACGGACTCTGATCTCCCTGCGTGCTCTGCACTCCTCCTGCTGGACGTCTCCGGGAGTTCATGTTGGACTATTCATTTCCTGGTTCTTCTGAATTCGCCACCAATCAAGAAGGGACTACATTATATAAACTCTCTGCACCTGCCACTAAAGGCAGCTGGTATTTGGACAGAACAGCTCGCCACTTCTGACTTTGATGTTGTAAAATTTTGAAGCTTGGTTATTTTTGTATGCTTACCTGCTTGTTGGGAAGCTTGGGTATTTTGTATGCCTGCTCGTTGGGAAGCTTGGTTATTTTTGTATGCTTACCTGCTTGTTGGGAAGCTTGGGTATTTTGTATGCCTGCTCGTTGGGAAGCTTGGTTATTTTTGTGTGTTCACCTGCTTGATGACTCCATCTTGGCTCAAAGGAGTCTCTTTAAAGTTTATTGGGCTTTGTCTTGATTTGATTGTTTGCTTGTTGTTAGCAGGGACGTTTTTGATTTAGGAAACTGTTGAATTAGTTTGTCCCTCCTTTTGGGGGATTATTTTTAGTTAAATTACTGATGGTTGTGTATTTTGTAAAATTTATGGTTATTGTGTATTTTGGGTTTTACCCCTTTTTATTTTCAAACGGTTTGTACTTTGTTAAGTATCCTCCTTTTGTTTGTTTTGTTAAAAATAACGGAAACTGAACTAAAAAGAAATAAATTACTCTTTCTTTCATAAAACCAACAACACCTGGTTTGAATGTTTACTTCCCCCTACCCCTAGACCGAATGGGGTCGTAACAACAGGATTTCTAGACGCAGCCAAGGGCCGGAGGGGGTCTGGTTTGGGGACCAGTGGATTTCGTCTCTTCTTTTTGCAGATGACGTGGTCCTGCTGGCCCCCTCTCGCCAAGACCTACAGCATGCGCTGGGGCAGTTCACAGCCGAGTGTGAAGCGGCTGGGATGAAGATCAGATCCTCCAAGTCCGAGGCCATGGTACTCGAACCAAGCCGGAAAAGGGTGGCTTGTCCTCTTCAGGTTGGAGGGGAGTTCCTGCCTCAAGTGGAGGAGTTTAAATATCTCGGGGTCTTGTTCACGAGTGAGGGAAAAATGGAGCGGGAGATCGACAGACGGATCGGTGCGGCTGCCGCAGTAATGGGGGCACTGTGCCGGTCCGTTGTGGTGAAGAGAGAGCTGAGCCGAAAAGCAAAGCTCTCCATTTACCGGTCGGTCTACGTTCCTACCCTCACCTATGGCCATGAACTTTGGGTCATGACCGAAAGAACGAGATCCCGGATACAAGCGGCTAAAATGAGCTTCCTCCGTAGGTTGGCCGGGCACTCCCTTAGAGATAGGCTGAGGAGCTCAACCATCCGGGAGGGGCTCGGAGTAGAGCCGCTGCACCTCCACATCGAGAGGAGCCAGTTGAGGTGGCTCGGGCATCTATACCGGATGCCTCCTGGACGCATTCCTCAGGAGGTGTTCCAGGCACGTCCCACCGGGAGGAGGCCCAGGGGACGGCCCAGGACACGCTGGAGGGACTATGTCTCTCGGCTGGCCTGGGAATGCCTTGGGCTCCACCTGGAGGAGCTGGAGGAGGTGTCTGGGGAGAGGGACGTCTGGGCGTCTCTGCTGAGTCTGCTGCCCCCGCGACCTAGTCCCTGATAACGACGAGTATCAAATAATATTTCGGTCTGTTAAAGGTTATCCTGTGGATACCAGCCCAGTAAGGCGATGGTATTAGGACAAAATAGAAAGGTGTGAGACAAGCTCTGACATTATTGAACAGCAAAAACTCTGCACACACATGGAATGAATTCACACAATTTCTTAAAATACAAGAATTTATTAACAAAAATAAGTCAACTCAAAGTCAAACATATTTCAATCAACAAACTCTTTACTATGCTAAAACAATTCAACTAACTACCAAGCGGAATTAAAAAAATAGGGAAGACTAATGGGCTATGTACAATATAAACGTTGATGAGAGATGATTGAAAATCATGACCGAAAAGAGTGATGCAACATTACCATGCCATGTTTATATTTGAGAACAAAGGATTATCTTGAAGAATATGGAAGTGACGTGAAGTTAGTCTTGGAACTAACTTAGACAACCATTCACAATGCAAGATCAGATAAAATATTATTTTAATAAAATAATGTTTTAAGTTTGATCTGCTGAATAAAACCAATCTTCTGGATGACTAATTCTCAACAGGGTCTCATTAGCTGTCTTTATTTATCAAAATAATATTTAAAGATATATTATTAAGGGAATACTAAAACATTTAAGGATGTATTTTGGAAAAGAGCCAAATCTTTCTGGAGAAATGGGGCTTAATGGTGTTTACTTAGTTATCAAATCTAGTAAATGATGTTCAGGAACTATTATTCACTAGCTTGAAAACCAACAAAAATTATGTTAGGGACACATTATTTACTGGATTGAAAACTAAACCTTTCTGGGTAAATATTATTTGGCAGCAAGCACGTGTCCTTACCTGTTAGCAGTTAAAGCTAACAAAGGAGGCTGAATTCTAGAATTGCAATTCTAGAATTGCGCTGCTCAAGGTGGCAGCAGGTTGGAGTAGCTCTGTTACTGTTGATTCTGATTTTTTTTTTTTTTTGGGAACTATTCCTCTTGTGGTGGATACAGTTGATTTTTTTTTGTTTTTGTTTTGGACAACTGTCCTCTCCGGTGTCAGATGCTGTGCAGCTTGGAGGATTTTTCCTAATACTTTCTACTTTTGGACATTTGTTATGATGCATTGCCATGGAAACGGGGTTGTTTCTTACAACCAGGAGCAGCTGATTAATATCTCAAAAGCTCAAATAATACTTCATCTACAACCCCAGATCCCTGATGAGTTGAAAAGGAGACACTGTGGATGCAGAGCAGGAGCTAAGAGAAGAGAGAGAAGGAGGAAGCTCAAACCATCTCTTCCGTTGATCATGATGGGCAATGTGAGATAGTTGGGAAACAAGTTGGATGAACTCCAGTGTACCGGGCATGGAGTATTATGTGTTTTACTGAGACATGGCTGCAGGATCATATCCCCGACTTCAGCGTCTCTCTGCCAGGCTTTTTAACCATACGAGCAGACAGAGATTTAAAGAGGAGTGGCAAATGTAAAGGAGGTGGACTGGCAGTACTTGTGAACAACAGATGGTGTAATCCAGGACATGTCACTGTGTAGTGTCATCTCTGCAGTCCAGATATTGAACTTTTGGCAGTAAGTTTTTGTCCATATTATTTACCCAGAGAGTTCACCAGTGTTATTTTGGCAACAGTTTACATTCCACCTTCTGCTGTTGCCGACACTGCATGTGATGCCATCAGCTCAGTTGTTGCTAAGCTACTGACACAAAACCCCAATGCTTTTGTGGCAATTTCTGGTGATTTTAAGCATCCTTCACTCTCTGCTACACTTCCAATGTTTCAACAGTTTGTCAGCTGCTCTACCAGAGAAAACAAAACATTGGATTTGTTTTATGCAAATGTCAAGGACTCATACATCTCTACAGCAAAACCTCCTCTAGGCAAATCAGATCACAATCTTGTTTTTCTCTGCTCGAAATATAAGCCCAGAGGCAACCTGTAATAAAGAGGACTGTGAGAAAATGGTCACAGGAAGCTGAAGAAGTTCTGCAAGGTTGCTTTGAGGCTACAGACTGGGACGCACTGTACCAGCCACATGGAGAGGACATCAATGCCATGACTGAGTGTGTAACCGACTATATAAACTTCTGTGTGGATAACACCATCCCAACCAGAACCATGAGATGCTTCCCCAATAACAAACCTTGGATCACCAGTGACCTGAAGGACCTGCTTAACAAGAAAAAAAGAGCCTTCAGAGAGGGAGACAGAGAACTATTGAGGAGTATACAGAAGCAACTTAAAGTCAAGATAAGAGACAGCAAGGAGGTGTACAAGAAGAAGCTAGAGAGCAAGTTCCAGCAAAACAATATCAGAGATGTGTGGACAGGGATGAAGAAGATCACGGGCTTCAGGCAGAGGGATGATCGGACCGATGAAGGTCTGGACAGAGCCAATGAACTGAACACATTCTTCACTAAGTTCAATTCAGAAACAAGCTACGCATCCTCCTCTCCTGCTCACAGCCAAACAGACATTCCACCCTCCTTTATTTATTAATAAATGCAATTTATTTTGTAAATTGCATTAAAAATTGTTAATGCAATTTATTTCGAAAGGCCTGTGCAGAGCATCTCTGTGGGATTCTGCAGCACCTCTTCAACCTTAGACTGGCCCAGAAGAAGGTTCCGGTGTTGTGGAAGACCTCCTGTCTTGTTCCGGTACCAAAAAAAAAACTCACTCATCAGTCCTCAATGACTATAGACCTGTTGCCCTGACATCCCACATCATGAAGGTCCTAGAGAGACTCCTGTTGGCCCACCTGAGTAAGCAAACAGTAAACCATCAGGACTCCCTTCAGTTTGCTTATCGCTGTGGAGTTGGAGTTGAAGATGCCATCATACACCTGCTTCAACAAACCCACTGTCATCTGGACAAAGCCAGCAGCACTGTGATGATCATGTTCTTTTATTTCTCCAATGCATTTAGTACAATCCAACCTGATTTGTTTTGTCAGAAACTCCAGAAGACTCAGGTGGAGGCCTCAACAATCTCCTGGATCAAAGACTACCTGACAAACAGACCACAGTTTGTGAGACTGAAGGGTTATGAGTCTAACCAGGTAGTCAGCAGCACAGGAGCACCACAGGGGACTGTACTCTCACCATTCCTTTTCACTCTGTACACCTCAGACTTCCAGTACAAGACAGACTCCTGTCATCTGCAGAAATACTTGGAAGATTCTGCAGTTGTGGGGTGGATCAGAGATGGACAAGAAGCTGAGTACAGGAAGGTGGTGGACCGCTTTGTGGCATGGTGTGGAAACAATCATCTCATTTAGAACGTGACTAAAACAAAGGAGACGATTGTAGATTTTAAGAGAAACAGGAATAAGTCAAAAACTATTTCTATCATGGGAGAAGTGGAGGTGGTGGAGGAGTATAAATACCTCGGTGTTCCCCTGGACAACAGACTAGAGTGGTGAGGCAACTGTGAAGCCATCTACAAGAAGGGACAGAGCAGACTGTACTTCTTGAGGAAGCTTAGGTCCTTTGGTGTTTGCAGCAAGATGCTGCATATCTTTTATATGTCTGTTGTGGAAAGTGTGATCTCTTCTGCCATCATCTGCTGGGGAAGCAGCATCAGAGCCAGGCACTTAAAAAAGCTCAAGAAGCTGATACAGAAGGCTGGCTCTGTTCTGGGGACTCCTCTTGAACCTCTGGAGATCATTGTGGAAAGACGGATTCTTCATAAAATGAAGAACATTATGGAGAACCCTGAGCATCCTCTTCATGAGACTGTCCTACAACAACAGAGTGTCTTCAGTCAGAGGCTTCTTCAGATCTGCTGTAAGACGGAGCGCTACAGGAGATCCTTCCTGCCCACAGCCAACAGCATCTACAACGGCTCTTTGAAGAAACCTTCATAATGAGCTACAACATTTAATTTCCCTTTGGGATTAATAAAGTGTTTTTGAATTGAATTGAATTGATAGCTAAGCACCAGAATCAAACACACACCTTTAAAAATACCGTCAATAAAAGGGTTCAAATGCATGAGCGCAGACAGCGCATTGTGATCAATCTTCTGTTTAAAATCACCCTCCAAGTAAAGTTTGTCTTAACTTTAAAAACATACAAACAAAAAACACAAAACCAAACTTCATAAAATGGAAAACGTTTAGATCATTTCAATCTAAATAACTTCTGTATTATTCTGCCCAAACACTTAACCTCATGAACTGTGGTGAGGAACGTTGTCCAAGGCGGCGAAGTTTGAAGAAACATCCACAATCTTTAAACTGTTAGCTACAGCTAACCTCCTTAGCTGTGGGGAGTGGCGGCTGTTCTGTTGGCCGACCAAACTGCACGTTACCGTAACCACGGTGATGCGGCTCCTGTTGTCCTTCTCTCAGGCAGGGAAAACTGCTTCACTCGGCTTGTAGAGACAGCGTCTCTACTGGGGACTTCTCTGGGACAGTTTGCTTCTGCAGGCCTCAGAGAGAAAGTAAGCAATGCTTATACCTTAATTTACCCCTTTTTATGAATGAATACCGGATTCTTTCAACAGTAATTCATCAGTACTTAACTTGTGCATATGATCGCGGGATTGTATGACACCCTTGGATCCAGTTGAACAGTTTATGTCTTTTTGTCAGCAAAGAGACATTAGTGCGCTTGCCTCCCCTATCATGATGATCACCAGCGTGGAAGAGACAGGATGTAGCAAGAGCGGTGCTTTTATTTGGACAGGACGTCCGCAGTTACCACGTTTCCTGGCTGTGTCGGAAGTAGGTTAATGCAATTGATTTTGAAAGTTCCAGGAAAGTCTGTACTGGCCTTTCACGTTGTAACCATGGCTGTGGGTCCCAACATGAAAATATGAGTTTTTGAGCTCTTCCACAAGATCAGCAACTCTTAGATCTTCAACCCTCTGTGATAAGAAGGCATGATCGCATTACCACATTTTTAACAGATTTACACTGGCTGTCTGCCTTGTTTTACTCTGATTTTAGGATTATTTCACTTTCCTTTAATATTTTTAATGGATTGGCACCACCTATTACATCAAGCTGCTCCAAAAGAGCACTGAAACAATCCGAACAGATGCTCTGAAAGGAGCCAATTCCAAGACTGAAGGACAAAGAGGATCAGGTATTTGCGTTGGCAGTCACTAGAGTGAAACACTCTTCCACCTCATTGGTTTATTTGGTGAACCTTGCCTGTTCTAAATACATTAAAGAAAGAAACAGACATTGAAACAATGTTAATTGGCCATTGTGGCGGGGCTAGAACAGTTAAAATCAGATTTTTTTGAGAATAAGTTCGTTTTCATCAACTTAGCCATTTGGTACATTTCACCTGGTCACTCTTCATAGCAAGCTAGACCTATTGTAAATTGTGGCAGATCAATACAAACTCTCATTTGTAAACCAAAGGCCATTTCAAGTACATCCTGTATGCTTTCAACACCTGATTCAGCAAAGCCCTTGAAAGTTAAAGAACTTATGCAAATTAAGTCTTTGTGTGATTTAATTAGAGCAAAGTTTTTCTGACACGTTGGATTACTGCGAATAAGACTTGGCTGATCTTTATACATTTTCACTCCGAAATCTTTTGACACAGCCTGTGTGCATGTCAGTTTGGTCAAATTTATGTTATCATCCAGGCGTGATGTAATCTGATAAGCATCCCGCCTGCCTTCATCTGGCCAAGGTAAATAGATTACCCAGCTGATTTAAAATGTTAATCGTGGTTATTAGGCATCACGACAGCATGGCCCGCTGAAAGACGAGCATGCAGCAGGAGGCAAGAAAGAACACTTTAAGTGATGGTTGACAGATGCTCGACTTATTACAGTGGGATCACACAGGGAGGAGGCTGGCAGGGACATTGCAGTTTGCCTAATGGAAACTTCAAAAAGCCAAGAAATGTTAACAAACAGGAAACCTCTGCAGATGTTAGTATACAACAGAGGTCAGGATTAGGGTTTTTATTTTACTTCAGAACGTACTGCAGCTTACACTACATAAAAGCAAAAGCTTCACTGTGGCAGCATCTGTTGTGAGACAAGTCCAAATTTTCATAAATGTTTCATCTAGGCAAATCGATGACATTTTACTTCAATATATAAACTAGAAATTAGACTATATGGATTAAAACTGATTCTATTTCAGTTCATTTATATACACAGCAGTTCCAGGAGAATGCAGGACACGTGTGGACAAGGCCACCTAATTATGTCTAACAATGTAGGAGCAATGTTGGAAGGATAGGGAGTACACAGCACCCTACAAAAATATTAACCTCTTGAACTTTACATTTTGTCACGTTACAACCACAAAAAATGTTATAGACCAACGCAAGGTAGTGCATATTTGTGAAGTCCTCAAATTGTTCAAATGCATCTTCAGAGGTAGGGGTGCACCCTTTACAGGTCCACTGGAAAGGGCAACACAGAAGGCACAACCATGCACAAACCACTCATAACAAAGGATAATTTAGAGACAGCTATTAACTTAATATGTATGTTTTTTGGACAGTGGGAGGACGTTGGAGCACCCAGAGAGCCTATGCATGCACAAGGAGAACATGCAAACTCAATGCGGAAAAACCCAGTTCAGAATTCAAACACAGGACGTTCTTGCTGGAAGGCAACAGTCCTAACAACAGCACCACAGTGCAGCCCTGTTGTATTTAAACCAGATAAAGCATAGGCTAAACAAGGATAACTAGACAATCATGACATCATTCACAATTTTAACAATATTAAACAGCGGTAAAATTTATTAAGTTGCTAAGGAAAACTAATAGTCTTTTGGTCGAATTCCTCTCTTATGTAACATGTCATGCTGAAAATACAACCGTGAATGCAAGCACTTTTTTTGCCATGCTCGCTGCCATGCTGGTTTAATTTACAGTTGTTGTTTTTTTTATTATTGTGTCCCCTCATCTCATCTCTTGCACTTTCATTAGCTGTTCCTCTGTGCTTTTGTATCCTTTCCATTCACCAACCTGTTTAAAATACAAACCATTCTGCTGGTGTGGCGCTATCACTCCATGGCAGTTATTTACTTGATTTGGAAATGGATTGTGGCTCACATTTATATTCATTGGTTTAAAACTGCTTCATCATGTGTGCCTGCTCAGTGGTAGATCAGGCACACCATATACAGAGGCTATAGTCCTCAACGCACTTGTCCCCAGTTTGATTCTCGGCCCTGTGCCATTTGTTGCATGTTCAGCTAGTAATGAAAAAAGGCCAGTAGTGCCACAAAAACCTTAATAAATATTTAAAAAAACTGCTTCATTAAATTCCACATTTACAGAATGATAAGATAGGTAATTCCACATAAGCAACTGGAATGGACACAGTAACATGAGTATTCAGGTACAACTGTCATCTCAGACTAGAGCAAGGTCATCTGCACAGACATTAATTATTGAAAATGGACAGTAACACGCAGGTTCCTCACTGCACACACTGTGACTCGCTGAGTAAATTAATTGGAAATGCCTTCAGTTCATGCTGGAAAGTGTCATCAATTAATTTGCAAATAACAGCGTGGACCGTCTTTACTATGAAAATGATCCTACTCCGTACTGGTGTTTTTTTCGATTTGTGTCACAACAGTTAAGGTCAGAATTCTGACCTTGTGACCTTATCAGAAAATAAATCTCATAAATAAACATGAACACTGTAATCAAGATAAAGATGAGCAGCAATGATGAAAGGAGTCGCTTAATAGCAGAATGAGTTTCCACCATAAATACCATCAAATTATTAAATTATTTAATAATTGCAAGCTTTTATAGAATGAGCAAGGATGTAGTAAACAAGAGGATGCAAATCATTTATTTCTCTCAAACCCCCAGTCGGTCGTGGCAGATGGCCGCTCACACTGAGCCTGGTTCTGCTGGAGGTTTCTTCCTGTTAAAAGGGAGTTTTTCCTCTCCACTGTCGCTACATGCATGCTCGGTATGAGGGATTGCTGCAAAGTCAACGCCAGTGACGGTCCACTGTCTCTACATGCTCATCTGGGAGGACTGACTGGTTGCAATCTGCTGGGTTTCTTTAGACAGAAAAAAACTTTTTATCCAATTTGAATAAATAACTGAATCTGACTGCACTGTTCAATGGTTAAGATTAATTGGAATGTATGTACCTGACTTTTGTGAAGTGCCTTGAGACGACATGAGTTGTGAATTGGCGCTATATACAGGTCCTTCTCAAAATATTAGCATATTGTGATAAAGTTCATTATTTTCCATAATGTCATGATGAAAATTTAACATTCATATATTTTAGATTCATTGTACACTAACTGAAATATTTCAGATCTTTTATTGTCTTAATACGGATGATTTTGGCATACAGCTCATGAAAACCCAAAATTCCTATCTCACAAAATTAGCATATTTCATCCGACCAATAAAAGAAAAGTGTTTTTAATACAAAAAACGTCAACCTTCAAATAATCATGTACAGTTATGCACTCAATACTTGGTCGGGAATCCTTTTGCAGAAATTACTGCTTCAATGCGGCGTGGCATGGAGGCAATCAGCCTGTGGCACTGCTGAGGTCTTATGGAGGCCCAGGATGCTTCGATAGCGGCCTTTAGCTCATCCAGAGTGTTGGGTCTTGAGTCTCTCAACGTTCTCTTCACAATATCCCACAGATTCTCTATGGGGTTCAGGTCAGGAGATTTGGCAGGCCAATTGAGCACAGTGATACCAGTGATACCCCAGACCATCACTGACTCTGGGTACTTGATACTGGACTTCTGGCATTTTGGCATTTCCTTCTCCCCAGTCTTCCTCCAGACTCTGGCACCTTGATTTCCGAATGACATGCAGAATTTGCTTTCATCTGAAAAAAGTACTTTGGACCACTGAGCAACAGTCCAGTGCTGCTTCTCTGTAGCCCAGGTCAGGTGCTTCTGCCGCTGTTTCTGGTTCAAAAGTGGCTTGACCTGGGGAATGCGGCACCTGTAGCCCATTTCCTGCACACACCTGTGCACGGTGGCTCTGGATGTTTCTACTCCAGACTCAGTCCACTGCTTCGGCAGGTCCCCCAAGGTCTGGAATCGGCCCTTCTCCACAATCTTCCTCAGGGTCCGGTCACCTCTTCTCGTTGTGCAGCGTTTTCTGCCACACTTTTTCCTTCCCACAGACTTCCCACTGAGGTGCCTTGATACAGCACTCTGGGAACAGCCTATTCGTTCAGAAATTTCTTTCTGTGTCTTACCCTCTTGCTTGAGGGTGTCAATAGTGGCCTTCTGGACAGCAGTCAGGTCGGCAGTCTTACCCATGATTGGGGTTTTGAGTGATGAACCAGGCTGGGAGTTTTAAAGGCCTCAGGAATCTTTTGCAGGTGTTTAGAGTTAACTTGTTGATTCAGATGATTAGGTTCATAGCTCATTTAGAGACCCTTTTAATGATATGCTAATTTTGTGAGATAGGAATTTTGGGTTTTCATGAGCTGTATGCCAAAATCATCCGTATTAAGACAATAAAAGACCTGAAATATTTCAGTTACTGTGCAATGAATCTAAAATATACGAATGTTAAATTTTCATCATGACATTATGGAAAATAATGAACTTTATCACAATATGCTAATATTTTGAGAAGAACCTGTAAATAAACTGAATTGAATTGAATTTATCTTCCATCTACATGTGTGACTGGAGGCAACCACATGTGTGTGCAGTTAAAATACGACATTATATCCATAGAATGAGATCTAATTATGGGGCGTAGTGGGGTTGAATAGACCCTGGACCTTTGGGAAAGAGGTAATGGAATGTGCTTTACTTTTATTACAACATCAAAATGTTAGCTCTGTTTCCTACTTATACATGTTCACGTCTGAGTCTTCTTCATATCAAGGAGCTAAGACAATTACATGAGGACATATCTAGTGGAAATACTTTAGTACAGGTACATTCTAAAAAAAAAAGAATATTATGAAAAATGTTTTTATTATCATGAAAAATTTTACCATGTTATCATGTTAAAAATGTTCATTGCATATACCTTGCATATACCTTTGGATTATTTTGAATTAATTAGCTGATTAGGGTGGAATGAAATTCAGATTTTTAAGTTTTTCCCATATTGTAATTTTCTTAGACACTGAATTTGGAGTTTTCATTATTTGTAAGCCATAATCATCAAATAAAGAAAAACTTAAAATTATTCACCCTGTGTAGTAGGTCTATATGTGTTTTGTTTGAGAAATGAGTGACAAATAATATTAAAGTTTTTCACGAAATTTGAAACGTAGACTTACGACATTAAGGTAAAGGGAATGTTACTTTGTAATATAAAAAAGTTTAGAAATTAGGCAAGTCATGAGCACTCAACATTTAGAGACCAGAAGCTGGTGATGGAAGGTAAAAAGAAAAGAAAACACACCTCTGTAAGTACCCTAGGGGTACCCTGTAGATATCCTTTTAAGTGTAGTTTTCATTCCCCCCAGTTGGCACACAGTATTACACATCAGGGCTATGGACTCGTAGGCTAGGTTCACACTCCAGGTACTTAATTCCGATTTTTTTTCTAAAATACGTTTTTTTTTTTTTGTGGTGGTTCAAACTGCTATTTAAAGCAACTCACAGGCACAGGCAGAGAATATAGAAGTCACACTTGTTGGATTTATAATTATTTATAATTGTCATTGTGCTGTTAAGACCACACAGAGTGATTGGTTTAAAAAGTTCAAGTTCAAAGGCAGTATATTGGATAACTTCAAGAGTCTGTTGATGCTTAAAACCAAACATGCAAACTTTGTTACTTTGCCAAGACCAAAAAAAAAAAAAAAAGATAAACCTCCTCCCAAGTCTCCAGTCTTATGTAGCATCTAATGGATTTTCTTACTAGGAAATTTAAAAATTGTGTATCCTTTTCTTTGTTGGGACCCAGCCATGGATTTCAACATTAAACTCCGGTACGAACTCTTCTGGAACTTTTCAAAATAAAGTGCATTAACCTTCTTCCGGCACAGCCAACGGGATAACTGCGGACTTCCTGTGATGCCACTACCCAAATAAAAGCACAGCTGTTGCTACATCCGCTCTCTTCCACACGGCCTTCGAAAGGGACCGGATAGGGGAGACAAGTGCGCTGATGTCTCTTTGCTGGCAAACAGACATAAACTCTTCAACTGGATCCAAGGATGTCATACGATCATCGATCATATGCAAAGATAAGTATGAATGAAATACTGTCTGTGTATCCGGTATTTTCATTCATGAACGGGGAAATTAAGTTGTAAGATTTGCTTACTTTTTCTCTGAGGCCTGCAGAAGCAAATTGTCCCAGAGAAGTTCCCTACAGAGAAGCGGTCTCTATGAAGCCAAGCGGAGCTGTCTCACAGTCTGGAAGGAAGACAGCAGAGACCGCACCACAATGTTAACGTGCAGTGTGATTGGCGGACACAACGAGCCATTCTTCATCCACAGCTGGAGGTTAGCAGGAAGCTAACCCTTTGTTCACAGAGCACCTTCAACCCCCCCACAGCTAAGGAGGTCACTGAAGATACCTTGTTCAAACTTCATCGTCGCATGGACAACATTCCTCAAAACAGTTCATGAGGTTAAGTGTTTGGGCAGAGCAGAAAAATAATAGAACGATTTAGATTGAAATGATCTAAACGTTTTTCATCTTATGAAGTTTGGTTTTATTTGTGTGAAACTCAGCTATCTTAGTGCTAGCAGGCTATCTACAGCACAGCTGTTTGTGTTCTGTGTTTGTGTTTTTAAAGTTAAGTCAAATTTTACTTCAAGGGTGATTATAAACACAGAAGATTGCTCATAACGCGCCTATGCATTTTCACCCTTATATTAACAGAGTTATTTTACCAAGCAGAATTAAAGAATAACGAAGACTAATGGGCTATGTACAATATAAACAAGTTGATTAAAGATGATTGGAAATTATGACCAAAAGAGTGATGCAACATTACCATGCAATGTTTATGTCTGAGAACCAAGGATTATCTTGAAGAATCTGGAAATGAAGTTAAGTTAGTCTTGGAACCAACTTAGGCAATAATCAGCAAATGTTTAGACAACCCTTCACAATGCAAGATTAGATAAAATATTATCTTAATAAAATAATGTTTTAAATAATGATCTGCTGAATAAAACCAACCTTCTGGATGACCATTTCTCAACGGTGTCTAATTAGCTGCCTTTATTTATTGAAATAATATTTGAAGAAATATTATTATGGGAGTATTTTGGAAAAGAGACATCTTTCTGGAGAAATGGGGCTTAATGGTGTTTACTTAGTTATCAAATCTAGTAAATGATGTTCAGGGACTATTATTCACTAGCTTGAAAACTAACAACCTTTCTGTTAAATACTCTTTAGTAGCAAGCACGTGTTCTTACTGGTTAGCAGTTGAGCTAACAAAGAAACTAATAGCTTAGCACCATAATCAACACATACCTTTAAAATACCAGGGTTAATAAAAGGGTTAAAATGCATAAGCGGGACGGCGCGTTATGAGCAATGTTCTGTTTAAAACCACCCTTTAAATAAAGTTTATCTTAACTTTAAAACATACAAAGAAAACAAACCGGCACGTGCTGTAGCTAGCCTACTAGCACTAAGATAGCCGGGTTTCACAAAAACAAAACTTCATAGAATGAAAACGTTCAGATTATTTCATCCTAACTGAATTGTGGTGAGGAATGTTGTCCAAGGGGTGAAGCCTGAAGAAACGTCCACAGTCAACAAGAGGTTAGCTTTCAGCTAACCTCTGCGTTCGCTCTGTGAACAAAAGGGTTAGCTCCAGAGAGCTGGTGGCTCGTCCTGTCCGCTGCGGTCTCTGCCGTCTTCCTTCAGGCTGGGAGACTGCGTCTTTGCCGGGGCGTCTCTCGAACACCGTTTGCGTCTGCGGGGCCTCGGAAAGACAGTCAGCAATGCTTATACCTTAATTATCCCCGTTCATGAATGAAAATACCGGATACACAGACAGTATTTCGTTCTACTTAACTTTGCATATGATCGATGATCGTATGGCTTCCTCGGATCCAGTTGAATTTATGTCTTTTTGCCAGCAAAGAGACACCAGCGCGCTTTGTTTCCCTCCTATCCCGATGGTCATCGGCGTGGAAGAGAGCGGATGTAGCAACAGCTGTGCTTTTAATTGGGTAATGGCGCCAGAGGAAGTCCGCAGTTATCCCCTTTCCTGCCTGAAGGTTAATGCACTTTATTTTGAAAGGTTCCAGAAAAGTATGAACCGTAGTTTAATGTTGAAATCTATGGCTGTAGGTCCCAACATAGCATAGTAAAGAGTTTGTTGATTGAGATATGTTTGACTTTGAGTTTACTTATTTTTGTTAATATATTCTTGTATTTTAAGAAATTGTGTGAATTCAATCCATGTGTGTGCAGAGTTTATGCTGTCCAATAATGTCAGAGCTTGGCTCACACCTTTGTATTTTGTCCTAATACCATTGCCTTACTGGGCTGGTATTCACAGGATAAACCTTAACAGACCGAAATATTATTTGATAAAATATTAAAATATTAATATTGAACATTAAATAATATTCTCAGATTAATAATCACAACATCTTTCACTTTACAATTATGCACTACTGTGTGTTGGTCTGTCATGTAAAGTCCAGAAAAGCATATTGCAGTTTTGGGTTGTAACATGACAAGATGTGGAAAAGTTCAGGATAAATGAACTCATACTTTTGCAAGGCACTGTTTCCATAAAGAATATACACATTCTATCATGCAAGCAAAACAGAAATTATTAGTTCTAAAGGGACAGTAGCATGACATGTGTATGTTTTCAACCTGTGCCTTTCATATCTGTTATCTCAATCAAAATGGCTCACTGGAAAAACATAGTTGCCCAGCCCTGGACTCAAACAAGCAAAGCAGGGGATGAAACAACAGCATGCTGTGAAGCTTTTGTAAGAACACTGTAATGGAAAATTCTCAAGTGCAGGATGAGTTTTTTTCCTTCAGAGAAGCTTAGGCGGCGGCATTGCCGCTGGCACAGAAACAAACAGTGTTGAAAGATCGTCACTGTCCAAAGTGAATGCCTTGGCTGGTTAATGGAAAATTATGTCTAAATATCCAAAAAATCAGATTGATAATGCACACAAGATGTGAAAAAAGCATAATCCCCTTGTACATAAACCATTAGTGAAAAGTATTTACAGCTTTCAAAGAACGTTTTTTAGTAGCTTAAATATTTACTCTGATCTCAATATCTGTAGCAGCATGGAATAACTTCTCAAAATTAATAGCTGATCAATTGAACAAGATTTATTAAAAATACATTTCTGATTATGAATAAAAACATATCCCATGTGATGTTACTAATGACACCATTGATTAAATTGCATGAAACTTCAATAGACGTTTTGACAAGTAATGAGCAATTTCACTGTAATGTTTCAGCTTGTAATAGAGCAAACACAATCAAAGATTCTGCCACAGCTGCTTTTAGCAAAACAGTTTTGGTCATAGCTACCTGCCAATAAACAAGGACCACCCCTGTTCATCTGCATCTATTGACCTGCATTCCCTGGAGATCAGAGATAATCATCCAGCATGGTTTAAGTAAATCAAATGACCCTGAAGAATAATTCATGAAGCATGTTCATCTGAGCAGAGCAAGGCAACTTCATTTGTAGTGTTTTTCAGAGACCCTGTTTAAAGGGCATGTGTCATCAATTTTAAAGCTTTCCTTTTCAGCTGTGTTTGGGCCTATATTTTACTGCAGTTATATTAATTTCCATGTCCAAAATAGAGTCAAAGGCTATAAGGGGCCCAACAGTTGCCAAGAAATAATCACATTACATGTGGAACACCAAACGCAGGTGTCAGTACATAACATGGCAGCCATCCAAGAAAAAAGTGATGATAGCTAGGCCTCCTGGTCAAGTTCATTGGGTAAAGATTTTAAGAGACGTCTGCTCCTGTTCTGACCATCATTGCTACTCTGATATGCATGGGCATCCACACTCTCCTTTCCCCCACCAATTGTGTCACCAAACAAATTGATTTATACTGTATGAAGCATGTCAGCAGAGAAAAGAAGTAGTTGAAAGTCTCACATTTGTTTCATTATTGTGTGGTTGAACCAGGGCCAAAATGCAGACAAGAGTTTGGAAGGGTCATGGTGGAGGTTTAACTAAGAAAACAGAAAACCTACAGAAACATCACGAGGAGAACGGGACATTGAGCTTGGGCAGAGTAACGGGAGGAACTAGTAATGAATAGTTACAACCAAACAGCTTATATACAGAGGAAAGAGTGGATAATGACTGGATGCAGGGAAGCTAATCAGAGGCATTTGGAACAACTGTGGTGAGGAGCAAAAACAGGGAAACTGAGGAAAAGTGAATAATAAATTAGACACAGAAAACAAACTGAAAATAAACCAAAATACAAAGAAAAGAACACAAGAAATAAGTAAGAAACTAAAGTTAAATCAATGAACACATCTGGCCAAACCTTTGTACCAAAAAGTAACACAGAGAAATAAACTGTATATGACAGGACATTTTAAACATAAATAAACAGCAAGACAAATGAAAACCAAAACTCAAATACCCAGTGGGTTGTTTACAATGAATTTACAAAAAAGTATCATCCAGAGCATTAAGACTTATCCTTTTGCAGCTTTGGGATTCTTGAGCATGGACTACAAAATTGCAGCGAGATATAGAAATGGCAAATTGGCTAACTGGTTAGCCAGAAGTCCATGGCCTTGATTAGCAGTTCCACCGCATATAATGTGACATAACAGTTAAAAAAAACGTAACAGGTAATAGTGAAAACAGATTGAAAAATATGACTCAAACATAATCCAAGATATCTATGCAGCACCTGGAGAGATGAAATTCAACCTTTCTGCACTCCTGCAGACAGTACACCACAAAATGCATACAAAGGCTAAAAAAGTTGATTTTGCGTGATATTTAACTTTTAAATGTTTTAGATCATAAAACAAAATTTTATATCAGACAAATATAACCTATGTAAGTACAAAAGCAGTTTTCAGATGATGATTTTATTTACTTTATTTGTTACCAGAACTAAGAACTAAGAAAGTAGAGCACATCAGCCCGGTTCTAAAGTCCCTACACTGGCTCCCTGTAGCTCAGAGAATATACTTTAAAATACTTCTGTTAGTCTATAAATCAGTGAATGGCTTAGCACCAAAATACAGTCCAGACTTGTTGTCAGTGTATCAACCACCCAGACCTCTCAGGTCATCTCGCTCAAATCTACTCTGCATACCCAAAACCAGAACTTATGCTCCACTAATCTGGAATAAACTGCCAGAAAACTGTAAAAGCGCCGAAACCCTAAGTTGCTTTAAATCAAGATTAAAAACTTATTTGTTTAGAGTGGCCTTTGACTGTGCCATTTAGGCAAAATTAGCTGCGTTTTCAGTCCAATTTTCCTTTCATTCTCTTGTCCATCATTCTATTCTCTTTATTTTATTTTACTTGTTTAAATTACCTCTGTTGTTTGATTTTATCATTTGATTTATTTTTATCTGTCTGTATCTGTGTTTATTTGCTTTGTGATTGTATTGTAATTGTATGTACAGCGCTTTGAGTGTCTCGTTGCTGAAATGCGCTATATAAATAAACTTACCTCACCTTACCTTACCAGATTTTTGGCTTGATTACTAAAAAGTTATAGAGCCCATCTGACAGCTGTTGAGGTAGGAAAACTTTACTGGCCGTCAGTTAACTCTTACATTACTTCTCGTTTTGGAGGGGCCACTATACCTTTATATACCCCTCGCTGCTATGCAGTACACATACACAATCATCCTGTCTGTAAATATCTCCCCAGCAACAATATAACCTCATGTCCTGTCTGGCTCCCGCCTAGTCTCCTTCCCCCAATTTATGACCTTGCCCTCTCTGTGCCCTGTTCTCCCCTGTCTTCTTCTCCCCCATCGGTGATTCCTTGTCCTTAACTAATTTATGACTTTGGACTCTATGCTTCACTCCCTAAGCTTGACCCTCTCTGCTCTATGTACACATGCCAGTTACACACATAGATGGTTTATATTATACACATAAATAGTTTATATTCTACAATCCCTCTTTTGAACTCTCATAAAAGAGTTCACAATCTAAAATGTCCTTCTAAAAATAAGTAGAAATAAGTAAAAATATTACTGTACTACCTGTAAAAGAGAAAATCATAAAAAAACATGCATACATCATATTATGCGTCCATGAATTCACACTCTGAGTCCTCATCCACACAAAGTTAAATCATATCCTGAAAAAGATACAGAAACATCAAAATGTAACATAAAATATAAAATGTCCGCCAAACGGTGTCTTCTGGGGTGGGAGGGAAGCTCCACCACTTCCAGTGAGAGAACCTCAATCATTCGGCCTCTTCTTCTGTCTTTTGGTTCAGTGTGGTGTCAACATTTACACACAGTATTTAAAGAGTATGTGGGTGTTATCTCAACTTAAAAGAGTTTGTGCTTTAAGGCCCTGAACCATCCTCGGGTCAGGGGTAACAACGTTATCTATGAGCAGACCCATCTGCTCCTGGTTCTTACAGCTTCCTCCTCTAATACAGATGTTCTGAAGAAAGAGAGGTAACCTAAAGGTCATACACTTTGGAACACCTTAGAGCACTTAATACAAGAATTTACATTACAACCCCTTTCTTCTGGTACTGAAAACAAATTATAACAACGACGGAAATGAACACATTTCAAATTTGTACCATAATGATAGATATCAAGCAATAAACATGAAAGTTAGATAAAAGCATCCGAGATTTCCTTCTCAGAGTCAGTTTCGCTGTCAAAGTGGGAGAAAAGAATTTGGCTGACCCTTGCTGTCCAGGCAAAGGAGCGCCTAGTAGCCACCAAATGTTAAGAAATTAAGGAGAATAAGCATCATGGCGCATGTTTGACTGTCTCTCTGTTGCAGACATCGCCAGTCCATCATCCAGAGAAAGGTTATGTGCAAATGTGTAGAGGTCTTCCCTGTATGTTTTCTATGTGTCTCTCACTGTGGTGTGTGTGCAGTGAGGCAAATGACCTTATGATTTCTAACTTTCAGGCAATGCGATGGCCTTAAGTAGATTCTGAAATAACGTTGCACTGCCCAAGAGATTGTTGTGCCCTTGTAAGAACAGTGTTCTTCAACCACCTCTTCAATCACTCGCCAGTGATCAGCATACAGTTCTTTGTCTTGTGGTGGTCCACTGTCCTCACACCTTTCAAGCCGTGGATGATCCAGTTGGGAGATGACTTGTGTCCTGGAAGCCAGATGAAGCTGGGGAAGCTGGAGCTTTCCTGCAGCTTTCCTGGGTGTCTAGTAGGATCTGATATGGGCCATTCCAGCGCCTGTGGCTTCCAGTGTTTTCTCCTAGACTCTCTGAGCAGAATCCAGTCGCCAGGAATAAAGGACTGGAGGGTGGAAGTTGCTGTTTCTGATAATGCAGCCTTCACCGTCTGTGAAACTTGAGAAAACACAGTGGACAGGTTTTGACAGTAAAACAACATCCTATCTTCACACAAAGATGTGGAAGAAAATGATCTTGGCAATAACTCCATGTTACTTTATTCCGACACTCCCCCCTTCTGGCGCAGGGTCCAACCCATGCGACAATCCAGCAAAAAGTTTAAACAAGAATGTTCTAGTAACCAAGATCACATTACATACAGGTCCTTCTCAAAAAATTAGCATATTGTGATAAAGTTCATTATTTTCCATAATGTCATGATGAAAATTTAACATTCATATATTTTAGATTCATTGCACACTAACTGAAATATTTCAGGTCTTTTATTGTCTTAATACGGATGATTGTGGTGACAGCTCATGAAAACCCAAAATTCCTATCTCACAAAATTAGCATATCATTAAAAGGGTCTCTAAACGAGCTATGAACCTAATCATCTGAATCAACGAGTTAACTCTATACACCTGCAAAAGATTCCTGAGGCCTTTAAAACTCCGAGCCTGGTTCATCACTCAAAACCCCAATCATGGGTAAGACTGCCGACCTGACTGCTGTCCAGAAGGCCACTATTGAAACCCTCAAGCAAGAGGGTAAGACACAGAAATAAATTTCTGAACGAATAGGCTGTTCCCAGAGTGCTGTATCAAGGCACCTCAGTGGGAAGTCTGTGGGAAGGAAAAAGTGTGGCAGAAAACGCTGCACAACAAGAAGAGGTGACCGGACCCTGAGGAAGATTGTGGAGAAGGGCTGATTCCATACCTTGGGGGACCTGCGGAAGCAGTGGACTGAGTCTGGAGTAGAAACATCCAGAGCCACCGTGCACAGGCGTGTGCAGGAAATGGGCTACAGGTGCCGCATTCCCCGGGTCAAGCCACTTTTGAACCAGAAACAGCGACAGAAGCGCCTGACCTGGGCTACAGAGAAGCAGCACTGGACTGTTGCTCAGTGGTCCAAAGTACTTTTTTCGGATGAAAGCAAATTCTGCATGTCATTCGGAAATCAAGGTGCCAGAGTCTGGAGGAAGACTGGGGAGAAGGAAATGCCAAAATGCCAGAAGTCCAGTGTCAAGTACCTGCAGTCAGTGATGGTCTGGGGTGCCGTGTCAGCTGCTGGTGTTGGTCCACTGTGTTTTATCAAGGGCAGGGTCAATGCAGCTAGCTATCAGGAGATTTTGGAGCACTTCATGCTTCCATCTGCTGAAAAGCTTTATGGAGATGAAGATTTCATTTTTCAGCACGACCTGGCACCTGCTCACAGTGCCAAAACCACTGGTAAATGGTTTACTGACCATGGTATCACTGTGCTCAATTGGCCTGCCAACTCTCCTGACCTGAACCCCATAGAGAATCTGTGGGATATTGTGAAGAGAACGTTGAGAGACTCAAGACCCAACACTCTGGATGAGCTAAAGGCCGCTATCGAAGCATCCTGGGCCTCCATAAGACCTCAGCAGTGCCACAGGCTGATTGCCTCCATGCCACGCCGCATTGAAGCAGTCATTTCTGCAAAAGGATTCTCAACCAAGTATTGAGTGCATAGCTGTACATGATTATTTGAAGGTTGACTTTTTTTGTATTAAAAACACTTTTCTTTTATTGGTCGGATGAAATATGCTAATTTTGTGAGATAGGAATTTTGGGTTTTCATGAGCTGTATGCCAAAATCATCCGTATTAAGACAATAAAAGACCTGAAATATTTCAGTTAGTGTGCAATGAATCTAAAATATATGAATGTTAAATTTTCATCATGACATTATGGAAAATAATGAACTTTATCACAATATGCTAATTTTTCGAGAAGGACCTGTATCATCCTGATTTGCCTTGTATGCAGATAAGTATTAGATTAATGGAAATCCAATGTAATATTGATGCATACACTCTACAAATTCAATCTAATAAATAATTTCTGTCAAGTATGAAATTATAACTCTAATTCTTTATCAAAAATATATTCCTTACTTTTGGCATGTCTTGAACTGTCAGTTAGCTTAATGGCACCAGGGAAAACTTTCAATCTAATAAATCACCAATGATTCTGTATGCAAAACTAATTCTTCAAACTAGTTTAAACTATTTCATTAACCTTTTAATAGTAAAACACATAAATCTAAAAGTCATGCTACATCCTTAATTATTATACAAAAAAACATGTTTTTAAGGCAACAATCACTACAAGCATTTTGACTCTATTGTCTCTTAAACAATGTTAAAACCCAGGAAGGGAAGTGCTGAGCGTTACCATGACAGCAAAGGCATGAACCAACCTGGTAGGTGGGCGGAGTCAGCCAGAACTAACCTCTGATTGGCAGCCTCTGGGCGGACCCACAGTTTCTTCATTCCAACCCATCTTAGTGAACCTTAAACTGCAAAACTGTTAACATGCACCTACCTCAGAAACAAGCTGCCTCCTAACTCTCCTGATAACTCAAAGTTTTAATCAATCTAGGATTTAGAAACATTATTCTAAACATGGATTATTGTGTTATGCAACATATAAACAAACATTAATTCCAACAAACAAAGACAAAATATCAAAGACAGACAAATGGCCAAATTTGAAGCTTCAAGAATTCAAAGAAATTTTTAACAATCTCTTTTCAGAATATGTTTTCTCAGCCATATCTTTTAATGCTGTAATTGATCAATTTTGTTATGACAATCTTCAGGATCCTTTTTAAGATGAGTGCACATAGTCCAAAAAGATCTCAAACTATTTAGAAGCACACCAACAGTTTTCTCTTAAATGAATCCAAATTCACTGATGCTGAAACCTTTTGCCAATTCTTTGTACTGTAACTCTATAATAACAATAACTACAACCCTGAGAGTTATTGTTATAATTCTCTTTTTGTTTTGCTCAATTTTGATCGCTGCTGCATTCAAGAATTTCTCTGCTCAGGTTAAATGCAAAGAAGTATTTTAAGCCGGCGTTGACATTTGTATGGTCTACCCAAACAAAACAAAAACTGCAGTGTTTGACTTAATCAGAAATTAAGAACTTTTTTCCACATAGGGAAGACATAATTTTCCTTAATTTGGCTATTTAAATTTTGAGAGTTTGGGAGAAAATTATTACTAGAACCCCTCTTTAATAATCCAAATGCTAATAAATGTTCCAATATTTTATCTCTTAGTAATCTGAAATTACCTTGTGTACCTTTGTACTCCTAGTTATTCTTTTAATCTTTAAACCCTAAGAAATCAAACAAGGAGACTGGAGTTTGAGCCGACCACCCTCTTTAGTGTTGAGACGGCCTTTATTTCTTTTCCTAAAATGAAGGATTTTACTTGTCTTTATTCCGTTATACAAGTCCTAACCTTGGTTCCAAAACAAATCTCTTCAACCCCAATCTGTGTTCCCCTAGATCTATTTTAATAGGTAATCAGTCTACCTTTAATTAAGTATTATAATTTTATGGACCCAAAATCTATGGCTCACGGGCTTCAGGAGTCCAGGAACCACAGGTTGAGTACTACTCCATTGAACAATGATGTTAGCTCTCTGCAGATTGAAGAGAGGATTGGCTAAATATCCCCAGACCTGTTAGTGTATTATTTCTGCTTGGACAATAATCAGATTTAAAATCACTAGTTCACAGCTTCTAATTTACCTCAGATCATATTTGCTCCTAACCCAGTTCATAAGAAGCTTCAGACAACATTATGCTAAAAAGCCAAAAACAAAACAAAAATACAGACCTGTTTTAAAATAAAGAAAAAGCATGCTTTAAAAACTTGGTACTGTGGTGGAAAATAACTCCACGGTTCTGAAGACCTTTTCTATGCAGTCTTTTAGGGAACATGAGATTAGTTAAATTTTTGTGTGGCACCACTGTCCAATCAGATTATTTCTTACCTTCAAAAATAACCCAATTTTTCCCATTCTCATTTTAAAGGTTTGCTTTACCAAGGAAAATGAGTTTAACAAAACCAATTACTCTCAAAAGGTTTAAAAGTTTTAGCTGGTGATATCTTAGAAAACAACAAGTGTTTTAATATTTCTGTGCAGCACAGAACTGATTAGGTTTCCTTTCCTTCCCCAAAGGGAAAGAAACTGCAGAACCAAGCCTTTCATATTTTTTTTCAGGACTTGATATAAAGTACAGTGTAAATAAACACGCTGCATGAATCAGAAGAGGGAAGGAAAAAAATTTATATAACCTCTTCCCAGCAGCTGCTGTGAAAACCAATAAATTTGCACTTTCCATAAGCGTCAGTTAGCACTTGCGGACAAAAACTGCACCCCGCTGTAAGTACTGTGTCAGAGACTGTATGAAGACCATCTGCAGTAAAACTAAGCCTGTTTTAATGAGGTCTCTACCCATTAGATTTATGGGATACAAACTCTGACAACAGAAAATAATGCCTGAAGGAGAAACCCATCAGGTGTTACGCATGTGCTGGGTTTTATAAAAATGCTCCTTCATGAGATCTGTCCTGAGAATAAACATAGAAACACTTGGTTACTGCTGAGTTTTGGAGATGTTGTAACTTCCTCTGCTTTTAATAACTTTTAATAACTATAATAATTGACCCTGAATATTCCACGACGAAAGAGAACTTGATTCTCTAAAATAATTAACTGTAAAGTATCAAATGTGTTAAGTTATCACCTTTTGAAGATACTTTTCTAACCCTAAAATAATATTTTAACCCGCTATATCTGTCAACGTCAGGCCAGCGTGTCACATGAGCAGCGGTTAATAACGTTCTTCATTGCAGAAAATAGGAAAAGATTTATGCAAATGTGTGTGTGTTTGTACGTTACCCCCATCAGTTTCTTAATCGCTCCAGAGTCAGACTGTCATGGCACACAATCCTCTATCAGTCCAAAACAAAAACAACCCAAGCCTTTCAGGTCTGTTGGTGAGACATTCAATCCTTCTTGTCCTCTTTAACTTCTCAAGGAGGGAAAAAGAACTTTGCTCCGGCCTGTTTCTCTTCTGCCCGCATAAGATGTGATTTCAATATAAATCCAGTGCTTCGCTCTTCTGGCTCTGCAGCAGCATGGATTGTTGTCCATCTCAGTGGGGCCAGACTTCTTCTGAGTTTCGTTCTGGTGGAAACTCAGACTGTGATTTACAGCAGGCAGGCAGACAGGCAGGCTCTCTCTTTCAGGCCGTGCTGAAGAAGCGTCTCTGGTGGAGTAGCCATGAAGGGCAGGTTTCTAAAGTCCAGACTCAAAAACGCAGATGTTGCACTCAAATCCCATACATGTGTGTATGTATGTGTGTGTGAGAGGCAGATGAGAAGTTTAGTATAGGTTCAGATTTTGCACACAGAAATATTGTCAGTCAGTCAGTCAGTTGTCCACCATAACAGGCACTATACTCCTTTCTTTTCCGACTGATCGCAATATTTAAAACAAACAAAACTTCCTGCAGGAAAGTTTTAACTCTTTATCAACTTAATTGATGCACTCTGTGCTTTTTAATCTTTTTCTTATGTTTCTTAATTTTCTCATCTCCATCCATCAACTGTTTTACTTGAAACTCTTTAAACTATTTACACTCAAACGTCCACTGTGTGAAAAACCAAACTTATCTTCCCAAATTAAAGCATATTTAACACAATCGCAGAGGGCCTGTAACCCTTCCACTCAGCGGGACTTTTTCAATCTCTCCTGTTCCAACCGCTGTGATGCCAAACCCGGTTTGACACCTAGGAATCAACCCTCCGTTGACTCCCTGGAATTCCTTTTACTTAATCTTATTATTACAGTTTCACCATTTAAGTATCTCAACTGTCTTCCCTCACCTGCCAGTTCAGGGTCTCGGGGTCCTATTCCTGGCCACTTTGAGGCGTCCCAATCCCTCGGGGAGGCTCTTACTAACCCCAGCCTAAATACCCCAGTCCTCGTCAGGACTGAGTTTGGATTGCCAAATCCGGAACTTATTTGCTTCAACACCGTCACCATTTAAGTATCTTCGGTGAGAAGTATGTTACAGCCTCAACATTCAAGTATCTCGGCTAAAATTTATCTTGTCTCAATCAACAAATATTTTTACGCAATATATAATTTCTTTACCGTAAGCCATTATTTCAACCAACAAATATTTTACCCAAAACTGATCGAGACTGTAAATTTAAGAGAAAACAGATATCTATTCCACAACACCACCTACACTATTAGCAGGCAAAAGGAGAATAAATATAGATCTCCTTACCTTTTATTTTGGGTCGACCCTGTGTTGTTGTAGAACGACGTCCGCCTCGTAGTCAATTAATTATCCTTTAGTTAATGCCAAATCCGGGTCACGGCACCAATTGTTGAGCTAGGAAAACTTTACTGGCTGTCAGTTAACTCTTGCATTACTCCTCACCTCTCCCCGACTCTTTTTATTTGGCACCCAAAGGACAATCCTCAATCAGAGATCAGTTGTACGTTTCCACAAGTTTATAAAAAACCAATCTGAATTCAGAGAGGGGACATCACACTTACACGGGTACCTGGAAACGTCTGTGTGTTGTCCGTTTTGGAGGGGCCACAATACCTTTATATACCCCTCACTGCTATGCAGTACACATACATAATCATCCTGTCTGTAAATATCTCCCCAGCAACAATATAACCTCATGTCCTGTCTGGCTCCCGCCTTGTCTCCTTCCCCAATTTATGACCTTGCCCTCTCTGTGCCCTGTTCTCCCCTGTCTTCTTCTCCCCCATCGGTGATTCCTTGTCCTTCACTAATTTATGACTTTGGACTCTATGCTTCACTCCCTAAGCTTGACCCTCTCTGCTCTATGTACACATGCCAGTTACACACATAGATGGTTTATATTACACACATAAATAGTTTATATTCTACACAGCATGAAGTAGACAAGAAGATTAAAAAAGCAACAAATTATGCCTCAATCTAAAGAAATTCAAGAACAGATAAAAACAAAAACATGACACTGAAAGTTAAACATGGCGGAGTAGTGGGATGATCTGGGTCTGCCTTGCTGCTCCTGGATCCGGATGACTTGCCATAATTTTTTGGAACTATGATATTTGCTTTTTACCAGAAAATGCTAAATGTGCTCAAGCTCAAGCACACTTGGGTTATGCAGCAGGTCAGTGACCCAAAGCCCATCAGCAAGTCCATCCATAAATAGCTAAAAAAAATTGTTTCGGAATGTCTTATTCATAGTTTAGACTTAAATTCTAAAGATGCTGTGGCATTAGCTTACAAAGGCTAATCAAGCTGGAAAACCCTCCAGTGTGGCTAACGTCTGGAAGAGCAGTGGGTCATAATTCCCTTACAGCGAGTCTGCTAGTTATCACAAATGCTTGATGTCTGCCAAGGATGGCACAACCATGTATACATGTTTTAGGTTTAGTGGTGTCATTTATTTTTTAGAAAAACAGAAACAGGGGGGCAAATACTTTTTTACAGCATGAAATAACCATGCTTGCTTAGAAATATGAATTTAGTAATTTTTTCAAATTGACTTTTTTGTCACTGAAAATTGTACCCCTGAGTATTTACTCAGAGTTACTTAATGTAAATGAATACAAATGCATGCCAAACTTCTCAAACTTTTTGTTGGAAACAATTGTAATAACCAATATGTCATTTTACTTCCACTTTAAAACTATGTTTTGTGTTGTTCTGTTAGATGAAATGTGATGGGGGTGTAAATACTTGTGCTATGCACTATAAGAGTGAACAAAAATAATTTTAAAGGAACCAAAAGTCCTGTTCAATTCATGACACTTGCCTGGAGTTAGAGCATTTAATTTCTACAAATTATAGTCTGACATATAAAATCTCACATGCACCAGAGTCACACACACACAGAATTTGAACACACTCTCATTATCAGTGGTCTCTGAACACTCTCATAACTGTGGTTGAGGGCTCTGGTACTGCAAGCAGAAGATAAGGGACAGCCAGTGCACTGCATGCTAAACCAGGTGGGCTTAGCCAACCATGTAGGAAAAAAGGGAAAAGCACCAGTAATAACTATCTCGAAACTAGCGATGTTTACTCATGGGGCAAAACGTGGATAACAGTATAGTGATTTTATACATGTTTCGGGTCACTTTTCCTCCAGGGGTGGAAACATTTAGATGAAATTTAAAATATGGTGCAAAGCATTGTGGTGAAGGTGATATATAAAATAGCAAATATTATAGTATAGATTCTTTGAAATGAACATTTTTAGGAGATAATATCTTACCAGCAATAGATGATTCTCTTGATGTCTTCATTTAGCATGAATCAAGATTAATTGGTCTTAAAGGGTAAAGCCTAAAGGCAAGTCTGAGAGGGGACAACGTCTAAGTCAAGTCAAATTTATTTATATAGCGCTTTTCAGCTACAAGGCACTCAAAGCGCTGTATATAAGGAAAAACATTACAATGATACAGAAAATCAAACACAGACAAAACAAATCAAATGACATTAATAATACTTGGGAGTTTACTGGTAAGAGTTGGTTCTAATCCAATCTTTCTAACAGAGGTAATTAGCTCATTAAGTCCTCTGTGGTAAGGAATTCATCCTGTGCTAGAAGAAAAATGAAAATATTAATCCTTGAGGTCGCTGGTATGAGGCAGTTGTGGTCCCATCATTCAAATAAGCTGGGTCACAAACATTTTAGTCCAAACTTTTTAAATACTAATAATGTTTGGCTTTCACTGGTATGAAATTGTTGTAATACAAACCTTCTAAGAAATCAAAAAATCTCTGGTCATTGGTGTAAAAACAGCTTTGGTCAAATTTTCATAAACTAATAATATTTAGCTTTTGCTGGTAATCCTTCTGAGAAATCTGAAAATCTATGAAAAGTAATGAAATCACACATTTAGGTAAAGTAGGACAGAAAACCTCAGCAGGGGTAAGCAACACACACATAAGTAAAGATTTAAAGCAACACATATACAAAACAACATCATGCCGGGATTGGTGAAGGCGGTGTAAGGGGTGCATATGTTTATCTTGGGCATGTGTGTGTGTGCAAGTAAGTCCATGAAGCACTGTCACAGAGGTCATTGTCCTTGATGGTACGTTGGAATGTTCATCAACCGGCCACACAGTTCTGAGCAGGTCCACAGGTATCCTCAGGGAAGGGAAGGAGAAGAGCATCTTCTTCACATAACATCCAGGAGAAGTTGAAGATCGCCAGCCACCCAAGGCCATACAAGGGAGCCAGATTCAGATAACAACTATTGTTTTGGGTCAGGCCATCTCTTAGTTTTCTGTCTGCCTTAAGAGTCTCGCTGGTGCTTCTCAATTGCGAATCCAAACAGCCAAATTCCAGGTCCTTTCCGCCAGATCTGAGCGAACAACTTTCTTCAAGATTTATCCCATTTCACCCCTGAGTCCAGGATCCGCAACCTGCCTGCGGTCCTGTGTAAGGATAACATCCAGTCTGCGATTCAGCTCATGTAACATCTCAGTCTGAGTGTTGATCACACTGCAGATCCAATCATACATGCCAGCACTATACAGCCTTACAATGGCCAGAACAGCTGCTGACGTTTTGCGAATTTCTCAATATGCCAAGTAACCGCCGACTTCAAA
Source organism: Girardinichthys multiradiatus (assembly GCF_021462225.1). Classification (NCBI taxonomy): domain Eukaryota; kingdom Metazoa; phylum Chordata; class Actinopteri; order Cyprinodontiformes; family Goodeidae; genus Girardinichthys; species Girardinichthys multiradiatus. The sequence goes on along the minus strand of NC_061803.1, from coordinate 27,239,500 downwards.
AAGCAGAAATCCTGTTATCAAACATCCAATTGTGTACACATCTTCGACATCCTCGACTGACATTATCGACAAACACACAATCCTCCACTTCTGCCAGGAGTCCATCGTGTATCTGGAGAAAAATCTCCTGTTTGGACAAGTGGGTTCCCCTTCACCCTGTCTTCTCGTCAAGAAAATTTGATCAATTGCATTGAGAGACCAGCTGACCAAATCCATAACTCAGAATTTGGAAGATATGCAAAGAGAGGCTCCAAAAAAGAAAGATAAGACACAGAGCTGAAGCAGGGCAGATATGGGAGGGTGCGGGAGACAGAGAAAAAGCGTCAAGTCAAGTTTATTTATATAGCGCTTTTCAACAACAAGGCACTCAAGGCGCTGTACATAAGGAAAAACATTACAATGATACAGACAAAAAAAAAACAACAGAGTTAATTAAAAAAAATAAAGAGGATAGAATGATTGATAAGAAAATGAAAGGAAAATTGGACTGAAAACATAATTAATATTGTTTAGATTCACAGTCAAAGGCCACTCTAAACAAATATGTTTTTAATATTGATTTAAAGGAACTTAGGGTTTCGGCGCTTTTACAGTTTTCTGGCAGTTTATTCAAGATTAGTGGAGCATAGAACTAAAGCTGCTTCTCCATGTTTGGTTCTGGTTCTGGATATGCAGAGTAGATTTGAGCCAGAAGACCTGAAAGGTCTGGGTGGTTGATACACTGACAAGTCTGTAATGTATTTTGGTGCTAAGCCATTCAGTGATTTATAGACTAACAGAAGTATTTTGAAGTCTATTCTCTCAGCTACATGGAGCCAGTGTAGGGACTTTAGAACTGGAATGATGTGCTCCACTTTCTTCTAGTGAGGGCACGGGCAACAGCGTTCTGGATCAACTTCAGCTGTCTGATCGACTTTTTAGGCAGACCTGTGAAGACACTGTTGCAGTAATCAATTCTACTAAAGATGAACGCATGAATTAGTTTTTTAAGGTCCTGTTGAGACATTAGTTCTTTAATACTGGAGATGTTCTTCAGGTGATAGAAGGCTGACCTTGTTACTGTCTTTATGTACCTCTGAAGGTTCAGGTCAGAGTCCATCACTACACCCAGGTTTTGAGCCTGACTGGTGGTTTCTAGGTGTATTAACTAAAACTGTCTGATAACTTTTAAACGCTCTTCCTTTGGTCCAAAGATTATTACTTCAGTTTTGTTTTGATTCAGCTGAAGAAAATTTTGGCACATCCAAGCATTGATTTCTTCTAAGCATTTACACAGCGCTTGAATGGGTTCATAGTCACCTTGTGACATCGTAACGTATAGCTGTGTGTCGTCTGCATAGTTATGATAACTTATGTCGTTGTTTATTAAAATCTGAGCATGTAGATATTGAATAAGAGGGGCCCTAAGATGGATCCTTGGGGAACGCCACATGTGATTTTTGTTTTCTCTGATGTAAAGTTACCTACTGACACAAAAAAGTTCCTGTCCTTCAAGTAGGATTTAAACCAATTGAGTGCTGTACCAGAAAGGCCGAGCCAGTTTTCCAGGTGCTCTAATAAAATGGAGTGATCAACACTGTCGAATGCTGCACTAAGGTCCAATAATACCAGCACTGTGGTTCTTCCACAGTCTGCATTTATACAGATGTCATTGAACACCTTGACAAGAACAATCTCTGTACTGTGGTGAGCAGGAAGCCTGACTGGAAGACATCAAAGCGGTTGGTCATTGTTAGGGAGTTGTTTAACTGTTGAAACACAGCTTTTTCAATAATCTTGCTGATGAAGGGGAGGTTTGATATAGGCCTGTAGTTTTGTAGTAGCAGCTTGTCCAAGATCCTCTTTTTCAATAGAGGTTTGATAATTGCTGTTTTCAGGACCTGGGGGAAAACACCTGACAAAAGGGATGTGTTTATTATTTATGTTAAATCAGATGTTATTACGGGCAAAGCTTTCTTAAGGAAAGCTGTGGGTAAAACATTGAGACGGCAGGAAGAAGTGCCTAGTTGGTGTACGATTTCTTCTAAGTTTTTGTAGTTTATTTGGTGAAATTGGGACATTTTGTCAAAATCAGCTCTAGTTGGAGACAACTTTGGTACTGGAGTTGATGTGGATGTGCTGACAGCTCCTCTGATCTTTTGGGTTTTTTCAGTAAAGAATTTAACAAATACATTGCAGGCCCTGGTAGAGTGGAGTTCAGATGCTACAGTTACAGGAGGGTTTGTTAACCTGTCTACCGTGGCAAATAATGCACAAGCATAGTTTGTTTTTGCTGATGATCTCAGAAAAGAAAGATTACCTTGCATTTTTCCGTTGTAGGTTATATCTGTACAGTCTCTCTTTATAGATTATAGATACTTCTGAGTGGTGGAGCACTTCTCCACAGAAACATTTTTTCCCCAGAAACGACTTTCACTTTAATTGGAGCAATTGAATCAATGATGTCTGAGATTTTAGAATCAAAGTTATCTACCAGCTCATCTACAGTATTACAGGGCAAAGTGGAGGTAGAACAGTAAATCTTGTTAAAGGTTTCAGCAGCACCGTCCTTAAAGATGCGTTTTCTTATAATGTCTCTTAGGCAAACTGAGCCATTGGAGATGATGCTTTCAAAAATAACAGAAAAGTGGTCAGATAGGGCAACATCAGTTACAGACACCTTGGAAATGTTTAGACCCTTAGTGATGATCAAGTCTAAAATATGTCCCTGTATGTGCGTTTGCTGTTTAACATGTTGAGTCAAATAAAAATTTCTAAGCATGTCACATAGATCAATTCCACTTCTGTCTTCAGGATTGTCCATGTGAATGTTGAAGTCTCCCACAATAATTAAACAGTCATAATCAACACATATCACAAATAAAAACTCATTAAAATCCCTGAAAAAGTTTGTTTTTGACTTAGGAGGCCTGTAAATATTCAAGAACATGGTTCTTTACCAGGCTCTTTACCAGGAGAGCCAAATATTCAGAAGAGTCAAATTTGCCCAGAAATACATTTTTACACTCTAATAAATCTTTAAACAAAGTGGCCACCCCTCCACCTTTTCTTCAAAGGGTCCGCTGAGAAACACCTTGATATTGAGACCTCCAACAATATTCAGAAGACGAGTGAAATCCTCCTTCAATCCTTCTAATTTTTTCTTAGCCACGTCATCCATGGTTCCACAGTGTATAAGGTTTTCTTGAGAAGGGCGCTTTTCTGTGATTGCAAGAATGTTTTCTGAGATTTCGGATACCACTTTACTGGTACCAATCATAACATCTGTGTTTTTCTTGTTGCAGAAGTTTTTAATCCCATCCACAGCTGTGTTGCCCAGTATTAGGGTTCTTGGTCCGGTAGGGTGCTTTTTCTCTGGCAATTTAGGAGAAGACTGTTTAGAATGAAGGTTGTTCTCAAACCCTTTATTGTTCTCAGAAGATGGATCATTTTCCTGGTTGTCATTCTGTAGTGGGGCAAATCTGTTTGGGAGGGGAATTCCATTATTTCCAGCTGTCTCACTCCTCTCAGTTGTTGTGACAGCAGCTCGCTGTCGAAGTCTCCTTTTCTCAGGGGAAACAGGGGCATTTATCTGTAATTCTGGCCATTCTAATTTATTTAATTGCTGAGATCTTCCAGTCAGTCGTCCACCTTGATTTTTTGGGCATGCGCCTAAAACATGCCAGGGGGGTCTGCCAGTAGGTTCATTCTCAGTGTTCTGATTGCTGTCTGAGTCGTTGCGCTGGCTGTCACTGTTTGGGATCACAGGCAGTTGAATCATCGCTCTGTCCTCCTCTAATGAGAGCAGAAAGCAAAGTTTTTTCAACTTAAATCCAGTCCAGTCTCAAACATAATTTTATTTGGGCATGGTAAAATATTGCACTCCTCTCAATGTTCAAAGAAAATGAATTCTCGACAGTGAAGTCTTTCTCACCAAGCGCTATTGAGGTTGCTTAGCATATGACAGTCTGGAAAAGTAAGTTTGAGCTACTATTATGGGCTCTGAATCATTTTTGACACTTGAGCTCGATAGAGGGTCACATACAGTTTTTATATCTGGCACTCCAATGCAATGGATGTGCTCTCCCTCAGTGATTATCAGTAGACTATGTGTCACCATTGGGGTGTCTATCTGTTAGATTGTGTAGTAGCGGGTGTCCATACTTAATCTAAGTGTGCTGTAGCTTTCTAATCAACCCAGTTATACCAGCTGCTCCACTATCAAACCCAGTGCCCCAGCTTCAGGTCATTTATGACAAACCTTGGGCCATTTATCCTTGTACTGTATGTCTATGAGCATTCTTATCCTATTGTAACAAAAGGGAAACATTAGAACTTATATTTATTTCACTATAGTATAAAAGGGAAAAACAGCTATGAGCATATTAATTAAGGTTATTCCAACAACCCCCCTGATGAGGTGTCATTTAAAGGCACCTCACTCATTTAGATTAGTGAGGTAGCAGGTACTCAGTGCCTAGGGTAGTGGACCACCTGCAACTGGGTACCCACCCCCCAAAACAATCATTCAACCCTGTATGTGTATGTTAAACCTATATATGACCAGAGAATCTCCTTCTAGCTGTCACGTGGTTCCTCCCCCCCCAAGGAGGAATACCATCTTTCCGTTAGAAAACCTGGTTGTGTCTAAGCAACAATTCGTACACCTAGTGGAGACAAGTCTAACCCCATCAAACCTATATGTGCATGAGTTAGAGAAGAGAGAAAGGACAACAGCCTGAAGCACAGCAGAAAATTCTGTCTAACATCATGTGAATCAGTTAATGTAGACCCTAAGTGTGGATTTTCTTCGTCCGTCTTGTCTGCCCCCTGTGCGACATTCATCCCCAATTGTCCTTTTGGCAGGTTCAGCTGCCTGAAAAGGTTAGTCTTAAAATGGAATATAGAATCATATGTTCATACCGGGCAGATTATGCCCAATTGTAGGTAATTATCAACTACTATTATCATTATCATTAAAGCAGGCCACATAGTGGCTTAATCAAATGGATCTTAGTCAAAAATATTTCATCATTATCAAAAACAATGTACCTGTTTAGCACAATTAGAAAACTTTTTACTTTAAAGCAGCCTCCATTTATTACTTAACACATGTCCTAAAAATCAACCTATGGAGAGGTGAACACATAACTAAAAATAACCTGCGAGGTCCTATTAATACTTTCATTCATGACATGTGCTTAACTAATTTCACTTAATCAATCTGTCATTAACTTATCTGATTATCTGTACAGCATTCATACCATTAAATCAAATATTCTGATTCCTATAATATCAACATTATTCATTAAGTCACAGAAATCACTGTAAAGGATATCGGGTTAGACGGCGGCCCCCCTTTTCACTTATGGGTTATCCTCTGTCAATCCAGTGAGCCTGATCACGGCCCCCTCTTTCTTACATCCTCGATTTGAGGAGCCCGACCCCTTAACTACAGGTCCTTCTCAAAATATTAGCATATTGTGATAAAGTTCATTATTTTCCATAATGTCATGATGAAAATTTAACATTCATATATTTTAGATTCATTGCACACTAACTGAAATATTTCAAGTCTTTTATTGTCTTAATACGGATGATTTTGGCATACAGCTCATGAAAACCCAAAATTCCTATCTCACAAAATTAGCATATCATTAAAAGGGTCTCTAAACGAGCTATGAACCTAATCATCTGAATCAACGAGTTAACTCTAAACACCTGCAAAAGATTCCCGAGGCCTTTAAAACTCCCAGCCTGGTTCATCACTCAAAACCCCAATCATGGGTAAGACTGCCGACCTGACTGCTGTCCAGAAGGCCACTATTGACACCCTTAAGCAAGAGGGTAAGACAAAGAAAGACATTTCTGAATGAATAGGCTGTTCCCAGAGTGCTGTATCAAGGCACCTCAGTGGGAAGTCTGTGGGAAGGAAAAAGTGTGGCAGAAAACGCTGCACAACGAGAAGAGGTGACCGGACCCTGAGGAAGATTGTGGAGAAGGGCCGATTTCAGACCTTGGGGGACTTGCGGAAGCAGTGGACTGAGTCTGGAGTAGAAACATCCAGAGCCACCGAGCACAGGCGTGTGCAGGAAATGGGCTACAGGTGCCGCATTCCCCAGGTCAAGCCACTTTTGAACCAGAAACAGCCGGAGAAGCGCCTGACCTGGGCTACAGAGAAGCAGCACTGGACTGTTGCTCAGTGGTCCAAAGTACTTTTTTCGGATGAAAGCAAATTCTGCATGTCATTCAGAAATCAAGCTGCCAGAGTCTGGAGGAAGACTGGGGAGAAGGAAATGCCAAAATGCCAGAAGTCCAGTGTCAAGTACCCACAGTCAGTGATGGTCTGGGGTGCCGTGTCAGCTGCTGGTGTTGGTCCACTGTGTTTTATCAAGGGCAAGGTCAATGCAGCTAGCTATCAGGAGATTTTGGAGCACTTCATGCTTCCATCTGCTGAAAAGCTTTATAGAGATGAAGATTTCATTTTTCAGCACGACCTGGCACCTGCTCACAGTGCCAAAACTACTGGTAAATGGTTTACTGACCATGGTATCACTGTGCTCAATTGACCTGCCAACTCTCCTGACCTGAACCCCATAGAGAATCTGTGGGATATTGTGAAGAGAACGTTGAGAGACTCAAGACCCAACACTCTGGATGAGCTAAAGGCCGCTATCGAAGCATCCTGGGCCTCCATAAGACCTGAGCAGTGCCACAGGCTGATTGCCTCCATGCCACGCCGCATTGAAGCAGTCATTTCTGCAAAAGGATTCCCGACCAAGTATTGAGTGCATAACTGTACATGATTATTTGAAGGTTGACGTTTTTTGTATTAAAAACACTTTTCTTTTGTTGGTGAAAATATCTTTATATTTATATGATGAAATATGCTAATTTTGTGAGATAGGAATTTTGGGTTTTCATGAGCTGTATGCCAAAATCATCCGAATTAAGACAATAAAAGACCTGAAATATTTCAGTTAGTGTGCAATGAATCAAAAATATATGAATGTTAAATTTTCATCATTACATTGTGGAAAATAACGAACTTTATCACAATATGCTAATATTTTGAGAAGGATCTGTATTTGCATCTGACAGGCGGTTGTCACTCTCGGACTCCCTGAGTTCATGAAGCCCATGGCTGTAGTTATGCACCTAAGGATGAGAGCCTGAAGGGTGTCATCCTCTTGTATCAGTTTATCTTTAACTATGTGTTGCATCTTATGTGATATCAACAGTTATGTTGTGTAAGCTGTAGCAGTGAGCGGTGCGGCAGGTAAGCAACAAGGGCAGATATATTTAATTAAGGCAGCAAAGAGATAATTAGAAAAAGCCACAGAATCGTACATCCATAACAATTCCCCTGTTGAGGTGGGAAAAACCCACCTCACATCTATCAATGTGTCTAGTGCATATGGACCTAAACTAGAAAATGGGAGGCAGTTCCTTCCGTCCGTCGCATAACTCCGTCCCCCAAACGGAGTGGACAAAAGTGGACATCAGTGTGCTCTGGCACCACATCCATTTGATATTCTCATAATCTTAAACTTCTGGTATCACTGGAACCAATCGCACGATCAATACACCTGAGGATGAGAGCTCGAATACACGTTGCACAACAGCATACACAACCTGCAATCACCACAACAGTCAATGAAGTGAATATACTCACCAGTAGGTTTCCCCATTTTTCAGACCACTTCTAAAACATTTTTGTGAATTGTTCATCGATTCCTGAATGTGATTTTAATTCAATGGATAGAGATTCCAATTCATTTAGGGCCTTCATTAGAGATCCATCAGGTCCTGTAATCGTTGGAAATAAAATAACAACAAGCCTCTCCACAAACATCAATCAACCATCTTTCTGTCTTTTTTTTTTTTTTTTGTAAGGTTAATATCCAAAGCTGTTCTATTTTGACAAGAATTATCTTCAACATCCTGTTTACACAGCGTTCAGCTGTCACTCCTGTTTTGCCTTGGTGTCATTTAAAAAGATTAGAATCGGTTCTAACAGGAAGCTGTTTGTATTCTAGCAGACATATCAAATTCAAAAACACATTTTCTGAAAGGTTCCCCCTGATGAAGTAGGCCAATTGGTGTCAGGGCACCCTGGAGGGAGAGGGAAACCAGGACACATCTTTCCTTTCCAGTCAATAGCAATTATTATTAATTATTAAAGCAATTATTCCCCATAAATCAGTTCTGTTCAGCAGCAAGTAAAGGTTCAAGGCCTTGTATCAAGTTAATTTACAATCTAAGTTGTAAACAACATCATCCATAAATAAATAACTCAGAAGCACACAGGAAGTTATCATTTCTATTCATGAAGTTATTTGAATTGATTAAATAGTTGAACACTCATTTAACCCTTCATGCAATTTATTCCACAATTTCCCACATTCACAGAAGTAAACATTTGTTTGTTCATTATTCACACAGTTTTACTTTAGAAATCCTTCTCCCCTCTGTAATTTTTTAATTTTGTGACCTTATTTCAAATTTATCGGGACATACACTTTCAAGCTTTAACCCAGCAAATATAATCTTTATTGTTTAATCTTTGTCACATTCCCTCTGTTGAAGTAACCCAGCCCACTTAAGATTTATGAAACAGGTTCCACATAATTGTATTTTAGAGAAAAACTAATGAAAAACAAAACTTGGTGCGCTCCAAAACGTTCATTAGTTGTCTGAACACAACTAAGAATCAAAACCCAAAACAAAAAATGCCTTCATTCATTCCTGTCATACTCTTCTCAACCACATGTTTTCAACCCTCAAACACAATCTTTGGATTCCTATTGTTCCTGAACCCCAGAGATCTCATGTTCTAAGTAATAATGTGTCAATGGACCCATTTGTCAGGCTGGTCCCAGCCACCTTTTCAGGCCTTCTTCACCTAGGAGAAAAGTATATGTTTAGGGTTATCGCTCACATCATCAGGCAATATAGTGGGACAACTCTTCATCACCTTTCCAGAGAAATCATGAGTATTGTGACAGGCAATGCCTGAAAATAAACAGTTTGATCATACAACCATCCCAGTACAACAAATGAACACAAACAACAAATCACAAACTTGGGTAGTGAAATCAGCATTTTTCTTTCTTTCGCCATCTTCATTTCACAACACAAATCAGATTTGTACATTGATATTTCCATTATTATTATATACAAAGAAGACAAAAATAAACGACATTGCAGTCTTCATGTGTAGCAGCTTATTAAGGAATAAAAGAAGATAAAAAGCAAACAGATTAGTTATAAACAGAATCATTCGGTTCGGAAAAAGGAAAGGATAGCCTACCTTTGTTGCACCTGTTGGTCTGACACAAACACTATGGATACTTGGCCTCTTGTTACCCTTTTTGCAGCATCAAGTAGTGAAAGCTGAAAGATTTATTTGTACTTCTGCCTACCTCAATAAATCTATTCATGCATAAATAGTGACTGTGCCATCTAAACATTATTAGTTAAGTTTTAGTTAAGTTTCAGTCCAACTTTCCTTTCATTTTCTTATCCATCCTTTTATTCTTACCTCTGTTATTTGATTTTGCATCACTGCAATGCTCCTCCTTATGTACAGCATCCTGAGTGCCTTGTTGCTGGAAAGCGCTATATAAATACATTTGACTTGACATAAATCGGTATGTACAATTCGCCTGGCATTTTATTGCTTTTAATTTCATCAATTAAATCAACTATCATTTAATGCAACTACCACTTTTGGTGAAAACCAAGTTTTAATATATAACATTAATTTGAATCTTGTCAGAAGGCAATGATAGATTTATTCTGTTCAAAGTATATAAAGTTAACACCTTTTTTCCTCCTGCTGAAAGTCTTAAATGAGTGAAAGTTTTTCCAAATTTAATTAATTGTTGTAAAGTTTTCGACAAATCATCCTTTGGAGTCAGATCAAATCTGAGCCTAACTGGTCGAATTAAAATCCCACATTTAAAATTGTTTGAAAGCCTGTTGCCTTAAATTTGTCACATTATCGTTCTGAGAATGTTTTTCCCTTCCAGCTCGTAAAAGAATTTTCCACAACTGGTGCTGCCAATTCTAGAACAAGCTGATTTTATTTATGGCCATGCCACAGAAACTAATCTTCATCCCCTCAAACTTTGAAATACTGCGTATTTAGCAATACTTAATCCAATTTAATTCACAATATGGCATGAGAAATACTGATCAGTTATCTTTTTGTGTTTTACACAAAGAATTAGGAAAATTAGATGTTTTGCATTTCAGTTCAACAGCTTGGAATACTTTGCCTCACTTACTTACTGTATCACTGTTATTCATATTTACTTTATTGTAAAACATCTTTCTCTTGCTTTCAGTAAGAATAAAGGTTCATTTATTCTGGACTTAATCCTCACAGAGATGTGCACATGAAATCTTTATGTGTATATACAGGGATTGGACAATGAAACTGAAACACCTGGTTTTAGACCACAATAATTTATTAGTATGGTGTAGGGCCTCCTTTTGCGGCCAATACAGCATCAATTCATCTTTGGAATGACATATTCAAGTCCTGCACATTGGTCAAAAGGATTTTAAGCCATTCTTCTTGCAGGATAGTGGCCAGGTCACTACGTGATACTGGTGGAGGAAAACGTTTCCTGACTCGCTCCTCCAAAACACCCCAAAGTGGCTCAATAATATTTAGATCTGGTGACTGTGCAGGCCATGGGAGATGTTCAACTTCACTTTCATGTTCATCAAACCAATCTTTCACCAGTCTTGTGATGTGTATTGGTGCATTGTCATCCTGATACACGGCACTGCCTTCAGGATACGATGTTTGAACCATTGGATGCACATGGTCCTCAAGAATGGTTCGGTAGTCCTTGGCAGTGATGTGCCCATCTAGCACAAGTATTGGGCCAAGGGAATGCCATGATATGGCAGCCCAAAGCATCACTGATCCACCCCATGCTTCACTCTGGGCATGCAACAGTCTGGGTGGTACGCTTCTTTGGGGCTTCTCCACACCGTAACTCTCCTGGATGTGGGGAAAACAGTAAAGGTGGACTCATCAGAGAACAATACATGTTTCACATTGTCCACAGCCCAAGATTTGCGCTCCTCGCACCATTGAAACCGACGTTTGGCATTGGCATGAGTGACCAAAGGTTTGGCTATAGCAGCCCGGCCGTGTATATTAACCCTGTGGAGCTCCCGACGACAGTTCTGGTGGAAACAGGAGAGTTGAGGTGCACATTTAATGCTGCCGTGATTTGGGCAGCCATGGTTTTATGTTTTTTGGATACAATCCGGGTTAGCACCCGAACATTCCTTTCAGACAGCTTCCTCTTGCGTCCACAGTTAATCCTGTTGGATGTGGTTCGTCGTTCTTGGTGGTATGCTGACATTACCCTGGATACCGTGGCTCTTGATACATCACCAAGACTTACTGTCTTGGTCACAGATGCACCAGCAAGACGTGCACCAACAATTTGTCCTCGTCTGAACTCTGGTATGTCACCCATAATGTTGTGTGCATTTCAATATTTTGAGCAAAACTGTGCTCTTACCCTGCTAATTGAACCTTCACACTCTGCTCTAACTGGTGCAATGTGCAATCAATGAAATCTGGCTACCAGGCTGGTCCAATTTTGCCATGAATCCTCCCACACTAAAATGACAGGTGTTTCAGTTTCAGTGTCCAACCCCTGTATATGTTTTATTTTGTGTCTTGTATGTGTGTCATGCAGTTGCTATGTTGGTGGTTGTGATTTTGGTTGTGTGTGACTATGTGGTTGTGAAAGTGTGTGTTTGTGTGTGTGTGTATTCTTGAGAATGTTGTGGGTATTCCTGTGTGATTTTTTCATATTTGTTTGATTCGTTTTACAGAACATCTTCTGTTCTGCAAGGACCCTGTCAAAAATGAGATGGTGCATCTCAAGGGGTTACCCTTGAAATAATCAGGTGTCAGTGCTGCCAATTATACCTTTTATTTCTTTCCGTACATAATATGTGTCATGATAGGGTTAAATAAAGTCAAAATCAGGTTGAAGGCCATTGGATCTGCCCAGCAAATGTTTCTGTTTGGCCCTGATAAAGCTGCTCTCTTGTAATCATCTGGTTTCATAACAATGTTTGTGGTATTCAGCAGCAAGATTAGAATGGCTCTGAATATTCTATTCTAATCTAGCCTTATTTAGATCTATCTATATTTTCTAATGCAGTAAGTCCTTATTATATTTAAGAGTGGGCTCACTAGTTTGTCTTAGTTCCTATTCTTCTAATTTGTGCTAATTTCATTAGTTCTAGTGCTTATTTTAATCTCTTTCCATACCTCGATTGGTCTCTTATGTGTAGTGTAGGCATCAAAAAGGATCAGAGTATTGTTTTCATTTAATTGTGAATGTAAGTATTAAATCTGAACCATAGATACCATTTTTTAAAACTCTTGTTCAATTATATTTAACTGTAACTGAGTCCTATGGAAACATCTCACTCCTCATCCGTTTAGAAGGCTTAATGAATTTGATGAACACAAAAGGTCTTATGTCTTATAATCTTAGTTTGTCTTGCCCAGTTTTATAAACACACTGTACAGTTTCCGTTTTAATCACACTTTGCATTTATTTCAAGTAACTAAGGTTTGTTTCATTTAGCTAAAGTTTTCTCCATTTAGTCCATCCAGTCCAGTAATTCTGTTAAGGTACATTTCATCTTGTGTTAAATTTGAGTCTAATTTGATCATTCTGACTGGAAAAAGTCAAACAATCTGTTAAAATCATGTTTTGAGGGGAGAGATTGTCCCTTTCTGGCACTTCCTTTCGTGTTATCAATCATAAATAACTGACCTAATATTACTATGGTACTGTTAGATCAGACCTACTGTTGTAGTCTAATTATTAATGTGATACCTTATTTAATAAATAACACTGAGTGTCAGATAGTTTAAAATGTTTTTACCTTTCAAGCAGGCGGTCCATGGTCAGGACTGCTTCTCCAGACCTAAAAACTCAAAATTCCAATTAGTTTCATATCAGAAAACAATTTAAATCTATCCTGCCACATATCCCCTAAATTTTTACATAACATGAAACAGACATTCATTTCACAAAAACAGACAGACAAAATGGACGAACATTGGCCACATAAAGTTTGATTACCCTGTAAATACAGCATTTTTAGAGTGGAACCAATTTGTGTCACTTAATGGTAAAAATTATTTCTTACCCTTTTCTGGTGACTCGACAATTATTTCTGTGTTACTTGTTAAAGCATCTTTGTGGGTGAAACTTGCTAATATTTCTCCTCCCTGTCTCCAAGCATTTCTCCTACAGAACAAGCAGGGACCTCATTTTCTAGTGACGTCTCTGTCATTCTCTCACTTCACACACACACATTCACACACTCTGGCCAACCAGGCGGTACAGCACCGTTTCCTGGTCCACATGAGAGCTTATTTCGTTATCTCTCAGACACCAAAGGTTATTCACAGTAGAGTTTATTCAGTGAGCTATGGTCTGTTAGCTTCGCATGTAGCAGTCAAGGTCCGTCAGTCTAATGTGTCCCCCGTCACTTCAGTCTGCTCACTGTTATGACTCACACATATCCACACTGGCCAATTGATGTTACACCTTTATCTTTATATAGCTGTTTCCTCAAAATAATAAAAAAGAGCGGGCGGCTTTTAAACCTTTTTCTTTAACAAGGTTAGAGAGGCCTTTTAAACTCGTATCACTCCCCCCGGCAGTATTTTTGACCGTTCTTATGGAATAGTCAGGACCCAACAACCTTACCCGGGTATGCGCATCTATATCCCTGCGTGTTTACTTTTCAGAATAAGAATCAGAATCACAAAAGCTTTATTGCCAAGTACGTTTTTGGACTTACAAGGAATTTGTTTTGGCGTAGTCGGTGCAATACAGTACAAATTAAACAGTATAAACATATCTACAATATAATATAAATATATGTGCACAGTTTTAAGTGAGTGAGAGTAAATATAGAGCAGTATAAGATGCAAGAGCAATACAACAGTGCAGGTGATCATTGTGCAAGTATGGCAGTGCAAGTAAAGCAGGAGTCCATGCTGAGCGTTAATGTAACGCATAGAGTTACAGGTTACAGGTGTCCTGTCAGCAAAAAAAGGGGGGGGTGTGGGGGAAAGGGAGAGTGTCAGGGTGGTTTCCGGGCTTTGTTAACCAGGCTGGTGGCAGATGGGAAAAAACTGTTCTTGTGGCGTGAGGTTTTGGTCCGGATGGACCGCAGCCTCCTGCCAGAGGGGAGAGTCTCAAAGAGTCTGTGACCAGGGTGGGAGGGATCAGCCAGAATCTTCCCTGCCGGCTTCAGGGTCCTGGAGGTGTACAGTTCCTGGAGCGACAGTAGACTGCAGCCAATCACCTTCTCAGCAGACCGAATGACACGCTGCAGCCTGCCCTTATCCTTGGCTGTAGCAGCGGCGTACCAGATGGTGATGGAGGAGGTGAGGATGGACTCAATGATGGCTGTGTAGTAGTGCACCATCATAGTCTTTGGCAGGTTGAATTTCTTCAGCTGCCGCAGGAAGAACATCCTCTGCTGGGCTTTCTTGATGAGGGAGCTGATGTTTGGCTTCCATTTGAGATCCTGGGAGATGATGGTTCCCAGGAAGCGGAAAGATTCCACAGTGTCAAATGTGGAGTCACAGAGGGTGATGGGGGCAGGTGGGGCTGGGTTCTGCCTGAAGTCCACAACCATCTCCACTGTCTTTAGAGCGTTGAGCTCAAGGTTGTTCTGGCTGTACCAGTCCAACAGATGGTCCACCTCCTATCTGTACGCGGACTCGTCACCATCAGTGATGAGTCCGATCAGGGTGGTGTCGTCCGCAAACTTCAGAAGCTTGACAGACTGGTGACTGGAGGTGCAGCTGTTGGTATACAGGGAGAAGAGCAGAGGACGACAAGAAGTGGGCAGCTTTTGAGATCTTTTAAGAAGATCAGGGAGGCCTTTTAAACTGTTGTGGAATTTTCTTACTTTGTCTTTATAAGTTTTATTCAAAGCATTAAACGTTTGAAGACCCTGACACTGAGGTTAGTCAGTGAAACAGAGCCACGAACACCATTTACACACAGTATTTATACCAGAACATGACAGTGTTATCTCAACTTGAAAGAGTCTGTGTTTTATGACCCTAGACCCTTCTCGGGTTCAGAGGTGACAAAGTTATCTAGGAACAAACCATCTGCTCTTCTCGAGACATCACCCTAACAAATGGGTTTTAACCATTAAACTTCTGATAATGGCTTTTACAGCCTCCTCCTCTAACACAGATGTTCAGAGGAGTGAGGTAACCTAAAGGTCATACACTTTGGAACACTTACTGCAAGAATTTCCATCACAAAACCCATACACTTCCCCTCGGTAGTATCTTTTGACCCTCCTTATGGGAAAAATCAGGACCCGACAAACCTCTAACCCGAGTATTAGCGTGCTTCATTCAGGGAGGTGGCTTTTATATTGTGTGCCAGGGAAACCGATCTTCCCTCGCATACAATAAAGGAACTTGAAACCTACACCCCTAGATTTTAACTGTCTTTTAGAAGATTGTACTGTTCTTCCCGCGCTGACACCGTTAAAATCACACCGCTTATCTACATGCTTTACGGTTCAACACATTCGCAACAATTATTCTGAACCATTTCTCTGCCTCCAAGAATTACAAAAACAGCTCACTCAGAACTAACAACACAGCCAGAGTGTTTTTACAGGAAAAACACAGGAGATTTTTAATAGGAATCTCCTTACCTGTTGCGGCAGCTGCTGTGATGTGTTGTCCTTCCGTGGCAACCCTATCCTATCCAAAAGTGGTTTCCGCTTCCGGGGCGCGGGCGGAAACACCAATTTGTCTGAGCTACTGCACCCTGTTGGTGGTCAGATGTCTTGGTGCTCCACCGGTACTTGGACCCCAGAAACAGTCACCACTTCTATCTAAAGACTCTTAAAGGAACGACTCTCAAACAGTTTCTAACTTTTAGCTCTTTTAATCTAAATTAAGGCAGAGGAATGATTACAGAGATCAGCGCTGAGGCTCCCGTCTCGGATCGTCGCAGTCTGTTAGAGGATGACAAAGAGCCCCGATAGAAGGTCACATACAGTTTTTATATCTGGCACTCCAATGCAATGGATGTGCTCTCCCTCAGTGATTATCAGTAGACTATGTGTTACTATTGGGGTGTCTATCTGTTAGATTGTGTAGTAGCGGGTGTCCATACTTAATCTAAGTGTGCTGTAGCTTTCTAATCAACCCAGTTATACCAGCTGCTCCACTGTCAAACCCAGTGCCACCGCTTCAGGTCATTTATGACAAACCTTGGGCCATTTATCCATGTACTGTGTGTCTATGAGCATTCTTATCCTATTGTAACAAAAGGGAAACATTAGAACTTATATTTATTTCACTATAATATAAAAAGGAAAAACAGCTATGAGCATATTAATTAAGGTTATTCCAACATAGTCCAGCAAGTAATCCTGTGTGAAATAGAAAACATTTTGTCTGTAGGAGGGATTTAGGAACACATTACCTTTGATCACAGCGGGAAACAGGGGAAATTACCATCTGGTAGTTGAGACAAAAAATGACAAGGAGGAATGTAACAGTCTGCTCTAACTAAGGAATCTCCCAAATTCCTGGCCCACGACTACAGTTGCACATATTATTTAGAAATGTAAGATCCATGGGACTGCAGCCAACCTCCCTGGACGTGTCCGCAAGAGGAAGATTGATGACAGAACAAAGACACGGATAATACGAACGGTAACAAAAGAGCCCAGAAAAACTTCTAAAGCGATTAAAGGTGAACTTCAAGCTCAAGGGACATTAGTGTCAGATCGCACCAACCAACGTTGTTTGAGGCAAAGTGGACTTAATGGGAGACAACCAAGGAGAACACCATTGTTGAAAACAAATCATAAAAAAGCCAGACTGGAATTTGCCAAACTACATGTTGACAAGCCACAAAGCTTCTGGGACAGATGAGACAAAAATTTTACTTTTTGGCAAGATACTGTACATCGGCTCTATGTTCGCAGATAGAAAAAAAAAAAGCAGATGAAGAAAAGAGCACTGTCCTTACTGTGAAAGATGGAGGAGGCTCTGTTATGTTCTGGGGCTGCTTTGCTGCATCTGGCACAGCGTGTCTTGAATCTGTGCAGGGTATAATGAAATCTCAAGACTATCAGGGGATTCTAGAGAGAAATGCGCTGCCCAGTGTCAGAAAGCTTGGTCTTAGTCGCAGGTCATGGGTCTTGCAACAGGATAATGACCCAAAACACACAGCTAAAAATGCCCAAGAATGGCTAAGAGGAAAACATTGGACTATTCTGAAGTGGCCTCTATGAGCCCTGACCTAAATCCTATTGAGCATCTTTGGAAGGAGCTGAAACATGCCGTCTGGAAAAGGCACCCTTCAAACCTGAGACAACTGGAGAAGTTTGCTCATAAGGAGTGGGCCCAAATACCTGCTGAGGGGTGCAGAAGTCTCATTGACCATTATAGGAATCATTTGATTGCAGTGATTGCCTCAAAAGGTTGTGCAAAAAAATATTAAGTTAAGGGTACCGCCATTTTTGTCCAGGCCTGTTTCATTAGTTTATTTTTTTAAATAATGTTGTTGAAGCATGTTTGAAAAGCAATGTCTGACTTTCATTTGTTTAGTTTCATAGAATTTTTATTCATCACCTTTGTCAGATTCAAGTTATTTCTGTTACCATTGTGGGTTTTTCTTTTATTAACCGAGGGGTACCAATAATTTTGTCCACATGTGTATCTCTAAATCTTTTGCATAGATCTTGAGCATGTATGTCAAAACCTCCCTCAATCCTGCAAATCCTTCTACCTCTCAATTGCTGAGGGACACTCTTCTTCAGGCTAGAAGGATGGTAGCTGCTATAATGTAAGAGTGTGTTCCAGTTTTCTGAAAACTTTGGCTTAAGAAAATCCAAATTGTTGACAAATACATCAAAAAAGGAGACTGATTCTTTGACATATTCAATTTAAGAATAGGCATATGGGAATTAAGGAGGTGTTTGAACTCTTTATGTTCCTCTACAGTACCAGAAAAAACAAAGAATAGGTCATCTATGTAGGATTGTTATGATAGATGTGATCATCTTCAAATTTAACCCATTACATTGTTGGGGTAATACGGTGCACATGCACTTCCCATGCTAACTCCTCGGTGCTGGAGGTAGAAAAAACTTTCATATTTAATATAGTTTTGGTTCAACATTAATTTGGACAAATCGGACAGGAAACCTGTGGAAGGTACAAGAGTAACTCTCATTCAGATAATATACTAATGCTTCTAAACTCTCTTTTTGGGGAACGTTAGTATATCAGAATCAGAATCAGCTTTATTGCCAAGTTCATACATACAAACAAGGAATTTGACTCCGGTACACTTTGCTCTTTGGTTTTGTTTTTGCATTACAGAATATACATATTTACAATGTACAATATACACATATAGACTGACTATATCCATTGTGCATAGTAGATCTGTATCACAAAGATCAACCATAAACAAAAAATGGTTTAGGAAATCTGTAGTGTCTTTAATATAAGAGGGAAGCTGGTGTACAAGTGACTTAATATGAAAATCATTGTATTTAGGAAAGGATTCAGTAAGAGACTGATTACCTGGAACTATGGAACAACCAGGAACAGGTTCTCATTTAGATTTATGTATTTTAGGAAGTGTATAAGAAAGGCCTTATAGGATGTTGTTGGCACAAAAAGTCATATTACTTTTTTGTAATATAACAATCCCCAAGAGCTTTATCTAAAAAGCTCTTTATCTCTTGTGCAAAATCTAATGTAGGATCCTAGGTCAAAGTCGTGTAAAATTATCTACGTTCAAGCTGTCTCAGAATCTCTTTCCTATAGGCTTCTATGTTCTGAATCATGATAGTGCCAACCTTTATCAGCTCTCTTTATGACAACAGAGTTGTCTTAGGATAAATTAATTAAGGCTTGACGTTCGTCTATAGATATGTTTGAAAATTCTTTGTCATGATCTGCCATGTTACTGTTTTGTGTTTGTTTATTTTTCACAGTCAGGTGTTTTTCTGTTCATCCAGGTCATTAGATTGTTTGTTAGTTGTTACTCCCTAGATTTGTCTGTCAGTCAGTCAGTCATTTTCTATACCGCTTCTTCCATAATGTGTCGCAGGGAAGCTGGTGCCTATCTCCAGCAGTCTATGGGCGGAAGGCGGGGTACAACCCTGAACAGGTCGCCAGGCCAAGGCAGGGCAACACACAAACAACCATGCACACACTCATTCACACACCTAAGGTCAATTTAGAGAAAGCTTTGGACTGTGGGAGGAAGCTGGAGTACCTGGTTAGAATCCACGCATGCACGGGGAAAACATGGAAACTCCATGCAGAAAGACCCCCGGCCGGGAGTCAAAGCTAGGACTTTCTTGCTGCAAGGCAACAGTGTGACCAACTGCGCCACCGTGCAGCCCTTTGTTTGTTTATGTTTTCCTATAGATGTGTTTTTCCCTTGGTTTTGTTATTTAGTCTAGTTTCCTTGCTTTTTGCTCAGTTCCTCATGTCCCTGCTTTCCCTCTGCTCATTAGTTTTATTAGACACATTACGGTATGATTTTATGAAGCATTTTTATTTTCTCAATCATATCTCCATCCCAATCCCCATAACAGTCAAATTTTTATATAAGCTTGTTGAGCTTTTTTATGTTGCATGCTCTGATGCTGCCTCCTCAAAGCACAGAATATCAGAAGAGACTGTGCTCTCCACAAAAGACTAATAGTAAATCTGAAGTATCTTACTACAAACAATGAAGGACCTAAACTTCCTGAAGTAATACAGTGTGCTCTGTCTTTTCTTGCAAACAGCTTTAGTGTCATTTCTCCAGTCCAGTCTGTTGTCCAGGTGAACAGTGAGAGATTTATATTCTTCCACCACCTCCACCTCTTTTCCCATGATAGAAATAGAGTTTTGCATATTCTTGTTTCTCCTCAACTGTACAATCTAAGTTTTAGAACTTACAGTAGGTGAGCGTATTAACCTAAAAAGGAGTTGTTCCCAGTGAAATGTAATATCTATTCCAAATATAATCACTAGCTCTGTAAAAATCTTCTGCCAAAAAGTTTTAATTTTTGGAGAACTCTAAAACATGTGATAATGATTTGCTTTCTGGGAACAACACAACCTTCAACATCCAGGAGAATCCCTTTGGTGACTTTGCTGAACCAGTGTAATAAAATACCTAATTCCACCCAAATGTTCTCCATAAGTTTGAGCATGATATCCTCCAATGAAACCCACAAAGCTTCTTCCAGGTGTTTTCTAAAAGACAGGTGTTGGATTCCCTGTCCCATTCATGTTTTATGTAATTGGTATGTATTCTTTTTATCTCTTGAAGTCCTCTATATAGTTTAGAGATCACTTTATGTCTGCAGTCTGTCTTATAGGCACTAATAAATATTTTAATACACCATTTTCAAATGCTTTTTGATATTTTGGCATAGAACTATATAGGTCATTCCTGTAGAAATCTAAAAAAATCCCTATCATTGAGACCATGCAATTTCTCAACATCTGAAAACACTTTAGTGTTGTCTAATTAAAGAATGTACAATGAGGATAAACCCAAGTCATGCCACCTGCTATAGTTAGCATCCGTGTTAATTGGGGCAAAACCCAAATCTAAACAGCACCATTTTAGAATCTTTACTTCCTCTATCATATAATTTTGAGTTATAACATTCAACCATATTTTCAACGACAATTGATCCCCTTGTTTCCTATTTCCATTAGTCATTTGATTAATCTTTTGTCACCTGATCTATCTTGAATTGGCACCTTCCCACATCATATATATATATATATATATATATATATATATATATATATATATATATATATATATATATATATATATATATATATATATATATATATATATATATATATACAGGTCCTTCTCAAAATATTAGCATATTGTGATAAAGTTAATTATTTTTCATAATGTCATGATGAAAATTTTACATTCATATATTTTAGATTCATTGCACACTAACTGAAATATTTCAGGTCTTTTATTGTCTTAATACAGATGATTTTGGCATACAGCTCATGAAAACCCAAAATTCCTATCTCACAAAATTAGCATATTTCATCCGACCAATAAAAGAAAAGTGTTTTTAATACAAAAAACAGTCATTTTCTACCGCTTATTCCATGGTGGGTCGCGGGGAAGCTGGTGCCTATCACCAGCAGTCTATGGGCGAGAGGCAGGGTACACCCTGGACAAGTTGCCAGTCCATCGCAGGGCAACGCACAAACAACCATGCACACACTCATTCATACACCTAAGGGCAATTTAGAGTGACCAATTAACCTAACAGGCATGTCTTTGGATTGTGGGAGGAAGCCAGAGTACCCGGTGAGAACCCACGCATGCACGGGGAGAACATGCAAACTCCATGCAGAAAGACCCCAGGCTGGGAATCAAACCCAGGACCTTCTTGCTGCAAGGCAACAGTGCTACCAACTGCGCCACCGTGCAACATCAACCTTCAAATAATCATGTACAGTTATGCACTCAATACTTGGTCGGGAATCCTTTTGCAGAAATGACTGCTTCAATGTGGCGTGGCATGGAGGCAATCAGCCTGTGGCACTGCTGAGGTCTAATGGAGGCCCAGGATGCTTCGATAGCAGCCTTTAGCTCATCCAGAGTGTTGGGTCTTGAGTCTCTCAACGTTCTCTTCACAATATCCCACAGATTCCCTATGGGGTTCAGGTCAGGAGAGTTGGCAGGCCAATTGAGCACAATGATACTATGGTCAGTAAACCATTTACCAGTGGTTTTGGCACTGTGAGCAGGTGCCAGGTCGTGCTGAAAAATGAAATCTTCATCTCCATAAAGCTTTTCAGCAGATGGAAGCATGAAGTGCTCCAAAATCTCCTGATAGCTAGCTGCATTGACCCTGCCCTTGATAAAACACAGTGGACCAACACCAGCAGCTGGCACAGCACCCCAGACCATCACTGACTGTGGGTACTTGACACTGGACTTCTGGCATTTTGGCATTTCCTTCTCCCCAGTCTTCCTCCAGACTCTGGTACCTTGATTTCCGAATGACATGCAGAATTTGCTTTCATCCGAAAAAAGTACTTTGGACCACTGAGCAACAATCCAGTGCTGCTTCTCTGTAGCCCAGGTCAGGCGCTTCTGCCGCTGTTTCTGGTTCAAAAGTGGTTTGACCTGGGGAATGCGGCACCTGTAGCCCATTTCCTGCACACGCCTGTGCACGGTGGCTCTGGATGTTTCTACTCCAGACTCAGTCCACTGCTTCCGCAGGTCCCCCAAGGTCTGGAATCGGCCCTTCTCCACAATCTTCCTCGGGGTCCGGTCACCTCTTCTCGTTGTGCAGCGTTTTCTGCCACAGTTTTTCCTTCCCACTGACTTCCCACAGAGGTGCCTTGATACAGCACTCTGGGAACAGCCTATTCGTTCAGAAATTTCTTTCTGTGTCTTACTCTCTTGCTTGAGGGTGTCAATAGTGGCCTTCTGGACAGCAGTCAGGTCGGCAGTCTTACCCATGATTGGGGTTTTGAGTGATGAACCAGGCTGGGAGTTTTAAAGGCCTCAGGAATCTTTTGCAGGTGTTTAGAGTTAACTCGTTGATTCAGATGATTAGGTTCATAGCTCATTTAGAGACCCTTTTAATGATATGCTAATTTTGTGAGATAGGAATTTTGGGTTTTCATGAGCTGTATGCCAAAATCATCCGTATTAAGACAATAAAAGACCTGAAATATTTCAGTTAGTGTGCAATGAATCTAAAATATATGAATGTTAAACTTTCATCGTGACATTATGGAAAATAATGAACTTTATCACAATATGCTAATATTTTGAGAAGGACCTGTATATATATATATATATATATATATATATATATATATATATATATATATATATATATAAAAATATATATATATATATTTAGGGATTGAAAACTAACAACCTTTCTGGGTAAATATTCTTCAGCAGCAAGCACTTGTCCTAAGCTGTTAGCAGTTAAAGCTAACAAAGGAAGCTGATAGCTTAGCACCAGAATCAAACACACACCTTTAAAAATACCCTTAATAAAAGGGTTAAAATGCATAGCGCGTACGGCGCGTTATGATCAATCTTCTATGTTTAAAATCACCCTTCAAGTAAAGTTTGTCTTAACTTTAAAAACACACAAACAAAGAACACAAAACTGAACACGTGTGCTGCAGATAAGTCTGCGAGCACTAAGATAGCTGAGTTCAAAACAAACAAAACCAAACTTCATAAAATGAAAAACGTTTAGATCATTTCAATCTAACTCCTTCTCAATTATTCTGCCCAAACTTAACCTCTTATGAACGTGTTGAGGAGTTTTCCGGGCAACGATGAAATTTGAATAAACGTCCACAGTCAACAAGCGGTTAGCTTCCAGCTAACCTCCATAGCTGTGGATGAAGTACGGCTCGCTGTGTCCATCAGCCAACTGCACATTACCGTAACCACGGTGATGCGGGCCGTTGTCCTTCCTTCAGACTCGGCTTCGTAGAGACCGCGTCTGTTAGGTTTAAACCCCAACACTCATTACAACATCTGCACAAAGAAAGACACAGAGAAGTTAGTTTGTTTTAACTTGCAAGGAGAGTGTCCCGGAGACTGTCTCAGTTACAATCCTCCAAACACACTCTGAAGACAGTCTCCGCTCTTCATGCTTTTATTAGAAAAGGAACGCCCTAGTTACATGAGGTTTCAACTGCTGAGGGAGTTTATCTTTATGTGAAAACAGACTGTTCTCACATCCTGTGCTCATGTTGCAACATCATATTCCTCTATGCATATAAGGCGATAACAACCATTCTCAATCAGTAATATAAACAGCACATCTAGATAGTAAATAAGTAATGTAGAATGAAAACTGAATAATGTATGTACATTTATCTAACATTTCCCTCCTGTTTATTCAGTTTAGCATTATATCAATTTTAAACATCATTCAGTGACCACTTCTTTTCAGATTTTCAGTCATGAAATCATTGCAATGTATAAAAAGTTACACTCAGAGGACCTCCCTAATAACCATCAGGGTCTGGATACAAGTCTGGAAAATGCAGAGACGTCTCTTCATTGCTTGTCTCATCAGGGTCTTCATCTGAGTCCTCGTCTGGTCTTATAAGGGCATACATCTCCGAGAGCTCTGTTTTAACTGGTTGTATAGCAGAGGTGATTATTCGAGAACACAAGGCTCTTATACAAGGAATACAACAACATCCACATAAGGTGAGAATAGCTGCAAACACAGCAATAGACGTTAATATAGAAAACACTAGTTGTTTATATTTTCCAAACATTTCCCCAAAACCATCCCACATTGAGGTGTCAACTCCAGAATGGTCTTTCATTTTGTCGTTGAGTGATCTAAGGCCTTCCAACGCTTTAGTCAGGCTTCCATCAGCTGCGGTGTTATTTGGTATAAAAGTGCAACACTGACCACCAAATATGGAACAAACACCTCCATTCTCAGCTAAGAGCATGTCAACGGCAATTCTATTTTGGAAAGCCATAAGTGAGGTAGCTGACAGTTGTTCATGGATAGCGGAGAAACCTTCTTCAGTTTTGTTTCCTAATCTCTGCACATTATAATGGATGTAGTTGATTCTGTCTACATTTTTATTGATTGTACACCACCAACATATGGTGGATTCAAAGCCTGCTGCTACTTGATCTGCTAATTTATATTCATCAGGGACCCCTCTTGGTATTCCTATGCTGTCTATGTAAGTAGGGTCATCTTGATTGTTTCATACCACTACAATCTAGATACCAGTCATACCCATCCCAGCTGTTTGCCCCATAGCCCCCTATTTACAAGTTTCGATCAAAAGTGAACACAGTCTGTGTTCTGTTAGTTTGATAGCAGAAATACAGTTCTTTTGTTCTACTGCTATCCCCATCTGTAGTTTTACAGGGGTTTTTTAATATTTCATGTTGGATTCTGGATCGATTAGGATTATAGTACCCTACTCTTCTTTTTTGCATTTTGTGATTTCTTTCCCATATTAACAGGGCACTTACAACTATGATTGAGATGATGCTCCCTATTATCAATATCTTTTTGTGTGTAGGGGTGAACATCTTTCTGTAGATTGGAGCCCTTCCTAAAAACCTGTAGCAGAGCTGTGGACAATCTTCACCGGTTTGAGACAACTGCAAACTATAATTGCAGCCCCCTTTGTAGCCGGACTACCTCTGAAGGTCAGATGAAGAGCTACAATGCTACAACAGATACCACAATGCTATTACTACAACACAAACAATGATAGTTAGGGTAAACACTGCTATTGAGAAATTTATTTTAGTCATGTTCTATTATTCTTTTACAATGTGTTAGATGGATCCATGAGTTCCTTTCTGCAATCTTAATCGCAGTTCCAGTAGTCAACAACACCTGATAGGGCCCTTCCCACTTAGGTGAATGCCAATACTTCTTCTTTATGCTTTTTATCAGGACCCAGTCACCTGGTTCAACTAACGGTATTCCCTGCGTAGACACAGAAGTTTCATCATCATTAGTTTTCTCATTGTTTTGCTGTCTTTGTTGTAACATCTTTCTCATATAATCTGCCAGTGTGCTTTCATCATCTGTTTCCCACATATTTTTAAAATATGGCAGTCTGTAAGGTCTCCCAAACACAGTTTCATATGGTGTTAATCCATCTGAGCTAGTTATGTTGATATAGAGTTTTACTAAATCCATGCATTTAGTCCATGGTCTTCCAGTTTCTTCCATGCATTTTCTTAACCTGTTCTTTATAGTCCCATTCATTCTTTCTACTAGACCAGCGCTTTGTGGATGATAAGCACAGTGGTGTTTTAGGTCTATGTGGAAGGCTTGTCCTATTTTGTTAATGATTTGATTAACAAAGTGTGTACCGTTGTCACTATAGATTTTCTCTGGAATACCATACCTTGGTATTATGTCTTTGCATAAGGCTTTTGCCACTGTTAATGCATCTGGTGTTTTTGTTGGAAATAGTTCTATCCATTTTGAGAATGGATCTATTATTACTAAACAATACTTTTTCCCTTCGCTGTTGTTTAGTTCTATGAAATCCATGTGGATATGTTGAAAAGAGTATTTGGCCTTGGGAAATTGTCCCCTTTTTGGCCTTAAGTTCCCTTGGGCATTGTGTTTTGCACATACTAAGCAGCTTCTACAAAACTTTTTTGAGTAGGAGTTGAATCCATAGGTTGTGTATACTTGGTTTACCAATCCTGTCATCCCTCCTGTTGAGACATGTGACTTACCATGACTCAATATTGCTGCCCATTTGTATAGGTTTTTTGGTAGGATTTGGTAGGATTCTCTCTTCCATTATTGTCCTTCCTCCTGAACTTAATTGATGACCCAAACACTTTACTGTTTCTTTGCAAAATTGCAACTTGCTTTTGCTTACTTTATGGCCTTCTCCTGCTAGATGTGTTAGGAGAGCTAAAGTGTCCTGTTTACATGCTTCTTCTATTTCTGATGCCACCAGTATGTCATCTACATATGTTAATAGTTGACTGTTTTGTGGAGGCTCGAAGGTGGACAGACTGGAGGTCAAAACTTGAGAGTAGATTGTTGGACTCTCACAATATCCCTGAGGTAACCTTGTGTAGGTGTACCTTTTTCCTTTAAATGTGAAAGCAAACCAGTACTGACTGTCTTTATGCAGTGGCACAGAGAAAAATGCATTGCTTATGTCCACTACAGTGAAAAACGTAGCTTTTGGGTTCAGAGAATTCAACAGTGTGTGTGGATCTGCTACACACGGCGATCTTTGAATGACTGCGTTATTAACTGCTTGTAAATCCTGAACCATCCTCCACCCTACAGATGGAGGTGCCTTTTTTACAGGGAATATAGGAGTGTTACAGGGTGACTCAGCACATTCAATCAACACTCCTGCCTTTTTCAAATCTGTAATAACTGGTTCAATTCCTATCATTGCATCAGGTTTTAGCGGGTATTGTTTCACTCTAGGCCTGTATTCTGTTTTGGGTCTTATTACAACAGGAAGCGCTGTTTTGACTAGGCCAACATCTGTTGGCCCTTGAGACCATAGTTTTTCAGGAACCAGCTTCAACAGTTCCTCTTGTTCCTTAGTAAAGAAGATATGTCACTTTTCCTTTTTGTCTAGATGCACTCCGGATTGGACAGTCACTGTCCAAAACAATGCCTTTTTTGTCATCAGGGTTGATTGACTGTACCAGGTGTTTACACCTGTTGCAACCCAATCTCTTGCTCTTTCACCACTGTTTACTAATTGGCCCAAGTTTTTCCACTCTTCAGTTGTCTCTTTACACAGTGAGATATGAGGTTCTGAGTATTGTCTAAACAACCTTTTGACTGTATCTGGCAGTATTACTGCAGCTGCGGCATTTGCCGTCACGTCTGAGTACACATATGACACTGTTATTTTTACTGGAGTGATTTTGTCAAATTCGCTTTGTATTTTGTGTCTGGTTTGTTTGTGTACCACATTGTAACATGTAGGTCATCAGGTGACATTACATCCTGAGGGTTTTGTATGGAATTTTTTCCCTCATCTACGAGAAATGACCCCGTGGAAGTTGGTGCTTTATTTGGGATGTCCAATGTATAGTAATAGTTTGGGCTTCCCACTCCCTGCATTACATATACATTTTCAGGCCTTTCCCTAGCTATTTTGAATCCATCAGGAGTTGGCAATATGATTAGTTGTAAGGCGACCATTGCATCTCTACCTAATAGATTTACTGGACATTCTGGCAATATCAGTACCGAACGTTGGCATGTTTTTCCTTCCGGGTCTCTGAGCCATATGGGTTCAGTCTCAGTAACCCTTTTTGTCACTCCTTGGGCTGCTCTGACCACAGCATAATTTCCACTAGGCTTTGCATGTGGTAGTGGCTCTCTGAGGGTGGTTCTACATGCTCCAGAATCACAAAGGAACGTGATAGGTGTGCCTTGTACTATCAATGTTATTTCTGGTCTAGTTTTTCTACATAGAACAGTTCTTCCAGATTTAATATATTTTCTCCCTCCTTAGTCAAAAGTACCCTTTCTGTCATTTCACCAAGGGGTTGTCTGCTCAGTTTCCCCTGCGGCTCTGGTGCTAGTCACGCACTATAGTTTTATTGGGCAGAGCTACTTTGGCAGTCTCTAGCCATATGTCCCTCTTTTCCACAGGACCAGCATGCTCTTGGATTTTGTGCTCCAAAATGTCCTTTGCCTCTACCTCTTCCTCGACCTCTACCACGCCCCCTGCCTCGTGTTTGTTGATAATAAACTGCATTATCAAAACAGGCTGTCTCTTCCTCGTGGTAGAACACTGTGTCTTTTTGTTTGGTCTTTTTACTTTTTATAACTTTTTCTGCATGCAGGGCATGGTTGATGTAATCCTGTAATAAGCCTCCACTCATTCCTATGTAATGGCGGTTTACCCAGCCATGTATTTCAGGTGACGAACCTGAATGGAGTGCATTTTTTAACTGTTGTTGGAAGGCACTGTTTGCATCTTCACTTGGTTCTAGACCACTGTGAACCTTGAACACCGTTCCCATTCTTGCTCTATATTCATCAAATGGTTCATCTGGTTTCTGTCGGCACCTTCCTATTTCAATGTAATTTGCTCTCTTTTTATATTTAGCTTTAATTCTTTCCAATAGGGGGTTCACATGTTCTGTCAGATCATTACTGTCAGCAACTCGGTTGGTACCATCTGCTTGAGTAGGCGTATAAGTTCCTTTAACATGAAACCAGTCAGGGCCTAACTTGCACATCCACACCTGTTGTACTTCTGCTCCGTTCAGGTGATAAGAACGTCTAAGGTCTTCCATTTGTTTCAAACATTCCTCAACATCTTCTCTAGGGTGGGGAATGCCCTCTACTGCCTTTTTAATATCATCTTGTGTCCATGTTCGATATACCCTTATTACAGCCGGATCATCCTGTCCTGATCGTGGATTTGGAAGTTCTATCAGAGGGAAAGTCTGTACTTCAAGTCCCTCTTCCTTAAAACTTAGTAACTTTTGAGGTTCCCTGGGAGGGCTTAACACACTATTAAAGTCCCCAGATAGGGTTGTTGACGAGCTTCCTACTACGCCGTGTTTCCGTAATTTATGCTTACTTCCTATATCTTTTGATGTATATTTAGGTGGTTTTTCGGGAAATGGGGCGGCAGGGGGAGCCGTAGGCTCAGTTATTTCATCTTCCCCAGCCGCCTCTTCATCTTGTTGGGCTAATTGTTGCTGTAAGGCTGCATAAGGACCTGAATATTCATCATCTTCCTTTCGGTGAAACATTATTTTTTTTCTTTTTCTTTACCTGCCTGTTCTCTTTCTTTTTCCTCTTTTTTGCTATTTTACACCATACAGTTGTCTGTGCATAACCTTCTCTTTTCATTTGTTTTTCATTTTGTTTACATTTGTTAGCTATTTTACCTTGTAAGTCTTTTAAGGCAGCCGTGGATAACTTTCCATTAAAGTTATAATGTTTTACCCAGTAACATAATGGTTCCACAGCTGTTGGTTCTTCCTTTTCTACTACTTTCCAATCTTTGCATGATAAATTATCAAGTAACTTTTGTTTTTCTTTACTTTGTCCCTTACCCATTTTTAGGCGACTTTTAGTTCCAGTATGGTTTTAACACCTGGTGTGTTCTAAATACTGGAAATACCTTTTAAACAAGATGGTGATCAACTAACCTGTTGCGGTACATGCATCCGCAACGGCTCACCATTTGTTCCTTGTTTAATTTATATGAAAAACAGTCACCTAGTGGTGGCTATTTTTCCACTCTCACACTCACTCGCTCCTTTTATTAGTTTCCTAACAGAGGACTCCGCCGTCCTTAATGTAGAATTTAATTAGTCTATTTCAACTAAGGGAGTCTACCCTCCTGCGGAATTTAACTGTATTCTTCTCTTGTACCTGATAGTGTCTAGAATTGTCAGGGTTTTACTATTTTATTCTTTTGTCATTCATCCCTCTTTTTAATCATAAGATTTACTCACACTTCTCTGCGTCTTTGGAGTTCCGTCAACCCTTGGATCCCAGCCTGCCAGGGAGGACCAGTCCCGGAAAAGGTCTTTTTACCGTGGCCACGGAGTTTTACCTGGATCTCTCTCACCCGCTGGGATCGTCAGGTATCTTGGACTCCGGCTCGAAGGACCATTTAAATGTTAGGTTTAAACCCCAACACTTATTACAACATCTGCACAAAGAAAGACACAGAGAAGTTAGTTTGTTTTAACTTGCAAGGAGAGTGTCCCGGAGACTGTCTCAGTTACAATCCTCCAAACACACTCTGAAGACAGTCTCCGCTCTTCATGCTTTTATTAGAAAAGGAACGCCCTAGTTACATGAGGTTTCAACTGCTGAGGGAGTTTATCTTTATGTGAAAACAGACTGTTCTCACATCCTGTGCTCATGTTGCAACATCATATTCCTCTATGCATATAAGGAGATAACAACCATTCTCAATCAGTAATATAAACAGCACATCTAGATAGTAAATAAGTAATGTAGAATGAAAACTGAATAATGTATGTACATTTATCTAACAGCGTCTCTGCAAGGAACTCTGGAACACAGTTTGCTTCTGCAGGCCTCAGAGAGAAAGTCCCTCCGGTCCCTCTGGAGGCCATGTGGAAGATGCACGATGTAGCAAGAGCGGTGGTTTTATTTGGGCATTGACGTCACAGGAAGTCCGCGGTTATCCCGTTTCCTCCTTCTGAAGTTGTACTGGAAGTTGGTTAAATGCAATTTATTTTGAAAATTCCAGAAAAGTTTGTACCGGAGTTTTAATGTTGAAATCCATGGCTGTGGTCCCAACAGCCATATGGCTTCATCAATAGAAAGCGTATCACCGAGTAATTTAATGAAGCAGGTTAAATATGTTTCTGCTTAGCGGAGGAAATCTGACCATGTGGCTGCTCCACCTCCTTAGTAGCAACTAATTACCTTTAAAGTTACTAAATAGTTACATTTATTGTTTATTTGTTTGATGTTACTACTTACAAATATTTTATTTTCTTCATTAAATGTACGGAGACTAAGAAACTGAAATGAATAGCTATTTTTCCTTTTAGCAAAGGGCAAAAATTGGGTGCATTTTTCTTTAAAAGACACACTCAAACAACTCAGATAAAAAGCTCTGGTGTCAGCAGTGTGGAGGCAAAATTTTACATAGTCATGGGTCAAATCAATCTGCAGGTACAGCAACATGCTTCAATCGATGTCAGGGGGAAATACCCATGATAACAAATTCTGATGGCCTCTGGGTAGCATGTGTTCTTGTCTCTGACAATGTTCCTTTTGATATCAATCAATATTTATGGTTATAATAAAGAGCAAAAAACAAGAATCCACTGAATCAGATTACAAACGTTTTCAAGAAATTAGTATTCAACAGAAGACATACTAATGGAAGGAATTCTTAACCTAAACCCTGATAATTGGTGTGGCAGATAGCCAACTAGATATAATCATGGTCATCCAAAATATATAATAGAAGAGTTTATAAACCACCACATGCTAATTGATATTTTGTTAAAAGTCACATTGGACATAAAAGGGGACAATAGCCTATAATCATCCGTGCAAAAATGGTAATTTCTGACGTTTTCTGTTAGAAAACAGTCACTATTTTCTAACAAAAACCTAACAAGACACAATAAAATGGAATAAATTCTAATTAAGATTTGAGTTTTGGATTTTTGTTCTTTATATTCTCAGCGGTACCATTTTAGTTCATCCCACTGTTTACTTTCCTGGACTCCTGTACATTTAGAGTTCTGTTAGATTCCTTCCAGTGTTTGTGTTCCTGTTCAAATGGGTTAATTAGCCTCCCTCCTTTTAGATGCTTTGCATTCTCCTTGCATTCAGTGTTTGCCTGCCCATTCAATGCCCATCCTATCGCCCATGTCCTTTATTCACCTTGGTAAGTTGTTTCAGTTTTGTTATTAAATACTCTAACTTACCATGGGGCTTCCATGCTCTTTTCTGCTCGTTGGTCCTGAAAGACCCCTATGTCTTTGACAAAGAGTCTTTCTTATTATAATAAGGTAAACTGTAATGAAGAAGATAGAGGAAAAATTATAAAACATAATTAGAATAAGATGAACTTTCTCTTGAAAAAGCACAAGGTGCATACATACAGCCTAGAGCTAATGGATCAAAGAAGGGTAGACAATGTTTTTCATATTTTTGTTGATTTAGAAAAACAAAGCCAGGTAAAATATTAACTTTGAACTCTTTAAATCAGTGACATGGAATGCAATGTCCCTGTAAGAGAATTCAAACTCCTAAAGAAGGGTGAACCTTTTCCAGCAGTATGTATGGATGGCAAACACCAGACAGTGAGCACACAGCAAACACAAGTCTTATTTTTTATTTTTTAATCAATCCATAACATAATCCCAAAGATTAGAGATTCTTTAAGAGACTAATGAGAGGAAGACTAAAACATGGCAGAATTTGGTAATGCCAAGTTGTTACTTTTTGACACCATGAATCAGTGTATAATTTCTAGTGAATTCATGAATCAAATGATTATCTATTCTAATATTGTAATATAATTGAAAATCTTTGGTAATCAGTTAATGAATGGTTGCACCATTACAAAATTATTATGCATAAATGCAGCTTCATACTTAAATGCCGCATTATTAAACACAGAACACACAAACTGAGCACATGCGCTGAGCAGATAATCTGCAAGCACTAAGATGGCTGAGTTTCAACACAAACAAAACCAAATGTCATAAAACAAAAAAATTTGTAGATTATTTCATTCTAAACTACTTCTCTCTTCCCAAAACACTACCTCTTACATGAACCATGCTGAGGAAAAGTTGTCCTGGCGTCGAAGTTGAAGAAAGCATCCACAGTGAACAAAGTGTTAACTGCAGCTAACCTCCGTAGCTGTGGGTGTGGGGGGCTCGTTCTGTCGGCTGGCCAAACTGCACGTTACTGCTGTAACCACGGCGATGCGGTCCCGTTGTCCTTCCTTCAGACAGGGAAAAACTGCTCCACTTGGCGTCGTAGAGACAGGGTCTCTGCTGGAAACTCTCTGGAACACAGTTTGCTTCTGTAGACCTCAGAGAGAAAGTCAAGCCACGCTTGTACCTTAATTACCCCCGTTCACGTTTGAATACCGGATACACAAACAGCAATTCATTCCTACTTAACTTAGTGCATATGATTGCGTGATTGTATGACACTCTTGGATCCAGTTTGAAGAGTTATGTCTGTTTGCCTGCAAAGAGACATTAGCGTGCTGTGTCCCTCCGTCCAGTTCCTCTGGGGACCTGCATGGAAGAGGTCAGCTTGTTGCAAAAGTGGGGTTTTTATTCGGACGGTGACGTCACGGGAAGTCCGCTGTTACCGCGTTTCTGGGACATCATACTAATAAATTATTGTGGTCTAAAACCAGGTGTTTCAGTTTCATTGTCCAACCCCTGTAGATCACTGCTGTGATATTTGTGTTACAGTTGCCTCAACAATGTAGCAGAAGTACCGATGTGTTTGGTACATGACAAATAAGTAAGTTTAAAAAAAAATCAAAAACCTATGGCTGCCTGGTTTAGCAGTTGATCAGATTATGTATGATACAGTAGTGTTAAATGCATTGTAACACAATGTTGGAACATTATTTTCCCATGGTATCAATCCTAAGCCGTTAAAGCTAAAAGGCTGATACACAGGAAAAGTCATATTTCTCAACAGCGTCCAACAGTTCCAAATCCAGCATGTTGCATGGGAAACAGGTTGCAAGCTCAAAAGTATTGAACAGATCACTTTTGCTGCAATATTTTTAGCCTTCTTGTTGTCTGCTGAAAGTCTTAGTCTCCCTTGCACCCTCTATGAACCACAAACATGGCGTGAAATGTTGTAGACAATACAGGGACAATTTTAAGATGTGCTTCCTGATTCACTTTCAAAAACCTGAATTGCTGAACATTGCTGACTTCGTTTGTCCTTTTGTTAGTAATACTTTCCATACTGAAGAGTGTTGCTGTTTTGACAATGTTAGCACTTAGTATGGGGGATTCACTGATCAGACAAAGATTGGACCTCTGAGTTTCTGGACGGCTGCTCACCAAGGCCAATCTGGTTAAAAGTCAGATTCTGGTCAGTTCTTGGTACACCTTTAGTAATAAATGAAAGTAAATAATCAGAGTTTTTGAATAGCAAGAACTATAATTTATAATATTAACGTAATCACTGTGTGCTAACATAACCTTTTAAATTCAGCTAAATCAGGTTAAAATGAATAAATTTAAGAATTTACATTTTGCTTGAAATCTTTTAAAAAACAAATTTCAAAAAAGAAATTTAGGTCATGAGAACATTCTCATTTGCACATTAATTATGTCATTGCCTGGCATTTGTTATCTTTGTCCCCACAAAGACGGTGTGCATGCAACAACTAGGGAGTGCTGCCTGCACACGCACACACACACACACACACACAGTCAGCCAGTTCTCGCTTTGGAGGGAAATGTTGGATATATCGAAAGTTTTAAAGACTCAAAAAAGTGAGAATAAATGTGTTTAACTGATCAATAGTGTTTAGTGTTTGAGCATAATAATTCACAAATCTGAATTGTGGCCACAACATTTGCACATCAATTTCTTTAATTACCAACTTTTGACAATTATTGTTATTTCAAGGGATGAAACAAAGAAGACTTGAAAAAAAAACAAAGTTTTTGTCATTACTAGATCATATCCTCATTTAATCAGTTATAGATGGTAAATCCGATGTATGCAACAAATGAGGATTAACTGGGAATTACTGTTTTTCTCCTGTACATTTTTATTGTTTTATAGAGCTTTGATCTCTTTGACAGATTATACAATGTGAAACCTCCCCCTGCTACCTTCCATTTAAAATGGTCCCTTTTACCAATTTTAGTCGATAAGTCATTAACATCATTAACATGGCCTATTTTTAATTTGTATATTATCACATGCAACAGTTAGCAAGTTAATTGAAGGAGTTGTAAGAGGTCTCAAGTGAAGTGCTGAGACAACTGATAAGCTTTAAAATTGTCCATTATCCTTCATTGAAGATCCAGCTTTTCTGCATTCTGAATATAATTGAAATGCATAATTGAGGTGAAGGTAGTCTGGATTAAACAGCTTGATACTATACAGTTTATTGTATCTGCATAATGGAGAGATTTCTCTTAGGGGCAGCTTAATTTACAGGTAGTGTCTCTAAGAGCAGGTACTCATGCATGCACCGGCACAAACATGTAATTGAATAGATGGCTATTAAAGCTACAGAGAGCTATTGCATTGATAATTACTGTAGACTGTAGCAGTGTTGGTTTACAGACATGAATAGTCAGAGTAGGAATTCAAATGAGAGAGTAAGGGAAAGAGAAAGATGTTAAATAAAAAGCAGCATGTTGGCACTGCTTTAAAGTGGTGTTCGTGTCAAGTGAAGCAGCACAACAGAAAATGATTACTGTTTTTTATGTGTTGAATTTCTCAGCAATTTCCTTACTGGCCAGATGCTGGTGCTGCATGTTGCAAAATGAGAAAATTATGGTGGGCAACAGGTTCCAACACACAACAAATGGCTAATAGCACCACAATATGCTCCAAACACTTAAATGATGCAAACTTCAAAACACACATACACAAAAAGCAAATGCAACAGAAAAATGCAGCAAAAATAAAAATGCTGCAAGTACCACAAACAACAGCAAGTTAAAAAAGCTGCAAGCTTGGTCCACAAAACTGAAGTGCATAAGACCATTAGGTAGAATCAACCACGGGGTCACATAGAACCAGTGACTTTTACAATATTATATAATCATCATCTTTATTGGTCATTGCACATGTACATTACAACGAAATTTGTCCTCTGCATTTAACGAATCCCTTATAGGGAGCAGCATATAAGGGCAGCATTTTTATGTAGGTAACATTAGCATGCCCCTCGTGGTCTAGTGCACTGCCATTTTGTGGAATTAGCTTGCAGCTTTTTTAACTTGCCGTTGTTTTTGGTATTTGTAGCATTTTTCTTTTGCTTTGGTCTATATTTTGTGAATGCAGCACTTTTCTTTGCAGCATTTTGCTGTTGCAAGTTTTTTGTATCGGTGTGTTTTGGAGTTTGCATCATTCATGTGTATGCAGCGAGTCTTGCCATTTTGTCGTACGTGCTAGCACCTTTTGGCCACCAAAGGAAACAGTTATGTTTACACAATTTTCACACAGCATCTGTGAAATAAATGGATTTTTGTAAACTCAGACTTCACTCAACCTGAAAGCCAATAAGGATTTTATATGGTGCAAAATAAATTTCATATTAAAACCAAATAAAACTTAACCAACAGTAACATGTAAAATTTGCATTCTACAGCCCTAGAACTGCTCTGCTGCCTTGACCAAATAAAGTATAAAATCTAACAATAATCACATCGGCAATGCTTTGCAAAATCTTTAACCCTATTGAAATGTTTTGCATTGTCACTGAAAGACCAACAAGTAGAAGTTGTGAAATGGAAGTAAAATGATATATTTAACAAAAATTGTTGCAATTACTGCTGCAAGTCTTTTGATGTATGTCTCTGTTAGATTGGATGATTGGAGCATTTGTCAATTTTCAATGACAGCCACAAATTATCTATTGTATTTAGATCTAAACTTTGTTTAGGCCATTCCAACACATGAATGTACTTTAAACTAATGATTTCATTATAATTCTGGAGTTGGGTCATTGTCCTACTGGAAGGGGAATATACATCATTGTCTT
This sequence comes from Girardinichthys multiradiatus, assembly GCF_021462225.1. Classification (NCBI taxonomy): domain Eukaryota; kingdom Metazoa; phylum Chordata; class Actinopteri; order Cyprinodontiformes; family Goodeidae; genus Girardinichthys; species Girardinichthys multiradiatus. The sequence continues at coordinate 27,202,677 of NC_061803.1, read as the reverse complement.
CAGGTTTATATGCCCTATATTTAGCTCTATCCCTCATACTCGTACTCGTAGTCTTCCAATTTATCCGGGACCGGGTAACGAGGGCAGCAGACTCAGCAGAGACGCCCAGACGTCCCTCTCCCCAGACACCTCCTGCAGCTCCTCCGTGGGGATCCCAAGGTGTTCCCAGGCCAGCCGAGAGACATAGTCCCTCCATTATGTCCTGGGCCGTCCCCCGGGCCTCCTCCCGGTGGGACGTGCCTGGAACACCTCCCGAGGAAGGTGTCCAGGAGGCATCTGGTATAGATGCCCGAGCCACCTCAACTGGCTCCTCTCGATGTGGAGGAGCAGCGGCTCTACTCCGAGCCCCTCCCAGATGGCCGAGTTCCTCACCCTATCTCTAAGGGAGTGCCCGGCCACCCTACGGAGGAAGCTCATTTCAGCCGCTTGTATCCGGGATCTCGTTCTTTCGGTCATAACCCAAAGTTCATGGCCATAGGTGAGGGTAGGAACGTAGACCGTCCGGTATATCGAGAGCTTCGCTTTTCGGCTCAGCTCTTTCTTCACCAAAACGGAACGGACCGGCACAGCGCCCCCATTACTGTGGCAGCCGCACCGATCCATCTGTTGATCTCCCGCTCCATTCTTCCCTCGCTCGTGAACAAGACCCCGAGATACTTAAACTCCTCCACTTGAGGCAGGAACTCCCCTCCAACCTGAAGAGGACAAGCCACCCTTTTCCGGTTGAGAACTATGGCCTCGGACTTGGAGGAGCTGATCTTCATCGCAGCAGCTTCACACTCGGCTGCGAACCGCCCCAGTGCATGCTGTAGGTCTTGGCTAGAGGGGGCCAGCAGGACCACGTCATCTGCAAAAAGAAGAGACGACATACTCTGGTTCCCAAACCAGACCCCCTCCAGCCCTTGGCTGTGCCTAGAAATCCATAAAATCCATAAAAGTTATGACCAGGACTGTTGACAAAGGGCAGCCATGCCGGAGTCCAACATGCACCGGGAACAGGTCCGACTAAGTGCCGGCAATGCGAACCAAACTCCTGCTCCGCTTGTACAGAGACCGGATGGCCCCTAGTAAAGGGCCCCCGATTCCATACTCCTGGAGCACCCCCCAAAGGGCATCATGAGGGACACAGTCGAATGCTTTCTCCAGGTCCAAAAAACACATGTGGACCGGTTGGGCAAACTCCCATGAACCCTCGAGTACCCTGTACAGGGTATAGAGCTGGTCCAGTGTTCCACGGCTGGGACGAAAACCACACTGCTCCTCCTGAAGCCGGGTTTCAACTATCGGCTGGACCACCACCCCAGTCTGCCAGTCCAGAGGCACTGTCCTTGACTGCCACACAATGTTGAAGAGGAATGTCAACCATGACAGCCCTACAACATCCAGAGACTTGAGGTACTCATAATGTCCCCAGTCGAGGTCAGCAGCTTCCCACCCCCACTGTAAACAGTGTTGGCGAAGCACTGCTTCCCCCTCCTGAGGTGCCGGACGGTTTGCCAGATTCGCTTCGGGGCCAACCGGTAGTTCTTTTCCATGGCATTAACCAAACTTCTCCCAGGTCTGAGTTTTTTCCTCTGCCACCGCCCGGGCCGCGGCACACTTGGCCCCACGGTAGCCGCCTCAGGAGTCCCACAAGCCAACCACGGCCGATAGGACTCCTTCTTCAGCTTGACAGTGTCCCTTACTGCCGGTGTCCACCACCGGGTTCGGGGATTGCCGCCGCGACAGGCACCGCAGACCTTACGGCCGCAGCTATGGTTGGCAGCATCGACAATAGATGCGGAGAACATTGTCCACTCAGACTCTATGTCTCCAACATCCCTCGGAATCTGGTCAAAGCTCTCCCGGAGGTGAGAGTTGAATACATCCCTGGCCAAGGGGTCGGCCAGACGTTCCCAGCAGACCCTCACTATGCGCTTGGGCCTGCCAAGTCTGTCCGGCTTTCTCCTCCTCCAGCGGATCCATCTCACCACCAGGTGATGATCAGTGTACAGCTCAGCCCCTCTCTTCACCCGAGTGTCCAAAACATGCGGCCGAAGGTCTGATGATACGACAACAAAGTCGATCATTGACCTCCTGCCTAGGGTGTCCTGGTGTCAAGTGCACTGATGGACACCCTTATGTTTGAACATGGTGTTCATAATGGACAATCCGTGGCTAGCACAGAAGTCCAATAACAAAACACCGCTCGGATTCAGATCGGGGAGGCCATTCCTCCCGACCACGCCTCTCCAGGTGTCACTGTCATTTCCCACGTGGGTGTTGAAGTCCCCCAGCAGAATAATGGAGTCCCCGGAAGGGGCACTATCCAGCACCCCTGACAGGGACGCTAAGAAGGCCGAGTACTCCACACTACCACTCGGCCCGTAGGCTGAAATGATAGTCAGAGACCTCTCCCCAACCCGAAGGCGCAGGGATGCGACCCTCTCATCCACTGGGGTAAACCCCAACACTAGATGGCTGAGCTGGGGCGTGACAAGCAAACCCACCCCAGCCCGCCGCCTCTCCCAGTTGGCCACTCCAGAGTAGAAGAGAGTCCAGCCCCTCTCGAGGAGATGGGTTCCAGAGCCCATGCTGTGCGTGGAGGCGAGCCCGACTATTTCTAATCGATATCTCTCGACCACGAGAGGTCTCCACCTTCGTCCGCCGCCCAATCCTCTTTGCACCAGTCCCTCACGGTTCCCCCTGCAGGTGGTGGGTCCCGCAAGGAGCAACCCAGCCACCAGGTGCTCTCCGACGAGTCCCGACCACAGGCATGGCTCCAGGGTGGGATCCCGGCTCCGCCGTACCGGGCGACGTCACGTGCCTCGATTTCTATCCATCTTCCCATAAACTCTGAAGCACATTTTTGTCACAAAAGCACAAAAGCATTCCCACAGCATGATGGTGTTACCACCATGTTTCAGCATGGTGAACCAAATATGGCATTTACATGTATCACAGAAAGTTAAATTTTGGTCTCATCTGACCAGAGCACCTTTTCCGTAATGTTTGCTATGACCCCTATGTGGCTTGAGGCAAACAGCAAATGAGACTTCTTATGAGTTTCTCCTTGCTATGCTTCCATAAAGATAAGATCTGTTCAGTATGCGACTACCAGTGAACTTTGTATTTTTGCAGATCTTCTGGAGTTACCATGGACCCCATGGCTGCTTATTTGATTAATGCTGCCTGTGCCTGTCATTTTAGTTTAGGTGGAAAATCATGTCAGTTGTGTAACGTTTTATAACCTAATCCTACTTTAAACGTATCGACAACTGTGTCTCTGGCCTGTCTGCTGTGTTCCTTGGTCTTCAATATTGTGTTTGTTTGCTCATGTTCTAAAAAAACATCTGAGGCTTTCATGGAACAGCTCAATTTACAGTAAGAACTGAAAACTTTCCTCAAAGGTGGCGGTATTCATTAAATAGGTAACTTCTTCTTAATTAGTTATCGAATAAAAGGTTCTGAATACAAATGCATACCACACTTTTCTGATTTTTCTTCTGTAAAAAAATAGAAAGCTGTCATTTTCCTCCTTTACATTTTGGGTTTGTGTGTCACATAAAATTCTAATAAAATACATTGGAGGTTGTGGTTGTAATATCACAAAATGTTTAAAAGACTGAAAGGTGCGCAATTATTACAGATAGAAATGACTAATTGAAATTATCAAGCAGAACACCAGTAAATAATATCTGTCTATTGTGACGTTAAACTTGGTGTCTTTCTCAACTTTAACATTTAGGCACCTGTTTGATATTATTTTGATAATAAAGTTGTTGTAAAAGCCAAGGAGAGTGGGTACAGAAGCAGAAACATCCAAATAAAATGCTGGGTTGATAAGAAATAGTTTTTAAGGGGCAAAAGCAGTTAATAGCAAGAGTACTAAAACGTGTTTAGGGAGGATCTGCCAAGCTCTCCCTAAAACAAGGAGTTTATGGGGTGGCCCACTAATGAAAGATAGGAGCAGTTAGTTTATTGTACATCAGTACATGCGTTCATGCATTTATGAACAATTTTCTTGTTACATAACAAGGATTGAAAAGCATGAGATCAATCATAGCTGCCTCAAAGTTGGATGGGGCCTTAAGCATTTGATTTGTGGCTCCTATTGCCCCTTGGTCCCTATAGCACCAGCATCTCTTTCAAGTTCTTAATGGTTGATTTTTTTGCATGTTGTACATTTAACTTGTTCCATTTATTATCTTGTGTTCCAATAATGGATTCCCTAAATCTTCTGTATTTTCTCTCCAATCTTCTTTGCAAAAATTACCCAAGATATTGACTCCAAATAGAAAACGGCTTGAATGAAAATAATGCAGGATAATTTTTTCTTATATTTTATTGTTTTATTAGAGCAAAAGGTTTAAAACTAGATTTAATATTTTTCCCACCATTTTAAAAGAAAAAGCACTAATCCAGAACATCATGACATGGACTAATGGAGGTAAGAAAATAAGAAGCAGATACATTTTTTTAGGTGTAAGAGACTGAAAAGTGCAAGAAAATAATGACATACTTAAAAATTCCAAAGCTGACTTAGCTTTCCTGCAGGAAACCAGCTTTAAACCTAAAGACCGCCTAAGGCTGTAGAGGAATAAGATGAGTAGAGCTCACAACTTAGGCTTTAACATTAAAGCAAAAGGGACATTTTTTCCTTTCAAGTTTTGCTCTAATGGGAATTAAAAGTTTGTTACTGAGTATTTGCCCTAAAGTATATGTACACTACAAGTCACAAGTTTGAACGCACCTTCTCATTGAGTGGATTGCCTTTATTTTTATTACTACGTCTGGGAACTCCTTCAAGACTGCTCAATTAAGCTCATCGAGAGAGTGCCAAGAGTGTGCAAAGCAGTAATCAAAGCAAAGGGGGGCTATTTTGAAAAATCTAAAGCATGAGTTATTTCACACATTTTTGGTTACATAATTCCATATATTTTGCTTCTAGTTTTCATCTCCTCTGTGTGTACCTACTATATAGTTAATAATAAAAATAAAGAAAAGCCAATGAATAACAAAGGTGTGTCAAAGATTTCTGACTGGTACTGTATGCTCTTCTTAATTCATACTTTCAAATGACTAAAGCTAGTTTTTGAGGTTTTTACCTTCACCCTTTTCCCCTGTCCCTGTTCAAACACTTTTTAATTAAAGTTATTGACCAACATTTGTAACACATTAAAAATGTACTTTTCGTTTAAATCTGCCTGGTGCATGATTAATTTTGATATATTTTGATATATCAGATATTTGTTCTCTTTTGTATATTGTAGAATAAGGAAACTTCAACAGATTGGCATACAAAATACAAAGGACTTGTAGGCAGTTTGTACCGTGATTGGCTAGCCACTGGCTGCTAAGGACACCAACACTACTAACTGTTTCAGAGCTTGCGAAGCTAAAGGGCTATTTCATCGGAGGAGTTACATTAACTCAGTTACATTTACTTGAGTATCTGTTTGAATGGAATGTACTTGAAAGCATATTTTTACTGCATAACACGTTTTACTTCTACTTGAGTAATATTTTTTTTTAAGTAACACGACTCATACTTGAATACATTCTCTGGCTTCTCTACCCACCTCCAATTACTTCACTGAGTGAGAAACAAAAACATTTTAACCAAAACTGCACAGAAACAGAGACACACTGGCAATGTCTATGTTAAAGTTCAACTTCTTGTTTGTACTCCAGCTTCATTGTTTCAATGTCATTTTGTGTCTGCTGAGCCTGCAATGCCATTTGGAGGTCCAGTGAATTCACAGTAAATGGTTGTCACTGGTAGAACTTTTCTCTGGTCTAACATATATAAATATTGGGTTCAAAAGCTGTATATTGAGAAAAAAAAAATACAACAGGATTTTGATCACTCTTTCTTTGAAAATGCTTGCTGTATTTAGCCCATTTTAATAAATTAATTATAAGCAGGATTTGGTGCACCAAAGCATGCTTTTGATGAAAAGTCATCGGATAGATGTGGTCCTGTTTACTATGAAAATAAAGTGAATGTAAAAAGTGTGGTTATTAAAGGATGAATACTTTGTGTTGCACCTAACAGTTTAAATCGTAAGAAGATTTTACCTTTCTTGTTATAACTTATAACCTAATTAAATATAAAACATCTCCACCTGCATTAACCACCTGTGCTGGTTGGCCAAATAATTCTTGAATTGCTGTTCGGGGCCACTCAAAATTAGTCCAGGGGTTACAAATGGCCAGCGGGCCACACTTTGGACACCTCTAGTTTAGACTTTTAGTGCCTAACATCTAGGACTGTTGTTTCTACAAGGAACTTTCAGGTGTTGCTCATTTAGCCTCTTTGTCCTTTTCATTATCAGGGATTTAATTATGCTGATAGTCTACTGCCAGGCAATGTCATTGCATGACTCCAATGCATAACATGCATGTTCAGGAACTTGGTCAGTATTATTTTAGGTTGGTCAGGAGTCAAAATCTGTCACATTGCATTTGAGTCAGCTAGCCAAAAATGGGCCAAAAAATAAAACTAAATGTAAATTAGGTTTAATACAAATACTATATTACAAATGATCTGATCCGAGTATTCTTTATCACTATTTCTCATAATTATTAAAAAATACTTCTTTAACAAGAGCTATGAACTTAAAAAAACAGTAGTTACATGTTTTTTTGTTTTTACAAATAAAATGGAAGTAGAAAGGGATGAAATGGCAATGCGTGACAAATGGAGGTATGTATTTACAAAGGTTGATACAAAATCACACGTTTCTGCAGATAATTTATATTTGTTTTGTTTTTTGGTCTGTTTTATGTTGGGATCTACTGCTGCTAATAAACACCCTGAACTACTCCTTTTGTAAATAGTTTCGCCAGTACCACAAGTTACATCACAGACTGTTAACCTGTTCATAAAGGATAACAAAGCCAGTGACAGGGGTCTTATAGGGTACAAAAGCCTTAGTCCCTAGGCAATCCTGCTTCATCTGTTAGCCTATCCATTAACTTTGCGAACAAAAATAGGGTTTAATATTTCCGATGTAATCACTGTAGTATATCTGTAAAAAATGGGCTGAGGTGTTTTACAAAAATTTACAGAATCTTACATTGTTAATTTCTTTTCTCATTATATGTGAGGCACAAAAGAGCAATAAGTACTTGGGTTTAGTTATCTCATAGAATAAAAATGTGTCCTTTCTTGGACCAATTTACCTGATTATTGTATTTTATTCTCTTACGATTGGCAAGGCTAATTTAACTGGCATAAATTGGTTCTCTACGATCTTACAGCACTAACATGACTTCTCAACATCATAATAAATCAAAAAACTACCCTTGGAATATTTCAGTTTAATAATTTCACATTTATCTCTGACCATACCTTTGTTCTCTAAAGTGCAGTTATTTTATTAGATTATATCCCTAAGTGGCCCAAAAAAGAGCTGAAGCTTCTCTAAAGTCAATGTCATCACAAAAATGTGCAGACTTGACAGGATTCTTTAATCGTCCTTTACTGCTGGTCATTTAAGCACAGCTCAGGGGGTATGACGTGTGGCATAGCAGCAGAAGGCTGTAAACCACGAAAGCCTCAGTCCGCGATGAAGCCATCCTGGGTTTGAGTCCTGACTCCAAAGACATATAATGCATGTCTCTCTCTCTCTCTCCACCCTACTTAGTGTCTACATACTTTGGAAAAATAACAAAAATTGTCAGGTTGCTGATGTTTTGGTAGGAGCATCTATATTCTATACTGACGCTTGTTGTTAGGCAAAATCTTTTCTTAATGAAGATATTCAACTATGTATTCTTGGGTGCTGGGTGGCTCAGTTAGTAGAGCAGGTGCATAATGTATAAAGAATAGTGGTTGTCCTGCGTTCAGTTCCCAACTTTGGGCCATTTGCTGCATGATCTTTCCATCTGTTACCTTTTTTGTCCAGAATAGGCTTCTTAACTCTGGTGAAGAGACTTCTGCCTGGTGTCGGTTGAGTTTATGTTTGTTGATCTGAGACAGACACAATGAGGATAATAATGGTTAGGGTTTGGTTGTACAAAGGGCCTTCCAAATAGGAGACAGTGTTTCAAGTTTTATACAATGGATAACGTGACAACATTACAATGATTGGCTGTCGGGAAGTGAGGCAGAATCTGTGGATGAGGTTCATTGGTTTCCAGGGAGATGGACCTGGGAGTCTGACGGGTCAGACCATAGATCCCCCTTTCGTGGAGATAAAACCGTACTTCATCTCTGCCTCAGGTTAATCTTGACCTCTGCTGGTCACTCCGTAGTGTGCTTCAGATTAACGTTAATGTCAACAAATTCATCATATTAGGTTTAGAACTTGAGTGAAAGCGAGTCCATATCAAATTATGTCAAATCATGTCCTGCACAAAACAGCTGACCACTGCTCTTTATCTTCCAAACCATACATCTGTTTTACTGCAAGTAGTCATACCACTCTATCTCTATACAAGACAAATTTTTCCACCTTAACATGACTAACTTAGCTCATTTACAGTAACAAGCTTGTCTCTGATCCCCCACGATAGAGCAGTAGCATAGAGGAGGCCACTGAAATCTTTAGAACATTCATTCTTCTTTAGCAAAGGGGAAATCCGCCACATATATGGCTGATTTAAAGTAGCTAATTAACCTAGCGTGCATATTTTGGGTCATGTCACTCTATCTAAACTTGCATCTTTTAAATTGTGAGGCCACAGTGCTTACTGCTGGAGCCCCCATGCTGCCTTTATTGTGATATTCTTCCTAAAACTCCTAAATCATGATCTGTAACGAGGGATGTGAGGAGATCTGGTGGTACATCTAAATCTTGTTAGGTTACTCTGTTGTGTTGACAGAGTGGACTACAGACACTGCTTGTGGGGCCATATTACAGAAACATTAAGGAAGCCTCCAGTACATGTAAAGGGTTTGCGTGATAGCATTTTGGTTGAAAAAAGATACATAAGATAGATTTGCAAACAATGAAAAAACTTCAAATGGCAACCTTTAGCTGATATGGTGCTACACGATTTTAGGACAACATGACATTTTGATATTGTTGTTAAATTTAAAATGACAATTTTGATCACAACAAACATTTTCTTTTCTGCTTAGTCTCCTTTCAGTCATGGATGTCGCCATCACTTTCTCGAAGTTCTATCTTGGTCACTTAGATCTGGTTTTGTTGTGGGGACAAATACAACATCACAAGCCCATCTTAGGGGCCAAATATATTATTGGAAATTAAAGTTTCAATGGTAAGATAAGGTAAGTTCATTTATATAGCGCTTTTCAGTAACGAGACACTCAAAGCGCTGTACATACAATTACAATACAATCAGAAAGAAAATAAACACAGAAAAACAAATCAAATGATACTACAATCCTTCTAAGAAATCTAAAAATCTATGAATCCTTCTGAGAAATCTAAAAATCTCTGGCCAACATTACAATGATACAGATAACATTAATAATCCTTTGGGTTTTACTGGTAAGAGCTGGTTCTAAACCAATCTTTCTAAAGAGGTAATTATAACATTAAGTCCTCTATATAGGGGAAAGCATCTTGTGCTAAGAGACAATAATCCTTGGGTTCGCTGGTATAATGCAATTGTAGTCATTTGCATCCATTGAAATTTAACTAAGCAATCATTGAGTTCTGACTAAGGAAGCTGAGTCACTGGTGTAAAAACAACTTTTGTTCAAATTTTTAAGAAATTAGTATTATTTTCCTTTTACTGATAAATCTAAAAATCTATGAACAGGAGAAGAAATGAAGAAATGAAATCCACATTTAGGTAAAAAAAATAAGGAGCACAGGAAAGCAACACATATAAGCAAAGATTTTGCAGGGGCATGGTGGACTCGTGAGGGTGCCAATATTTAAGTATGAGTGTGTGTGCAAAGAATTAGACTGTCAACACTGCCGAAGGTGCCATTGTCCTTGAAAAAGAAATGGAAGTTGCATCAAACAGCCATACAGTTCAGTTCACAGATGAGGGGGGTTGCTGGGGCAGAGCATCGTATTTACAGAACATCCAGGAGAATTGTTTTGATAACAAGCCTGTGAAGGCCGTATCGGAGCGCCTGAATTAGACAAACAATAAATGTTTTGGTTCAGGCTGGCTGTGATTTTCCACCTGCCTTCAAAGTCTTACTGGTATTTCTCAATTTCAAATACAAATAGCCAAATTTCTGGTACATTCAGTAGATCCTGAGCAAACAACTTTCTCCAAGATTAAATCATATCACCTTTGAGTCCGGGAAACGCAGCCAGCCTGTGATTCTGTTCAAGGATCTCATCCAGCTTGTGATTCTGCTCTCTTAACATATGAGTCTGAGTGCTGAGAGCTGTAAAGATCCGTTCAAACATCCCAGGCAGCTTTGGAGTGCTTTGAACAGTTGCCGATGTTTTACGAATCTTTCGATAAGCCAGGTAACTGCCAACTCCAAAAAGTAGAAATCCTGTTATCAGAAATCCAATTATGTACAAATCTTCCACGTCCTCGACTGACATTGTTGTCAGGCACACAATCTTCCACTGCTGCCAGGAATCCATTGCGTATCCAGAGAAGAACATCCCGTCTGGACAAGAGGGTTCCCTTCTACCCTGTTTTACCGTCGAGAAAATTTGATCGATTGCGTTGAGAGACCAGCTGACCAAATCCATAATGAAAATTAGGAGGATATGCAAACAGAGGCTCTAAGAAAAACATAGACAAAAAGCTGAAGCAGGGCAAAAAATGGGGGAGGATCAAGGAGAGAGTGGAAAAGCGTCTTACCCCACCGAGAGCAGACGAGAAAAGCGATGGACAGCACCTGAATTTCTGCAGCCTTCCAAATGTTTTGCAATTGTGATATTGCACACATTGATATTGCAGTGATGATAGTGATTCATTGTAATGTAAAGCTCTTGTGACTAATGATGTTAAAGTCTAAAGTCTAAATTACAATTTATAACCAGCACTGCTCCCAACAAGCTCAATAAGTGTTTGCATCCTTGCTGTTATTTGCAGTTTTTCAATATTTTTGTTAATAGTGTGTTGTTGTTTTCTCATGCACAATTACAAATGTGTTTTTTGTAAATTTACAAATCACCCTACTCAGTTGCATTTTTCATTAAATCTGAGTATGCCATTATAAAAAATTTACATCATTTTATATTTCCTTTACTGTACAGGATACTCTTATTTTTTGATCTTTATAGTTTTTTACATTTATGAGTACTTGTATGCGTTGCTTTTTACACTGATGCTGACAAACCTGAATTTCCCCACTGTGGGACAATAAAGAATATTTTTTCATTATTTTGAGGTGTTTGGGGTTTGTTTTGGGTATTGCTCTTTACTTCTGTGAGATTTATCCTTGGGTTTCATTGTTATTGTATCTCTGTTCAGTTACTGTCATGTTTTGTCTCTATTCTCACCCAGTGGCACCATAGTAATCAGCTTCATCTGGTCCACCTGTTCATGCCAATCAGTTTCTGTTTTCACCTGTGTCAGTTTTCTTCTTTTTTTTTTTTTTTTTACCGTGTCCTGTCCGGCAGAGAAGCACTCAGAATTGTTGTCTGAGTGCCAAGAAAAAGCCCAACAGATTTGTTTTCACAAGTGGAGCATTACAGCTTTACGCTTTAAAGCTCTGCTTGATATTCATAAAAATAAACTTTATTAGAAACTGCTTTGGGATTATTTCAATTGTTACAGACACGGACACAAAAATGGAAAGGAAAAAAAAAGAAGCACGAGAGAGAGAAAGGGGGGCAAAAGGGAAAAGCGGAGAGAAGGAGAATAGAATGGAGGAAAGAAAGAAGGATGAAGAGAATACAATATAACACCCTGCTTGCTTCTACACCTGCAGAAATGTTCGTATTACCAGCCTTTTAACTGAAAGGTGCACCGTACTTATAAATCCAAGATGTATTTAGTGGTAAATGTGGCTCAATATAGAACATTTATGTATTTGTTAACACCTGAATCTAAACACCTCTGGGTCTGAGTGTAAGCGCGCATGTGCATAAAAGGTTTCTCCATAAAAATATGCAATAGTGAGTGTGAGGAGCCACAGACCCGCCCCCCTGGACCCGGGACAGATACGGAGGAGATCCGAGCCACAGACATCCAAAGACCCCCCCAGAGCATAGGAACCCAAGGAACCCCAGTGTCAGTTTTCACCTCGTGGATACATACCCTTGCCAAGCCTGTTCATGGTCTCATCTGTGTGTTATGCCAAGCCTGTACATTAAAGACTACCAGTGACGTGCAATGGGGTTCATGACTGGTGAGGCACAGACTCATCAGCTAGTTATTTAAAACAAGGGAAGTATAACTTAATAGTTTCTATTTGGAATGGAATTCCATTAAAAATAAAATAAGGGAAAAAATGTATTCAAATCCACCTAAAGAGTGCCACCACGAATATTTCTTATTATTTTCAGGATAAAGAAAACATTATTGCTAACTTTCAACATTGCTAGAATCATTGTATGGTGAAAAAAGAACTAAACAATAATAAATGCAACTGACATTAGCGTCTGTGGCACAACACACTCTATTCCAATTTGTTTTGGTTTGGATTCCCGTTCAGGCCAGTTGACTCTTCTGAAACATAACTGATTGGGACAACTCACCAAACCCAAATAACACTAACCAACCTCCTGCTGGTGAATATTACATGTTATAATCATAAAACCACATTTCCTCACAGTAGACTACACATATAATATAGAAAGTCCCTTTAAACACACTTTCATACCAAAAAAGTCAGCTAAAAAGTGACCACAACAAGAAAGGTATAAAATGGTAAAGGAGCTAAATGATCAGAACCCACCAACAACACTTGGAGCATATTGACAAAACTAAAGCTGAGGTTGCAATAGGCGAGCAATAGGATGGAACAAGCACTGGTCACATTTCGCACATTTTGTGTTGAAGAAAACATAATGGACTGGGCATTTATTTGTAATCAGAAAATAAAATATATTTTTAGATTGACTATGGGCATGAACCAGTGTGGGATTCTGAGTGGCTTTAGTTAAATCCAGGGAGACTTTTATCAAGGAAACTTTATTAAGGAAAATGACAATATTATCCCAGAGATTCAAAGTCATTCATAGTTATATAACATATGCAACTCCACTTACATCTCCAACATGTTTCTGAATCACTGGACATTAGTCTTCAGTTCCATTTTACAAGGAGTCCAATACTTTCTGTGGATAACCATGTAAGACTTATGGGCTTATAGCCTTAAGTGATTAATCCGGTTTGCATTTCCCTTGATATTTTATGTCTGCATCTCATTACCTCCTCCTATGACTAAACATACAGGTCCTTCTCAAAATATTAGCATATTGTGATAAAGTTCATTATTTTCCATAATGTCATGATGACAATTTAACATTCATATATTTTAGATTCATTGCACACTAACTGAAATATTTCAGGTCTTTTATTGTCTTAATACGGATGATTTTGGCATACAGCTCATGAAAACCCAAAATACCTATCTCACAAAATTAGCATATTTCATCCGACCAATAAAAGAAAAGTGTTTTTAATACAAAAAACGTCAACCTTCAAATAATCATGTACAGTTATGCACTCAATACTTGGTCGGGAATCCTTTGGCAGAAATGACTGCTTCAATGCGGCGTGGCATGGAGGCAATCAGCCTGTGGCACTGCTGAGGTCTTATGGAGGCCCAGGATGCTTCGATAGCGGCCTTTAGCTCATCCAGAGTGTTGGGTCTTGAGTCTCTCAACGTTCTCTTCACAATATCCCACAGATTCTCTATGGGGTTCAGGTCAGGAGAGTTGGCAGGCCAATTGAGCACAGTGATACGATGGTCAGTAAACCATTTACCAGTGGTTTTGGCACTGTGAGCAGGTGCCAGGTCGTGCTGAAAAATGAAATCTTCATCTCCATAAAGCTTTTCAGCAGATGGAAGCATGAAGTGCTCCAAAATCTCCTGATAGCTAGCTGCATTGACCCTGCCCTTGATAAAACACAGTGGACCAACACCAGCAGCTGACACGGCACCCCAGACCATCACTGACTGTGGGTACTTGACACTGGACCTCTGGCATTTTGGCATTTCCTTCTCCCCAGTCTTCCTCCAGACTCTGGCACCTTGATTTCTGAATGACATGCAGAATATTGTCTTTCATCTGAAAAAAGTACTTTGGACCACTGAGCAACAGTCCAGTGCTGCTTCTCTGTAGCCCAGGTCAGGCGCTTCTGCCGCTGTTTCTGGTTCAAAAGTGGCTTGACCTTGGAAATGCGGCACCTGTAGCCCATTTCCTGCACACGCCTGTGCACGGTGGCTCTGGATGTTTCTACTCCAGACTCAGTCCACTGCTTCCGCAGGTCCCCCAAGGTCTGGAATCGGCCCTTCTTCCTCAGGGTCTGGTCACCTCTTCTCGTTGTGCAGCGTTTTCTGCCACACTTTTTTCTTCCCACAGACTTCCCACTGAGGTGCCTTGATACAGCACTCTGGGAACAGTCTATTCGTTCAGAAATTTCTTTTTGTGTCTTACTCTCTTGCTTGAGGGTGTCAATAGTGGCCTTCTGGACATCAGTCAGGTCGGCAGTCTTACCCATGATTGGGGTTTTGAGTGATGAACCAGGCTGGGAGTTTTAAAGGCCTCAGGAATCTTTTGCAGGTGTTTAGAGTTAACTCGTTGATTCAGATGATTAGGTTCATAGCTCATTTAGAGACCCTTTTAATGATATGCTAATTTTGTGAGATAGGAATTTTGGGTTTTCATGAGCTGTATGCCAAAATCATCCGTATTAAGACAATAAAAGACCTGAAATATTTCAGTTAGTGTGCAATGAATCTAAAATATATGAATGTTAAATTTTCATCATGACATTATGGAAAATAATGAACTTTATCACAATATGCTAATATTTTGAGAAGGACCTGTATGTCCTCCCTTGCACATCTTCCTCTTTTGCTTTTTTAGACCATTAAGCTTCAGTGGGTGAGATTGTCTCATAAGTTAATAATGTCATGATGATCCCTTTCCTACTTGCCCTTGCCCAGAATACTTGCACCAAAGTTTTAGCTATTAGAAGGATTTTGCTTTTACAGAGTACAGCTTCTTAGCTAAGAATATTTCCAAAAGTCTGTTTTAGACGTTTTTCCATTATCTGCACATATGACCCACAGATAAAGTCATTACTCTTGAACACATCTTCAATAAAACTAATTCCAGCCTTGAACTATGCCCTCCAATACTGCATTTTTTTTACCCACTTTCTGTGCTTTCCTATGCCAAGCAAAGATTTGTTTGAAGGAGAATTGCTCCTTCGTAATTCAATGTTTACTCTCAAAGTTTCCCTAGCAAAGGCTTTTAAAATGGGGTATCTACCCCTGTTTGAGATATTAAGGACTGAACAGGAACACATTTATTATTTTTCTAAATAAATATATGTATGCAGTACATTCACATACACCTGGTAAAGTCAGTAGATTTATGAAGATTTAAGGAACCATGCTTATTTCACAGAATAATAATCCCTTTTGTCCTATTATTTCTACAGAAACACTGAGTCTAACTAGCTGACATTGGGTGGTTAATAAAAAGTATTTTCTTTCTGGGTGTAGTCTATAATCAGCTGCCTATCAGACACTGCTCGTAGTTAGCCAGATTTTTAAACGGCATTCATTTAGTAAAAACGATGTGTGAAACTTCTTTAGTTTACACATCTTGACTTTCGAATCTTGGTCTTTGGCCTTGTTGTAAACAAGGGAAAGGTTTTCAAGCACCTGGTGGGGGAGGGGCAGCGCAGTGCTGCTCTATGCTTTATACAGCCAAGAGAACCCTGGTCATTTCAGCCCATTGGCTGTCATGCTATTGACAGAGCTTCAAACCATATGAACGTGATGATTAATTAAAGCAGTTTTGAAACCTAACCTTTTCAAACCTTAGTACTACACCTTGATAGAGGAAGCTGACTCATCCCATTGCCTTTATGTTAAATTATAGGACAGATATTCTATTTAAAAAAGCCATGCAGGCACCTCAGAGTGCAAAATCTGATGTTTTTCAAAAGACAATCAGCCATGGTATGTTCAAATTAGAAAATGGAAATAAATCCCCTCTGTAAAAATGTATCAACACCCCCATACAACAGCAAAGATTGCCTTTGCATATTAGAAATGTATTTCACCCTTAGCATTGAGCAAGATTTTCAGAGATAAACACTTTTTATTCCTTTATTGCTGCTGAAACCTGGGCAATCCATTTTTTATTTTATTTTACCTTTCTCATTTATTCTTGCTGTAAGGATTTATTGGAGCTTTCTGTATGTGAATTTCATATATCGAATTTAATTAGATGTGACAAGCTTACTAAGTACACATGGGAAATGATAACAGCTTCATTGCTATTTTTACTTGCTTGCCATTTCCAATAATAGCATCCACTGCAAACGACTCAGATTGTGAATGAGCATGTAAATGTGCTGAAAGGAGTTGCAGCCTCTGTATTAATCTCTGTGCTTTCTATTCTGTTTATCTAACAGAATAAAGACAAAGAAGAACAGAAGTAACAAATGGAAGACAAACAAGTGAAAGCAGATCCTGAGCTCATCTTCATTTGCAATTGAGGACGATGAAAAAAGCTGCATTTCTTGTTTTTGTGCGTGGGCAAAGCAGCTCTGTTTGCATCCCAGCAGAGACTGAATGACAAGTAACTGCTGCTATTTTTGACTTCAGTACAGTTTTTCACATTTACATTAGTCACCTCTTGAACTTCCTTTGCCATGAAGACAAAAACAGATCAGTTTTAAAGGTTCTCTATTTTACTCCATGTTCAACTTGTTTTTCATTGGATTAGCCTGCATGCAGAATAATTTAAAACTCTTTCTATAAATAACAGTGGGATATTGGTTTCAATGAACGAGTAAGAATACCTATCAATACCTGTCAATGTACCGTGCCTAAGCACCAACACTCTTCAATGTGAAGGTTGTTACTGTGGAAGGAAGATTTAGTCATTTAAGAGTTAGTCATTTTTTAGTAGAATCAAAGACACAGAAGAAGCTATTAAAAGAAAATTGGAAATAGAGGCATGTCAGCTTTTCAATCATTCTGCAACAGAGAGCTAATCTTCTCGTGGGTGCTGGTTGCCATTTTGTACTCTCTGTATTTGTATTTTCTGCAGAATTGGTGACTTGGTAAAATGATCCAGAATACAAAGCATGGAGAAACAGCTGGTCTCAGTTAGTAACACTAACTGCATGACTCATCTTAAACTCTAAAATGTGTCGTGTTACATTTGGCATGTTTCTTCCTGCCAACCAACATCTGTGTTCCTATGTGATGTTAACATTAGCTGAGCCTCAAGATCAATCTGCCAGATGTGCTGTGACTCGTTTGTCTGCCATAGCTCTACCAAAAATAGATTTTCCTGGCTTTTCCAGTTCTCATAGTTATTTGGACCTGCTAAGTCATAGGATGAGACAGATCATGGTGAAAATTGCATCTTTCTTCTTCAGGTAAGGGAACTATTACTGATAATGACTTTACAGAACCTCCCTTCAAAATATACAAATCAGCCCTTTGAAATGTCTATTTATGATCAAAGTGACTGCTTTCTCTCACACACACAGCAAAACTTTACTTCTGATCCTAATGTAAATAATAGTGACCTCTCAATGCAGAAGTCTAGATAGAAACATTGAAAACTATAATACAATTGCAGGGTGTGCGCAGAAGACTTACAGCACAAGCTATCCACAGGGTAGGGAGTATCCTAAGGTCTACACGTTGGTTACTTGTATGGTAAGCACCCAATAAGTACATTGCACGTTTTTGGTAGGTTTCTCATAGGTGCTTATAAGTACCCTGTAGGTAATGTGGATTTAATTAGAATTTCGTGATCAACAGGTCACACTTCACAATACTGTTAAGCCCTTGTAGGTACCTACAAGGATACCACCAAGGTACCAACTAAGTATCCACAACGTGTTTACATGGTATATTAGGGTTGATGTTGGGGATATTTAAGGAACTGAATACCAACACAATACCTACAATACCTATCTTATAAGTAAACTGTGGGTATATGTTATGTTTGCCTATAGCTAACTGGAAGAACCTTCCAGGTGGCCTGCAGTAGTTGATGTTTGCAGTCTAATGAGGAAACGTTTGGATTTGTTTTGTTCTTCATAGAGGAAAACAACAGATTACAAGTTTTGTTTTCTTCATCAAGAAAGCAATTTACCCTACTCTTTTTTTTCCCTCACTTGCAAAAAATTCTTTTAAAGACACCTCAACCAGCAACAGATTGATTGCACATATCACATTTTCATGGAAATAGCTAAAATAAGTTCTTTTCTGTGTTACCATGGACATTTATTGAGCAACTGAATATTGGGCTACTGCTGCTTTAGAAGTTGACATATTTTAATTGGTACAAAAACACAAAGAAATGTATTTTTAACCCAACAAAGAGCTCATCTGTAGCACAAAATGAAATTGAAACAATGCCCCTTGTCCCACTGTGAAATAAATTTCTCAAAACAACTCGATAAAGCCATTTCATAGAATATTGATCAGTTAGGTATTGGTGGTAGATTTTAATATCTTTGCTTTTGGCCCCTCTCTCTTTTCTATAAAAATGTAAAATACCACCCTCAAACCTGAAAGTAAACCTGAATGTACTTTTTTTTTTTTTTAATGTGTGGCTTCTGTGTGCACAATAAAATTCCTCTGCATGTAAATATTTCATTTTAATGCTGCTGTGCAATGTTGTCAGTATAAAAACCCACCTGTGCACATAAAAAAAATATTTTGTGTGAGGACTGACTCTCAAGTTTCTTTGTTAACATCACTTCTTTTATCCTTTGATCATCACAGCCTCAGTCTTGATAATAGAAAGGATAAGAGGAGTGTAAGCAGTGCAGCTGCCGAAAGCCAAGCTGTTACAATTTCACTGATTTTATTCCCAGTGCAATGAACACAAGCTCCAATCATTTCCTAGCTTATGCATATGTAAGTCCTCTGAAGAAATCATGTTCTTGAAATTGGGAGGTTTTGCACAGATATTAAAAAGGAGATTTTGTAAAATCTTTTTCTTGGGGAATCTTCCAAATGTGTACATATAGTTTTACAGGACCTTGCAAAAGTCCAAACCCCCTTTTTTTTTTTTTTTTTTTTACAAATTGTCACATTACAACCACAAGCCTATCTATCTTATGGAGAATATATGCGATAGACCAACACAAAGTAGTGTGTAAATGTAAATTAAAGGCGGAATGATTGCTGTTGTAGCATTTTTCATAATGAAAAATCATAAAAATATTTTGTGCATTTTTTTTTGTCCCCCTGAGACAAATACTTAGTAGAACCACCATTTATTTGAATCCCAGCTGCAGCTCTTTTGGAGTACGTCTTTACAAGCTATACATGACACTAAGCTGAAATGTCTGCCTATTCTTTGCAAAATAGCTTCAGAAATTCACAGCTGGATTTAGGTCTTGACACATGACTGGGCCATACTAATGTATAAATATGGTTTGACCTTAACCTTTCATAGCAGCTCTGGATATAAGTTTTGGGTTGTTGTCCCAAAACATTAAACCTCTCTTTAACAAACCTCTAAAAGAATTCACACAAGTGAACTACTTTTTATAAATGTTTGACTTCTGAAGGCAGTTGGTTGCAATGGATATAATTTAATAGCATCAGAGTAAAGGGGAGCTGAATACCAATCCACATCACTTTTCAGATTTCTGTTTGTAAAAAGAAATGTTATTTCACTTGCACTTCATGGTTATGCACTACATGGTCAATCACAGGAAATCCCAATAAATGCATTCAAGGTTATAGATGAAAAATAAAAATATCGCGTTCTGTGGTTTAGAGTGACCAACGTACAGACAAGAAGAGCTAAGCAGCAGCATTCAATTCAATTCAAAGATACTTTATTGATCCCCGAGGGGAAATTAGAAAAGGATGTTAAAGGAGTCGTCTTTCTTTATTCAAGAAAAGTTCAAAAAGGTTTTCCAAAAGCGTAGCAAGAACGTACCAAATATCACTGCAGGTAGAAAAACTCTGTTTGAAACTCCAAAAACTTACAGCATAGATTCTGCAGGAACATAATACAAAAAGCACTTAGACATGAGTGGAGAACGGGATAGTGAATGGAGGAACCAGCAAAGTACAATGAGAACCAGAGAGCTAATTAACAGAGGGGAGTGAGGTATGGACCAATGAAACAGAGAGGCAGGTAATCAGATGAGAATGGAAATCAGGTGTGGACCAGACTATAGAGAACTGAGGGAATCTGGGTAGTTGCTAAGGTGACCAAACTAGAAGACAAAAGGGAACATGAGGGAAGCTAGACAATAACATAACCAAAGGGACCTGACTACAAAAACAAAACTATAAATAATAAAACTCAGGAAAACAGATCTAAGCAAGACTATGGATGAACATAATAAACCAAAAGAAACCCTGACCGTAAATAAACAAAAACTAAAACACAGAAAGGGAACCAGGACGAGAAGGAACAGATAAAATAAACTAGTAAACAAAAAGCCCAAGTGAACGAATCTCAAAACATAAACACAGATATACTAAATGGGGGACTAAACTAGAGACTACAAGGGAACTAGAATAACAACACATATAATAATAATCATAATCATAAGAAAACCATAACAAGCAATAGGAAAGCATAAGAATAATATGAATAATAAAAACCATACAAAGTAATAAGAAAGTAATCATAAGGAAAACTTAAGAACGAAAAGGAAAGAAAATGACAAAACACTAGGAGGCGGTAGAAGGAACAAAACTAACAGGGAACAAAAGGAAATATACAAACATGACTACAAAACCTCAAAATAAATAAACGGTTGAAAACACAAGACCACAACAAAGTCCAAAATGTCGCACCACGACAAAAAACAAATTGCAAAATTTCAAGAAGTCTGAATACATTTGCAAGGAGCTGTAGAACAAGCAACATCAACTCTGACTATGCTAACATTCACTGGAATACAGTCACATTTTACACCACAGGATTTAGTCTGCCAGGTCATTAATAAACCTATTTACTAGCCACAGATAGATCTGTCCATGAGCCAAAAAGCATGACAGGGTTTGTCTGCATTTTCTGTTGTTGGAATGTGCAGCATGTTACTATGAAAACAAAGAGAAGAAGGGAAAAATCCAACTCTGTAAATCTAACCCTCCATTCCTCTATTTCATTAACTGAGCAAGAGCTGAGATTTAGATATAACTTTTTTGCCTGATATGTCAAATAGAAATTATGCTTTTTCTGCAATGTGTAAAGTTCATATTATTATTTATGTATTCCATGCAAATTTTTTTTTTTATGAACAAGCAATTTTGTTGGTCTGTCTTTGCTGCAGAGTTTAATTGCCGATCAAAGCTCAATGTTCTGTGGCAAAAGCTGTGCAGAACCCGTTACCATAAGCACATACTGCATACTTTTGTATTGATTCAGCTTTGGTCGGATAAACATCAATGTCTACTTTAAATGATATATAAGTGATAAGTAATTAATGACTGATTTTCCAACTTAGCCAGTCGCACAGCAGCTTCTGTCTAAAGGAATCTTCGCTAAATGAGAAAAAATAAACATCATTTTTCTGTTTGTGTCATTTGATGTTTTTTGGTGTTTCCTCTTACCTGTATTGCAGAAACCAACATGAATCACAGAGAAAGATACTAATGAATTTGGAAAATCCAATATCTATAAGACTAAAACATATACTCTGCTAATGCACAGATTTTACATTTTCTTATCTTACCCTAAAGAGTTTACCAGCTTCTTGACAGGACAATATTCGGTATCTTCCTCTTACTTGTAATATGCAGCCAAGGTATTTACATATATATAGCAGAAATGTATTAATTAACATCCATAATTGAAACAACAGCTGTAACAAATTATGCTTGAAATGTTTATTTAGCTCTGTGCAACAGATAATTTCCGAAATAGTTGGAAGCCAGGTGTCCAGGATTGCTCCCAAATGCAGTCAGACATCTTATTTTACAGCACCTATGTGAGACAAACAAACATATAGAAATAAAAAACAAAACAGAGAAGAGGGTCATTTGTGATTACAATGTACTCGTACTCGTCATCTTCCGCTTTATCCGGGACCGGGTCGCGGGGGCAGCAGACTCAGCAGAGACGCCCAGACGTCCCTCTCCACAGACACCTCCTCCAGCTCCTCCGGGGGGAGCCCAAGGCGTTCCCAGGCCAGCCGAGAGACATAGTCCCTCCAGCGTGTCCTGGGCCGTCCCCTGGGCCTCCTTCCGGTGGGACGTGCCTGGAACACCTCCTGAGGAAGGCGTCCAGCAGGCATCCGGTATAGATGCCCGAGCCACCTCAACTGGCTCCTCTCAATGTGGAGGAGTAGCGGCTCTACTCCGAGCCCCTCCCGGATGGCCGAGCTCCTCACCCTATCTCTAAGGGAGTGCCCGGCCACCCTAAGGAGGAAGTTCATATCTGCCACTTGTATCCGTGATCTCGTTCTTTCGGTCATGACCCAAAGTTCATGGCCATAGGTGAGGGTAGGAACGTAGACCGACCGGTAAATTGAGAGCTTTGCTTTTCGGCTCAGCTCTCTCTTCACCACAACAGACCAGCACAGCGCCCCTATTACTGTGGCAGCCGCACCGATCCGTCTGTCGATCTCCCGCTCCATTCTTCCCACACTCGTGAACAAGACCCCGAGATACTTAAACTCCTCCACTTGAAACAGGAACTCCCCTCCAACCAGAAGAGGACAAGCCACCCTTTTCCGGTCGAGAACCATGGCCTCGGACTTGGAGGAGCTGATCTTCATCCCAGCCGCTTCACACTCGGCTGCAAACCACCCCAGTGCATGCTGTAGGTCTTGGCTAGAGGAGGCCAGCAGGACCACGTCATCTGCAAAAAGAAGAGACAAAATCCTCTGGTCCCCAAACCAGACCCCCTCCGGCCCTTGGCTGCGCCAAGAAATCCTGTCCATAAAAGATATGAACAGGACCGGTGACAAAGGGCAGCCCTGCCGGAGTCCAACATGCACCGGGAACAGGTCTGACTTAGTGCCGGCAATGCGAACCAAACTCCTGCTCCGCTTGTACAGAGATCGGATAGCCCCCGATTCCATACTCCTGGAGCACCCCCCACAGGGCATCACGAGGGACACAGCTTTCCCCAGGTCCACAAAACACATGTGGACTGGTTGGGCAAACTCCCATGAACGCTCGAGTACCCTGTAGAGGGTACAGAGCTGGTCCAGTGTTCCACGGCAGGGACGAAAACCACACTGCTCCTCCTGAAGCCGGGGTTTGACTATCGGCCGGACTCTCCTCTCCAATACCCTGGCGTAGGCCTTACCAGGGAGGCTGAGGAGTGTGATCCCCCTGTAGTTGGAACACAACCTCCGGTCACCCTTCTTATGTAGGGGGACCACCACCCCAGTCTGCCAATCCAAAGGCACTGTCCTTGACTGCCACGCAATGTTGAAGATGCCTGTCAACCATGACAGCCCCACAACATCCAAAGACTCGAGGTACTCAGGGCGGATCTCATCCAACCCCAAAGCCCTGCCACCGCGGAGCTTTTTAACCACCTCGGTGACTTCAGCCTGGGTGATGAAAGAGTCCAAACTCGAGTCCCCAGCCTCTGTTTCCACCACGGAATGCGTGATGGCAGGATTGAGGAGATCCTCGAAGTACTCCTTCCACCGGCCGATAATGTCCCCAGTCGAGGTCAGCAGCTCCCCACCACCACTGTAAACAGTGTTGGCGAAGCACTGCTTCCCCCTCCTGAGGCCCCGGATGGTTTGCCAGAATCGCTTCGGGGCCAACCGGTAGTCCTTCTCCATGGCCTCACCAAACTCCTCCCAGGTCCGGGTTTTTGCCTCTGCCACCGCCCGGGCCGTGGCACGCTTGGCCTCACGGTATCCGTCAGCCGCCTCAGGAGTCCCACATGCCAACCACAGTTGATAGGACTCCTTCTTCAGCTTGACAGCGTCCCTTACTGCCGGTGTCCACCACCGGGTTCGGGGATTGCCACCGCGACAGGCACCGCAGACCAGCATCGACAATAGATGCGGAGAACATGGTCCACTCAGACTCTATGTCTCAAACATCCCTCGGAATCTGGTCAAAGCTCTCCCGGAGGTGAGAGTTGAATACATCCCTGGCCAAGGGGTCCGCTAGACGTTCCCAGCAGACCCTCACCATGCGCTTCGGCCTGCCAAGTCTGTCCGGCTTTCTCCTCCCGCCGTGGATCCAACTCACCACCAGGTGGTGATCAGTGGACAGCTCAGCCCCTCTCTTCAACCGAGTGTCCAAAACATGCGGCTGAAGGTTTGATGATATGACAACAAAGTCGATCATTGACCTCCTGCCTAGGGTATCCTGGTGCCAAGTGCACTGATGGACACCCTTATGTTTGAACATGGTGTTCATTATGGACAATCCGTGACTAGCACAGAAGTTCAATAACAAAACACTGCTCGGATTCAGATCGGAGAGGCCATTCCTCCCGATCACGCCTCTCCAGGTGTCACTGTCGTTTCCCACGTGGGCGTTGAAGTCCCCCAGCAGAATAATGGAGTCCCCAGGAGGGGCACTATCCAGCACCCCCGACAGGGACGCCAAGAAGGCCGGGTACTCCGCACTACCACTCGGCCCGTAGGCTGAAATGATAGTCAGAGACCTCTCCCCAACCCGAAGGCGCAGGGATGCGACCCTCTCATCCACTGGGGTAAACCCCAACACGAGACGGCGGAGCTGGGGGGCGACAAGCAGACCCACCCCAGCCCTCCGCCTCTCCCCGCGGGCCACTCCAGAGTAGAAGAGAGTCCAGCCCCTCTCAAGGAGATGGGTTCCAGAGCCCACGCTGTGCGTGGAGGCGAGCCCGACTATTTCTAGTCGATATCTCTCGACCTCCCGCACAAGCTCAGGGTCCTTCCCCCTCAGCGAGGTGACATTCCACGTCCCTAGAGCCAGCCTAAGCATCCGGGGATCGGGCCGCCGAGGTCTCCACCTTCGTCCGCTGCCCAATCCTCTTTGCACCGGTCCCTCACGGTTCCCACTGCAGGTGGTGGGCCCACTGGGGGATGGTCTCACGTCTCTCGTTCGGGCTTGGCCCGGCCGGGTCCCGCGGGTCCGACAACTCCCGACCCCAGGCCTGGCTCCAGGGTGGGACCCCGGCTCCGCCGTACCGGGCGACGTCACGTGCCTCGATTTTGTAGTCGTCATGAGGGGTTCTTGAACCGCTCTTTGTCTGACCCGTCACCTAGAGCCTGTTTGCCATGGGAGACCCTACCAGGGGCATTTAGGCCCCAGACAACATAGCCTCTAGGATCATTCGAGCACTCAAACCCCTCTTCCACGTTAAGGTGGCGGTTCAAGGAGGGGTGATTACAATGTGTGCTAACCTAATGGATGTCAATATTGCTGAGACAGCAACCGTGTCCATGGCACCTCCCCACTGTTTAACCGCCTGGTTGACTGCCTCCCTTTGCAACCTGTGTTCAATTTCACCATCCAGAACCATGAATCATTGCTGAACCAGAGTGCAAAGAACCAGCTTTGGAGCTGTAGACAGGCCTTTGGAGAAACAACTACCAATCAATACGTTGCAAGCATTATATTTAAAACCAAATGAGTATGTACGGAGAAAGTTACCAGGGGTACTGGGAGACTCAATGTAGAGTTAATATAAAAGTAGCTAAGCCCAAAGAAAGAGCATATAGTGACTTATATGATAGGTTGGACAGTAAGAAGGGAGAGAGACAGAGATGGAAGGCTGTTAAGCAGGTTGGGGTGATTAAGGATCAAGATGGAAATGTACTGATAGGTGTAACACGTGTGATAAGAAGAGTTGATGAATGAGGAAAATGAAAAACAATAAAAGAGCAGAAGAAGCGACCACTGTGGATCAGAAGGTAGCAAAGTCCAGTATGGATAAAGTAAGGAAGGCATTTTAAGAATGAAGAGTGGAAAGGCATTTGGTCCTGATGATGTACCTGTGGAGGTATGGAAGTGTTTAGGAGAGACAGCAGTAAAGTTTTTGACTAGGCTGTTTAATGACATCTTAGATAAGATGGTTGAGGAATAGAATGGACGTGTGCTGGTTTTTTCAAGAACAAGGGATATTTGCAGAGTTGGTGGCAACTACAGGGGAAAAAAGTTGAGTCAATGAGTACAATGACATTATGGAAAATAGCAGTGGAAGCCAGACTGAGGTCAGAAGTGAGCATCTCTGAGCAGCAGTATGGTTTCATGCCAATAAAAAGTACTACAGATATGATACAGTATTTGCCTTGAGGACTTTGATAGAGAAGTACAGAGAAGGTCTGAGGGAGCTGTATTGTGTTTTTGTAGATCTAGAGAAAACATATGACAGACGTTTGGAGTAGCAGAGAAGTATGATAGAGTGGTGCCAGACACGTATGAGAGCTGTAAGATAGTTGTGAGGTGTGCTGTAGGTGTGTCAGAGGAGTACAAGGTGGAAGTGGAACTGCATCAAGTATTGGCTCTGAGACCCATCTTGTTTGCTGTGTTGATGGACAGGTTGACAGATGAGGTTAGACATGAATCTCCATGGACTTAGATGTTTCCGGATGACATTCTGATCTGTGATGACAGCAGGGAACAGGTGGGACAAAAACTAGAGAGATGGAGGTTTGCCTTGGAAAGGAGAGGAATAAAGATTAGCCGGGAGCAAGAAAGAATACATACAGGTCCTTCTCAAAATATTAGCATATTGTGATTAAGTTCATTATTTTCCATAATGTCATGATGAAAATTTAACATTCATATATTTTAGATTCATTGCACACTAACTGAAATATTTCAGGTCTTTTATTGTCTTCATACAGATGATTTTGGCATACAGCTCATGAAAACCCAAAATTCCTATCTCACAAAATTAGCATATCATTAAAAGGGTCTCTAAACGAGCTATGAACCTAATCATCTGAATCAACGAGTTAACTCTAAACACCTGCAAAAGATTCCTGAGGCCTTTAAAACTCCCAGCCTGGTTCATCACTCAAAACTCCAATCATGGGTAAGACTGCCAACCTGACTGCTGTCCAGAAGGCCACTATTGACACCCTCAAGCAAGAGGGTAAGACACAGAAAGAAATTTCTGAATGAATAGGCTGTTTCCAGAGTGCTGTATCAAGGCACCTCAATGGGAAGTCTGTGGGAAGGAAAAAGTGTGGCAGAAAACGCTGCACAACGAGAAGAGGTGACCGGACCCTGAGGAAGATTGTGGAGAAGGGCCGATTCCAGACCTTGGGGGACCTGCGGAAGCAGTGGACTGAGTCTGGAGTAGAAACATCCAGAGCCACCGTGCACAGGCGTGTGCAGGAAATGGGCTACAGGTGCCGCATTCCCCAGGTCAAGCCACTTTTGAACCATAAACAGGGCAGAAGCGCCTGACCTGGGCTACAGAGAAGCAGCACTGGACTGTTGCTCAGTGGTCCAAAGTACTTTTTCCGGATGAAAGCAAATTCTGCATGTCATTCGGAAATCAAGGTGCCAGAGTCTGGAGGAAGACTGGGGAGAAGGAAATGCCAAAATGCCAGAGGTCCAGTGTCAAGTACCCACAGTTAGTGATGGTCTGGGTTGCCGTGTCAGCTGCTGGTGTTGGTCCACTGTGTTTTATCAAGGGCAGGGCCAATGCAGCTAGCTATCCGGAGATTTTGGAGCACTTCATGCTTCCATCTGCTGAAAAGCTTTATGGAGATGAAGATTTCATTTTTCAGCACGACCTGGCACCGGCTCACAGTGCCAAAACCACTGGTAAATGGTTTACTGACCATGGTATCACTGTGCTCAATTGGCCTGCCAACTCTCCTGACCTGAACCCCATAGAGAATCTGTGGGATATTGTGAAGAGAACGTTGAGAGACTCAAGACCCAACACTCTGGATGAGCTAAAGGCCGCTATCGAAGCATCCTGGGCCTCCATAAGACCTCAGCAGTGCCACAGGCTGATTGCCTCCATGCCACGCCGCATTGAAGCAGTCATTTCTGCAAAAGGATTCCCGACCAAGTATTGAGTGCATAACTGTACATGATTATTTGAAGGTTGACGTTTTTTGTATTAAAAACACTTTTCTTTTATTGGTCGGATGAAATATGCTAATGTTGTGAGATAGGAATTTTCGGTCTTCATGAGCTGTATGCCAAAATCATCCGTATTAAGACAATAAAAGACCTGAAATATTTCAGTTAGTGTGCAATGAATCTAAAATATATGAATGTTACATTTTCATCATGACATTATGGAAAATAATGAACTTCATCACAATTTATCACAGGTTACAGGGAATAGTGATAAAGAAAGTGAAGGATTTTAAGTACTTAGGCTCAACAGTATAGATAAACTGTGAGTGTAGAAAAGAGGTGAAGAAACGCATCCAAGGGAGTGGAACGGGTGGAAAAAAGTGTCATGTGTGTTTTGTGCTAAGTGTATGAGCCAGAATGAACTTAAAGGCATAAAAGACAGAGGTAAGACCAATGATGTTGTATGATTTAGAGACAGTGGCATTGAGGAAGAAACAGGAGGCAGAGCTGGAGGTAGCAGAGCTGAAGATGTTAAGGTTCTCTTTGGGAGTGATGAGGATCGATATGATCAGGAATAAGTATATCAGATGGATAGCTCATGTGAGGTGTGTTGGAAATAAAGCCAGAGAGGCCAGAATGAGATGGTTTGGATATGTAAAGAGGAAGGATAGTGAGTACATCGATAGAAGGATGCTGAGACTGGAAATGCCAAACAGGAAGAACATCAAAAATGTGTTTTATGAATGGATTGAAAGAGGACATGAAGGTAGTGGGTGTAAGAGGAGATGATGCAGAAGATTGGGTTAGATGAAGACATATGAACTCTGAAAACCCAACAGAAAAGGAGAAAAGTTGCATGTGGGGAGTGGGAACCCCTATCTGTCTTTTAAACACCATAAGAAAATATAGGATTAGGAAAAAAAAGGAATAAGAAAATAAAGCTGGAATTGATATGTAAATTAAAGGTCTTACTCTGCACTAAATTAAACAGGCTTTTTCCACAGTTTTTATTGTGTTTTTCAGAGATGTGGAGCACATTTATGTATCTCTACCTCCTAATTAAGATAAGTGTGAAAATCATGATACATAAATGGGTCAAATCTTGACTGAATTTCTTCAGAAATCTTCTCCCAGACCATTGGCTTTGGAAAAAGTTCAAATTAAGGATGCATTCACACTGCTGGGCTGGTCCAGGGATCGGAAAAGGTGAGAAAATTTACACCTTCAGTTGGACCAGTTTGATTTCAGACAGAGATTTTCCACACCGGAACCAATCAAGGTTATGCAGTTGCAATTGGTGTGATCCACTCCCCCATGCTTCACTCTGGGCATGCAACAGTCTGGGTGGTACGCTTCTTTGGGGCTTCTCCACACCGTAACTCTCCCGGATGTGGGGAAAACAGTAAAGGTGGACTCATCAGAGAACAATACATGTTTCACATTGTCCACAGCCCAAGATTTGCGCTCCTTGCACCATTGAAACTGACGTTTGGCATTGGCATGAGTGACCAAAGGATTGGCTATAGCAGCCCAGCCGTGTATATTGACCCTGTGGAGCTCCCGACAGACAGTTCTGGTGGAAACAGGAGAGTTGAGGTGCACATTTAATTCTGCCGTGATTTGGGCAGCCGTGGTTTTATGTTTTTTGGATACAATCCGGGTTAGCACCCGAACATCCCTTTCAGACAGCTTCCTCTTGCGTCCACAGTTAATCCTGTTGGATGTGGTTTGTCCTTCTTGGTGGTATGCTGACATTACCCTGGATACCGTGGCTCTTGATACATCACAAAGACTTGCTGTCTTGGATCACAGATGCGCCAGCAAGACGTGCACCAACAATTTGTCCTCTTTTGAACTCTGGTATGTCACCCATAATGTTGTGTGCATTTCAATATTTTGAGCAAAACTGTGTTCTTACCCTGCTAATTGAACCTTCACACTCTGCTCTTACTGGTGCAATGTGCAATCAATGAAGACTGGCTACCAGGCTGGTCCAATTTAGCCATGAAACCTCCCACACTAAAATGACAGGTGTTTCAGTTTCATTGTCCAACCCCTGTATATTACTGCCCTTCACTATTAAATCAGATTTATATTAAAACACTATTAACCTAGAGTTTTAATGCACATTAAGGCTACTATGTATATTAAATAAGTTGTAAAGTAACTGATTGAGTTTGCCTCACTAAAAACTTTGTAATGACTTACTGCATGCACCAATAAGGAGTTTGTGTATTTGTATCTGACTGCATTCTCCTTGTTGACAACAGGACCTGAAGCTTAAAAAACATTTTTTTTTTAAGTAAACCTATTTGTCAATGAGTTATGTAAATTCTGAGAAACCTCATTAAAGAAACTGTCTCAGTTTATCTGAAGTGTTGGGACCCACAGCCATGGATACAACATTAAACTCCGGTACGGACTTTTCTAGAACTTTCAAAATAAAGTGCATTAACCTTCTTCCGGCACAGCCAGGAAGCGGGATAACTGCGGACTTCCTGTGATGCCACTACCCAAATAAAAGCACAGCTGTTGCTACATCGGCCCTCTTTCCACACGGCCTCTAGTGGGACCGGTCAGGAGAAGCCCAGCGTGCTAATGTCTTTTGCTGGAAAAATGACATAAACTCTTCAAACTGGATCCAAGAGTGTCATTAGATCACGCGATCATATGCACAAGTTAAGTATGAGTGAAGCACTGTTTGTGTACCCAGTGATTTCATTCATAAGGAGTGGAAATTAATGTATAAGCATTGCTTACTTTCTCTCCGAGGCCTGCCGAAACTGTGTCGCAGAGAAATCCCCAGTAGAGAAGCTGTTTCTACAAGCCGAGTCTGAAGGAAGGACAACGGCCTTTGTGGGTACGGTAATGAACAGCTGGTTGATGGACAGAACGAGCCGTCTTTCAAGCCACAGCTCCGGAGGTCAGGTTAGCCGCTTGTTGACTGTGGACGTTTCTTCAAACTTCGCCCCTTGGACGACGTTCCCTCAGCATGGTCAGAGGTTAGGTTTGGGCAGAAAAATAATAGAAAGATTTAGATTGAAATGATCTAAACGTTTTCCATCTTATGAAGTTTGGTTTTGTTTGTGTGAAACTCGGCTATCTTAGTGCTAGCAGGCTATCTGCAGCACACGTACCCTGTTTATGTTCTGTGTTTGTGTTTTTAAAGTTAATTCAAACGTTACTTCAAGGGTAATTTTAAACACAGAAGATTGCTCATAGCGCACCGTCCGCGCTTATGCATTTTAACCCTTATATTAACCGAGGTATTTTAAAGGTATGTGTTTGTTTCTGGTGCTAATCTATCAGCTTCTTTTGTTAGCTCAACGCTAACCGGTAAGAACACGTACTTGCTACTAAAGAGTATTTAACAGAAAGGTTGTTAGTTTTCAAGCTAGTGAATAATAGTCCCTAAACATTATTTTACTAAATCTAATAACTAAGTAAACACCATTAAGCCCCATTTCTCCAGAAAGATTTGGCTCTTTCCAAAAATATTCCCTTAATAATATTTCTTCAAATATTATTTCAATAAGTAAAGGCATCTAATGAGACACTGTTGAGAATTAGTCATCCAGAAGGTTGGTTTTATTCAGCAGATCATTCTTTAAAACATTATTTTATTTATTTTTATTAAAATAATATTTTATCTGATCTTGCATTGTGAATGGTTGTCTAAAGGTTTGCTGATTATTGCCTAAGTTAGTTCCAAGACTAACTTAACTTCATTTCCAGATTCTTCAAGATAATCCTTGTTGCTACATCCGCCCTCTTCCACACGGCCTTCGAAAAGGACCGGATAGGGGAGAAAAGCGCGCTGATGTCTCTTTGCTGGCAAACAGACATAAACTCTTCAACTGGATCCAAGGATGTCATATGATCATTGATCATATGCAAAGTTAAGTATGAATGAAATACTGTCTGTGTATCTGGTATTTTTATTCATGAACGGGGAAATTAAGGTGTAAGATTTGCTTACTTTCTCTCTGAGGCCTGCAGAAGCAAACTGTCCAAGAGAAGCTCCCTACAGAGAAGCGGTCTCTATGAAGCCGAGCGGAGCGGTCTCCCAGTCTGGAAGGAAGACAGCAGAGACCCCATCACCGTGGTAACGGTAACGTGCAGTGTGGTTAGCGGACAGAACGGGCCACGGAGGCTAACTGTTTGTTCACAGACTGGCCGACAGAAAAGCCGCCACTCCCACAGCTAAGGAGGTTAGCTGTAGCTAACCATTGTTCACTGTGGACACTCTCTTCAAACTTCATCGTCGCTTGGACAACGTTCCTCACCACAGTTCATGAGGTTAAGTGTTTGGGCAGAATAATATAGAAGTGATTTAGAATGAAATGATCTAAACGTTTTCCATTTTATGAAGTTTGGTTTTGTGTTTTTTGTTTGTGTGTTTTTAAAGTTAAGACAAACTTAACTTGAAGGGTGATTTCAAACAGAATATTGATCATAACGCGCCGTCCGCACTTATGCATTTTAACCCTTTTATTAACAGTATTTTTAAAGGTGTGTTTGAATCTGGTGCTAAGCTAGCAGCTTCTTTGTTAGCTGAACTGCTAACAGCTAAGGACATGTGCTTCCTGCTAAATAATATTTACCTAGAAAGGTTTAGTTTTCAATCCAGTAAATAATGTGTCCCTAACATCATTTTACTAAATTTGATAACTAAGTAAACACCATTAAGCCCCATTTCTTCAGAAAGATTGGCCTCTTTCCAAAATATTCCCTTAATAATATTTCTTCAAATATTATTTTAATAAATAAAGGCAGCTAATTAGACATCGTTGAGAAATGGTCATCCAGAAGGTTGGTTTTATTCAGCAGATCATTCTTAAAACATTATTTTATTAAAATAATATTTTACCCGATCTTGTATTGTGAAGGGTTGTCTAAAGGTATGCTGATTATTGCCTAAGTTGGTTCAAAGACTAACTTAACTTCACTTCCAGATTCTTTAAGATAATCCTTGGTTCTCAAAAATAAATAACATTGCATGGTAATGTTGCATCACTCTTTTGGTCATGGTTTTCAATCATCTTTAGTCTTCCTTATTCTTTAATTCTGCTTGGTAGTTTAGTTGGATTGTTGTAGCATAGTAAATAGTTTGTTGATTGAAATATGTTTGACCTTGAGTTGACTTATTTTTGTTAATAAATTCTTATATTTTAAGAAATCATGTGAATTCATTTCATGTGTGTGCAGAGTTTATGCTGTTCAATAATGTCAGAGCTTGGCTCACACCTTTCTATTTTGTCCTAATACCCCTCAGGAGGGGGAAGCAGTGCTCTGCCAACACTGTTTATAGTGGG
The DNA here is from genome assembly GCF_021462225.1 of Girardinichthys multiradiatus. Lineage (NCBI taxonomy): Eukaryota > Metazoa > Chordata > Actinopteri > Cyprinodontiformes > Goodeidae > Girardinichthys > Girardinichthys multiradiatus. The sequence goes on along the minus strand of NC_061803.1, from coordinate 27,169,338 downwards.
GGCGGGAGACTGCTGACCTCGACTGAGGACATTATCGGGCGGTGGAAGGAGTACTTCGAGGATCTCCTCAATCCTGTCATCACGCATTCCGTGGTGGAAACAGAGGCTGGGGACTCGGGGTTGGACTCTTTCATCACCCAGGCTGAAGTCACCGAGGTGGTTAAAAAGCTCCGCGGTGGCAAGGCTTCGGGGGTGGATGAGATTCGCCCTGAGTACCTCAAGTCTCTGGATGTTGTAGGGCTGTCATGGTTGACACGCCTCTTCAACATTGCGTGGCGGTCGGGGACAGTGCCTCTGGACTGGCAGACTGGGGTGGTGGTCCCCCTTTATAAGAAGGGGGACCGGAGGGTGTGTTCCCACTACAGTGGGATCACACTCCTCAGCCTCCCTGGTAAGGCCTACGCCAGGGTATTGGAGAGGAGAGTCCGACCGATAGTCGAACCTCGGCTTCAGGAGGAACAGTGTGGTTTTCGTCCCAGCCGTGGAACACTGGACCAGCTCTATACCCTCTACAGGGTGCTCGAGGGTTCATGGGAGTTTGCCCAACCGGTTCACATGTGTTTTGTGGACCTGGAGAAGGCATTCGACTGTGTCCCTCGTGATGCCCTGTGGGGGGTGCTCCAGGAGTATGGAATCGGGGGCCCTTTATTAGGGGCCATCCGGTCCCTGTACGAGCGGAGCAGGAGTTTGGTCCGCATTGCCGGCACTAAGTCGGACCTGTTCCCAGTGCATGTTGGACTCCGGCAGGGCTGCCCTTTGTCGCCGGTCCTGTTCATAACTTTTATGGACCGGATTTCTAGACGCAGCCAAGGGCCGGAGGGGGTCTGGTTTGGGGACCAGTGGATTTCGTCTCTTCTTTTTGCGGATGACGTGGTCCTGCTGGCCCCCTCTAGCCAAGACCTACAGCATGCGCTGTGGCGGTTCGCAGCCGAGTGTGAAGCGGCTGGGATGAGGATCAGCTCCTCCAAGTCCGAGGCCATGGTACTCGACCGGAAAAGGGTGGCTTGTCCTCTTCAGGTTGGAGGGGAGTTCCTGCCTCAAGTGGAGGAGTTTAAGTATCTCGGGGTCTTGTTCACGAGTGAGGGAAGAATGGAGCGGGAGATCGACAGACGGATCGGTGCAGCTGCCACAGTAATGGGGGCGCTGTGCCGGTCCATTGTGGTGAAGAGAGAGCTGAGCCAAAAAGCAAAGCTCTCAATTTACTGGTCGGTCTACGTTCCTACCCTCACCTATGGCCATGAACTTTGGGTCATGACCGAAAGAACGAGATCACGGATATAAGCGGCTGAAATGAGCTTCCTCCGTAGGGTGGCCGGGCACTCCCTTAGAGATAGGGTGAGGAGCTCGGCCATCCGGGAGGGGCTCGGAGTAGAGCCGCTGCTCCTCCACATCGAGAGGAGCCAGTTGAGGTGGCTCGGGCATCTATACCGGATGCCTCCTGGACGCCTTCCTCGGGAGGTGTTCCAGGCACGTCCCACCGGGAGGAGGCCCAGGGGACGGCCAAGGACACGCTGGAGGGACTATGTCTCTCGGCTGGCCTGGGAACGCCTTGGGCTCCCCCTGGAGGAACTGGAGGAGGTGTCTGGAGAGAGGGACGTCTGGGCGTCTCTGCTGAGTCTGCTGCCCCCGCAACCCGGTCCTGGATAAGCGGAAGACGACGAACGAACGAACGAACGAACCATCGCCTTACTGGGCTGGTATTCACAGGACAACCCTTAACAGACCGAAATATTATTTGATAAAATATTAATATTAAATAATATTCTCAGATGAATAATCACAACAGAAGGAAACTGCCCAACATTGTTTGTATTGTTGTATGAAACCACAAAAAATTTAAATCTTTAATCATTTCTGCAAGAAGGTTTTATAGAAGGCACAAAATTAAAAAAATCTCAAAATGTTCTTAAAAGCAAATTAAAATTGAAAAGAAAAATACATTCAAAAAAGAACAAAGGCTGAATCCTAGCCTAATTAGTTTTTTTTTTTTTTTTTTTTTTTGTCATTTTGGCACGTTCCTTTTGGGAAACAGAAATAAATCTGATAATGACATCATATCCAACTTAACTTTATTCCAGCAATAAGCAGAAAGCCAGGTGGCCACAATTAGCAAAATAAGATAGTAACATTGTGCATCTCTAAATTTTGTAAATTCAAATTGTTGGGACCACAGCCATGGGTTACAAAATAAAAGGCCAGTATGAACTTTTCTGGAACTTTCAAAATAAATCGCATTAACCTACTTCCAGCACAGCTAGGAACAGGGAATAACGGGACTTCCCATGACGTCACTGTCCGAATAAAAACCCAGTTTTGGCAACAAGCTGACCTCTTCCACGCAGGTCTCCAGAGGAACCACGCTAATGTCTCTTTGCAGGCAAACAGGCATAACTCTTCAAACTGGATCCAAGACTGTCATATGAACACGCAATCATATGCACTAAATTAAGTAGGAATAAATTGCTGTTTGTGTATCCGGTATTCATTCATGAACGAGGGTGATTAAGGTACAAGCGTGGCTTGACTTTTCTCTCTCAGGTCTACAGAAGTAAACTGTGTTCCAAAGAGTTCCCAGCAGAGATCCTGTCTCTACAACGCCAAGTGGAGCAGTTTTCTCGGTCTGAAGGAAGGACAACGCGATGGCATCACCGTGGCTGCAGCAGTAATGGGCAGTTTGGCCGGCCGACAGAACGAGCCGCCCCATCCCACGGCTACGGAGGTTAGCTGCAGTTAAAGCTTTGTTCACTGTGGATGCTTTCTTCAACTTTGTCGCCCCGGACAACTTTTCCTCAGCACAGTTCACGTAAGACGTTGTGTTTTGGGCAGAGATAAGTAGTTTACAGTGAAATAATATAAACATTTTTCGTTTTATGACATTTGGTTTTGTTTGTGTTGAAAACTCAGCCATCTTAGTGCTAGCAGATTATCTACTCAGCACATGTGCTCAGTTTGTGTGTTTTTTAAAGTTGAGACAAACTTTATTTAAAGGGTGATTTTTAAACACGCGGTCCACGCTTATGCATTTCAACCCCTTTTTAGTGAGCTATAAGCTTCTTTTGTTAGCTTTAACTGCTAACAGCTAAGAACACGTGTTTGCCTACTAAAGACCATTTACCCAAAAGGGTTGTTAGTTTTCAATCCAGTAAAATAATATTTCCCTAAATATTATTTTACTAAACTTGATAAGTACTGTAAGTAACACAATTAAGCCCATTTCTTAAAAATGTGGTTCTCATTCAAAATAATATTTCTTTAAATATTGTTTTAATAAATAAAGACAGCTAATTAAACACCATTGAGAAAAATAACATTGCATGGTAATATTGCATCACACTTTCAGTCATGATTTTCAACCATCTTTGATCAGCTTGTTTATATTGTACATAGCCCATTAGTCTTCCTTATTCTTTAATTCTGCTTGGTAGTTCAGGTGGATTGTTTTAGCATGGTAAAGAGTTTGTTGATTGAAATATGTTTGACTTTGAGTTGACTTATTTTTGTTAATAAGTTCTTGTATTTTAAGAAATTGTGTGAATTCATTCCGTGTGTGTACAGAGTTTTGCTGTTCAATAATGTCAGAGTTTGGTTCACCCTGTTTGATTTTGTCCCAATACCACCGCCTTATTGGGCTTGTATTCACAGGACAACCCTTAACGGACTGAATAAATAACATATTTATATTCATAATTACAACAACCCTTTCATAAAGGAGATTTAAAAAAATCTTTATTAACAAAGAAACTGTAAATAGACAGTATGCATTGTCAAAATAATACATATATTCATAATCACAACAAAATGCTGTGCCAGCATTTTCACTTACAGAGGTTGTTCAGTACTCTGGATGTTACTGGTTGAATCAGACAAAAACTGTCTTCAGTACAAATAAAATGTTTAACATATATATTTACTAACCATTTTAAATTATGAGAAATTAGAAATCCATTCCAATCCAATTTTATTTGTAAAGCACAAAAAAAAAACTGCTACACCAAAATGCTGTACAGATTAAGAGCATATATACACTACAAGACAAAGGTTTTAGTACACCTCTCTCATATAATGGTTTTATTTATGTTTATGGCTTTTTACTTTGTACATAGATTCTCACTGAAAGCCTCAGTGAGATGAACAGTGAATGAACATGTATGTAATTATGTAGCAAACAAAATTTGAAAAAAAAAAAAAAGTTTTTATAATTTAGATTCCCTAAGGAGCCGCCCTTTGTTGTGATGACTGAAATATTAACCTTTGGCCGTCTCTCAATGAACCTCTGGGAAGTTCTTTCTAGACTCTTTGGAAAACTATTTCAGGTGACCACCTCATGGAGCTCATGGAGAGAACGGCTAGAGAGCAAAGCAGTCATCAAAGCAAAGGGTGGCTATTTTTAAGAATCTAAATTATGAAAATGTTAGGAGTTATTTGACACTTGTTTACTTTATAATTCCATGTGTGTTCATTCACATTGTTGCCTTTGGTGAGAATCTACCATTTAAAAAGTCCTGACAATAAAGAGAACCATTAAGTGAGAAAGTGTATCTAAAACTTTTGACCCGTGTAAATAAATTTAAATTGATTCAAAATGAGGTGGCGCGCGGTGGCGCAGCCTTGCAGCAAGGTCCTGTGTTCGACTCCTGGCTGGGTGTCTTTCTGCATGGGGTTTGCATGTTCTCTCCGTGCATGCGTTGGTTCTCCCCGGGTACTCCGGCTTCCTCCCACAGTCCAAAAACATGACTGTTAGGTTGATTGGTCTCATTGCCCTTAGGAATGAGTGTGTGCATGTTTGTTTATCCTGTGTGTGTCTGTGGTGATCTGTCCAGGGTGTACCCGGCCTTCCGCCCATAGACTCCTGGAAAGGCACCAGCTTCCCTGCGACCCACTATGGAAGAAGTAGTAGAAAATGACTGTCTGACTAGATTTAAAATGACTAAAATATAAATAAATGAAATACATAACCCTACATAAAACAAACACCCTACTGGGTATTAAAAGCTATCAACAAAGGTGGATTTTTAAAAGAGATTTACAAACTGTCTGAGAAGTAGCCTTTCTAATGCGCAGTGACAAGCTTCTCCGAAGCTTGGGACCATCCTACAGAGAAGATATGGTCTCCTCTGAGTCCTTGCCTGGCTCCTGCCATTGACAGAAGCGGCAAGTCAGCATATCTTAGAGAACGAGGGAGCACATATGGCTTTAAAAGCTCAGACAAGTAAGTAAGGGTAAGACCATTTAAAAACAAAATAATTTTAAAATGAATGCTAGAATTACCAGGCAACCAGGGCAGTGAGCTTAAAACCATGAAATGTGTGATAGTAGATGGTGGCAAATTGCATGGTCATCTCTGGGTGATAAAAGAGAAATTCACTTAAATAAAAAAATTTTGGGGGGAAATGTGTTGCATCTGCAGTAGTTGTGTACTGTTGTTCCACTGTGGAGCCTCCTCCTCACATGAAGGATATTTAATGAAAGGTAATTACAAAATACCCTTTGTGCACCCTTTCAACAATAAATAAAAGGTTGTGTAGACATCCATCTACAATGGTAATGCAGAAAACAGAACAATTTCTAAAGCACTCCAGGCCTCACCCGAGTTAAGGTGAGTATTCATGATTCAACAAACAGAAAGAGACTGGGAAAAAAGGCATCCATGCAAGAGTTCTAAGGCCAAAACCACTACTAAACTAAATAAAATGATGATGCAAACCACTACTGCATATTCTACATAGGTCACTGGTATTTTAGCAAATGCATGGATTATTTGGGACCTTTACCGTCCTAATAGGAACTTGTCCAGGGCGCAACCCACGGAAATCTCTGAGCCAGACTGACCTTTCAATTTGCTACAACCAGTTCTAAAGATCACCTTCACATTAATAATGTGAGATTTAATCCTTGCCAGAATGATTACAAATGGTGACAAATTCCAAAGGTCTCATATTCCTGATCCTACTGTCAAGGTAAAGGAATAATTACAGGGTTTATGTGATATGCTTGAGAATTTAGCAGAACTTTTAAATGAATAGGGCATGAAGATTAAAACATTGCAGGCAATTGGTCTAGATAAAAAAACGGCAACCTTATTTGCATTTCTGCTATGGAAACATTTTTTTTTTTTGCAGTAAGAATTCCCTAAATGTCATTTTCTGCTTATTTACTTTGAATATTAAATAGATAGCTATGGTTTCTCTTGGATAACTGTCTTCCTAAGGAAGGAACAAGACAAAGAAAGATGCCAGTCTGATCGAGTATTCAGAGTAATTATCTAAGAAAATAATCGTCCTTGTACCCCACAGAACGCAAAGGATTCCTTTGTTCTACTGTGAGGTCCTCTGAGATGTCCATTCGTGAGAGCTGTTTTGTCAGAGCTGTATGTTTTGGTAGGAATTTTTGCAGCTCAAACTTTAGAAGATGTCCCAGTGGAATAAAATAATCTACAGTCATGCAAATCTAGTTAACAGTGCATGCCACAAAGTGAGACAAATATTACAGTGTAATAGCTAGGGATGTCGATGTAAGAATATATATCTGCAGATACTGTGTCTTAGTCAGATAGTTCATTAAAATTGATTAATATAATATAATATAATTATACAAACTCCAGGTTATAAGGTTATAAGAGGTTATAACAGGTTATAAGAGTTCTGAAAGACATGAACAAAACAATACACCACGATTTTTAAAAACAGAAAAGCCTACAGATAAATCAGTGCACTGGTGGTCAAGTGCAGGCAGAACAATCTGATCCTGAATACAAAGAAGATAAAGAAGCCACCCAATTCTGAGCATGAATGGCGAGCAAGTGGGAAGAGTCAGCAGCTCAAACGTCTGGGGGTCCCCATCTCAAATGACCTCAGCTGGAGCCTTAATACAGTACACCTGATAAAAGAAGGCCCTACAGAGACTGTTCTTTCAGTGTGGAGCTGCTGACTTATTTGCACACCCATGCACAACAGAGTCCACACTGACTTACTGCTGCACAGTCTGGTACTTAAACTGTGGCAGAGAGGAACAGCTTGCAGCAGACGAATAAAACAGCTCATAGGATCACCAGATCCCCATTGCCAAGATAGAGGACATCTACTCAGCCAGCCTGCATAAGCAGAGCATCCTCAAGGACCCCACACAACCGGAACGCTCTGACGTTTCTACCCTCCCATCAGGTAGAATGAGGGCTTACAGAGAATGCACAAACAGCTTATCGTACAATGTATTTAATGACAAGACTATAAAGAAATCTATAATCTATAGCAGCATTGCACTCTAGGAGGACATTATTTGTACAAGTGGCTTTCATGAGGACTTGAATCTGATACCTGGGGTTAGATTGACACAATGTTTTGTTGTTGCTTGCCAGACTTAAATTATCCTGTAATTATACATTAAATATCATTTTACCAGATTACTTTTTTTATTATAAATAAGCATTATGCTCATCTACAGCCAGAATGTATGTCCTTTAGTGACACAGTGAAGTATTGCTTCTTTATAAACTTTTATTGCATTGGTAATCCCACATCTGGGTACAGCAAAGATTTAGGTCTAATATGACCGCTTGAGCATCATATTGGATATTTCTTTTAGAAGTAAATTCTCATATGGTGATTTACACAGAAATAAAAAAATAAAACATTAATTCTGACCTCAAAATCCAATATGGTTGCCATGTGTGATAAAATGTTTATTCTGGGAGTTTCAATCTCATTTCAGTCCTGTAAGACTCACAATGAAAAGACACATAGGTGGCGATTAGATAAGTTTATTTACAGATATTTATTTCTTTGGCGCTCGGACCCCAAAGGAAGACACGAACGCTGAGAATGACATGAGCTTGAATGAACAATTTAGGATTAGAATTAGAGAAATCTTTCCCCCTTGGGATCCGACTGGTGGTGGAGTGGAGGTCTGAGGAGATACGGGAATTGGCAGGAGCTAGGAATCCAGATGGTAGAGATGGGGAGGAGGTGGGTCACAACTCAGCTTGAAGAGCAAGGGGTCCGTGAGTGAAAATCTTTAAAGCAGCTGAAGAGGAAATGCGGACTCGATGCTGATTAGTTGGAGCGGGGACGCATGGTGGAATCATTGGACGGAGCAGAGGAGGGGGTGAGTCTTCCAGATTGAATTTGATTTCCAGATCCAGTTTGATTTGGAGGTAAATTAAATGGAATATATATAGAAACCAGCACAGCATTCATCATTTACTGTAAACTGTTTCAGTTTCTACTGAGAGGTCTTGAAATATCCACCTCCTTCTAAGTATCTGTTACAGATAAACATTAATGTGCCCAAACCACCCACCTTTTAGGCGTATTAGCGTCTCATTTACCTTGGTTGATGCCGAACTTTCCTCTGAGTAGCCCAGGTGCCATCAGTGGTTCTTGAAGATTTATGGAGAAGGTTGACCCAATAAAATGTACTAAACAATTAATTGCCCTGTAACATTAATAAAACATCGCAAAATGGAAAATACTGGACAGCAAGCAAAAAGACCTCATAGCTTAAGCTCCAAAGAAATTGAAAAAATCTAGAAAACCAGCACACTAAGAAATTCTTCATTCTTCATTCAGTTCCTTTGGGGATATTGTCTGTAAGGAATGGATAAAAATGTTTATCTTTGTAGCAGGAGTTTATCTCTACCACCTCCTCTTTTAGCTGCATGCACCACTTCAATGCCTTGTAGTTTCAGTGAACGGATATCATGGCCGGCTGTCATGAAATGTCTAGCAACAGGGGCATCTCTCATCTTTATTACAAATTTTATCTTTATGCTCAGAAATCCTGATTTTTAACTCTCTTTTAGTCTAACCTATATAAACAAGGCCACAAGAACATTTTAGTAGATATATAACATATTTAGTCTGACAAGTAATCCTGTGTGAAATAGAAAACTTTTTGTCTGTATGAGGATGTAAGAACACATTACCTTTGATCGACAAATCAAACAGGAAACCTGTGGGAGGTACAAGAGTAACCCTCATTCAGATAATATACTAATGCTTCTAAACTCTCTTTCTGGGGAACGTTAGTATATTGACTGACTATATCCATAGTGCAGAGTAGATCTGCTTCAGAAAGATCAACAATGGAGGATATATGGTTTAGAAAGAAATCTGTAGTGTCTTTAATATATGTGGGAAGCAGATGTTCAAGTGATTTAATCTGAAAATCATTGTATTTAGAAAATAATTCAGTAAGGGACTGATTACCTGGAACTATGGAACAACCAGGAACAGGTTCATCTTTAGATCTATGTATTTTAGGAAGTGTATAAGAAAGTCCTGTTAGACATTGAGGACATACAGAGGTTGGACAATGAAACTGAAACACCTGGTTTTAGACCACAATAATTTATTAGTATGGTGTAGGGCCTTGTAGGGCCTCCTTTTGCAGCCAATACAGCATCAATTTGTCTTGGGAATGACATATACAAGTCCTGCACAGTGGTCAGAGGGATTTTAAGCCATTCTTCTTGCAGGATAGAGGCCAGGTTACTATGTGATACTGGTGGAGGAAAACGTTTCCTGACTCGCTCCTCCAAAACACCCCAAAGTGGCTCAATAACATTTAGATCTGGTGACTGTGCAGGCCATGGGAGATGTTCAACTTCACTTTCATGTTCATCAAACCAATCTTTCACCAGTCTTGCTGTGTGTATTGGTGCATTGTCATCCTGATACATGGCACCGCCTTCAGGATACAATGTTTGAACCATTGGATGCACATGGTCCTCAAGAATGTTTCGGTAGTCCTTGGCAGTGACGCGCCCATCTAGCACAAGTATTGGGCCAAGGGAATGCCATGATATGGCAGCCCAAAGCATTACTGATCCACCCCCCATGCTTCACTCTGGGCATGCAACAGTCTGGGTGGTACGCTTCTTTGGGGCTTCTCCACACCGTAACTCTCCCGGATGTGGGGAAAACAGTAAAGGTGGACTCATCAGAGAACAATACATGTTTCACATTGTCCACAGCCCAAGATTTGTGCTCCTTGCACCATTGAAACCGACGTTTGGCATTGGCATGAGTGATCAAAGGTTTGGCTATAGCAGCCCAGCCATGTATATTGACCCTGTGGAGCTCCCAACGGACAGTTCTGGTGGAAACAGAAGAGTTGAGGTGCACATTTAATTCTGCCGTGATTTGGGCAGCCGTGGTTTTATGTTTTTTGGATACAATCCGAGTTAGCACATCCCTTTCAGACAGCTTCCTCTTGCGTCCACAGTTAATCCTGTTGGATGTGGTTCGTCCTTCTTGGTAGTATGCTGACATTACCCTGGATACCCTGGCTCTTGATACATCACAAAGACTGGCTGTCTTGGTCACAGATGCACCAGCAAGATGTGCACCAACAATTTGTCCTCTTTTGAACTCTGGTATGTCACCCATAATGTTGTGTACATTTCAATATTTTGAGCAAAACTGTGCTCTTACCCTGCTAATTGAACCTTCACACTCTGCTCTTACTGGTGCAATGTGCAATCAATGAAGACTGGCTACCAGGCTGGTCCAATTTAGCCATGAAACCTCCCACACTATCATCACAAATCATCGTCCAACCCCTGTATGTTTAAGCAAGACTTGCATACGCAACATAAACAATTAAATTTGATTAGAAATTATAATACTATACACTGATATTCCACCCACTCAAGTTTTGTTATTAATGCAGCAAGAATCTTTACAAATAAGAGGTTGGTGAGAAGTAACTAATTGCTATAACAACTATAAGTGAAATTTAATTAAATTCAGTTTTATTTATATAGCCTAATTCACAACACATGTCGTCTCAAGGCACTTTACAAAGTCAATTCAGTCAAATCATACCGATTTCAATTTGGGTACATATATTCCAATTAATCCTAACTGTCAAAAAGTACAGTCGAATTCAGTTTACTGTTCAAATTGGTTAAAGGTTTTTCTATCTAAGGAAACCCAGCAGATTGCATCGAGTCAGTGACTTGCAGCATTCACTCCTCCTTGATGAACATGAAGCAACAGTAGACAGTCGCTTGCGTTGACTTTGTAGCAATCCCTCATACTGAGCATGCATGTAATGACAGTAGAGAGGAAAACTCCCTTTTAAAAGGAAGAAACCTCCAGCAGAATCAGGCTCAGTGTGAGCAGCCAACTGCCACGACCGACTGGGGGTTTGAGAGAACAGAGAACAAAATCATTAATTTATCACAAAATACTGTGACTACAGTCAAACCCAGCATACCCCTTTGTCAACTGACTAAAAAAGGCTGTATTCTATACATTTGAAAAGACAAACTAAAAAAAAAAACAGACCTGTTGAAGGTCATGGTGGGTTTATTATGAGGTGCTGAATGTAAACATTCAGCAAAAAAAAAAAACAATTCAGTCAGTCAGTCATTTTCTACTGCTTATTCCATAGTGGGTCACAGGGTAGCTGGTGCCTATCTCCAGCAGTCTATGGGCAAGAGGCAGGGTACACCCTGGACAGGTCGCCAGTCCATCGCAGGGCAACACACAAACAACCATGCACACACTCATTCATACACCTAAGGACAATTTAGAGTGACCAATTAACCTAACAGGCATGTCTTTGGACTGTGGGAGGAAGTCAGAGTACCCGGTGAGAACCCACACATGCACGGGGAGAACATGCAAACTCCATGCAGAAAGACCCCCGGTTGGGAATCGAACCCAGGACCTTCTTGCTGCAAGGCAACAGTGCTACCAACTGCGCCACCACACTTCAGTCACATTTCTGTTATTTAGTGCACTTTCTTTACATTTAGTGATTTTTTCTCACATTTATTGCAAAATGCTAAATATAAATATTAAATCTGTGTCTAAAAATATATCTTAAATCTAAATCTTAAATCTACATCTAAATCTTAAATCTAAATCTTAAGTCTATATCTAAATCTTAAGTCTATATCTAAATGTTAAATCTAAATCTAAATATATATCTTAAATCTAAATGTTAAATCTAAATCTAAATGTTAAATGTAAATGTAAATCTCCAAATCTTCAGAAGATATGCTAATTAACCACGCCCCTTCAACGTCTCAACTCGTGGCCACACCCACAGCGCATAGGGCCGTGAATGAGAAGAACGGGGTACACTCCTGCATGCACCACCCTCAGCAATTCCGGTAAGTACAATAGTTTTTCCACTTAACTTCTGTACATAAGTGAGTTCAGGAGGAATCTGCTCTTATCCAGACAGCTATTCAGTGTACCGTGGGGTCAGTGTTGCAGGGATATTCCTGCCGTCGCAACGCTGAACGGGGGGCGGGCATTAGCCATCATAGAGGCTCAGCTCAAAGTAACAGCTGTAAAATGTTTTGGCTTTAAGCAGTATAAAGATTTGGTTTAAACTCTAAGTTTTTTCAGAAACTGAAGCGTTCGGAATGAATGCCCCAAATAACAGAAAGCTAATGCTAGCGCTGCTTAACGTTGGTGCACCTGCATATGCGCCGCACACAGACGGAAGCAAACGCTAAACATAAACTAGGTCCTATTAAATTTGTGATTTTTGTTTAAACTCCAAAAGCACAACTGTTTAGTCTTAAATTTATGCATTTTGATAATAATCAAACAGGCTCTGAGAGCATATTTTTCTCTGTTGCTCAACAGAGCTGACAGCAATGTGCACGAAGCACAGTCAGATGTCCAGATTAAATTCTGTGCTGTAATATAATTAAGTATTATTATAGAATAACATTTATTTAATAAAAGCAGCTTATTCAGCCCAGCAATGTTTCTGCAGTCAACAGCTAAAGACTGAAGCTCATGTTTTGTTCGCAGATGTGAGAGAATTTAAGTAAACCCTTTCATCAAACTTTTTGACAGGTGGGTGGGACTTCCGGTGAGGGTGGGATTTCCGGTTGGCGCCATGTGGGTGCCATGTGGGCAGGAGGTCACGTGGTCAAGCAGGGGGTGTGTCCAAGGGGGCGTAACCGTGGATGCTGATTGCTTGTCGTCATTAGGGGCGATACCTTAAATGAGTCAATTAAAACACAAGGGTGTGTTTAAGGGTGTTATTAATAATCTGTATGTTTTTTCAGGCGTTAATACATCTAAAAACAAAAAAAAAGACATGCATCCTTTTATATTTTAAAGGTATAATCAACTTAATGTTGACCTATCACATGAAATCCTAATAAAATGAACTGTGTAACCTGACAGAAATTGTAAGTTAATTTTGCTTTTACAGCAGGACCTATTTTGTTGAATATATGAGCCAGTCTAAATCAGTTCAAAATAGAAAAGACCTAAAAAGTAAATTAAAAGATTGTGCTTCACTACATCGATGGAACGAGAAAAAACCTTCAGCTTCTGCGTCAACATACTGGAAAAGCAGCTGAAAGAGGTAAGACGAATATGAGATTAACAGAAAAAAATAAAAAAGAACTTCAGTATACTGTTTCCAAGTTACAAATTGACTAGCAATGATGTGTTTGTTTTTGAATCATAAGAGACTCCATTTTAGGAAAAAGGAATGATAATTTTAGTTACCTGTAGCTTTTCTAAAACATTTACTTTTTCATCTTAGAGTAAAAGGTTATTCAGGGGGGTTACAGTTATTCTATATCCAACTGTGTTAGGGGCGATGTCAGGAAGGGCAGTTAGGTCTGTTCATTAGATAACCATATCACCTTTGAACTCAAGAAAGGGTTTTGGTCTTAAAACATAGAGTCTTTGCAGTTGAGATAACACTGTCATGTTCTGGTATAAATACTGTGAGTAAATGTTGTCCGGGGGCTCTGTTTCATTGGCTAACCTCAGTGTCAGGGTCTTCAAATGCTGAATGTCTTTGAACCATAACACTTGTTACATTGAAAATACCAGTACTGACAAGAAAAAATGTCGGTAAATATTTCAGGAAACCCGGAAATTGTGGAATCTACTTCTGATAATAATTCACAAAAGCACAATTACATCTTTAAAAGTAAGTAAGTAAGTAAGTATTCATCTTTAAGAAATCATTAAATGCATGTGAATGTTCTCTAATTTTGTTTATATATATTGTTTATATATATATATATATATTTGTTTCTTTGTCATAGAACCCACCGCTGATGACCTTGATGATTTCATCTTGACACAATCAGATTATGGTAAGTAAATGTTAAATGCAATAAAAAAAAAATATATATATATATATATTATAGTTAACCCTTGACAATGTTTCAATTTATAGATTTGATGAGAGAGGTAAACCCGAATGATCAAGTTGGAGGGTTCAGCGGCTGGAATCGATAGTCAAAATTGAGAAGGTGAATTATTTCCAAACAAGAAAAAACCCCAACAACATCTGAACTTTCTTCTAACACAGAAATTAAAACTGATTCTTTGAATACTCCTCCGTCAATTATCATCATTTCCCCGGAAGACACACCGGATAAGTTACCGGCACCACCAGAAAGTAAGTCCTAAGAACTAACTATTTTTCTTTGAGAGTGAATGTATTTTAAACCTCAGATAAAACTGTTTACAGAGTCGACTGAGAGCTCTGTGGAAGATACAGCAGTCGAGCAGGAGCAAGGTAAGGAAATAAAAATTAAATAAAAACAATATATATATATATATATATATATATATATATATATATATATATATATATATATATGTATTTTAAGCATAGTTCAATAAAATGTCATATAAACCTGTTTACAGATACATCCAAAGATGCCACATTGAATCCGCCCACCAAAAGGTCGCTTTTCAAAGATCAAGACAGCTTTCAGCAGAGAGTCACCGTTTCAGTTCAACAAGAAGCGAAATCTGGAGGTTTTACCGCAAAGAATCGGAGTAAGATAAAAAAAAAAAAAACTTGTGTATTTTAAAAACTATTTTTGTTTTATTTATGAACACTGTGCTGCGCAGCGTAAGATAACTTTTATTGTCTTCTGTTTTTACAGAATATTTAACCCCAGCCAAAAGACAGCGACTCTCTGCGCTACAAAGCAGAGCAACGCTAGTGAGTGGATTAATGAACGGTACGTTTTAATTCATACATACATACTGAATTAATTTAATTCCTTTGTTTTTTTTTTGTTTTTGTTTTTTTTTCAGCTTTAATGTGATTATTTCAATATATATATATATATACATATTTTTATTTATTTATTTTTTTGTTCATTCTCCTTACAGAGGTAACGTTGATGGTAGGACAGATTGGCTACAGAAACGGACAACGCAGGAAGACAGTCTCTACAGCCTCACGGAATCTTCGTAATAAGGCCTCATCGTTAACGCTTCTGGCAGCATGTCAGATTCTGTTAAAGAAGCATTTTGGTGACATCAAGGTGATTTTAAACTGAACTGATCACTGTGTTTTTTTTTTGTTTTTTTTTTCTGTAGGTTAGTTTTATTTATTTATTTTTTCTTATGTTCATAGAAATGGATAACCGAATCAGACTTGCCCTGGATGAAATAAGAAATTTAGTTAATGAACTTAACGAAATTCACGTTAATGCAGAAGTAGCAGATAACATCGTTTTAAATGCATCTCCTGCTAACAGTGAAAATTTAATAAATGAACATCAGCACGGTGACGTTTTAAACGTAATCAATCAGGCTCTTTACGATTTAAATAGAGCATTTTGTCCACTCAGTATTGAGCAAAATGATCCACCTGACACTCATCAGAATCCTTCTACGTCACACGCCGCAGATCAGCACGGGGGTCATTTCAATATGGACGTAGCAGTTAGTTCTGATCAAATAATCAGACTTGCCCTGGATGAAATAAGAAATTTAGTTAATGAACTTAACGAAATTCCCGTTAATGCAGAAGTAGCAGATAACATCGTTTTAAATGCATCTCCTGCTAACAGTGAAAATTTAATAAATGAACATCAGCACGGTGACGTTTTAAACGTAATCAATCAGGCTCTTTACGATTTAAATAGAGCATTTTGTCCACTCAGTATTGAGCAAAATGATCCACCTGACACTCATCAGAATCCTTCTACGTCACACGCCGCAGATCAGCACGGGGGTCATTTCAATATGGACGTAGCAGTTAGTTCTGATCAAATAATCAGACTTGCCCTGGATGAAATAAGAAATTTAGTTAATGAACTTAACGAAATTCCCGTTAATGCAGAAGTAGCAGATAACATCGTTTTAAATGCATCTCCTGCTAACAGTGAAAATGTAATAAATGAACATCAGCACGGTGACGTTTTAAACGTAATCAATCAGGCTCTTGACGATTTAAATAGAGCATCGTCTCCACACAGCATTGAGCAAAATGATCCACCTGACATTCATCAGAATCCTTCTACGTCACACGCCGCGGATCATCACGGGGGTCATTTCAATACGGACGTAGCAGTTAGTTCTGATCAAATAGGGCGAGATCCTCCAGCGGTGGTTGAACGTGAACATTTTAATAACCATGAAATAAGGAGGCCTTTTACCATACCGCCGCCCTGTCCAAGTAACGTTCCAGATTTAGCAGCATTCTATACAAACATCATGCGTATTATCATTGAATTAGTCGACGCTGCGAGATCGTTAACCAGACGTAACGACGTTGTGCAGCTGGAATTAGTGGGTGAAAATCTCAATCGTCACATCACATTTACTGTTACTGATGATGGAAATATGATCCTGCCTGCTTTCGAAAACTTCCTCGTCGATTTAGTACAATCGAAAGCAAATATACCTGTAGATAATAACATGGAATTTGTTCTTCAGGTTGTTAATGACCCAGCAGGAGGTTCTAAGCGTAAAGCTGCAGGAACGTTAGACTGTGAACTGTTTAATAAGAAAATGCGTCATTTGTATATTATAAACAATACCGGTAATCAGTTATGTTTTGCAATCAGCCTCGCACACGTCTCTGATCCTGAGCTCACGGATCACCGTGCTGTCAAACTGGGGAGGAGATGGCAGCATCAGGCAGGCCTCGACGAGCAAACAGCAGTTACTTTTAGTGATATTGGTAAATTTGAAACCATTCTGAAGAGAAAAATTGTAGTGTTTCACAGAACCACGGGCTCTACTGCTCTGTGTAAATTTGAGACCAGTTTCCCTGATCGTTCAAACCCTCTGTTTTTGCTGTTATTTCAAGGTCATTAATATGGGATAAAAAATCTCAAAGGTTTTATGGGTGCAGATATATTTGTAATTACTGTTACACCAGCTATGATAATGCAAATACACACCATTGTGAAGGTTATTGTCCAGTGTGTCGAACATATAAATGTATGCAAGAGATTAGCAATCCTGTAAGCTGTGCAGGCTGTCAAAGAATCTGTCATGTTTCTGTCATGTCCCTCATGTTTCAGCAGACACAGGGAACCGCGCATCAGAAATAGTGCTGACAGACCTATGAGTGACTGTGAGTTGGTAAAACTGTGTAAAGTATGCAAACGGATATACGTTATTCCAATCAGTAAACCGAATAAACCACACGTGTGTAATGTAAAATGCAGTATTTGCGGTGAAAATGTACCCCCCAGCCTATACATGACATGCGATGATCATAAGTGTTACATTCTGCCTTGCAGTGCAATTAATCAGCTTGATGATAAACTGATTTTTTATGATTTCGAATGCCTCGTCAATGAGAGCGGTGTGCATACCCCCTTTCTGGTCTGTGCTAAAACGTTGAAAGGTGATGAATGGTACGCTTATGGACTGAATTGCACCCAAAAATTTATCCTGCATTTCAGGAGGCCAAAGTACAGAGGCTTCACCTTAATAGCGCACAATGCGTGGGGGTACGATGGTTACCTGATCCTCAATGCAATGCTGCAGTTAGGGATTAAACCTAATCTCGTCATGGTAGGAAGTAAACTTCTCTGTTTAACCGACCCTGATTACAGGTTAAAATACATTGATAGCCTGTCATTTATGTGCATAAAGCTTAGCGCCATGCCGAAAGCGTTAGGCTTTACCGATCAAAGTAAGGGTTTTTTTCCCCACCTATTTTCCTCTGAACAACGTCTCCAGTATGTGGGGGCTTTTCCTCCTCCATCCTGCTACGCTGTAGAACGCATGAGTCTTCAAGAACAACAGGTGTTTAGCAGCTGGTACAGAGAAGCGAGCAAAGAGGTCTTTGACTTTAAGAAAGAAGCTATTCGTTATTGTAAAAATGACGTTGAAATTCTTTTTCAAGG
This sequence comes from Girardinichthys multiradiatus, assembly GCF_021462225.1. Lineage (NCBI taxonomy): Eukaryota > Metazoa > Chordata > Actinopteri > Cyprinodontiformes > Goodeidae > Girardinichthys > Girardinichthys multiradiatus. The sequence continues at coordinate 27,151,232 of NC_061803.1, read as the reverse complement.
ATGCTTAAAATTCAGAGACGAGTTCTTTAAGGAGACAAGTGTGGATCCGTTTAAAAGTATCACAATAGCATCAGCCTGCATGAAGGTTTTTGTAACCAATTTCCTTCCTCCTCAAACCTTAGCCATTCCATCACCTCTGGACTACAGACGTAGCAGTAAAACGTTCTCCAGCGCGTCCATTCAATGGCTCGGCTGGATTGCAGACAGCAGAGCCATATTTATCGAGCATGCATTAAATAGGGGTGAAAAGAAAATCGGGCCATATTCAGTGGATGGGTATGCAGAGATTAACGGTGTCAAAGTTGTGTTTGAATTTTACGGCTGTTTTTTCCACTGCTGTAAAAAGTGTCACATGCCTCATGACAAGTGTCCGTTGAGAGGGGTCGCATTTGAACAGTTTTACGCAGCCACTGTTGAGAGAAGCAAGGTGTTACAAACTGTGTACGGCCTTCGTCTCGAAGTCATATGGGAGCATGAGTGGATTGAAATGAAAAAATCAGACCCAGGGGTGATCAGCTTTCTTGAGAAAGTTAATGCACCCGAACCGCTATCCCCCCGGGATGCTCTGTATGGTGGACGCACCTGTCCTATGAAGTTGAGGTACACAGCGGAACCGGATGAAACTGTACATTATGTGGATTACACATCTCTGTATCCTTATGTAAACGCCAACTGCGTTTTTCCCCTCGGACACCCCACCATCATTTACAAAGATTTTGATGACCCCAGCAGCTACTTCGGTATAATCAAAGCTGTGGTCTACCCACCACGTAACCTGTTGTTCCCTGTTTTACCTTACAGAACATCCCAAGGTAAACTTGTGTTCACTCTCTGCCGCACATGCACTGAAATAAATAACCAGTCAGGTCCCTGCATGCATAATGATGAGGACAGAGCTCTGACGGGTGTTTGGGTGAGTGTAGAACTCTGTAAAGCGTTGGAGTGTAGTTATCGTCTTGCTAAAATCACAGAGGTGTGGCATTTTGAAAAGAGAAGTGATACAATCTTTAAAGGTTACATTCATTGCTTTTTAAAGGGTAAGCAGGAGGCTTCAGGCTATCCGTCTGAAGCAGTGGATCAGGAGAGTAAGTCAAAGTATATAAGCGACTACAAACTGCATCAGGGCATCCAATTAGACCCTGAGAAAATCGAGGTGAATCCTGCCAAAAGGCAGGTTGCAAAATTGTGTTTAAACAGTTTTTGGGGGAAATTTGTGCAAAGAAGTGATCTGTCTCAGACCACAGTCATCACTAACCCTGAAGACTTTTTCAGCTTCATGTTCTCGAGTAAATACAGGGTTAACTATTTTCAACTATTTTTTCAACCCTGAAATGTGTGTAGTGCAGTGGAATTTTAGTAAACGTGTCATATATCCACCAAGTAAGACAAATAATGTGTTTATTGCAGCATTCACCACCGCTTATGCACGTTTAAAACTTCTCAGCAGCATGGAGAAGTTACAGGACAGATTTATTTATATTAACACGGACAGTTTGATTTATGTGACAAAAAGTGGTGAAACTCCTCTGGAATTGGGGAATTATCTGGGTGATCTTACTGACGAGTTAGATGGTGACAGCATTTCGGAGTTTGCATCGACAGGACCCAAGAGTTATGCATACCAGACCAAAAACCGTTAAAATGTAATGATACGTGCTAAAGGCATCACTCAGACGCATGAATGCAGCGAGAGGGTCAATTTTGACAGCATCAAAGGGCTGGTCGAGGGCTACTTACAGGGGTCAAGTGAGAGTGTCATTGAAATCCCTCAACACACGATCAGGAGGGATAAAAAGAGATTCCGTTTGACAAACGCGACATTTCTTAAAACGTTTCGACTGGTGTATGATAAGAGACGTCTTTTTTCTGACGGGACAACTCTGCCTTTCGGTTATTAGAGTTGAAGAAGAAATAAAATAAAAAGTCACATGGATTTACAGGAGATTGATTTTGATCCTAGATTTAGAGCACCTTTCTCATGTATGATAGTTGGACCCAGCGGCTGCGGGAAAACTTTCTTTGTAAAAAGTATTTTACAAAACTGTAATCATGTCATGGATATTGTTCCAGAAAATATTGTATGGATTTACACATCTTTTCAACCCATGTATGCTGAATTGCAGAAGATGAATAAAAATATTACCTTTGTGGAAGGATTGCCTCATTCTTTTGAAGATGAAAACCTGTTTCCTCCTGATCAGAATCATCTGATTATTCTAGACGATGTTATCGCTCAAGCCTCAGATGATGAAAATGTGATGAAGGTCTTTACCCAGTTTTGTCACCATCGTAATATGAGTGTTATGATGTTGACTCAGAATGTTTTTCATCAGGGGAAGTTCAGTCACACTATTAGTTTGAACTGTAATTATATGGTGTTGTTTAAGAACCCGAGAGATAAGCTACAGCTGAATATACTACCCCGCCAAATGTTTCCATCTCAAAAGAGTCTCTTCTTGGAGAGTTTTAAAGGCGCAACGAGAGAAGCTCATGGATATTTAATCATCGATTTTACACCTACCTGCCCAGAACATTTCAGACTGAGAACGGGGATACTTCCTCAGCAGTGGCCTGCTGTGTACGTGCCCAGAACAAAGTAAGTCATCATGTCTGCGCGTATAAAAAGGAATTTACCATTATTCAGAGCTTTGTACCAGGCCTGTCCACAGAAACGTAAAGATATTCTCGCACACTGCTCTCCCGACTTTATTCAGGCTCTGTGCGAGATTGCACTGAATATCCTAAAAGGTAACATTAAACTATCACCCTCTCAACACCGACAATTGAAGAAACAAAGACATATCATCAGATTGTTGGGTGATAAAAGAACCGGGATAAAAACTAAACAGTTGGCTCTCAAAAAGCAACGAGGTGGTTTTATTCTCCCCATCTTAACGGCTCTTGCACCCTTGATCAGTGATCTAGTGGGTGGAATCATCAGGAGATAATGTCTCTCAGAACATCGCAGATGTTTCTCATTTCACCTCATCAATTCAAGCGTCTGACCCAGTCAGACACGTCCATCAGACAGACGGCGGAGGAGAATTTGGATGCTGAAATGAGAGCAATATTAAACGAGCCGGGTTTGACTTCTTATGAAAAAATCAAGAGATACGATGCTCTTCTCCAGAGGTATCTGACTTTACTTAAGCAAGGTGTCAAAGAAGAAAAACAGCGGGTCAGTTTAACGCTGCAGCGTGACACAGAGGTTCCTGAACATGAGCGGTCCCAAGAAAAACAAGGCCCAGGGCAGGACGAGGCCCCTAAGGATCAGGTTCTTACGGAAGTACTGAAAAGCCTTCCTAAACACAACCGTAAAAATGCCGAGTACATTTTGAAGAAATTATCCGAAAGAAGTAAGAGTTGGACTTCGCGAGGTGAATTTGTATTTAAAGGAAATGTTATAAAAGGGTCCCACATGATTGATTTGTTGAAAAATCTCATGCTTCCGTTTAAAAAATCTGGAGCATCACAAACCCGAGGATGGTCTGATTTTCTACACTCCATGTTAGAAGTAAACATCCCTATATCTTCAGTCATTAACCCTTATGCTCGTGAAGAATATAGACGTTTCAAAACAGAGGGTACATCGATTGAAAATGGGGGTACACCCCCCAGCGTTAAGCAGAGAAGAAAAAGAAGAAGAAGAAGGCAGATAACTCATTCTCCCTACTAGTTGAGATCTGAGCTGGAAGATCCAAAAAATGCTGATGGGAGATCAAAAAGGTCTCTTCGTAAGACGACACTACCACCCCGATGGATTACATTTTCACCATAAACCGTTATAAGAAAATGAAACATGTAGCCTATTTCTTTTATTCAATAAAATATTTATTGATTATATTTTCAAGTCTAGCTTCGTTCTCTACTTCACACACTAACATATGATATCATTACACAAATATTAAATCATAAGAAGAAAAAAAAAAAAAAAAAAAACAATGAAAAAAAAAAAAATAAGACATTTTAAATTCCATAACAATCCAGAAACATCTCCAAAGAGCATGTTCCGTGAGTATAAAATGTACAACTTTGATTAATGACACATTTCTGATATTTTTTCACAAAGTTAGATACCATTAAATCATTCTTAATCACATCTCCGGTGTATTTCGACAACACTTGCTGCATTGATAATCCGCACGCTCTATGACATAGATAAAAAATGCAATGGTGACCGCACACAGTGGACAGAGTGTTTTGAAGCTGATTATTATGATACAATATTTTTGAGGATCTGTCTTCTAAAAATGTTACGATGCTTGACGGATAGAACTCGAAATCTGGAGAGAATCCATAAGAGTCAAAAAAGCTGGACCATTGGATGACCATTCTCATCCAATGTCAGAGCTAGCCAGTGTTCTCCCGGCATGTGTGAAGGATGTGTGTTCACAATAAAGTAGGCCGGCCCTGGGAATTTGTCAGCTAGCAGCGGCAGCTGGTCGCACGGCCATACACCACAAAACAAATCTCCCAGCAGATGACGCATCAGGCTCTCAATTTCATGATTATTCATGCCTGATTAGATTAATAATAATCCACCAGCACACGCCTCTTTGAATCAATCTCTAAAATAGAATCATAACAAGCGTAGATGATCAGCGTGGTGGTATGAGGCAACGGGTTTCTGAAGCGCATTTCCAATCTTAAATTCCCACTGGAAACTGGAGATAGAGCATCTGTGTCCTCGCCCGGGTTAAGATTAAATGTGAATAGAGAGTATCCTTGATTAAATTCCTGACGTGTTATACTCAGTGGAAGATCTTTTAGATGTCGTCCTGTAGCCGTAAACAAGTTGTAATACTCTCTCACTGAATGGCATTGGTTAAAATTGGGCTGGAAGGCTTTAGCAGGAATTTGTCTGCCATCCTTACACAAAGCTAAATATTCCATATCAAAATGATTAAAGTCAAACGGATTGAGATTGCGTGTTCCTGTAAAAGCGTCATGATCCAGTAACGCAATCACCACATACTTGGGAAAGACGCCTAAGAAAAGATTCTCTTGGTTGCATACTCTTGAATTTTCAGGAATGGAATATGTTTTTACATTCACACGTGAAAGTGGATACAGAGCATTTGCTTTCATTAAAGCTGAAGCGTGCCCCAGTCGTACAGCTGGAGAGAAAATAACTTTTTTGATAAAAAGAGATGCTCCTAATATCCTGAGTTTGTAAGTGGAGTCTCTTGCTGCCATGAGACAAAAGGCATCGTTGGCTCTTGTAAGTTTAATTTTAAGGTCAACAGAGTTTAAAAGAAGTCTCTCGCAGAAAAATATGTCTGCATGCAGGGGGCCTAGGAGATGTACCTCCCTGGAATTTGCCGTAAAGCCTGCTCTGCTGTTAAGACCTTTGTTAGGTCCGTTAGTTGTTACAATAGAGTTCAGAGCACCTGCAGTGTCTTTATAAAAAAGACCAGAGCTAAACTGGGTTTTTAAACAATCCTCAGAAAAGTTTAACAATGTCTCAATCATGGCTCTATATGGATGTGTAGCGCTGGATTGTGAAATAATTCGATCTCCGAGAGTGACGTCACACTGACTGAAGATGGTGTTTAACGGGTAGTTGATGAGCCCTACAGGTGCATCATCTGGCAAGTTTGTTCCATTCTCGTTAGTAATTTTCACTCTGAGATGCAACAGCGTATCGTTGAGATCCAGATACTTTTCTCCGTCTCCCGGAATGAAAAACTCGATCGGCCCTCCATCAGTGATTGCTGATAAAGGCTGGATCTCGGTGTAAATTTTATCTTCGATCGATAGCTGCGTCATCGGGGCAGAAAATAAGTCCAACTCTGCCAGCGTGCACTCTGATGATTTGTTATGTAAAAGAGCCATTATTTAAATATATCAAAACTTGCGGATGACTTCCTTCCTCTTCGTTTGTCAGCTGCGACTGATCTCCTTTTTCGCGTTTGTCGTTGTTTTTTAACCGTCCTTAAACGATCACCAGGGGGTCTTGTTCTGGGTCTTTTGGATAAAACCATAATTCCTGAACCTTCTTGACCGTCGGTGTGTGTATAACCACTCATTTTACTCACGGCTCTACCGATGACATCCGAAGCGATATTTGATGCAGCCGTTTTAAGATGGGGTTTTGCAATTGCAAATCCTTTTTTAACCAGAGGGGATACGAAGCGGAATAATTTTGAAAATAATGATCCAATTCCGCGTCCGTACATGACCGGGGCCCCATAAAACCCTGGCAGATTACCGCCTGATTGACTTACATAGTAATTTACAAAGCGATTTGGATCACGTCTCAGACTTAGCTGTGCCATGTTCTCTCTTGCCTGCTTGATGCAGTGTTGAATGACCAGCGTAATATGAATGATAACCAATCAATCTTAGAGGTTATATACATATCTCTGGAATAGTTTATACAAATAAAATTTATCTCAGGCTACGTTGTGATATCACCGGTCTGAAGTGTAGTCTTATGACGGTCTTTCCATAGACGAAATTTACAGGAACGTTTTGGTCCGATTTAATTTCTATATTGATATTTTCAATATGTCTTCTGGAGACTGGAAGGTAGTGGGCGGGGTTAAACGTCTGAGTAATCATATCACTGAATTTGCCTTGTACTTTGACGGTCCGCAGTAAAGGTGCAAAAGTGTCGCCTACTATTTGAGGGCTGACCACGTCGCTGTAACAGTATAGGTGATAGAAACCAGCCTTTATATCCGCCGGAAAAGGAGCCAGTTTTGGTTCAGAAACATGAATCCATTCCCCTGGTTTCACGCCCATCATATAAGCTAGAGTGCTGAAGAAGCGTATTTCATACGGACTGTTTGCTTGAAATGCAAATCTCTTTTGAACTTTGCTGAATTTAATGCGTAAACCCAATTTCAATTTTTTGAAAAACATTTCCATCTCTGTCTCGAGTTGAATAACGCTGTTATAGTAGCCACTTCTGATCCTTTGCGTATTGATCTCCACATCACCAACCTTCCTCCATTCAAAGTAGGCATCATAATCCGGTAAATTATGCCATGTATGAGGATATGAAATCTCGGCTAATGCAACCATCCATCGGCCTTCTAAATCAATATGTTGAGCTAAATTTACACGGAAACTTGAACTGCTATTATTTTTAAACACTTCCATGCTAGCATTAGATGGAAGAGTAACGTAAAAGCCATCATCCTCTACCTGACGGTTCATGATGCTGTGTCAACTGTGAGGTTTAGTGCAAACCTTTTTTATACGTTTCGAAGTTCATCAAACTTGATCCAACTGTTGAATTTCTCAGGCCAGTTTTTCCAGCTACAAAAACCTGTTTGACTCCCTTGACCGTACGTCGTTTTAATATTTTTTCCACTTGATACATCTTGTCGTTAAATATTTTTACTTTTTGAAGTTCCTCAGCGTAAAAGGAACCCTCGATAGGTTCTCCATCCAAATCTTTGAGTTTGTATACAGGAGGAGATTGGGATATCCGCTCATACACTGTAAACACTTCATCCGTAAAACTCTGTTCGTATTTTTTGTCAAACACTCCATGGACCTTGGATATTCTGACAAGATTCCCTTGTTTAAACGTTGTCACTGAGTCCTTGCAATATCTGTTGGACTTGACATCATACAGATTCTGAAACACTTGAAAGGCATTTTCTGGGGTCACTTCCATAGGGCTCATTTTAATGCGGGAGTGGTAGGAATGGTTGTAGCTTCTAGCTAGGTTTTGCAGTACATCGATGTACCGCCGGGTATTGTTAGCTGTAAAATATCTCCACATCCTTGTTTTTAATGTGCGGTTAAATCTCTCGACCACTGAAGCTTTTGCTTCACTCGCTGTGGCAAAATGTTCAATACCGTGTTTCTCCATTAAAACCTTAAATTTCTTGTTAAAAAATTCTTTACCGGCATCAGTCTGAAGCTTTTTGGGGATCTGACTTTCTGTAAAAACTGATTCAAATGCCTTTACCACCTCAGCGGCTGTTTTCCTCTTCAAAACACGTACATACGCCCTTTTTGAAAAGATGTCAATGACTGTTAATAAATAATTATAACCATCATTTTCCATGGCCAGAGCTTGCATGTCACAGAGATCAGCCTGGAACTGCCTCAATGGTCTGGTGACAAAAACTCTGTTTCTCGGGAACTTTATTCTTGCAGGTTTATGTAGAGTATAGGTATCTTCTCCTGATAAAAAATCTTTAACTTTTTCAACCGCAACCTTCTTTCCCGTTTCATCTTGCATAACCCTCCTCAGCCTATCTACACCCCCAAAACGTCCCAGATTTGAAGGGCTATAATATACTTTCTTCATCAGCCGTCTTCCTGCCATCTCTGCCTTATGCTCACTCTGCCGATTACTTGTTAAATAATGAGAAAAAACACACAGGAGGGTAGATTTATCCTTATTTTTTATTTTTTTTGTATTTAATATATTTAAAAAAAACAACCAGAAAACAAAATCAGATAAAATGCAGATTAATGCAGATGAATTCAAACACTACTAGCTTTTAAACAACACTTTTGGGAAAGGTTACTATGTTCCTACTTTAATTGTATTTAATAGTAAAAAGAAAAAAGAAGAAAAATCATATAATGCAGATTAATTAAAGTACTGGAATACTAAAAAAGAAAATGATACAACAAGTCATCAAACATGTGAGATCAGTTTGTCAGTCCATAGCACTCTGAAACAGAGTTAAGTTGTTTGAGGTGTTTCTCTTCGACCATGCGATCATAAACGTGCGCTATTGCACTGTGGATGCCTTGTACCGATTTCAGTTCATATAAAACCGTCTTGGCAATCGTCTTCACTCTGAAGTCATCCGCTTGTATGCGTCGAAGTACCAGAAGATTCTGAATAGCAGGAACGAGTTTGGGGGTTACGAGTCGTCGTACGATGCGTTGAAAGTTGACTTAGTAATAATCCTCCCCCAGTACCTCCAGGCAATGGTGTTGACGCTGGCTCGGGTGGTTCATTATACATCCATAGCAGGTTTCTCTGAGATAGTTCAAAGAGGTTATGTTGAATAAATGAAGTATCGCTGTTTTCACCGTATTGATGAGGGTGGTTGAGAACCAACCGTCAATTTCGTCCTCCTGGTTACTCTCATCCTCTGCTGAAGGCTGAGGGTCCTCCATCGGTCCCAGGGTTTGTGTAGGGGCTTCGGTAGAGGGTGAGTAGCCAGTGGCTACCTCCTCCTCCACGACCACCTTCATGTCTTCAGGCAGGACATTCGCGTCTACAGACTCAGCCATGAATAGCGGTGATGGTGAGCAAAGGTCTGGAGAAAGCGGTAGATATTTCATGTTGTATCCTGTAGGTGATGCAGGACTGAAGTGGTTCTCTGAGAATGAGGATGTTGAGGTGGATGGTGAGAAGGGGTCAGGGGAAGGCGGATGATATGGTCCAATGTTGAAGCTTTCATCGTGCTCAGGAGAGAAGTGGATCTCTGCTCGGTGGTTGTAGAGATCCCTGTATGGTGTCGGTCCACTCATTCTCATGATACGATTCTCAGTGTCTGTGAGCTTACAGTTATCCCCCCGTATATATATCATAGGAAGGGGCGTGTCCTCAGAAGAGGGTTCGTTCTAAACGTAAAACAGGAAACGTCAGCGTTTTTTTCACTGACATGACATCGATCCAACTTCGTGACTTGTGGAAAAGGTCGGAAAGACGATGTCCAATTTCACTCATCTTCTCTGCCCAAGCTTCAAACGGCAGAGCCAGCATTGTCTTGAATACGCCGCAGTCCTGATTGAAAGCCTCCAACACAAACAGATCTGAGGGACTCGTCCGGTTGTTCCTGCGTCTGCTTGCCCGAAAAGACCAGCGGCCATTTGCTGTGGTTTTTGACCCCCACACTACGCTAAAGAGAGGTTCTCTCTCAGCTATTTCAACATCGGATGGTATATGAAACATTCTCGCCCGTTTTACAGGTCGAGGAGACAGTTCATTTTCTTTTTCTTCTTCCTCCCTCTCCTGCCTTGAGACTGTTTCAGGGCTATCATTAAGGTGCGGGATTGCAAGCCTTAACACAGCCCAGTCGCTGTGGGTGAGAGTACACAGAGCCAGTGATCCATTAAATACCTCATCTTGATCCAATTGATACAGGCAAAGCTCTCCTATTTCATACATGAAAATATAACCCCAGCTGCCAACCAGGCCATATGGCTCCAAAGACCATTCTTCCTGCAGAGTTTCGAACGGGGGTCTTTGTACCCTGCAGATGTAGCATGTTGATTTCTTAGGAGCATTCAATTCACGGGATGAATACTGGTAGACGGTCACTGGGGTTTCGCACAGAAATGACATACCTCTTGGCCGAACCGAGGTCTGATTTTCAACCATGGTTGTTGAAGTTGATGTTGGATCCTCATCATCGGTAGAGTATGTCATGACGGGAATTCCGATAGGTATCTCCATTGAGGAAGTATATGATGCAGTTGCTTGTTCATCATCGATAGGTATCTCCGTTGGGGAAGTATATGATGCAGTTGCTTGTTCATCATCATCATCTTGGCACGCGTTGCATTTCTCCTCCGCTTGACGATAAACTCTCTTAACTCTAGCCTTTGTTGAACGGGTGTTCTTTTTTCCAACGAATGCTCCATGTAAAGTGCGGAGTTTTATCTCTGTATTTAAAGTAAACACTAAAGCACGCCCTATTGTTTTCATTGGGTTATTCAAGGTTTAACGATGCTTGCAAACACACCCCCTCTATTTTTAATTGGTGCTGATGCCAAACAGTTTCCGATAATACCATATTTGTCTTGTTCTATTTATAACAAACACACCCCTGTGTTTTAATTGACTCATTTAAGGTATTGCCCCTAATGACGACAACCAATCAGCATCCACGGTTACGCTCCCTTGGACACACCACCTGCTTGACCACGTGACCTCCTGCCCACATGGCAACCACATGGCGCCCACATGGCGCCAACCGGAAATCCCGCCCTCACCGGAAGTCCCGCCCACCTGTCAAAACGTTTGATGAAAGGGTGTACTTAAATTCTCTCACATAGCATGTTTGAGTGCTATGTCTACAGGCAGGAACACAGAGACATTGAAATGGGGAAGTGAGCAGCGGATCTAATGGAGAACAATGAAAACCAGAAGGTATAAATACTAGGGTAGGGATCAGAATGGATCAATGAACGAAGCAGGTAATCAAAGGGAATCAAGAGTGGCTGGTAGAAGATACATGACAACTGAAGGACGGAGGTTATTTAACACAGATGACCAGAAAATCCAGGGGAATAGCAAAACATCTAAGTGGACAGAAATGGGTAAACAATGGAACCCACTAAAGAACATTAAGAGGAAGAAACAGATCTACAAGGAAATACAAGCTTAAACATCTAACCTAGGAATCCAAGAAAGTAACAAAAACCTAAGCACCAGAATAAATCTAAAAAATCGGAACTGAAATAAACCAAGAGAATAACATGGCAGAACTCAAAACCCCAAACACAGGCAGAATATGACACTGAAATGTTCCCCCTCTAGTGCTGTGTCTTTGATCTGCCACAGGGAGCTGTGAGAGAGCATGTCACTGCCTACAAATTAAGTGTGTACCATGCTACTGTGTTGTAGGAATAAACCTATGAACCTTCTGATCCTTGGTGTGACAATTATCACTGAACCTATATTCAGGTGTTCTGCAACTTCTACACATAGATGCTTTTCATCCAGTCTGACTGAGATTGAGTTAATTTGCAGAGAATGAGCAAAGATATCAGTCTCCAGATTTGCTGAGTGTGCAGAGAAATACCTTAAATGACTGCGGTTATACTGTTTGTTCTTTTAAGGACTGACTCAGGGGGGCTAAATATGAAAGGCCACCACATATCTTTTTTTATTGGAAAAAAAAAGTATAAATCTGTAACTACCCTTTATAATGATACATTACTTTATGTTGGTCTATCACATAAAATGCCAGTAAATCCCACTAATGTTTGAAGTTGTTGCATGTCAACATGTATACAGGAACTCATTGCAAAAGGGAAAAGGAAAGTGAAAATCTGTGATAGTTTGGTTTTAATTTAATGTCCAGAATTGTAGTTCTCTGAATGAGACAAATATCTTTATTTACTTTACTGTAATCCACCATAAGGCATGTAAACCTGTCAGTTTTAGTTAGTTTGAGGAGAAAATGTGTTGGCACCAGGTAGAATTTGCCTAAAAAAGATGTTCAGATTTTAAACAAAATGCAATGTGGCATCATGAAACATTGCACCACAAATCTATCTTGGAGCTAATACTCTGGGACTGGGAAGAGAAGATCACTGAGGTTTCCCACAACGAGGCTGTCAGAAACTTAAAAACTTCCTCTGGTCCAGTGGATTGCTCAGTTGGACAAAAGAACATCAAAAACATCAATTGCTTCCACTCATCAGAAGACTTGCCCCTTGCTGTGATGCTGGCATCCAACATAAACAGTTGTATGTGCATTCTTATCATTGGCAAGTAAACAAACAGTTCAGCTGTAGAATATAAAACAGCTGAGTTCAAACAAGTTGTCGAGAAAATGATGAAATTTGATGAGAGGATTTCAGCAACTTTCCAGCTCTTGCAAAAGTTGCACTAGACCCCACTGATCCTTGGAGACCGAGTGGATTGATCAGAATTAAATTCAGCGAGGAGGACTTAGAAAGGACGTTTTAGCAAACCTCAGTGGGAATCATTGCACAGGGTGTGAGTTTATCAGCTTAAATCTAAGCAAAGGGAACAAACAAAGAGAGGTTGAAATGGGCACAAATAAGACACAGTAAGAAGAGATTCAAGTTTTCTGGCTTACAACTCAGATCTGCCGCTGGGACCTCCTTAATTTAAATATGTTTAGGTGTTGACTGTCTACATCAGCATGTGAAAAAAAGTACATTGTTGTATAATATTTTTTGCTGTTTTAAGCCTTGTTTAATTTATGATGGGCTTGACATATATAGTAATAATGCCATTGAGTTATTTATATTTTGTTTTTGTAAAAATTCCTTGCTTTATCCAAACATCCATCAAAACAAGTGTTGATAATTTCAAATGTCACAAATGTCATCGCAATATCGTTGTGTGCAATATCAGAATCTCATAAGATTGCTTGGATGCAATATTTAGTAGGATATTATATTTAAAATGCCATGCATTTGCTTTTTGATAATATACCTAGAGTAATTGGCACGCTGGTTGGACTCTTAACCTTTCTGGGGACATTGTTTATGGTAAAGAAAGGAAAGAGTGGGTTAATTGTAATTGATATTGTCATCCACAATTATTTCCACAATTGCAATATCATATATTTTTTTAAATTGTGCAGCCCTATAAACATTAACAAAGTATGTGCAGTATAAATTATAGGATGTTTGCAATTTAAATGGCTCAGCTCATTACACCACTGCATAATGAGTTTGTTTTCATGGTGTACGAAGTACGAAACATCTTGTGACAGAAAGCTCCTTTTTTGTACCTGTTTGTTTATCTTAAAACCAGAATAACAAGGGTCAAGAATTTCAGAAACCAAATAGGAGCTAGTCTGTTTGGGTAAGAATAAAGCTTAAAAAAGCACATTATAAACCATCAACATCTAACAGTCTGCAACATCACCAGTGAATAAATAAAGAGCTTCCTTTCAAAGTCAAATATTCACCTGATGCACATTTCAGCACTGCGGTCTGTAGGTTATATATTGGTTTGCTTTCACTCATAATTACTTGAGATAAAAGATTGCTTATTAGACTTGAGACAAGTCTCAAATCTTTAGCGTGTGAGTCATGTGTGAAGTTTTTGTCTCAGCAAGTAAATAGTGACTCATTTCCAAGTCTGAAACTTGACTCTGCTGTGTATACCATTACAAAACCGTGTTAAACCTCCCAACATGTGCAAATCTTGTAATTTCTATTCTACATTTTTCTAAGATCTGACCATTATTCTGTTCCCCCTCAGTCATGGGCCCTTTATCGGGAACACCCAAGATAATCTGCAAACATGCATACAGATGCATAAACGTGTATCTTGGGAGGTATGTGTTTGTGTGTGAGGATTACATCAAACTCTGGGGATTTCTGTTATGCAGTGGCAGGAAAAGGCAGGCTGCGGTCAGTGTACTGGAACAGGCTGTGATCCTCCTCTGCAGCAGAACACAGGACCTTTTTAACCTGTTGTATGGCTACAGAATATAATGAGGGATAGACAGTTTTTGTGGAGCTAAATTTTACAGTACCTCTGCACTCAATGAATGACAGAAGTAGAACCTTAAAATAACATTCCGTCTTCACATAAAGCTATTTTCCTTTTTGATGACAACAGTCAGACAACATATTCTTTAATGTGCCACTCAGTGAGTGGCTGAGAGTAAAGGGACTTTACTGTGTTCTAAGCAGAAAGATGTAAGAAGCGCCACAGCTCTTCTTCAAAGTGAGCATGTGCAGCTCATTGGAATGAGGGGAGCAGCCTGCAGGGACCCCTCCAAAGTGCTGTTTGGGTCATTACTGAGAACTTTATCCAGGAATTAGCACATCTTTTTATTTATTTTCCTCTGGGTGTGATGTTGCTTCTCCATCAACCAGTTATTCCATGCTGACACCTTCCTGTATTCTGAACTAAATTGAATCAAACAAGTGTAGAAACCCTTTTGACTTACATTATTGAGGTATTTCCTGTCAGGGTGTGAGTCAGGCAGTGTGGTCCAGAATGTTATGGTAAACTCACCACATGGCTACAATTTTTAACAAGTAATTAGGTGGAAGAATATTTTCAGTGACCTGTAGTATTCATACCCTCTGAACTTTTCCACATTTAATGACTGTACAGCCACAGACATCCCTTACTGCCTTGGGGGGCTACTTTGGGTTCCCCACCCAAAGTGGGAGGAAGGATTGAAGTTAACAGCCACAATAACTGGGCTGGGTTACACATTCTTTTCTCCATGTCAGCACACATGACTTCCTGGTCCCTTTTGACAGCAAATCTTCCTACCTGTCCAGCACATCAACTGAAAGACATGTACGCTTCATGTTTTTCAAAATAAAACTGCTCTCAGACTCTGATCGTCAATGAAAGAAATTACAAAACATTTCTATGGTCCAGTACCAAATGACCGATGGCCTTGTACCAGTCCATGGCCCAGTTGGGGACCCCTACTGTAAAGCACTTATTTATCCTTGTTTTGTCCCAGCCATAGATGAAACATGGATTGAACTGTACACAAATAGAGACTGGTAAAAGCTCTAAACCTCTAAATGCACTGCATTAACGCACTTTTAATACAGCCCAGGAGGGAGGAGTCACAGCTGGAATCCCCATGATGACATGGAGCCACTAACAAAACACTTCTTCCAGCCACGCCTCTGTCTCATTATTTGTGGCAGCGCAGCTTACTTCATTGGGGAGGCAGGACGCAAGAACCTGAATGGCTTTGAAACCAGCCGGCGAGTAAGACTCTACTTCGAAGAGTCCTTGGTTCCAAAGATGCCTACGATCTAATGTTAGTAGATCCATCAATCAAAACTTAAGTTATGATCTGCTGTTCATGCATTCAGGAAATCACGGGGGTAAATAAGACATGCTGTCTTAATCTTTGTTTGTAAGCTTCTACAAAAAAGGAATCTAAGGCTGAGAATCTCTCTCGGGAAGAGAGGAGGAAGGGGTTTTCCCCACTGCCTGAAGAAGACAGCAGCGAAACCGGCAGCAGCGATACTCTGCACGCCTGAAGTCCAAGTCCAAGCCGAAGCTTTACTACCTCCCAGCTGCTACTGAGAGCAGCCAGTAGCAGCTTTGTTTGCCGTCCGTCATAGAACCAGGTGGCCAAACCAGGTCACCTTCGCCACACAACTAATCACCCTTCGGACCTTTTTCATTCCTGTTCATCAGAAGGGTTCACGCAATTGTCTGGGCCGAGAAAATAAGTTTAGGATGAGGCAGTTTAGTTCATTTGAGTGTATTGTTTTGCTGTGCTAAGAGAGCCAGAGGTTACAAGCTAGATCGTCTTGGTTTTAAAATTAAGAACAAACTTTATTTCAGTGAGTGGTTTAAACACTGATGGTCCAGTAATGTGAGTTTGCTTCATTTTATGAGCTTTTCCTTATTCTCCTTGAACTAACCTGTTAAAAGTAGGTTTGAGTATTGCTTAAAACATTCCAAATCTTGCTCCGCTAGAGGCTAACAAATTAATAGCTCTACTTATACCACACAGTAGACAGCTTTGTTTACAACAGAGCTCACTTCATTTGCACTGTAATTGTTAGATAATGCACTGTCTGTGCTCGTATACACATTAATATTTGTATTAATGGTATTTAAGGTTTGGGTAAAATGTATACTTGCTAAATAAGCCATTTTTCTTTGTTAGCTAAAACTGCCAGTTGCTTTTTTTGTTAATAATTTCTTATTTTGAATAGAAGTTGTTAATTTATTCCATATGTGTGCAGAGTTTGTGGTTTTGAAAATGCCAGTGCTCGAATCACTCTTTCATCAATTGTTCTAATACCGCTGCCATATTGGGCTGGTATTAACAGGACAATAATTGACAGGCTGAAAGTTATTTAATATTTTATTAAATAACTTAAACATATTATTGTACAATATCCTTAATTTCTTTTCCATCGAACTGTAGAAGTGGGAAATCTGTTTTCAAAGCATCTAAACTACAAAAGCTGGTCATTCTTGTTACAAATAAATGGATAAAATGTTTTTCTATGGGGGATTTGGTAGCTAACACCACCACATGAGTATAGTCTAATTAAAATTGAAGCTAGGGTTTAGGCACATTTGAGGAGATGAAATAAATTTGACCTAATGAAAACTGTATAGTTTGTGTGTTCACCCCTGAGCTATGATGCATAAATTTGCATAGTACACTATCTTTCAGGTATATTTCATTACTTTCCCCAGACTCTGACAATGTGTAATTAAAATAAGTAAAGGACCATAAAGGTTAATAACAAAACAAATCAGACATGATCTCTTACAATCTTCCCTACTGAGTGAAATAACTTCAGCCTAGTGACAGGTTGCCTTTGCAGCCCAGGTCTTAAGGGAAAACTGGTAGGTTCCAGTAAGAGAATAACAATATCTGATTTTCCTTGATTTAATTAAAAGTGAAACTAACATAATATGCTTCAGATGGGCTTTCAAACATGCTTAGACTTCAAACCCAACTATTTAATTATAAGAAATAGCTGTTTGGGGACTTTTAAAGCTTACGGGTATTATAAATATCCAATGGCATCCACTTCTAAAGAAGACTATGTTGGGTCCCACGAATATTTCATATTTTTGAGTAAGTCTGGCAACAAAGGGTTTCCAGAGGAAAAACTATATCTTGGTGGTTGGTCTTTCTGGTGTACAGTCAAATAACTAGTCAGACCCTGTTTTAAAGTTATGAATGATTTGTTAAGCCATCACCGTTAATTGTTTAGTGATTCCTGTTTTACATCATCTCACAGCAACATTTGATAAAGTGAAAAATGAGATTACGTCTCTACCTGCCTTTGCTTTGGTGGTTCTTGGTGACTGAGGGTGGGTTCTCAGTTTATGTGCTGGCTCACTCCCTGCGGTTGCTTGGAGGGCCCTGGGCCCCCTGGCTCTGTTGGGCCTCTGCTGTGGGGCGAACTGTGTGGGTTGATACACCCAACAACCGAACATTTAGATTTTTCCACTTGCAGCTTCGGCATACTTGAGCTTGGACTACAAAATCGCTGTGAGAAATAAAAATGACGGATATGTGAAATTGGTCAACTGGATTAATAGAAAAACTTCAAAAGACCTTCAGCAAGATTGAAAAAAATGTTGATCAAGGTCACTTTCAAAGATAACAGGAAGGTCAGGTTTTCCATAACGAGATCTACTCAAAGAGGATGAAGACATTGGATTAATGATTCAGACCCAACAGAATTTCTTACATTTAAAGAGAAAACATTGTTACAATAGAAGCAGACCTTTAGAGACATACATTCATTCATTTAACCTTTTTGGAGTACAGGTTAATACATGTGTTTGTGATAAACCCCAGTGCTTTAAGTTTTTTTTTTATCTATCACTCAGATTTTGAACAGATTAGTGTTCTAACTTCTGACTTTTAACAATGAAATGACTTGACTTCTAATGAAACTGATTAAAACACTCAGACACTTTTGGATCCTGACCTCTATTTGACAAATAAACTCTTTGACAGTAAGGGTCGCTGATTCTGTGTGGCTAATCGCTGTGTAATCATGAGTACAAAATGTTTAGAAGATGGTTCCAATTAGCGATCAGTAATACATCATAATATGCCCCGTCACCCAGCTCCTGCTGTATCTACATATAAAAACAAAGGTAACAGAGTTTGTCACAGGGCTTTTATAGCCCCTGTTAAACAGTATTTTTCAGTTCTGATTGGTGGGGGTAACATGTGGGTTATGGAAGCTCCCTGGTAGAATGTGGACACTGAGAATCACAAGTCTAGATGTGGATGAGTGTTAAAAGTAAACTATGTGCTTTTATCCCATTTAAGTGGTCTTGCTACAAATTGTAGGATATGTGGTCATGAACGGACCTCAATCTACAGTTCAAGTTGTTTTACTTCACTTTAAACTTTGAAAAAATGTTAATATTTTCTCAGAAGTTTCTTTTCCTGCTTGACCTATCTAGCAAACATAGTATATCTTGAAGTCTAACAGATAGAGGCAAAAATGCAACTGGCTTTATCTTAATACCTCTATAAGATGCCTTTAGTACATGGCAGCTGGTGCAGCTTATAAGGGGGTTTGATTTGAAGAGGGCCCTTTATACCTGCCGTTCTGCTACACTTACATCTACATCTTATACAATCAAGTTTAGGTGTAGTTTAGTAATTCTCAAAGTTTGGACTTTGATCCATATTTAATGTCAATCCAATTAGCATATTTGGTTCACTCTGTCAGTGTTCCATTTACCATTTTGTTCACAGTAAATAGCCTGTGGTTGTTTTCTGGCTCTCTGTGTGATGTGTCCCACTCAGGCAAGGAGAAGTGGCCTTTCAGAACAGCAGTAATATGATAGAGACCCAAATACAGTGCAGCATTTTATTTGTTGAGGCATGGAATATTAATCGAGTTCAAGTTAACATTTCTGATACAACTGAAATGTTCATTATGCTTTATTGTGTTAAATCAGAGAAGCTGAGGGTCACAAACAAACTGTGATCTGTAAGCCATTTCACTAAAGAGTATTATTTATCCCTAATTGTTCTGGAGCTTAGATCTTATCTGAAATCAAATTTACAACACTTGAGTTCCTAGAGCTTCACTGTTCAGTTTAGCTATCCGGCAGGGTGCTTGCCGTCACATAAAAGTGCACAGCCAATCAGAGAAATCTGAGGGAAATGTTTAACTTGGCAGCTGTCTTTTTTGGTAAGTTGAGTAAGCCCAATCTCAACATAGCAGTGCATCATTAACTAGCCTCAGTGAAGTAATGAATGCAGCTGATAAAAAACTGAAGTCACACAGCTGCAGACTTCCTGAACTCTTTGCATAAACGGCCTAAATGTAGAAGAATAAGTTATTCCAACCCCAGCTTACCACATCTGAGTCCTTTTAAATGTTACGGAGCTGCAAAAGAGCATAAGTGAAACTCATCTACCTAATGATCCCCACTCAGCTAGAGTTACAGAACAGCCTAATTAGCTGAGGGTTTATCTTCACATGTTTCTTCTCAGGTGAGACATTTTCTCATAACTGTATACAAATCATATTCAAATCAAATTCATTTATAAAGAGCATAAAAAAGCAACATTCCATGATCAAAGTTATGTTCCTTTACCTGGCTAAACAAACATTAACAATGACCTAATAATAGTCCAATGTCAAACAGATTTAAAAGCCATTGAGTAAAAATATTTATTTGGCATGTTGAAAAGAACCCGTGTTGGATCCAGTCCAACATGTAGGGGCTTATGGCTTGCTAAATGAAGAACAAAAGGTGGTTATCTTTTCTATTGAGTTTATTAATCTAAAATAATGCCAACATACATCATCTCAAATAGGTCAGATGTTTTCTGTGGGCTCTATCATTTCCAATTTTTTTTACTTAGTCAACTTTTCACTTGAATCATGCACCTGGATCTTCAAAGGTGTTCCAATACTGTAAGGTTTAGAAACGTGGAGGAGGAATTGATGTGACTATTTCTTGCAAAGAGGTACTTTAAAACTTCAAAGCCTTTTGTTATTGTTGTTGTTTTTGTGCTCTTGGGATGAAATATATGGCAATTTGACTGCATTGTGCCAAATATGATGTGGAGTATAAATTTCAAAGTGTGATGGTGTTGGAATTATGATTATCGATTTATTAATATTTATCAAGAATTATAATTAACAATCATAATTTGACAAAATTAATTTCTTAACCAAAATCCTCATTTATGAATCAAAGACCAGGGATGTCTTCTGGTGTTGTAACTGTGGCTCAACGCCTTTGATAATTACAACCGTTAAATACTCAGTAATAATTAATAACTATTACCAGAGATGTCACTGTTTAATCAACTGTTTCTACCGAAACGTGGGGAACTTTTAACCTTATTTTGACTGATGAATCACTCTTGCACAAAATAAACACAAAACGCCTTCTCTTTATCTATGTGAATATTTATTAAATCACATCCTGATACAATCTGCTCTTCCGATTTAATAATCTTCACCTACTCAAACATGCAAAGTTCTACACAAAAAGGGGGTAAAATATCTCACTAAACAAAATAAAGAAAAACAGCAGGGATGGAATCAACCAGCAGTTATGGCCAAAGTGATAATATGACAAGGGAATATGGTGTTGAACAAAGCTTTGGGAGCGCAGCCCGCCAGAAAGTGTAGCTCAGCGAAATGCACAGTCATAAAACATCCCCCAACTCTGGGCGGGGGAGAGCACACAAAGAGTAATAAAACTTTTGCCGGCAAGCTAGTAAGCAGTAAAGTTGAAGACAAAGAAAATGGTGAATTTCCCAATGTGGTTATTATAACAGTTCAGTTTCACAGCGCACCTGCGCGCAGGTGTTTGCACAGTAAAGACACACTTGCGAGACACAGCGGTCTCTGAAAGTACCAGCAAGTTTCAAAACAATGGCATGCACAACAATTCAGAACACATTAGACTCTAAATGGTGACTCGCACTAAAATTTCCTACTCTATCCTACCCATGCTATCTTTCATAACGAAATAAAGGAAAAATAAAAAAGATAGGTTTTACTTTGTTGGAGTCTTCCTTCTGAGCAGAGGGAGAGAGGAGGACGGGGAAAGTTGGAAATTAATGTGCATCCACAGTTAACTTCAGGAAGAGCGGCCAATCTTCGTCCTTTGTCCTCCTTGGCAAAAAGGAAAAATATGATCTGACCATCAGCAGTCGACTAGAACCAAGCAAGGAGGGAAAGTTGCATCTCTTTGAAACTCCGTGGTTTTGGTTACGTGTTAAACTCACGTCTTCGATCGGTAAGTGAAATTTCTGGCCTTCTCATTCCAGAAACCTCGTTCATGAATTTTTTGTTGGCCAACGAAGGAGAATAAATTAAATCCACTTGGGACTCTTCTCCAGAAGTGATGCGCTTCAGTTGCTGGTCCGGTCTCCAGCTGAAAAGCAAATGGTGGGTCTTCTCATCCTCTGTTATATGGTTGACGGTGGCCTCAGGGCTGCGACGCCCCCGTCTTATCATCCGCAGGGGCCGCTGGGTTTTGTAGGACAGTTTCCTGCGGTACAAAATGGCCGATGACGTTGAAAAGGCATAGTGGCGTCCAACAACGTGCAAATGGTCCAATATTCAGCAAACAAGTGGTCCAACAATGGGTTTACAAAGTACGTGACAGTTGTATTAGCATTATGAAATTTTAAAACGATGGCTATGAAAGGCTGATGTGCTTTCAGGTTCTGTGCAGTTCCAATACACATAATGTTATGAATCTAAGCAGTGTTGCTTTTTCTGGAACTGCAAAATGTGAAATTTAGTTTCATAATGATTTGTGAATACTGTATAGTGCCAGTTCACAAAAAATATCACCTCAAGGCCCTTTTAAGCTGTTAAGACCTGAGAGCCTTTGGAACAATTTCCATCTGAAATGACATAACTTTAAAAAATCAAGAATAGCTCCAAACTTATAAAGTCTAAATGCAAACGTTTGGTACCTGTGTAAAGGTAAGACATACATTTTTTTTCCAGTGGAACCACTTTTGCAACTGTTACTATGTCTGATTTGTTGGTATTGTATTCTGTTTATAGTACATTTCAGTTTATCTTCTGCTTTATCTGTAAGATGTTTCTTAGGTTTGACTGTATTCCTGTTTAGTTCTAGCTATGTCTTGTTTCCACTCCCTGCCACAGTGAGCTTGCAGTCAACTTCATTCAGTCCACCTGCACTTTGTTTGTTCCTTGATGGTTTATTCATCTCATCTGCTCTGCTGCACACAATTGTTTTTGCCAGGCCAAGCCAAGCCAGTTTTATGTCAAAGCCTTTTTGTCTCTGCTCCATTTCTTTTGTCCACCTACTGCCTGCGTGTAAGTTTTTGTTTATTTCATTGAACCTTTTTATTTTTACCAATCTGCTCCTGCCTGTATTGTACTGTATTGCACCAACTACGCCAAAACAAATTCCTTGTATGTCCAAAAACTTACTTGGCAATAAAGCTTTTCTGATTCTGATTCTGATTCTGCCTGTCTGCATTTGGGTCCACTCAAAGAGTCGTTCATGACAGAAGTTCGTTGAATAAAAAGAAACTCTAATCACACAGGAACAATATGTTTATCAGTGCTATATACTCTAAGGTAAATTATAATGACTAAATATCAAGAAGTGGTGCTGATTTGGTTTTTGTTAAGTTAAGACTGGACCGTTTTAGACACATACTTGTGAAAAAATATTGACAAGCTGTACTGTTCCTCATAATGCAGCTAGTCAATGTCTAAGACCTAACTCATGCCAGCTCAGAAAGACTTTACTTTCAAACCTCAAATCATTTCTATCCCTATCATGCAGACAGAAACTTCGGTTGTTGCACTTCTCCCATCTGAGTGTGAATTATTGATGGACAACTTTCAGCCCCATCTGGTTTCCTTCAGCTTGGGTTAATTTTTAAGCAAGGCCAGGTTTTCTTTTCATCTGATCGCTCTCCAAAGGATTCTTCTCATACTCTTAATGTGTATACACTATATTAAATATCTATGAGAACTATAAACCTGATCATTTACTGTAGATATTCTACTACTGCTTTGCCAGAAGTGCCCCATGTTCACCCTGCTTTATTTTAATGATGTTGTCTCTCATAAATATTTAAAATTAAAGATCATAATTAAACATTGAGATCTTTTAATTAAACTGGGAATAAAAATATACTGGTCATATTGCTAATACATCTCTGGGTAATGGAACATGTTCACAGTTCGCTTGAACATGATCATATTTTAGGTAATGTTCATATTACAAAAAGCAGTGGGAAAATCTGCGACCCTGGTGAGGCTCTTTGTTTTTCAGAAAAAAACAGTTCCTAATAAGGTAGAATCTTACTTACAAAACAACAGGGAACCATTATGCCCACAGGATTTTCCTGATCATTTTACATGAGACCCGGATACATTTCCTGGACCCTGCAGCGTGTGATTCATCCCAAGGGTTCACTCAAAGTAAATATGGATCATGCAAGCTAAACCAAATGCTTACATCTTATATTTTAATTGTAGAGCACAACTTGCATGTGTTTGATCAATGAAAAACTTACAAATCCTGTAACAATGAAGTTAATCTATGTTGCTACACCTCCCTGTACCATTCAGCTTTTGTCCCCTGGGCTTTAAGGAAACAAGTGCCCCCCCGATTTTGACCCCATTTTTGCAGTTTATAGCCTTTGTATTTGATCGAACTCCTCCTAGAAATTTTGATCAATCGGCTTCAAATTTGGTCAGTTTGCTCATAAGGGGTGGGGGATCTAAAGTTATCAAAATTGTGACTTTTTGTGCATGCTAAAGGGCCGGGGCCAGGCCTCAAAGTTTGATGACTCGCCAAGAAAATGTAAATTTTTTTAGCTCTTACAAGGAAAGTCCCAGAGACATGAAACCTTCTGGTATTGATCCACATCTGGCCCTGGACAATATTCAATGGTCAAATCCTGATATTATCTAAGTCCCGCCCCCTGAGAACAGGAAGTGTTAAAGGTCCATATTTGACCCTCGTCACCTAATCAACAAGAAACTGTCTCCAGTGGCAGATAACAAGATGGTCTAAGTTGGTTTGGAACACAGAGACTTTACGCGGCAGGGTGCGGCCTTGGCGTGAGATGTCATGCCATGGCCTTACGTTTGCCTCTGGGTTCCAAATTTTTCTGCCGATCACCACCAAACTCAATATGATTGTTATTGGTCTACCCCCTAAAGAATGAAATAATTGGTGGGCGTAGCCTAATTGCTCCAGCGCCCTCTAAAAGCACTAAAACAACCAGCCGCAAGGCATGCTTTGTCCGAGATTTATGAAATTCAGTCCACATGTGTAACTTCTTGGGAACAACAAAAAAATCCCTTGGACCGATTGTCCAAACCCCACAGGAAGTCGGCCATTTTGGATCAAAGTTGGGGATTAAAAGTTATCAAAAGCTTTTTGCTACATGAAAATATGTTGGCGTGGCCAAGCCCCAAAATATGACTTCTCGCCATGAAACACCAAACTGTTATATTTCCTACAAGGAAAGTCACAGAGACACAAAACTTTCTGGGATTGATCCATATGAGGCCTTGAACAAAATTCAATGGTCAAATGCTGACATCATCAAAGCCCCCTCCCATGAGAACAGGAAGTGTAATGTTTCACTTAGTGTGGTCCATATTTGATCCCCTTCACATAATCAACATGAAACTGTCCCCAGTGACAGATAACATGATGGTCTAAGTTGGTCTCCAGTACTGACAGGTTTGGCCAGAGGGTGTAGCCGTGGTGGCGTGGCAAATTCTGACGTCACGCCATTGCCATACGTTTTACTCTAAATTACACATGCATTGTCCAATTTACTGCAAACTGAACATGGTTGATCTTTGTCAACCCCCAAACAGTTCTATTAGATTACATTGGAATTTGGTTTAACGGCGCCCCCTAGGACACTTCAAGTGCTCTATCTCCCTCATACAACATCAGATCC
The DNA here is from genome assembly GCF_021462225.1 of Girardinichthys multiradiatus. NCBI lineage: Eukaryota > Metazoa > Chordata > Actinopteri > Cyprinodontiformes > Goodeidae > Girardinichthys > Girardinichthys multiradiatus. The sequence goes on along the minus strand of NC_061803.1, from coordinate 27,126,153 downwards.
ACTTGAAATGTAGAATACATGATCATGGGTCAATGCTGAACATGATGACACAGTCAATTGATGACATCACTTTAGCACCATCCACTAAGAAACAAGTGAGTGTAGCTTCCATTAGGAAGGTCCGATTTACTCCAAACTGAATATGGTTGATCTTTGTCAACCCCCAAACAGCTCTATTGGATTACATTGAAATTTGGATCAACGGCGCCCACTAGCACACTTCAAGTGCTTTATCTCGCTCATACATCTTTACATCCACCTCAAATTTGGTATGCATCATTGTGGATCAATGCATGTTGGTACAGTCCCGCCCACTAAGTGCAGCTTTCATCAGGAAGTTCAGATTTCGTCAAAATTTTGAATGCTTCTTGCCAGAGCACAACTTGGCTTGACCAAAGACCGTATGAAAGCCTGCTCACACTGCTGCCTAGTGGTGACGCGTGGATCTGAGCGGCGGGAACATCGCTAGCGTGGAGTAGGCGATGCCAGGCTCCCGCGGTTGCTACATAGGCCGAACAGCACTGAGCTGCGAAGGCCGCTGTTGGAAAAATGTATATAAGTTATCATTGTTTAGTTTAAACTAGGTTTATGTTTTAAGTTCTACTCTAGTTAAGATGATTCCTGTGATTGTTTTTTAGTGTGTAAAAGGGAGTGGAGAGTTAAGGAATGCGGTCTGGAGTGGATCACTCTCTGGACATGACATGCTCATACCATATATGGGAATGACTACCTTTTTTTGGGACCCAGCCATGGATTTCAACATTAAACTCCGGTACAAACTCTTCTGGAACTTTTCAAAATAAAGTGCATTAACCTTCTTCCGGCACAGCCAGGAAACGGGATAACTGCGGACTTCCTGTGTCGCCACTGCCCAAATAAAAGCACAGCTGTTGCTACATCCGCCCTCTTCCACACGGCCTTCGAAAAGGACCGGACAGGGGAGACAAGCGCGCTGATGTCTCTTTGCTGGCAAACAGACATAAACTCTTCAACTGGATCCAAGGATGTCATACAATCATCGATCATATGCAAAGTTAAGAATGAATTAAATACTGTCTGTGTATCCGGTATTTTTATTCATGAACGGGGAAATTAAGGTGTAAGAATTGCTTACTTTCTCTCTGAGGCCTGCAGAAGCAAACTGTCCCAGAGAAGTTCCCTACAGAGAAGCGGTCTCCCAGTCTGGAAGGAAGACAGCAGAGACCCCATCACCGTGGTAACGGTAACGTGCAGTGTGGTTAGCGGACAGAACGGGCCACGGAGGCTAACTGTTTGTTCACAGACTGGCCGACAGAAAAGCCGCCACTCCCACAGCTAAGGAGGTTAGCTGTAGCTAACCATTGTTCACTGTGGACACTCTCTTCAAACTTCATCGTCGCTTGGACAACGTTCCTCACCACAGTTCATGAGGTTAAGTGTTTGGGCAGAATAATATAGAAGTGATTTAGAATGAAATGATCTAAACGTTTTCCATTTTATGAAGTTTGGTTTTGTGTTTTTTGTTTGTATGTTTTAAAGTTAAGACAAACTTTAATTGAAGGGTGATTTTAAACAGAAGATTGATCATAACGCGCCGTCCGCGCTTATGCATTTTAACCCTTTTATTAACAGTATTTTTAAAGGTATGTGTTTGAATCTGGTTCAAAGCTAGCAGCTTCTTTGTTAGCTGAACTGCTAACTGCTAAGGACATGTGCTTGCTGCTAAATAATATTTACCCAGAAAGGTTTAGTTTTCAATCCAGTAAATAATGCATCCCTAACATCATTTTACGAAATTTGATAACTAAGTAAACACCATTAAGCCCCGTTTCTCCAGAAAGATTTGCCTCTTTCCAAATTATTCCCTTAATATTTCTTCTAATATTATTTTAATAAATAAAGGCAGCTAATTAGACATCGTTGAGAAATGGTCATCCAGAAGGTTGGTTTTATTCAAGAGATAATTCTTAAAACATTATTTTATTAAAATAATATTTTACCCGATCTTGCATTGTGAAGGGTTGTCTAAAGGTATGCTGATTATTGCCTAAGTTGGTTCCAAGACTAACTTAACTTCACTTCCAGATTCTTCAAGATAATCCTTGGTTCTCAAACATAAATAACATTGCATGGTAATGTTGCATCACTCTTTTGGTCATGATTTCCAATCATCTTTAATCAACTTGTTTATATTGTACATAGCCCATTAGTCTTCCTTATTCTTTAATTCTGCTTGGTAGTTTAGTTGGATTGTTGTAGCATAGTAAAGAGTTTGTTGATTGATATATGTTTGACTTTGAGTTGACTTATTTTTGTTAATAAATTCTTGTATTTTAAGAAATTGTGTGAATTCATTCCATATATGTGCAGAGTTTTGTTGTTCAATAATGTCAGAGCTCGTCTCACACCTTTCTATTTTGTCCTAATACCATCGCCTTACTGGGCTGGTATTCACAGGAAAACCCTTAACACACCAAAATATTATTTGATAAAATATTAATATTAAATATTAAATAATATTCTCAGATTCATAATCCCAACATTTTTATGTTGAAATCTCTGTAAGGATTGGCTGAAATCTGAAATCTGCCGCCCCGGGGCCCAGCGGTGCGTGTGGGGTTCCAGTCTGCGCAGCCTCCAGAACGTCTTGAGAACAAAAATCCTGCACAGTAAATTCTGTGTTGGTAACCGCCGAATCGGCCAAGGGACATCGGGAAGGTGGATCAGCGCGTTTTGACAGATAGTGTGAACGAACGCACAGGTGAGATAGAACCAACTAAGTATTAAAAATAAAAATAAATAGGAGTTTTGAGTTTAGAGGTACTCGTAATTTTCCCTAAGGAGATTCAAAAGCAAACCAACTCCATGGACAAATTCTGAGTTTAAAAAGAAAAGCCGTAAAAAACAGAAAACCTAGTTTAGGTGATTTAGGCCTTTAAGTGATTGTCTGTTGGTGCTTGTGTGTGTGTGTGTGTGTGTGTGTGTGTGTGTGTGTGTGTGTGTGTGCGTGCGCATGTGTGTGTGTGTAAATATATATACATATATATATATATGTATATACACATATATATATATATATGTATTGTGCAAAAGTTTTAGGCAGGTGTGAAAAATTGCTGTAAACAAAGAATGCTTTCAGAAATGTAAATTATAATTGTTTATTTTTAACGATTTACAAAATGCTAAGTGAGCGAACCCAAACATACAGCCAAACTCATTAAGAACTATCTTCAGCGTAAAGAAGAGCAATACTTACTGGAAGTGATGGAATGACCCCCACATAGCCCTGACCTCAACATCATGGAGTGTGTTTGGGATTACATGAAGAGACAGAAGGATATAAGAAAGCTTACATCCACTGAAGATCTGTGGTTAGTTCTCCAAGATGTTTGGAACAACCTACGAGTTGAGTTCCTTAAAAAAAACATGTGCAAGTGTACCTAGGGGAATTGATGCTGTTTTGAAGGCAAAGGGTGGGCACACCAAATATTGATTTAATTTAGATTTATCTTTTGTTCATTCAATGCATTTTGTTGATTGATGAAAATAAATGATTAACACTTCCATTTTGAAAGCAATCTTTGTTTACAGCATTTTTTCACACTTGCCTAAAACTCAGTACTGTATGTGTGTGTGTGTATATATATATTTGAGAGAGAGATAGTAGGGAAAACCCTAACTTGACACATCCTCAATATTTTTATGCTGTATTTTTACCATCAGATGAGCTTGACAAGCCATCCTGTGATGCCCAAAACACAATGGTCATGCCCTGGGATGGAGGACCACAACTACTCTCAGGGGCTAACAATCTCATGTGTAATGAGTGCACCATCCCCAGCAATGCCAAACTGTTTCAGATAACATTTTGCCGACTGATGAAGACTCTCCTATATACAGGGATTCCACTCATTGTGTTTCACACACTTGTATCTTTCCTTCAGCCATTTGCTCCAGCAGTGCCTGTTGTGGACCAAATTCTAATTACTTTGATGAAGCTAAGACAAAACTTTGTCATGGCAGATTTTGCGCCCTGGTTTAAACTGTCTCAGGGTCATGTCAGTAAAACTTTTGGAATCTCGTTAGACATAATTTCTTAGCACATCTGGATGCCCCATGAATCAATCAAAGTAACATTGCCAAAAGCTTCTAAACAGCATTTCTCTAACACAACCTGTGTAATTGGCTGCACAGAGAGTTTTGCAGAAAGCTAAAAATCTGGACTCCAAAAGTGAATCAAACAGTCACTACTATGCCAACAACACTGACATATTTAGTGGCTGTTTCTCCCTTTGGGTTTATCATGTTTATTTTCAGATGCTTATGGTGGCAAATGCAGTGACAGGTACAATACACAGAACTCAGGGTTTCTGGACTATTTACGTGCTGGAGATGAGGTAATGGGTGACCGTGGTTTCACAGTTAGGGACTTGCTGGAGGAGCGTGGTGTGAATCTTATCATTCCAGCATTCACATGCAAAGAATGCCAGCTGACCAACAAGGAAGTCACTCGCACACACTGCATTGCTCACGCCCGCAATCATGTTGAATGAGCAAAAAGGCATCTCAAGGTGTACAAGGTTCTTTCTCAAACGGTGCCAATTAACTTGGTGCCTAAAATTGACAAAACGCTCAAGATTTGTGCAGGTTTATTAAATTTAAGAGCTTAGCTTATTACAAGTGAAAAGTGAAAAGAAATGTAATATTGCTCTTAGATGTACTTCTTTTATTGAACATTACCATTACCAGCTTGCAGCTCTCCAGCCCGAGGCACATCATTGTAAGCTGGACCTAGAAGAATAAATGCCTTAGTTTCTTGTAATGAAGATTCACAAGTAACTTATCATACTAGTTCATTGATTACAAGTAACATTTAATCACCTGGATATAGTATCCATGTTGCCCATTTGGAAGAATGACATAATTCCCGTCTTCTAAGCGTGATGTCACCTTTTGGACGAGTAACAAACTCTGCAAGGGACATGGCACTCTATAGGGAACACTTGATCTCAAGGAGCTGTGCTGAATCCAAAATTCTATCTGGGCTTGCTCCAAACCAGGGATGGTCAGGACACAACAACAGGCCCCTCCGCTCTACAGTGTGCCCTTGAGCCTCCATGTATGGCTTTGTCTTTGTTTTCTTTCCTATATTTAGTTGCCTTGCTACCCGTGAAGGTGGGGTGCAAATGTTGATTTATACATTTTTGTGGGTTGGTAGTGCTTTGTTTGGGCACTCTTTTTGCAGTACTAGCAGTGAGTCATCCTTCCTCGCATCATACTATAGTTGTGATGCACTCTGTACCTGGGTGTCGTTTGTCAACTTCTCCACCTAAGCTGGGTTTAGCTTAACATATTTCTCAAAAAAAGAGAGGCACTTCCTGCAGGTTAGCATGGTGCGGTGCTCTGTACGGGGCATTTGTAAATCATACTGGCTCTGAGAAGATTCATGGTTATCTATATTTACTCTTTGCACCTTGAAAGAAGACTATTTGTCTGCAGCTGAAATAGTGGGGCCAGCACAGAGGAACAGATATAACTTTAAAATTATTTGTGATCCTTGAAAAGTGTGGGATTGCACACTGAAGAGAATGCAGTTGTAGGATCTAATGTTGATGCAGATGAGCCTTCATGAATCTGGTCTGCTTTATTAAGTCTTAAATTTATGTGCTTCTCCCTGCTCAGCTCAACATTCTTTCATGTGCCTGCATTCCACTTTCTCTGTACATCAGTGCATGATGTCCCTGACTTTCCCTGTCTGACTGCATTCTCAACCTAAATCAAAAATTAGGTCCAAATGTTAGACAATGTTTTTTACACTGTCAATAAAAAATGCAATTAATATGATTATTAAAACTAAAAAAACAACCCGTATGTACCTTCTACAGTATTGCAGCAGCGTGGCTGCAAGATCTGCCTTGTCCTGCAACACATGAACATCCAGCTGTTAGAATTTCACCTGATGTTGAAACTAAAACCCTGGCTCGGTGATAAAGTGCTTTAAGGCTTTGGCTGGGCTCTATGTCAGCTTTAAGGTAGATAAGATTGTGTCCCACCTCTTTTAACAAATTCTTCAAGATAATCCTTGGTTCTCAAACATAAATAACATTGCATGGTAATGTTGCATCACTCTTTTGGTCATGATTTCCAATCATCTTTAATCAACTTGTTTATATTGTACATAGCCCATTAGTCTTCCTTATTCTTTAATTCTGCTTGGTAGTTTAGTTGGATTGTTGTAGCATAGTAAAGAGTTTGTTGATTGATATATGTTTGACTTTGAGTTGACTTATTTTTGTTAATAAATTCTTGTATTTTAAGAAATTGTGTGAATTCATTCCATATATGTGCAGAGTTTTGTTGTTCAATAATGTCAGAGCTCGTCTCACACCTTTCTATTTTGTCCTAATACCATCGCCTTACTGGGCTGGTATTCACAGGAAAACCCTTAACACACCAAAATATTATTTGATAAAATATTAATATGAAATATTAAATAATATTCTCAGATTCATAATCCCAACATTTGTATGTTGAAATCTCTGTAAGGATTGGCTGAAATCTGAAATCTGCCGCCCCGGGGCCCAGCGGTGCGTGTGGGGTTCCAGTCTGCGCAGCCTCCAGAACGTCTTGAGAACAAAAATCCTGCACAGTGAATTCTGTGTTGGTAACCACCGAATCGGCCGAGGGACATCGGGAAGGTGGATCAGTGCGTTTTGACAGATAGTGTGAACGAACGCACAGGTGAGACAGAACCAACTAAGTATTAAAAATAAAAATAAATAGGAGTTTTGAGTTTAGAGGTACTCGTAATTTCCCCTAAGGAGATTCAAAAGCAAACCAACTCCATGGAAACATTTTGAGTTTAAAAAGAAAAGCGCGTAAAAAACAGAAAACCTAGTTTAGGTGATTTAGGCCTTTAAGTGATTGTCTGTTGGTGCATGTGTGTGTGTGTGTGTGTGTGTGTGTGTGTGTAAATATATACACATATATATATATATATATATATATATATGTACTGTGCAAAAGTTTTAGGCAGGTGTGAAAGATTGCTGTAAACAAAGAATGCTTTCAGAAATGTAAATTATAATTGTTTATTTTTAATGATTTACAAAATGCTAAGTGAGCGAACCCAAACATACAGCCAAAGTCATTAAGAACTATCTTCAGCGTAAAGAAGAGCAATACTTACTGGAAGTGATGGTATGACCCCCACATAGCCCTGACCTCAACATCATGGAGGCTTTGGCTGGGCTCTATGTTAGCTTTAAGGTAGATAAGATTGTGTCCCACCTCTTTTAACAAAACGCAGCCAACTTTATTACTGTGGAGATACTGATACGCCTCAGAGCTTTTTAGATTGCTCTTGCTTCGCCGTCTGAAGCAACCGAGTTAATGACGTAGCTAAATATGCTAGTGGCCACTTTTTCAGGTCATCCTCCCATCCCTCCATAGCTGTAGGTAGAGGTATGACAGTATTGCCACATTTGAGTGACTGGTGTTCCCACATATTGAAGCAAATGCTTGAAGCAGGAAGATTAGTGACAATTGCCTTCTGTTAGCATGAAAACAAATGCCAATTATGGTTTGCGGCGGAAGTCGTGCCCATATTTAGCACAAGGCATCATGGGGATAGGAATAAGGTGGACAGAAAAGAAAAGTGAAACATTAATGGTTATAGCTCCTTTAGAGGATTCATCTAGGAGAGAAAGACGGTTAAGCAGATGAACTCTGAGGCAGTTTTCAAGTCTAGAGTATGAAAGAGAGCACATACAGTTAGTCACAGAGCTGGGGAAAAAAGTACCATCTTGTGGACTAAAATAAGAAAAATCAAAATTTGATAAATGCATGATCAACAATTTTACTTTCAATGTTTTTTTTTATAGGGATTCTTTTTGTATGTAGCCAGTTAATTTGTGGGTCAGAAGACGGAAGATCTGAGATGCCAAGGGTGAACTTCTCTGTTTTTTGTGAAACTGATTGGTGACCTGTCCAAATGTAAAAGCCTTTCCCCTCATGTCTGTTGGGATATCTCCAGCTCCATGATCCACCAATTATACCTAATGGATCTACTCAGAAAGGGTCCCTGTGTTCTTCTTTGTGAATGTGTTTTAGTCCATTTATTACTGGGACTCATTTGCTTGTTTTTCATGAACATTTGACTGTTTTTTCACATTTTAATCTGTAACATAGATAAACACATTGTTCTTTTTTCAGAACTTAGTCAGAACACGATGAGCTACAGGGCATGATGATTTATGGAAACAAGGGGTGCATCTAATGTATCTGCCTATAACTTCAAACACACCAAACAAACAATGACTATGAAGCCATTTGATTGGGTAAAATAATTGATAGCAAAGATGAAAAAAGTTCTAGGTCCTTCTAGGCCTTTTCAGAGACAAAGCTACCTATTGTTTGTCATTTTTATTAACCTTAAGACCTTCCAGAAAGGTTGGAGCATATAACAATCCCCATATAAAAACTACAGTAGGAAAAAGAAAACAGCAAAAAATTTATTTTATTTAATTTTTACTATTTTGTTTTATCTAACTTTAACATAAAAGGGATGCAAGTTATTTAATACTCTCCCTTTAGTCCGTTTCCTTTGTGTGGTTTGCTGGTGGTGCAGAACTTTACCAGAAAAAAACAGGATTCACAGAGCTTGTCTGGGAGATCTGTGGTGAAACCTGTTGAGCTAAACTGAAACATCCTGACAGACATTTTTGAAGAATCTTTTCTCTTTATTTCCTCCCCTCTTTCCCTCATGTAATTTTCCTCTCTGTCCTAGGTGTTCTCTTTATTTTCCTGTCTTCCTCTCTTTTCCCTTCTCGCTCTTCTCCCTCCGCTCTGTCTTCTTCATCTCCCCACCATCTTCTGTCCTCCTCTGGCCCCTGTGAATGCTGCTATACTACACTGCTCAAAAAAATAAAGGGAACACTCAAACAACACAATATAACTCCAAGTAAATCAAACTTCTGTGAAATCAAACTGTCCACTTAGGAAGCAACACTGATTGACAATTAATCTCACATGTTGTTGTTCAAATGGAACAGACAACAGGGGGAAATCTTTGGCGATTAGCAAGACACACTCAATAAAGGAGTGGTTCTGCAGGTGGGGACCACAGACCACTTCTCAGTACCTATGCTCTCTGGCTGATGTTTTGGTCACTTTTGAATGTTGTTGGTGCTTTCACACTCGTGGCTCAGGTAGTGCAGCTAATCCAGGATGGCACATCAATGCAAGCTGTGGCAAGAAGGTTTGCTGTGTCTGTCAGCGTAGTGTCCAGAGCCTGGAGGCGCTACCAGGAAACAGGCCAGTACACCCAGAGACGTGGAGGAGGCCGTAGGATGGCAACAACCCAGCAGCAGGACCGCTACCTCCGCCTTTGTTCAAGGAGGAACAGGAGGAGCACTGCCAGGGACCTGCAAAATTACCTCCAGCAGGCCACAAATGGGCATGTGTCTGCACAAACAGTTAGAAACCGACTCCATGAGGATTGTATGAGGGCCTGATGTCCATAAATGGGGGTTGTGCTCACAGCCCAACACCGTGCAGAACGCTTGGCATTTGCCAGAGAACACCAGGATTGGCAAATTTGCCACTGGGGCCCTGTGCTCTTCACAGATGAAAGCAGGTTCACACAGAGCACACGTGACAGACGGGACAGAGTCTGGAGACACCGTGGAGAGCAACCTGTTGCCTGCAACATCCTTCAGCATGACCGGTTTGGCAGTGGGTCAGTAATGGTGTGGGGTGGTATTTCTTTGGAGGGTCCCATGGCCCTCCATGTGCTCGCCAGAGGTAGCCTGACTGCCATTAGGTACCAAGATGAGATCCTCAGACCGCTTGTGAGACCATATGCTGGTGTGGTTGCCCCAGGGTTCCTCCTAATGCAGGACAATGCTAGAACTCATGTGGCTGGAGTGTGTCAGCAGTTCCTGCAAGATGAAGACATTGAAGCTATGGACTGGCCCGCCCGTTCCCCAGACCTGAAACCGATTGAGCACATCTGGAACATCATGTCTCGCTCCATCCACCAACGTCACGTTGCACCATAGACTGTCCAGGAGTTGGCGGATGCTTTAGTCCAGGTCTGGGAGGAGATCCCTCAGGAGACCATCCACCGTCTCATCAGGAGCATGCCCAGGCGTTGTAGGGAGGTCATACAGGCACGTGGTGGCCACACACAATACTGAGCCTCATTTTGACTTGGAAAGTTGGATCAGCCTGTAGTGTGTTTTTCCACTTTAATTTTGTGAGTGACTCCAAATCCAGGCCTCCATTGGTTAATAAATTTGATTTCCATTGATGATTTTTGTGTAATTGTGTTGTCAGCATATTCAACTTTGTACAGAACAAAGTATTCAATGAGAATATTTCATTCATTCAGATCTAGGATGTGTTATTTGACTGTTCTCTTTATTTTTTTGAGCAGTGTATATACTCGTTTGAGCTTGTTAACCATCATAAGCTAGGCTAAGCGAGATGGTAAAAAAATAGGTTTACTTTGGACAACGCAGGAGAAATGTCACCTTTTTTGATACAACCCTGTGGTCATTGAACAAGTGGTGTCATAAATGAGTTACTGGCTTTTACACATTGGTGCAGTTTCCTCATCGGCTGAGCCTGTCGCTCACTGAAACATGGGGCTGCCGGTAGCCCCACCCGTTGGAAATGGCATGGGAACCAAACCATTTTCATGTCCTGGTTAAGCGCTCGTACAGAGCTAGACTGATGCCATGGAAGGCGCCAGAAAGAACTGCATGCGGGGTTGCTCTAACCACAACACAAAAAATATCTAGGGCAATGGTCGGAAATGTGATGCGGAGGGCTCCCTGCAGCCTGGCCTGTGGGAAAACCACAAAAGAGACGGGAAAACTGGGCGCACATGGGGGTCATGCGACCCCTCTGGGACTGCGGGAGGGTTAAGAAAAGCATTTTATGTCTGGCCAGACATGGTTCGCCGTCTACCACAGCTTATTTTGCTTGTGTTTTTATGGATTATTCTTACTGTCACGCGTTTTGTCTCTCCTCTACATGTGTACGATAGACAAATATCCGTGACTCATGGACAACTGTCCTTTTTTTGGACATTCAAAGTCACGGCCACCTTTCCTGGCGTGTGTACTGGTATTTTTATGGCATCCTTTCACCTCGTTGCCATGTAACAAACACCAAAGGTGGCGCGGGCAGAGAGGTGGAATCCTCTTGAAACTCAGGAGATTTCTGGCTGCTTTTTGTGGACGCTCTTTCCACTGGTCATCGTCTCTTTTTCTTGCGGAGTATGGCGTTTTGGACCGCAAGCTTCTTGCGTAAGATGGGTACCGTTGGCTCCGACACGTTGTTCCTGATGCCGGCTGCCTGCTTCCACGTTTGTGTCCTATTAGGATCCAGAGACGGGTTCCTAATAGACGCTAATAGATTCTGATCAGCACGGTTGCACAGCCATGCTGATCAGCAAACAAAGTGCTCTATACAGCGCTGCTAAATACTTGGTCCCTTTCCAATAAGACTTTTATTTCTGGTTGATTTTATCTCGACACACAATTTGGATTTCCTTTTATTAAATGAGACCTGGTTGAAAACAGGTGACAACAGTGCTTTTACTGAACTCCTACCTTCTGGCTATACATTCTTCAGTGCCCCACGGGCCTCAGGTCGCGGTAGTGGTGTGTCCACAGTGTTTAAACAGAACTTCAGCTGCCGCTTAAGTCAAATGCGAAGTTATTCCAGTTTTGAGTTACAACCGTGTGTAAGTGACTTTGCCTCTCCTGTGCTCTGTGCTGCCATCTACCGACCTCCTAAATACAATAAGGATTTTATAACTGAATTTTCACAGTTTTTATTGGACATTATGCCTAATTATGACAACATACTCATGTGTGAAGACTTTAATATACATGTCTGTTGCATTTCAAACCAATTGGCTAATGACTTCAAAAGCCTTCTGGACTCATTTGGTCTTACACAATCAGTTAATGACCCCACCCATCAACATGGGCACACATTAGATCTGGTAATTCTCATAGCCTCTCCCTGTCAGGGGCCAAGTAGTAAGGTGAAGGACAAAAAATATATACAAAATGTATACAAAAAATATCCTCCATTTATTTTTCCCAAAACAATATTAACAAAAATCCATCAAAACCACTCAAATCCAGAAAAATGAGCCCAAATGAAAATGTCAACTAAGATATACCTAAGGATAACAAACAAGAACCGACCTCTCACATAAACACACAAGCTAGCCTACAAGCAACAAAGAGGGGTAGGGGAGAGAAAACCAAAACAATAAATAAACCTAAACAAGTAATTCAAACCTACAAATTATAACTACAACACAAATATGAAAACTAAGACATTCTAATACCAACATCTCTTTTAAACAGTGGAGCTTTAAGTGTTTGACAGCTTCTCCAGAGTCAAGGCTCCCATTCCAGTCACCTGATGGATTCCTCCACTTCCTGGTATTACATCATATTTGTTCTCCCCAGCTAGTTCCTTCAACCTCAGCAAAAGAAATAAACAGTTAATAATCTGCACAGACATAGGGTGTTTACTAAATGTGGGCACCCATATTAGCAAACATCCTAAAATAATAATACAAAAAAGTGCACTCAAACATATATACTGTGTCAAAGAAACATAAAATACTAACACTGTGAAATAGCTGAAGGAACCTCCACACACTCCCCCTCCTCTGGAAGCTCCATGGGCCAGCGGGATAGGTAGTCTGCAGAGGAGTTCAACTTCCCCGGAATGTGATGGACCTCAAACTTATATGGTTGTATTGCCAAATACCAGTGGGTTATTCTGCTGTTTGAGCTGGAGAAACCTCCACACTCCTTGTCTCTCAGTGATGCAGCAGCCACTCCTATCTTGGATCACCTCCCTGTCATCTTTGAATTCACAGCTCCTTGGTCAATATCTAAGGTGTCCATTCCAGCCTGTTCCTGCCGTACCATCACCTCCTCTATTGCAGAGGAATTTGCAGCTGTCTTTAAGGTCACTCCCCTGTATTCTACAGAATAATTTGCCTCTACTCTGTGTCCAGATGACTTCATCTCATCCTTCAATTCAACATGCTGTGGGATCCTAGACTTTGTTGCACCTTTTAAGTGTAGTCCACTTAAACTCTGTTATAAATTCCCCCACAGTGATGTCTGATGTTTCTAACACTACCTGGGAAATATATTTTCAAGGTGGTTTCCGTTAGAAAGAACATTGTGGCCTGTAGCAATGTTTCTGAGAGCCTCTACACCCCTCCTGCACCATCTGCTGTTTTTGAGAGTTTCGAGCAGGTCTCTACATAGAGATTCTGCCTTCTCCTCTTCTGTTGGAGGAGATAAAATAGGTTTTTGGAGGATCCCAGTTGGTGCTGATGCCATCAGGCTAGAACCAGGCCAGAACCGCACCACTGCCACTCCACCTACTTCGATGTCTTCCTCCTCGCGCCGTAGGCACCGTTGTCACCTGCCGTCCACGCCTGCAGCAACCGCTGCCCAGTTCTCTTCGTCCACAGTGCCCGCTGCCCAGCTCTCCTCGTTCGCAGCGCCCGCTCCCCAGCTCTCCTCATCCGCAGCGCCCGCTGCTCAGCTCTCCTCGCTCGCAGCACCCGCTGCCTAGCTCTCCTCGACCACAGTGCCCGCTGCTCAGCTCTCCTTGTTCGCAGCGCCCGCTGCCTAGCTCTCCTCATCCGCAGCGCCCGCTGCTCAGTTCTCCTCATTCGCAGCGCCCGCTGCCTAGCTCTCCTTGTCCGCAGCACCCGCTGCTCAGCAATCCACGTCCGCAGCAGCCCCAGCCAAGCCATCCACGTCCACAGCAGCCACAACCACTGCCGAGTTTCCTGCGGGCTTCTCTTCTTGGCTGGGACGTCGTCGTCATTGGAGCTCCGCTCCTCCTCGAGACTCGACCTCGTCATCCGGTGACTTCAGGCGAGAGAGAGGGGCGTGGTCCGGCTCTCCGGAGCAGCCAGGTGCCACTGGGGTTGAGACAGGAAGACCTGCCCCAGTACCAGCCCAGACTGGTGCGGCACCACCCAAACCCGAGTAACTCAACCCCAGCCTGGTGCCCCAGCAACGGCCCGCATCCCCATCCAGAGAAGAGGCCATGTAGAAAAGAGGGGTGTACCTGGTCCAGACTGGCCAGCCAACCAGAGTCACAACAGGATGAAACAGTCCCAACCCTCCAATGAATTCTGATCTCAACCCCATGAGCCCCCCACCCCCCATGAGCCCCAACATGAATCTCCCAACAGGACCACCCCCAACCAGGACATAGGTATCGAACACATGCCCCCGAACCGAAATGCCATAAATCCCCTCCCCACAGGGGCACACCCCAACAGATGAGCTCCATCCCAGAAAAGCCGAAGAAGATACACCCACAAATTCATAATTTTAAAGAGAAATTGTTGTGAATCTATTCAATATGTGTGCAGAGTTTGCTGTCCATTAATGCCAGTGCTTGAATCACTCTCTCATCTTTTTTCCTAATACCACCACCATATTGGGCTGGTATTCCGAAGTTGGTTATTTAATTAAATATCAAATAATTTAAGCATTCTGATTGTACAACATTGGGAAGCAGATATTTGTTGCCATTAGGGATGAAGGATTTGGAAGGATCTCTTAAGGGTTTAAAATATATAATTTTGGGAAATTTCCTACAATTTCAGCACCTAGTCTCAGAAGTCAGAAATCTCCTCAGTCTGAATTCCCCTATACTTGATATTAAAAACAAGCAGAAATTGCCAGGAGTTTTGTTTGAGCCTAGTATTTAGATTGCTTCTTTTGGCCCAACAACAGATCTCTTGACACTGACTTCCAGTGGTAAACAAGGCTTCATGTTGATGCCCTTTAGTGGTTTTTCAATTCGTTTGTTTTTCTGCTGCATGACTAATTTGCAACCCTCCTGACAAGGAGAGAGATTGATGTTGGAGGTCAAACTCCATTACAACTACAGGTCCTTCTCAAAATATTAGCATATTGTGATAAAGTTCATTATTTTCCATAATGTCATGATGAAAATTTGACATTCATATATTTTAGATTCATTGCACACTAACTGAAATATTTCAGGTCTTTTATTGTCTTAATATGGATGATTTTGGCATACAGCTCATGAAAACCCAAAATTCCTATCTCACAAAATTAGCATATTTCATCCGACCAATAAAAGAAAAGTGTTTTTAATACAAAAAACGTCAACCTTCAAATAATCATGTACAGTTATGCACTCAATACTTGGTCGGGAATCCTTTGGCAGAAATGACTGCTTCCATGCGGCGTGGCATGGAGGCAATCAGCCTGTGGCACTGCTGAGGTCTTATGGAGGCCCAGGATGCTTCGATAGCGGTCTTTAGCTCATCCAGAGTGTTGGGTCTTGAGTCTCTCAACGTTCTCTTCACAATATCCCACAGATTCTCTATGGGGTTCAGGTCAGGAGAGTTGGCAGGCCAATTGAGCACAGTGATACCATGGTCAGTAAACCATTTACCAGTGGTTTTGGCACTGTGAGCAGGTGCCAGGTCGTGCTGAAAAATGAAATCTTCATCTCCATAAAGCTTTTCAGCAGATGGAAGCATGAAGTGCTCCAAAATCTCCTGATAGCTAGCTGCATTGACCCTGCCCTTGATAAAACACAGTGGACCAACACCAGCAGCTGACACGGCACCCCAGACCATCACTGACTGTGGGTACTTGACACTGGACTTCTGGCATTTTGGCATTTCCTTCTCCCCAGTCTTCCTCCAGACTCTGGCACCTTGATTTCCGAATGACATGCAGAATTGGCCTTCATCTGAAAAAAGTACTTTGGACCACTCAGCAACAGTCCAGTGCTGCTTCTCTGTAGCCCATGTCGGGCGCTTCTGCTGCTGTTTCTGGTTCAAAAGTGGCTTGACCTGGGGAATGCGGCACCTGTAGCCCATTTCCTGCACACGCCTGTGCACGGTGGCTCTGGATGTTTCTACTCCAGACTCAGTCCACTGCTTCCGCAGGTCCCCCAAGGTCTGGAATCGGCCCTTCTCCACAATCTTCCTCAGGGTCCGGTCACCTCTTCTCATTGTGCAGCGTTTTCTGCCACACTTTTTCCTTCCCACAGACTTCCCACTGAGGTGCCTTGATACAGCACTCTGGGAACAGCCTATTCGTTCAGAAATTTCTTTCTGTGTCTTACCCTCTTGCTTGAGGGTGTCAATAGTGGCCTCCTGGACAGCAGTCAGGTCGGCAGTCTTACCCATGATTGGGGTTTTGAGTGATGAACCAGGCTGGGAGTTTTAAAGGCCTCAGGAATCTTTTGCAGGTGTTTAGAGTTAACTCGTTGATTCAGATGATTAGGTTCATAGCTCGTTTAGAGACCCTTTTAATGATATGCTAATTTTGTGAGATAGGAATTTTGGGTTTTCATGAGCTGTATGCCAAAATCATCCGTATTAAGACAATAAAAGACCTGAAATATTTCAGTTAGTGTGCAATGAATCTAAAATATATGAATGTTACATTTTCATCATGACATTATGGAAAATAATGAACTTTATCACAATATGCTAATATTTTGAGAAGGACCTGTATAGTCGAGTCTGACGGAGTGCTCCCAGGGACCAGAGGGGGCCTTGAATAACTACTAAATAAATAAAATGAAATTGAGACATCAGACATTGCAAAGAAAAATCATGCAGACCTACACCATGGGAAAACAAAACCTGAGTATCCCTGGCCTGAAATCATCCATTAATAATATAGAAGGCAAGAGACAGGTGAGAGTGAGCACAGTAGGAGATCGGAACAGAGAGAAGTGGAAAACTGAGAAGTATTTTTTTTATTGGAAGGATTTATTGAAAAGCTGGGTTCAAGTCTAAGCTGTATTTAAACACAATCACTGAGGATCTGTGGTGGTTTGTTCTTACAGTGCCTTGCAAAAGTATTAATATCTACTGAATGTACTCACTTGTGTTTTTTCACATTACAAACACAAACTTGAATGTACTTTATAGGGTGAATATTTATGTAAGGTAATACACCAAAAATAGTTTATAATTAGGAGGAAAATTTCAAAACGTCTTTAAAGTTTTTCTCTACCAGTTCTGTCCATTTGAGAAAGAAGTGTTTTCCAAATCTTCTGTGCATAAAAAGCTCAAGCTCAGTCAGACTCAATAGAGAGGCTCTGAGAACAGCAAATTTTCAAGTCTTGCCACAGATCAGCCTCTAACAGGCTTCCTTCTAGAATTAATTAGCTCCATCCACCCCATCAACTCTGCTCAGCTTCCCTGTTCCTGCTGAAGAAAGGCATTCACATTGCTTAATGCTGCTACCACCATGGTCATTGTCTGTTCAGGGTACTTCACAGTGTCATTTCCCACCAAACATAGGGCCTGATCTTCAAAGATCCCAAATAAATGGTGCTACATTGCTTGCGCAAAAACAAAATTGCACCTGCATAGGTTGGTGTGTTGTCCATGATCTTCAAAGAATGCGCGTTGTAATAGATAAAACGTGCAAAAGAGATGCAGAGCACCCTATTTAAATGAGAAAATAGCTCAAGGAAAACAAAATAGTTGCCTTTTATGTCTTTATTATGTTATAGCAGGTTACAACTTCCACAAAGGTCTAGCAGCTGTGGGAGTTGCAACAAGTTGAAATGGGATTACTTGGACCTTTATAGAGACACAAGCACCAACTCATACTGTCACAATCAACAGCGCTCACATTTCTAATCTGCATGATGTTTAACACAACTGGAAACAAAATCAGAAGACAGATGGAAAACGTGTCAAACAAGTCTGACAATGTCCAAAAGGGTAAAATATTGAATTCCAAAAAAATCTACAAAAAATTACCCAAAACAGGGCCAGAAACAAACAACTACCCGAACAAAACCAGAGCCAGACACAAAACAAAGTTCAGGCGGGCAACCCAAAGGTCGACCCGCGCAAAACCCAGAGTTCAGGCGGGCGGCCCGGTAGTTTTCCCGTGCAGACACAGAGCTCAGGCGGACGGACGGGAGGATGCCCCAGCGAGACCCAGAGTCCAGAAGGACAACAGGACCAGAAGCAGCCACAGAGCAGGCGGTACATAGGATGGCCACGGAGAAGCCGGTTGTGGAGCATGGAAGGTTCAGAACCACGGTGGAGCTCTGAAGAGCAGTGCAAAAACTGCTGGGATCCTGGAGAGTGGTGCAGCCACTGAGGCACAGCCGATGGAGGCAATGTGTCCTCGCAACCCTCCTAGACGGGAACAGGAGGTAGAGGTAGCTCGTCCACAAAGCCCTCTGAGACAGGCAGAAGAGGAGGTTTGTCCTCAAATCCATTAAGGAGACAACTCATCACCGAGCTCCTCTGGAACAGGATCCGGCAGCAGTTCATCCTCAAACCGCTCAGGAACAGGATCAGACAGCGGTTCATCCTTGAACCACTCAGAAACAGGGCAGTGGAGGCGGCTCGGCTTCGAGCTCCTCCGGGACAGGAACTGGACATGAAGGCAGTCCGTCCCCGAACACCTCACGGGCAGGAACGAGATATGAGGTTCTGTTCATCCTCGGACCCTTCCAAAACAGGACCAGGAACAGGATCGGGAGCCGGCAGCAGCGATGATGGTGATCAGAGGTGAAGCCAGGAGCAGAAGTGTTGTGCCGACCCTACGCGGAACCAGGAGTTGAAGCGATGCCATCTGCGGCATGGGGAAGAGGTTGAGGGAGAGACGTGGCACAATGGAGAAAACATCTAAGGAGATTGCAGTTTCTGCAGAATCTGCAGTTTTTCCACCCTGTTTGTGGAAGGCTCCGGAGCATGGAGGGGGGCGGGGTGTGCCTCTTTTGCATTTAAAGACACTGCAGCAAAATGAAACGATTAAAAAGGAAGCTTAAAAAATGAGTAAAATGAAAGCCTGAGGAGCTACAATATTGACAAATTCAAACCAAGGCATTGCCGTTCCACTTTATACAGACCACATCTGAATGATTTAAATAGGAAAAGGAAAGATTTAAAAGCATGATATGTCCCCTTTAAATGTTATTGTACTAAATAAAGACAGTTAATTAAACACCATTGAGAAGTAGTCATCCAGAAGCTTGGTTTTGTTCAGCAAATCATTCTTTGAAATATTATTTTATTAAAATAATGTTTTACATGATCTTGCAGTGTGAATGTTTGTTTGAAGGTATACCAATTATTGTCTAAATTAGTTCCAAGACTAACTTAACCTAATTTCCAGATTCCTCAACATAATCCTTGGTTCTCAAACGTCAATAACATTGAATGGTAATGTTGCATCACTCTTTTGGTTAATGGATTTTAACCATCTTTGATTAATTTGTTGTATATAATTAATTGGTCTTCGTTATTCTTTCATTTTGCGTGGTTTTAGTTTGATTGTTCCAGTAAAGAGTTTGTTGATTAAAATATGTTTTACTATGTTTGACTTTGAGTTGACTTATTTTTGCTAATAAATTCTTGTATTTTAAGAAATTGTGTGAATTTATTACACCTGTGTGCAGAGTTTTGCTGTTTAGTAATTCCAGAGCTTGTTCCTTTTCTCCATTGCCCTAATACCACCGCCTTATTGGGCTGGTATTCACCGGACAACACTTACCAGACAGAATTATTATTTAATCAAATCTAAAAAATATTAACAGTAGATATTAAATAATAGAATCATAATAATAATTATAACAGATGACAAATGGCCTCACAAATGTGGCTAATGTTTTTATTTTACATCCTGACATGTACACATGTTTATAAGGGCATTTAGGTGGCTCTACAGACAGAAGTAAACATTCCTAACAGGGTTTCATTATTCGTTTTACTTTGGACAGATCTTGTTTCACAGGGGACAAAATAGATCACTTTTTACAATTTCACATTGTTTAGGAAAGGTTTTGTTTTCTATATCTTTAAACCTGTGCTAAATCAAGTCTACCATTTACATAGAGAACATTATTATATGCACTGCAGGATTTGCAAGCTTTTGAACAGTGGACTTCTCAATGATATATTGTTGAACCATTTCTCAAAAAAAGTTTAATCATCTTGTAATTTCCCAACAAGTTTGAATAATTGCATTATTAACTGAAGTTGGCCAAAACTAAAAGTTATCAGGTCCTAAAAAAAGGTTTAACCCGTTAGACATTTCACCCTTTAATTGTTTTTATGAATGAAATCCTGTTCTATATACTGTAAATTTGTTTTTTGACCAGAATTTGCTAAATAAAACTTCAATATCCACCTTTTAACCCTGCAGGTCGGTAATTAGGACATGCACCATTGGCTGCAATCAGTGTTTGGATATGTGTCTGTCAGGCTTGCACATCTGGACACAATTTTTCTCCATTAACCTTACAAAAAAGTTCAAGACCACAGGTGTGAGCAGTCGTGCAACAAAGTCTCAACTGGATAGAGATTTGGGCTTTGATTAGACCATTCCAGAACATTTTTACCTTGTTGCCGTTGAACCATTACTGCTGTATGTTTGTGGTTATTTTCTTGATGAAAAATAAATCTCCCCTCAAGTTGCAGTCTTGTCAGAATGAATACCGCTATCCCCCAGGATTTAATAGTATTTTTCTGCAGTCATGTTTCCCTTTACTTTTTGAAGTTTTTCAGGACCTTCTGCTGAGTAGCATTCGCAGAGCCTGATGCTGCTATCACAGTTTCATAGAGTAGAAGGTGTGTTTCTGGGGATGTACATTACCAGAAACACACCTCCACCATTTAGTGTACAGTGTTCACCAAACAAGGCACCTAGTCTCTAACTAAAAAGCACATTTCATTTTCTCATCAAATCAAACAACCTTCTTCTTTGAGTCTCTCATATGTGTTTGGATGAATTCCAGGTGAAATTTCATTTCAATCTGAACAGACTCACAAAGAGAGGTTTGGCAATTAGAAAAGTTTTAATGACGTCAAATTACATAATTATATCTTTTGCGCTCGGACCTGGGAGGAAGACATGAATGCTGTGAATGACATGAGCTAAGATGAACATTTGTAAGGCTTAGATTTAGAGATGTCTTCCCCCCAATCCGACACTGGTGGTGGATTGGCGGCCAGGGAGCAAGGAAGCCAGGAGTAGATGTGAAGGAAGATAGTGGAGGTGGGGTGGAGGAGGGATGAGCTCAGCTGACAAGCGAGGAGGAAGGTGAAGGTCCTTTAAAAACCAGGCGTCGGAAGGTGATTGGATGATGAATCAGGCGGACAGGATGCTGAAGTCATTGAATGGTGGAGACGGCGAGGGTGAGTCTTTCATTCTGAATTTTCATTTAAACTCCATTTGAGCTTTGTTTTGCTGCTCTCCTATATTTGCCACTAGCTTCAGCCAGTCAAGAATGAAGACAAGTTGTTGTATGTACAGTTCCCATCTGGGCCACTTATGTCTGGTTCTTTCAGAGTGGTTGGAAGTGTCAAGGTTGCCCCTAACCCAAACACCTCTTACTGTTCTCACTGATCAGAGTGTTCGTTTATAAAACTAAATTGAGGCCATATAGTTTGTCTGAAAACATTTTTTTTGCAACTGAAAAAAAAAGATTTGAAACTGAAAATATTTTTGAGACTGAAAAAAAAGGATTTAAAACTGAAAATAAATTTTTACAACTACTTTTCAGATTGAGATTGAGATTTTTTTTTAGTTTCAGATTTATTTTTCAGTTTCAAACTGCTGCTCCTTCGGTGTGGGGGTGGGACATACATAGATGACATGGGTCGTGGAATGATGACTGACAGCTTAGGCGCCTAAAGGAAATATTCCCAGGTGTTGCATTCAGGAACCGTGGGAACTAGAAATGTCTTTAAAACTTCACAGATATTCTGTTTATGTGATTGGTTTTGAAAAATAATATACTTCACTGATCCCAGCTGTTTATGTCAGCACACGACACGAATGTCATTTGAAAAATTATGATCTTGACAAATTTGCACAACATTTTCAGCATTTTTGCTGCTTTTTCTATTCAAAAAATGCACACATTTTGTATCGATTTGAAAGGCAGACTTGCCACTTCCAATAGGGCAAACTAGCTGATGTATTGCAGCAACGGACCAGCCCATATTCATGTCAGGCGGTTTCTCTCAACTGCTTTAAGTAGTAAATATGTTTGTTCTCACTCTCTATCTATGTTTCCCATGCGATATAATGACAACCAGCCTTTATATTATTACCTGGTCATGGCGCCCACAGTCGACGAGGAACCCATGCTGTCCTCTGGCGGATCTTCTGCTTTACTTTGAGAGCATGAGAAATCCCCAACGCCGACTGAAAAAGCTGTGCAAATTTGTTTCTTAATTTCTTAATCTAAATTATTAATTTTAAAAATATTTTTCAATTTCAAAACCCTTTTTTTAGTTTCAAAAATATTTTTCAGTTTCAAAAATATTTTTCAGTTACAAATCTTTTTTTTTTCAGTAGCAAAAAAAAATGTTTTTGGACACATTTTATGGCCCCAATTTAGCTCCATTCTGTTATCTTCATGCTGAAATTGTGGCAGGAATGCTGATGAACATGAGACTCAACCTAACAGACACAGGTGTTTTTTATATTACCTGACATCAACTGCTCTCAGGTAATCTCTGTTTCACAAACTGTGACACTGCTGGTATCTATAAACTGGACCTCTGTTGAATAAGGTCAATTAAAGATCAATTAAAGGATAAAGGAATATTTATGCAATCATTTGTTAGTTTTTGCATATACGTTTTATAATTATTTGACAATAGTTGTTTTTACTCTGACATTAAACAGTATTTTTTAATGTTAATTTATTTAACTTACAAAATCAGTACAGTAGGTTGATTTCTGTGCCAGATTGCAAATCTAGTTGCAATGACATGCATTTTGGAGCTAATTTCCAACCTTTAGTTTTTGACCTGGTGATACCAGTTTTAGGTGAGGTCTCTTAAAAGCTACAATGAGATATAAGAACACCATTCAAACAATGTATTTACCCTTTCTGCTGTGAGCACTCAATAATATTAGGAGTCATTAGAGAGGGAGAGAGGAGGCACTGAAAAACAGTTTTTTTACTAATTTAAGACAAAAATAATAAAATCTCTAGTTGACATTTTAAACCATCTCCTGCCTCCGTCGCCCCTTCCATTTCACCTTCTGTCCAATTCAACATGTTCCAGGACAGAAGTTGAACTTATATGTAAATATGTTCAGCTTGGGTGTTATCTGTTCTCTCCGTCTTACACCTGAACTGATCTTTTATTTAGGGCTTCTTCCCTCAGTAACAGCTTCCACTCCAAAGAGTGTTGTGACCTTAAGGTATGGTGCATTTACTGTTCAGAAAAATATTGGATTTTTTTTGTAAGGGTCTGACATCATTCACTGTGGATCAAGCTAAAAGTTGACCACTTCAAGTCTCCAGGCAGTTTCTCTGCGCACCTCTATTTGAAGAGGTTTTTTTGGAGTTGGTTTGTTTTATATGCAAAAGTAAAAAGTGAATCTAACTTTGCCATCTTGCTGCTCCTCCCGTTCAGTAAGAGCAGCAGAATTATTGAATTTAAACATATTCTAAAAGCTTTTATTTAAAATTGCAACTATGAAATATTTTGCTTTGTTGAAGCAGCTCTATCATTCAGAAAGAATCAAAGAATCCCTGTTGAGTTTTTTGCTCACTGACTGTGTCTTCACTTTGAAGAGATTTCATGGTGGCTCCAGTGAAGCTTCCGGACCTAAAAAAACCCCAAAAAAACAACATCCACAGCAGCTTTGCAGTGGCTCATTAATACAAATAAAAACAAATACATGTTTGATCTTTCTTAGACTGCTTAGGTAGTGTGGTATTTTAACTTACCAAAGCTGTCAATGGATGTCTTCTTCAGGAGAGATCAAACATTTGCACTTTTGTAAAGTTGGCTGACTCAGTTGGTTGACTGACAGAAAATGATGAATAGCTTCACATGATGATTTTCTTAGTTGTTTCCATAAATATTAACTTATAAACATTTTACTAAATATGATCGGGAGAATTCTCTCCTTTGTCAATCTGTTTACCCCTTCAATGTTCAATGCTGTGAAAAAAGTACCTGTCCCCTGTTGAGAATTAAAATCATGTACTTTCATGCTATTAGTTCAGTTCGCATGTATACCATAAAACTGAAATTTAACATGTCTGAGCCTTAGGGAGAGAAGTCACAGGGTCACAGCAGGCTTCAGGCTGGAGCAAGGGTGAACTCCAAGTTAGGATTTTCCCAGCAGCTGTAAGCAGTAAATGTCGGCTGTTGGGCATGGTATAGATAATAAAGTACTACATTGGGGTTGGCTAATTTACAGCGCCGACACAGACTTTGTAATAATTCTTGGAGCGGAGGGTCAGTCAGTAAGCTTTGAAGCAAAAGGTATAAGAGGTTTTAACATTTATTGTAAGACAGAGCACTCGGTGATACAGCCTCGTTTTGTTGACCGAGTCTCTCCCAGTGGGCCCTTTGGTAAACTCTTTCTTTT
Organism: Girardinichthys multiradiatus; assembly: GCF_021462225.1. Lineage (NCBI taxonomy): Eukaryota > Metazoa > Chordata > Actinopteri > Cyprinodontiformes > Goodeidae > Girardinichthys > Girardinichthys multiradiatus. The sequence goes on along the minus strand of NC_061803.1, from coordinate 27,101,731 downwards.
TTGTATCATTCTTTTGAATTCAATATGCATTGGGAATTATTGGACGTATCATTTACCAAATTAAACTTGTGTTAATCTTAATTTCCTGCTCTTCGTCTGTTCTTTCTCACGACATCCAGACTGGGATGTTGAGGCTGTATTATTATATCTGGTGGAATTATTTTACCTCAACGACCCATACAGAGTTCTTTTGTTTTAGCTTTTTATCACATTCGTTTTACATTGTTTTACATCATCAAACACATTTTAATATCATACAATGACAGTCTCTTCCAATGTTAAATCATGAAAGCCTTCTATGTAGCCAACATAACGTTCTCAAAGAGAGTACCAATTACTTATTCAGAAGGTCACAAAAGAACCCAGAGCAACATCTGAAGCACTGCAGGCCTCATTATCTATAGCAATTATCTTTAGCAATTCAGCAAGAAGTGACTGGGCAAAAACTGTATCAATTTGAGAAGCCCTACTCCAAAACCACTGCTGACACAAAAGCCTGTTTCAGATTTACCGAAAAACATCTTGATGGATCCCCAAGAACTTGGGGAAAATATTGTGGGCTGAGGATATAAGAGTGGAATCTTTCAGAAAAAGATTTTCTGAAAGATGTGTCCCTGATTTAGCGGCATGTCCCATTACATCAGGTGTAAAACTAACTTCAGAAAAAGAGCATCAAACTGGCAGTCCAACATGGTGGTGGTAGTGTAAAGGTCTCGGGTTGCTTCGTAAATTCAGGACCTATATGACTTGCCATTGAGAGAACCATGAATTTTAAAGGAGATTTACAATTCACCTCTCAATGGTTTCGGAGTGACTTAGAGTTTGCAGGTGAAGACTGATATTAAAAGTTTGTCAGTCAGTCCTTTTCTAAACCGCTTCTTCCATAGTGGGTCGCGGGGAAGCGAGAGGCGGGGTACACCCTGGACAGGTCGCCATTACATCGCAGGGCAACACACAAACAACCATGCACACACTCTTTGACACACCTAAGGGCAATTTAGAGAGACCAATTAACCTAACAGGCATGTCTTTGGACTGTGGGAGGAAGCCGGAGTACCCGGTGAGAACCCACGCATGCATGGGGAGAAACTCCATGCAAAAAAACCCTCAGCTGGGAGTTGAACCCAGGACCTTCTTGCTGCAAGACAACAGTGCTACCAACTGTGCCACTGTGCAAACTTTGTTTGATCTAAAAAAAATAAAATAAAATAAGTGTGACAAAAAAGCAAAACCAGAAGAAACCTTTTATGAGTGGAAATCCTTCTTCACAGCACTGTACATATGTGGTAATATGGTCTGAATTTAAACTACAGTCAACGTCCAAATAAAGCTCTTCTCAGAAACATGTTGCTTAGCCTCTAGACCTGTTCTGTTTACAGTACATCTCTTTAGCAGAAACTTGCTCAAAAAGAGCTGTCTGAAAAAATGATCACTGTTTAAATTGACATTTTTCTGAATTTAGCTAGACCTAACTGTAAAATATTGACTGAAGGAAAGACAACTTTGTCCAGAGTTTTCTCCTACTTAAAGTGGTTTCTCTCTAGCAGCAAAGGCCACAGCCACCTCCTGGACTGGCTGAGACCTTTTAAAAGAAGAATCTATGTAAATTGTATTTTATTGTTAAACAAAGATGCAAAAAAAGTACTTTTCTTTAGCAGTATTATTGTGGATCATAGAACCAAAACAATCCTACAACTGAAAACATACTGTTGTACATTATTAAGCTAGCATTAGCAATGAAACATAGGAAGTTAGCACCTTTTGAGTACCAAAAGGCTCTACTTTAAAATTATTGGGACTGTTTAAATGTTATGTGGCAACCTTTGGGGTTGATAATTACTGTAGCAAATTTAAGTAGGTTTCAGTATTCATTAGAAATTTTTAAACATAATGATAAACGTTTTTGCTCCCAGTATTCAGAGAATGTGAAAGCTTTTAAAAGTAAAGTATGGGTAAGGTATTCTGCAAATAAGGTGTTTAAGCTATTAATGAACATACGATATAGCCCAAAATTAATTTATACCGCCAATTTAGGTTTGATGTAATCTTCTAAGTTTGTTAACATGTCGTTCTTCTAACTAGAAGTAATGTTATTGTTTTGGAATGGCCCAAACAGAGTCCCAAATTTGAGCTGTCAGAGAATATGGAGAAAGCCCATGATTGGGGTGATGAAAAAGATGTCTTCCACCCTCAAAGACTAAGATAAATTGCTAAAATACCAGTGGAAACATGCAAAACCTTAGTCAACAATTATAGTTAGGGTTTAATTGCAATGCCAATTTATTGAATTGATTATTGAGACGGGTATACAGTCACATTCAATAAATTGGAATACACGTTCCAATGAGGCTTATTTGTCAGATTAACAGGAACCCCATGAAAATGAAAACATTTAACAGGTATTACACATACTTTCCATTAAGTTCACATTTCTGTATTTAAAATATTTTAATTACTCTGATGTAATATTCTAATCTTAAATGTCCTGTTTGTATTAGCTGTAAGCCGAAAATCGTCATAAGTAACAGAAATAAAGGCTAACAAACATCAGTCTGTGTGTAATTGATCTATATGAGTTTCAGTTAGTGAATTGAGTAACTGAAATAAATGAACTTTCCGATAATATTCTGATTTACTGAATATGACTGTAAATACTTTGTAACAAGACATTTTGTTTCAAAATGTAAATGAAAAAAGGTTATTCTTTTCCACACTGATACTCTTTTTACACTGTTTTATAATTTATGAAATGCCTGACTCATCAGAAGCAAACCAATTGGTTAAATGAAAATGATTTTAAATCAAACGTTTGACAGGAGTTTTAACAACACTGGATTTGACGGTCGCGAACTCTTTGTGCTTGTAATCCTGTATCTGTGTATATGTGCAATGATGATGAATTTTGAAAGATATTTACTGCTAACTGCTTGTTAATTTGAGCAGAACTAAGTTCCACTTAAATGTTGAACTTTAAAAAGTGTAAAAAAAACAACGATGAGATCAATCTGAAATAGCTGCACTTTTTAAATTGCTCAACATTCAGTGTTCACATCCTGTAAAGACAGATGGGCTTTGCATGTCAAGAAATCCATAGAAATCCCTCAAGCATACACTCCTTCTTCCTCCAAACAAAACCACCAAGGTCTCATGTGTGTGCTTAAAAATCCAAGCTCAGTTTAATGAATACTTTTATATTTATATATATATATATATATATATATATAAATATATATATATATATATATATATATATATATATATATATATATATATATATATTCCTACAAATACGTGGTTTTTAGCACTTTGAAAAAACGCTCACATTCCTCAGTAAACCAAGGAAGGTAGAAATATCATACAGTGAAAAAGAAAGACAAAGCGTAGTTAACAAAAAACAAACAAGATGTGAAAAAAAAAAAAAAAAAACAACATCCTGTCCACAATGGCCCAATAATTTAAGAAAATAGTGTCTCTAAAACGTTCATATTGCTTTGTATCTCCACTGACCAGGTCCACCCTGTGCAACACCAGGCAGTTCTGACAGTGGCCATTGGGAGGCACCAAATCCCAGATGCTGATGTTGCTCCAGAGGTTCAGAGGTCAAGCTGCAAGGTGTCGCAGAAGAGAAACAGTCTCGTTTGTCGTCTCCGGTGGTCACTTCTTCTCTGGCTGTTTTAGCAGTAACAATACAAAGACGAGGGATGGTCACACCACCAGTACCTCACTCCTCATGAAGGATAATTTTACCGTTTGTTGTAGTTTTACCATTGTTACTTTCTACAGTATTATTACTAGAACTATCACCATCACAGATACACAGAGTGCATCATGTGTTTATGTGTGGAGGGTTCATCTAGGTCCGTGTGTGTGTGTGAGTTTCTGCGTGTGATGGGAGAGTTGATGTTCAGTGCTCGGAGCTTGTCTTCTCGAAGGAGAAGCTGGGAAGAGTCAATAGCTTAGAGCTAGGATTGGGATTTGGTGAGCCACCGTCCTGCCCTGAGCCATCTCCGACTCCCAGGTCAAACAAGTCTTTGGAGTCACTAGAGGGCACTCTCCTCCTCAAACATGTTTCCCGGCTGGGCAGAGGAGGAGGCATTCCTAATCCCCCCAGCCCCATGCCACTGAGGCTTGGGTACAGGCCAGACTGGGGTTCGAGTTCATCAGGTGGGTCAACAGATATACAGGGTGGACTCATCTTCTTCTTGCGTCGGGGGGAAGGAAGCGGGACCTGGGTGGGAATCAGCAGGCTCTCGGAGTGAGACACAAAACCAGAAGATGTTGAGGTGGTGCGGCGCTGGGGACAGGGGTCCTCCGCTGAAGACAGTTCTACAGAGTGGCGTCGTGGATCGTCCAGCCAGGAGTAAGGGCGTGGGCGGGGCACGAGGGAGCTACGGCCCTGCGTGTCAACACTGTGGAACCTCTTGAGTTGCCTCACACATGGACTCCGACTCTCCTGGCAGCCTGCATCCTCCAAGGCTATGTTGTCACTTTTCACCAGTCCTCCACATGTGATGAGGGACACTTCATGATCCACCGAAGACGCCTCTGCCTCCTCTACCTCCTCTGCCTCCTCTACCTCCTCTTGTTGCTGCTGTTGTGGCCTGGAAAGTAAGGGAAGAGGAGGCAGCTGGGAGGATGAGGAAGATGATGCCAATGAGGAGTAGGAGACAAGGCAGTGCTGTTGCTGGGTGTGCACGCTGCTGGGACGCAAAGGTTTAGGGGAGGCACCCAGTGTGGCAGGTACCAGGCAGAGAGCCAGATGCATATGAGGATGATGATGATGGGAGGAACAGGAGGAGGGAGAGGTGGATGGAGGTAGGTCCACAGCTGCCACATTCAGAAGTCCTTCACTGCTCTCTCGTTCATCGGAACAGAGGGCCTCCTGAGAATCAGTGGACACTGCAACCTGGAAATGGGGCATGGAGGGAAGGGGGAGTGAAGTATTTAAGAAATATTTGGGGTAAATGTCCAATGGAGGGGGTGGGGAGAGAGGGGAAGGAGAGGACCAAGGGTGAGAGGGGGGAAAGCAGTTAGTGTGAGGTGATGAGGATGAGAAGCAGCAGTCTGGGTCAAAGCTCACCATCTGGCCAGCATGTTCTCACTCAACTCCCTTTACAGTTCAGTTGCAACATTCTGCAATGAATGATATACTAAAAACTTAGAGGCTCTGTTCCTGTTGTTTTTTACACAAGATTGTAAGGAGCACCCTGGGTGAACAATGTCTGATAGAAATAGATGCTTTCTGTGAACCCAGTCTGTTGAGTCTGTATTGGATGTTTGAGCTCGACCTGGCCAGAGTCTGACATGTTTTTATTGGAGAGAGTTCCCCAGCAGTCTCCTAAGATATTAGGCTGAGATGTCTATCTTACCAGCAAAACTTTGCAGGTTGTTTGGGGCCAAAGATGTAGCCAAAACTTTATTTTTGTGGATGTCAAAGGAACAGAAAAACTTTAGACTATTGTGAAATCTTTCCCCACATTTGTTAATTTGCAGCAGTTATGCTTAGATGATCAAAGGTCTGAAACTTTTTTCTTCTCATATGAATTAAATCTAAAGTTCATTCTAAAGTTCTAGGTAGTATGCATGTTTCCTGTTGGCAGAGACACTGAGCATTGAGCCAGACTGAATGACCCTCCAACCTTTGCCCACAAAACCCTGTAAACTGTCAGTAGTTGAAGCCAGGGATGTCAGATCTGTTTTGCCCCCTTTGTTACCTCTGCATTGAGCCATGCACAAGGTCTAAGGCCAATAGACAGAGGGTAAACATGACATGTAAACCTATGCAGGGAAGGAAGGGTTAGTAATGACAGCTGAAATGTACTCATGACTCCCCTGAACCCTGACAGATCTCAGGTCAGCGATGTGTGGATTGATCAAAGTCTTAATGGCATGGCGATGAGCAAGAGGGAGTGAGACATGCATGTCATTTGAGGGCTGAGCATTTTATAGAAGTTTTTCCCTACTTAATAAGTATGAACACAGAGACACCTAGTGGTCAAAGAAACATGTTACAAACAAATTACAGAAGTGCACCCTGGAACTGTACTACAATGATCATCCTGTAACTTGTTTCTTTTTTTGTACTTTTGAAGCATTAATCTAGGGATTTAAAAAATCCCTGGTGCATCACGGGACTGAGTACAAAATGGCCAAATGAATATGGACAGCTCTTGCTTTTTAGTATGAATCCCCTGAGTTGTATTGTTTAAAATATAAAAAAGTGCACTGCATTATGGGTGAATATGTTTAGCCACATTACACTTGTGCCATAATACATTCAATTACTCTGCTAGACATCCAGTAAATGAATGTCACTTTGCCCTCTAAACTGTTAAGAGTAGTAGATGCTCTGTGGTTTGATGATGAGCACTTAAAAAATCTTTGGGTTAATGAAGGATGATGGGATAAAATAGGATGAGTCTACATGTGTAATTCTGTCCTGTGTTTCTGAAAAGCCTGTAGGAGATGATGTTGACTTGTTTGCAGTCATTTCAGAAACAGGAGTATCTGTGTTTGAGCAGTAGCTCAGGGTTGGGTGGCTTGTGGGCCCAGCTGAGCTGAGATCAAAGGTTAACAGATACAGTGGTGATCGATGGGAAGAGTGGATCGGTTTTTAAAATAAAAGTAAAATCATGAAGGGCGAAAAGAAAAGAAAGAGGGAAGAGAGTGGAATAGTTTAGAACATGCAAGAAAAGCTTTAAATCCTATAGTGGATATTTAGTGCCACTTTAAGGGAAAGAATTGTAGGATGTGAGAAGAATAAAGTCAAGACTTGTAACAGTAATTGTATCTGTTTTACAACATGCTTGTTATTCAACACAGAACCTCAGTGATAGTTATTCATTTACTAAGTGAAAAACTACAGTACTGTGCAATAATCCCAAATTATCAATAATTTCTTTATATTTTTAGTGACAAAACAGCTTACAACTGGAGAAGGGGGTCTCTGTGGTGCCTAAGTGGGAGTTTCTTGGGTTTGGGAGGAGTTCCTGTAAGACACGATTGGTCGGTTTGACTTTTGTGGGTGGAGTTTGAAGAAGCCATGATGGTCAGATTTAAATGCTCACTTCCCTGCTCCTAGTGAACAACCGTTATCCTACCGAAATGCAGCACACTTTATTTATATGATGTGGTTTTTATTATGTTATGCTACACTCTGACCTCTTATATAACATTATTAGTACTTAGCACATTGTGAAAGAAGTTTTATTTTGGGTTTGAATGAAGCCAAGTGACTATATTGCGTAATTGCTCAGAACGTTGTGTACAGTGCTTTGAGTGGTCGGTATGAATGGAAAAGCGCTGTATAAAGAACATTTACCATTTACAGATGTCATAGTGTTCAGACGTTCAAATCAATGGGTATGTGAATGCAATTTCCCCATCTGCAACAAAATTTTACTGAAAAGAAGTTGCTCACCATTTAAACTTCTAATTATCTAATGTTGAAAGTTAGAGGTGAAAAGTGAAAAGTTGTGAATATGAAGGCATCTATTGATGTTTAATAACAGTGTCACACTATTGCCTATTTGCTTTTTGTTTAAATGGTGTCTGAAGAAAATAGTAGTAACATGGCAAGATATAAACCAGTGAAAGAGCAACTTGAATGTGGTTTAAAAGTTGATTAGGGTTTATTGACTTTCAGCTTCTTTGTTTAGGCTAACTTTGGCTAGGACAATTAAGTTAAACACAACCTAATTGTTAATATATATTTCTTAAGTAAAGGGGGGAAATGATTGACCGACTTAAAACGACAATAACCAAGATGCCCAGGGCTTTCCAGTCTTTGTTGCAATGTCTTGCAATGCACCATATTGTAAATAAAATACACCCTGCATGCCAGGCAATTGCACAATACGGCTACGCGACCTAATGCAAACTCATTGTGACCCAAATCAGACTCTGTCAAGTCCTGGTATGGGGTTTAATAAGCTTATGCCAGGGGTTTCTAAAGGGTGAATTAACCTTAGCATGTCATCAAATTCTGCAGAGGCCTGATATTGAGCTATTTTCATTTTTATTGACTGTTAGAATAGGAATACCTTTAACATTTGAAGGACAGTGACTCTTAAAGACTGGAGTTGGAAACTGCAGGTTTATGAGGTATCTTTTGTGCTATCAGTTGTTTTTAGGCATTTTTATTTTACATTTATTTTAATTTTTCAGGTTTCAGTGACCATATTTCCAAAGTTCTTTAATATTTGTTGTGTAGCCAAATAACTTTGACCTATAGACTATTTAGACAGAAAAATCCATCAAGCTCAAGGGCTGAGCCAGTGTACTATTGACACACAATATTTGGCAAAGAACCAAATTTAATTTTATGGGCACTTTCTTACATGCAACACTTTATGACACACAAGACCCTATTTGTTCCCATTTTGTACATACATCTAGAGATGAGTCTAACATAAGTATATAATAGTAGAGCACCAACAAGAGTCTTTAGCTGTCAACCTGGAACAGAAAAATATTTAAGTACTTTAGAAAGCCTGAGGCACTACTTACCAAACATTTTTTAAAACATTTCAAGAAGCAAAGCTTAAAATCAAAGCATGAATAAATTATGGATAGCTTAGACATTTTGCACAGTACTGAAGGTCTTCAAACCTGACAAATTATTTTTAATAAATACCTGTGTAGGAGGCCATGGGTTCAGTCAAAGAAAATTAACTGAATAAATACATTAAATACATAATCACAGCATGTTCACCAAAAAATAAATCTTTATTGTGAAACCTGGAGATGCACCAGTCAGGAATTTTGCAGACCATTTACGATGATCAATTTTGAAAAGCTTTGATGTACTGATTCTGATTTTTGCTAATTCAGATTTCTATTTATTCAAGAATACACTTATTCTACGTTGTGCTTATATTTGAAATAGAAAATTGTCAAACAATCAAATATCTGCAAGTAAATACAATTATTTTTCCAAAAACAGCAGCCCAAGGTTTCATAGACATCTCCCTTTCTCTGCATCATTGAAAATCTAAAAACTACATACAAATCCTTCAGGTTATGAGAATTATTTGTATATGTAAAGCTCAGCTAAAAAAGTTAGTGGGTTACTTCTTTAAAAGGCTGATCATAGCTCACTAACTATTTTCTTCTTTTTCGGACACCTCAAAATGTAGAAGCGCCATATGACAAGAAATTATTTTATTTCTACAAGACAATTTCAAAATAAATACCAGCTGTATGTGACTCTAATTTACTGCTGTGTTTTAGATTGTAAAATCATCTATTAAACATGTATTATTTCTTTAGCATCTCATATTTGTATTTTGCAATTAGCTCAGTTAGCTACAAATTGTAAGCATTAGTCTCCATGTGTAGTCCCTGTAGATAAGTTTGACCCCTTACTTTTAAGGGTTACTTCAGATTTTTTTAAGTGACTTGCGGTGAAGTTTTTATTGGTAACTGGAATTCTGTTGGTTGAATTTGCGGCTCTATCAATGCAGCAGATCAGCTGCAACTTCCCAACGCACTCTAGTTCCCCCAAGAATAAAGTCAACTTTTCTATTTTTGCATCAATTGTGCAGCAGCAGATTCAAAGATGGTGTGTTCCTGTGCTTTCCATGTGTCATCTAACCAACTTGTTAGCTAGTCACGTATATGCTGGATGTTCTTAATTTTACAATAAGTTCACAATGACATGTCATCTTTCTGCTACAGGTAGAGGCAGAGACAGAGCTGGTCCAGGTAACTTCACAGAACCTCATTTCAGGAAATCCAAATTAATTCTTTAAACAAACTGGTCCAAGATTGAAAAGCTACGGCTCTACTTACTTACAGAGATAAATTAATTTGTACCACTTCAAATTTTGTGGGCCATCATTATCCTCGTCACTTCTTATTTTAGCCTTTACATCCACGCTAGTTTCCATTGTGGCTTGTTGATCATCAGACTGAAATTCTGGCTAAAACATGTAAGCTTACACTGGTCACAGCTGGAATGCTTCTGCTGAATTCCCTTCTTCTGGGAAATGGAGTGGATAAAAATGCATCAGAATTCACATTGGAATTAGTTAACTTGCTCATGAAGGATAGGGTTTGCTAAAGCCAACAAGTCAACTTCAAACTTCAGACTAATCTTCATTGTGTTAGCTTTCCTTGTTTGCAATTATCCTGGCCATCTACTTAATCAGTCCTCACGGTTCCCTCTTTTATCAGTGACTCAGATGTTCAGAATGCAGAAATGCTAGTTTAATAAGATACTTCATATTTAGCTGAAATCATGATTTGCATTGCATGTGGCCTTGCACTTTAACGGATATTTTGAAAAGATTGATTTCCTAACTGAGCACGTTCCATGACAGACAGGACTGGATGCTTCAAAAGAGTAAAACTAAGGAAGTTTAATGTAATATGTTTAGCTTCCTGTTATCTGCTGAAGTCTCACCCATTGTTTTAAAGTAAAAGGCTGAATAAATCAGTCAACACGCCTCTGTAGAAAATAGTTTTCGTTGTTTTCACATCTTTTGTGCTTACTCTAACTTCACTTTTACACTTTTCAGAGATCTTGAAAAGAGCTATCTGAGTTATCCTTTTCAGTAACAACTTCCACACCAAAGACTGTTTTCAGCAAGTCTGTTAGCAAAAACACAAAACAAAAAAAAAACTTGTATTATTTTGTTTGACCGCTGATCAACAATAAGGTCCAGTCAAGAGTAAAATTAGCCTGATTTAGGTCACCACTTTTGGTGCATCTCTAGTAATAGTTTTTATTTATGGCTGGCTTTGGATCAGGGTTACATAGTCACCTGTCGGCGGAGCGTACGGCTGAGTGCATGTGTGCATCTTGCAGGAGGTTGTTGTTGAATACACTCAGAGTCTGAGTGGCTGTGGGGGCTGATGGGTCTAAAGAAGTCTGTGGGGACTGTCAGCTGCTGGGAGCACTCCTCTGGCTGCGAGCGCACTGAGCCTCTGGAACCTGTAAACACAGCACCACCAGGTAAGCAACAACAACAAAGTAATTACTGCTCTTCAGATGTGTTTACTTGGCAGGAAATGACCTGTAGTTCTCCAGGTAAATGTCAAGTTGCAACAATTTTAATGACAGGAAGACAGTTCCCAATGGATATCCTCAGATTACCTGATTGGGCCCTACGAGTGCCCACTAGGTGCTGGGGCCCCTGTGACTGTGCTACAAGCTGTGCTGGAGACGGAGAGGAAAGGCCAAGAGGCTGCAGAGGGAAGAACATGTAGCTGTCGTTGGGCAGGGAATGAGTGCGTCCCACTGCAGGTTTTCTGACACTCAGCAGGTTGTCCTTTGGTGGCTCCGGCTGTGCACACAAGTAGAGCGTTAGTGCCTATCTAAGCTGGACCAGGTCTATGACTGCACCTTTCACGCACAAGCACATTCACAGCTGTTATATCTCTAAGACATCACATGCACAAAGAGACAGTGATCATCAGTGTACAAAGAGAACACAGGATCTTCAAACGTTGGAGTTGACTGGCGCAGAGCTGTCACTGAAACTTCAAAATATTTTCTTTTTGTACAAAGACCCTCTCATTTTACTGTGTCACACTACACAACCATTTTGCATTTAAAACAGATTTTCTAAGGCCTCTGCCACACTTTACAGTAACAAACTCATGAAAGCTCTGAGTGGACAAAAAACTACTACGCTGAGGGACAGAAGACAGTATGAGCACAGAAGCACAGGAGAGGACTTAAAGAAGAGACGTTGACTCACATCTAAAGCACTGAGTAAAAAGAAAGTTGACAACGTGACAGATATAGCAGAGAATTAAAGAGAAGGAGCAGAAGGAAAAAAGAGAAATCTGTAAACTGGCAAGTGAGGTGGTGTACTACTCTACTGCACTGGACCGAAATACAAAAATGAACACCAGGCTAGAAACGTGGAATGAGAAAGAGAAATTTTGGCACACGGTTAGTTTCACCATGGACTTTCAAGGCTACTTGCACTCCTCTACACCACTCCATCACTCCCCTCAGTCATTTTAAGAGGGATTATTATACACAGACACGTACTTATAAAGATGTTGGTCAGTGTTGGAGTTTTGCACTGAGTTTTACAAAAGATTTCTGTTTAAAATGTCAAGAGGTCTCAATAGGCTCAGAACACAATTTAAAATGTTTTGTTTTAGTCTATTAGGAGAGATGATGCACACAACAGTTATCAAAGAGGGATCTATAGTCATTTTCGCTAAATTAGATTATTAAAAGTTCCTTTTTGTGAAACACATTATATGAATTGATTACACGCAGACTGCTGTTTTGAAACCACCCCCCAGTGGGCCCACCACCTGCAGGGGGAACCGTGAAGGACCGGTGCAAAGAGGATTGGGCGGCGGACGAAGTTGGAGACCTCGGCGGCCCGATCCCCGGACACTTAGGCTGGCTCTAGGGACGTGGAATGTCACCTCGCTGTGGGGGAAGGAGTCTGAGCTGGTGCGGGAGGTCGAGAGATATCGACTAGAAATAGTTGGGCTCGCCTCCACACACAGCGTGGGCTCTGGAACCCATCTCCTTGAGAGGGGCTGGACTCTCTTCTATTCTGAAGTGGCCCCCGGGGAGAGGCGGCAGGCTGGTGTGGGTTTGCTTGTTGCCACCCAGCTCAGCCGTCTCGTGTTGGGGTTTACCCCAGTGGATGAGAGGGTCGTATCCCTGCGCCTTCGGGTTGGGGAGAGGTCTCTGACTATCATTTCAGCCTACGGGCTGAGTGGTAGTGCAGAGTACACGGCCTTCTTGGCGTCCCTGTTGGGGGTGCTGGATAGTGCCCTGCCCGGGGACTCCATTATTCTGCTGGGGGACTTCAACGCCCACGTGGGAAACGACAGTGACACCTGGAGAGGCGTGATTGGGAGGAATGGCCTCCCCGATCTGAATCCAAGCGGTGTTTTGTTATTGGACTTCTGTGCTAGTCACGGATTGTCCATAATGAACACCATGTTCAAACATAAGAGTGTCCATCAGTGCACTTGGCACCAGGATACCCTAGGCAGGAGGTCAATGATCGACTTTGTTGTCGTATCATCAGACCTTCGGCCGCATGTTTTGGACACTCGGGTGAAGAGAGGGGCTGAGCTGTCCACTGATCACCACCTGGTGGTGAGTTGGATCCGCTGGAGGAGGAGAAAGCCGGACAGACTTGGCAGGCCCAAGCGCATAGTGAGGGTCTGCTGGGAACGTTTGGCAGAGCCCTCGGCCAGGGATGTATTCAACTCTCACCTCCGGGAGAGCTTTGACCAGATTCTGAGGGATGTTGGAGAAATAGAGTCCGAATGGACCATGTTCTCCATATCTTTTGTCAATGCTGCTGTCCGTAGCTGCGGCCGTAAGGTCTGCGGTGCCTGTCGTGGCGGCAATCCCCCAACCCGGTGGTGGACACTGGCAGTAAGGGACGCTGTCAAGCTGAAGAAGGAGTCCTATCGCCTGTGGTTGGCTTGTGGGATTCCTGAGGCGGCCAAGCGTGCCGCAGCCCGGGCGGTGGCAGAGGCAAAAACTCGGACCTGGGAGGAGTTCGGTGAGGCCATGGAGAAGGACTACCGGTTGGCCCCAAAGCGATTCTGGCAAACCGTCCGGCGCCTCAGGAGGGGGAAGCAGTGCTTCGCCAACACTGTTTACAGTGGGGGTGGGGATCTGCTGACCTCGACTGGGGACATTATTGGCCGGTGGAAGGAGTACTTCGAGGATCTCCTCAATCCTGCCATCACGCATTCCCTGGTAGAAACAGAGGCTGGGGCCTCGGGGTTGGACTCTTTCATCACCCAGGCTGAAGTCGCCGAGGTAGTTGAAGAGCTCCGCAGTGGCAAGGCTTCGGGGTTGGATGGGATCCGCCCTGAGTGCCTCAGGGTTTTGGATGTTGTGGGGCTGTCATGGTTGACACGCCTCTTCAACATTGCGTGGCGGACAGTGCCTTTGGATTGGCAGACTGGGGTGGTAGTCCCCCTTCATAAGAAGGGTGACTGGAGGGTGTGTTCCAACTACAGGGGGATCACACTCCTAAGCCTCCCTGGTAAGGCCTACGCCAGGTTATTGGAGAGGAGAGTCCGGCCGATAGTCGAACCCCGGCTTCAGGAGGAGCAGTGTGGTTTTCGTCCCGGCCGTGGGACATTGGACCAGCTCTATACCCTCTACAGGGTACTCGAGGGTTCATGGGAGTTTGCCCAACCGGTCCACATGTGTTTTGTGGACCTGGAGAAAGCATTCGACTGTGTCCCTCGTGATACCCTGTGGGGGGTGCTTCAGGAGTATGGAATCGGTGGCTCTTTACTATGGGCCATCCGGTCTCTGTACAAGCGGAGCAGGAGTTTGATTTGCATTGCCGGCACTAAGTCTGACCTATTCCCGGTGCATGTTGGACTCCAGCAGGGCTGCCCTTTGTCACCGGTCCTGTTCATAACTTTTATGGACAGGATTTCTAGGCGCAGCCAAGGGCCGGAGGGGGTCTGGTTCGGGGACCAGAGGATTTCGTCTCTTCTTTTTGCAGATGACGTGGTCCTGCTGGCCCCCTCTAGCCAAGACCTACAGCATGCACTGGGGCGGTTCGCAGCCGAGTGTGAAGCTGCTGCGATGAAGATCAGCTCCTCCAAGTCCGAGGCCATGGTTCTCGACCGGAAAAGAGTTTAAGTATCTCGGCGTCTTGTTCACGAGTGAGGGAAGAATAGAGCGGGAGATCTACAGACGGATCGGTGTGGCTGCCACAGTAATGGGGGCGCTGTGCCGGTCCGTTGTCTTGAAGAGAGAGCTCAGCCGAAAAGCAGCTCTCGATTTACCGGTCGGTCTACGTTCCTACCCTCACCTATGGCCATGAACTTTGGGTCATGACCGAAAGAACGAGATCCCGGATACAAGCGGCTGAAATGAGCTTCCTCCGTAGGTGGCCGGGCACTCCCTTAGAGATAGGGTGAGGAGCTCGGCCATCCGGGAGGGGCTCGGAGTAGAGCCGCTGCTTCTCCACATCGAGAGGAGCCAGTTGAGGTGGCTCGGGCATCTATACCGGATGCCTCCTGGACGCCTTCCTCGCGAGGTGTTCCAGGCACGTCCCACCGGGAGGAGGCCCAGGGGACGGCCCAGGACACGCTGGAGGGACTATGTCTCTCGGCTGGCCTGGGAACGCCTTGGGCTCCCCCCAGAGGAGCTGGAGGAGGTGTCTAGTGAGAGGGACGTCTGGGCGTCTCTGCTGAGTGTGCTGCCCCCGCGACCCGGTCCCGGATAAAGCAGAAGACGACGAGTACGAGTACGAGTACGAGTTTCTGTTAATTATGATGATTTTCCACTTACAGCTAATGAAAACATGACATTTAGGATTAGAATATTACATCAGACCAATAATGGATTTTAGCAAATTTATATTCATGAACACCGAGAACAGGCTCAACTTTGTGCTGAGAATGTGGACAGAGCTCTTCTTTTGTGGTGTTCATGGACAGGATCTCAGGGCATAGTCATGGAGAGGAGGATGTCGGATTTTAGACCCTTAGGATCTCATCTTTCTTTCCGCAAATGATGTGGTTCCATTGGCTTCTTCAGGACATGACCTCCGGGGTATGCTGGAGCACTTTGCAGCTTCATACAATGTGAAGCGGCAGGGATGAGTCAGATCCTCTAAATCTGAGCCCATGTTTCTCAGTTAAAAAAAGGCGAATGCCTCCCTCAGGCTTGGGGGTCAGTCTCTGCCTCAAGGGGAATAGTTTTAGTATCTTGGTGTGTTGCTTACAAGTCATGGTAGGATGGCAGGAGACATGAACTGTTCAATTGGGGTTTCGTCTGCAGTAATGTGGGCCCTGCTCCAGTCTTTTATGGTGAAGAAAGAGCTAGGCCAAAAAGCAAAGTTCTCCATTTACCGGACCATGTATGACCCTCACCAGGAGATATGGATCATTAAAGAAAGAGTCAGATTCTGGATACAAGCAGCCAAAAATGATCTTTCTCCATAGGGTGGCTGGATTCAGCCTTAGAGATAGGGTGAGGAGCTTCTTCATTTGGGGTGTGCCTGGAGCAGAGCCACTACTTCTCCGCATTAAAAGCAGTCAGTTGAGTTGTGTCAGGCATCTGATCAGGATGTCACCTGGGGCCCTTCCCTTGGAGGTTTTCTGGGCACATCTCTTTGGGAGGAGACCCCAGAGAAGACCCAGAACTCGTGTGACCTGGAGAGTGTCAAATCTTTATGCCTAGCATAAATATTTATATTTATGCTAGGCATGGAGTGATTATATGCATCAAGGTATACCAAGGTCTTAAGCCTGCTAGGTCTAAAGCTACACTAATTAATTTACAATTGTAAAACAAATTGTGTTTTTTTTTAGTTTCAATAAAATGAATACTTAAGATCAACTTAAACATAGCACCTACAGTAGATAAAATTTATGTATTGTATAAAAATGAGCAAAATCAGACATGATTGGAACAAACTACGACCATAAGATGATTCTAATATGTACCTTGATAAGAGTGGAATATGCATCTACTGAGATTAGTGGGATGCATGTGCCACCTTGGAAACAGTCTGAGGAAAATGCTGACCTATAGTCTTCAGGGGTGTGTCAAACTGTTAACAAACTCTTCAGTTTTTACAGCTGTTTTAATAAGATGCTGAAAAACTGCCTGAGATACCAGAGTTTTCTCCAGCTGTATAAAGAGTACCCTAATTTACCCCTGCTCCTCCTCTATCTGCACACTTCCAGTCAGCTGGCTTCAAGAAGGCTGCAATGTTTTTACAAGTAGGACACATTTGGTTGGAAACATTTTCAGTTGCAGAAAACACAGGCAGTCATTGTGTGGGAATACTCTAACGCTATTTTGAGAGTAAAGTTGGCAAACTGCTAATGTCATGTCTCTTAAGCAACTGACTCCAGGCTCTAAGCAAACTGCCCAAACAATAAACCAGCCAATTCCAACTTGCTAAAGTCCTAGGGTTTCTTTATAAAAAGCAGAATGGCAAAAAGCACATCAGCAATGTAGTCTGTGTTTCAAAATTCAATTAATAAATAAAATAATCGTAACATTACATCACTGTGATCATAAATATAGTAATTTAGTCGTAGTATGAATAAATGCTAGTTTTGAAAAGTGATTAGATCACACTTCATGTTTAGTTTTAATATATGGTTAATGTGTTTATACTGTGGTATTTTTAATTAAGAAGGTTTTGCCGAATTAACTTGTAGTTTTAACACTAGTAAATCAATTAAAACAAAGCAATTACATTTGAGTCTATGTTTAAGTTACATCCAAATTAAATTGAACTGTTGTAACATTGAAGAAGAGTATATGTTTCACTTTAGTCTCCTTAAATTTATAACTCTTAATTTTCATCAATTGCATTTTCAGTTCCCAAATAAGTTTATACCCGTGGATGGCTATACATTAGGAATCTATCATCCTGAAAGTTTTATTGAATAAGAACAAGTTACCTTCATTGTCCACAAACACCCAGTTACTCAAAAAAGTGCATTTAAATAAGGATCTTCAGATTCCATGCACAGATCTTTCTTCACCTTTGGCAGTAGCAGGTACATTTAATAAATTAGGTTTTTGCTCTCTTATTCGGCTACAGGTGCAAAGAAGCTCTTTGGTCGATATGTTTTTTTTCAGCAACAATTTTTTAAATGTCTGTAGTAGGAGCACAAGTTGCTGTGGAAGTGCCCTGGGAAGAAGACAGTACAAGCTACTGCAGGACGGAGCACGGGGAAGAGCGATGAAGAGGTGGAAAGAAAAGAACTGTCAGTACATTGCATTCCAGAGTGGTTAGAAAGAGGGGGTTAAAATCATCAGGGGCCAAGTCGTCTGTCAGAGCTAGGGACCAGGATTTCTCTGAGGCCAGAGACAGAGCTTCCATCTCCGCTAGAGGGATCTAGGCAGGAAGAGACAACCACTGGTGAGCAGAGAAAACAATGCAAATTCCAAATGACACACATATTGAAATACACATATATAAAACCTGGAGCTAATAAAAAAAAATATACCCAGAAAGCCTATTTAAATAGGAGGGATGTAGTGCAACAAAGAAAGGAAAAAGGATGACTCTCAATTGTAATAAGCTCTGAAAGGGACCATGAAGGAAAATAACATTTATAGCTGTGATATCTGGCAAAGGTTTTGTAATATCTAGCAAATTGTTTGCAGATTTTATGGCATGAATCTCCTCTGGCAACACACGACGTCTGCCTTCAACTAGTGCCAACTTGTAATTTCCACTAACAAATGTGGTTTAAATCTTTTTTGTCTGACAGATTCCAGTTTGTTCGTGTAAAAGATAAATCATCTTTAAACTCCAGGGTTAATTGTGGAGTACCACAGGGTTCAGTACTTGGGCCAAGTCTCTTCACTATATATATGCTTCCAATAGGTAAAATTATCAGGCAGCATAGGATAAATTTTCACTATTACGCTGATGATACTCAGCTTTACTTATCCATAAATCCTGATGAGCCCAACCAGTTAGACTACAAGCATGACTTGAAGACATAAAAACTTGGATGACTTTAAATGTTCTGCTTCTCAATTCAGACAAGACAGAAGTTGTCGTCTTTGGACCGGAGTCTTTGAAAAAGAAACTGCTTAGTCAATCACTTAACCTGGATGGCATTAAATTAACCTCCGGTAATAAAGTAAAAAACCTTGGTGTTATTTTTGATGAGGATATGTCATTTAAATCCCATATTAAACAAGTTTCTAGGATTTCCTTCTTTCACCTCCGGAACATTGCCAAAATTAGAAATATCCAGGAGTGACGCTGAAAAATTAGTCCATGCATTTGTTACTTCAAGGCTGGACTATTGTAATTCTTTACTATCAGGATGTACACAAATTGCAGTTAAAAGCCTTCAGCTGATTCAAAATGCTGCAGCAAGAGTTCTGATGAAAATTAAAAAGAGAGATCATATTTCTGCTATTTTAGCTTCCCTTCATTAGTTTCCTGTTAAATCCAGAACAGAATTTAAAATTCTCCTCCTCACATATGAAGCCCTTTATGATCTAGCTCTGTGACAGCTTTCTGGAGGGGGGCATCTTTCAAGCTTCTGCTGGCAACAACTTAATGCTCACCCTCTACCGATGATCCACTTGGCCCTGTCTTTCAGTGTTTAACCCTTTCTCTCTCCTAGACATGGCGATTGACTGAGCTTAACTGTAACTAACTTTATGTGCTCTCTTTCAGACTCTAACCTTGACAACTGGCTCAGAGTTTCGGAGTTTATCTGTTCTTTCTTTCTAGATGAAATGGCTAAAGGAGCTACATCCATTAACATTTACTTTTCCTTGCCATAGAAAGTACTCCTAGATCAGTGCTTCTGTGTTCTTTTTGTGTCTCTGCTCTGTTCTCTCAAACCCCCAGTCGGTCATGGCAGATGGCCGCTCACACTGAGCCTGGTTCTGCTGGAGGTTTCTTCCTGTTAAAAGGGAGTTTTTCCTCTCTACTGTCGCTACATGCATGCTCAGTATGAGGGATTGCTGCAAAGTCAACGCCAGTGACTGTCCACTGTCGCTACATGCTCATCCAGGAGGAGTGAATGCTGCAAGTCACTGACTGGATGCAATCTGCTGGGTTTCCTTAGATAGGAAAACTTTTTATCCAATTTAAATAAATAACTGAATCTGACTACAATGTTCAATGGTTAGTTATTAATTGGAATGTATGTACCTGACTCTGTGAAGTGCCTTGAGATGACATGTGTTGTGAATTGGCGCTATTTAAATGAACTGAATTGAATTGAATTGTTTAATTTGTGTGCAGTTTCAGTCTGTCAGCGATTAATATTTGAGTAATAATCAGCGTTCCTGTTTTAATAAACAAAAACATACAAAAAATATTTTGACACAAAAAATGCCTCGGGAATTGTTTTTTAACACATGGCCAGCACGTATGATGAAGATAACTGTCGTAAGTGTGTCCTAGAGTAGCTAAAAGTGGAAATGGAGAAAGATCTTTTAGTTATCAGGCTCCTCTCCTGTGGAACCAGCTCCCAGTTTTAGTCTGTGAGGCAGACACCCTGTCTACCTTGAAGACTAGGCTTAAAACTTTCTTTTTTGATAAAGTTTATAGTTAGAGTGGCTTAGGTTATCTTGAGCAATCTCTGTTGCTGTGCTGCTATAGGTCTAGGCTGCTGGAGGACCATAATCCCTCCCTTTGCAATATTTCCCTACTACTCCCCAATTTTGCATTTATTGCTGTTGTGTCAACTTATAACTTTATGATCTGTCTCTGTTTTTTCTCTTCCTAGAAGGTACTCTTGGTCTGGCTCCGTGTTTTGCTGTTACACCTTCCTGGAGAGAGGTATCGGCTGAACTTCAACTGCCAAAAACCTAATATGTTTAACGCTGTTTCTCTCCTAGACATAGCCATTGGCTGAGTTTTTGCTGCAACTGGTGTATGTCTCTGCTAGATAAAGCCACCTAGAGAGCTACTACTGCCATTAACCTTTTTAATTTCTTTGACATAGAAAGTACTCCTTGAACAATGCATCTGTGTTTCTTTTTTATGTTTGCTTTGTCTTCTCAAATCCCCAGTCCGTCATGGCAGACGGCCAATCAAACTGAGTCTGGTTCTGCTGGAGGTTTCTTCCTGTTAAACAGGAGTTTTCCTTTCTGCTGTCACTACATCCATGCTGAGTATGGGGGATTGCTGCAAAGTCAACGACACAATGGAAGCAACTGTTCACTGTTGCCACATGCTCATCCAGGAGGAGTGAGAGTTGCATGTCAACAACGCGATGCAATCTGCTGGGTTTCCTTAGATATAAAACGTTTAAACCAATTTGAATAATTTAATTGATGTTTTTCTTTTAAGGTGACTTTTGTTGTAAAAAAAAAAAAAAAAAAAAACTCAATCGAATTGAATAGAATTAATTACTTTACAAATAAAAAGTCTTTAAATACCAAATGCTGAGAAAAGTCATATGTCATGACCTCTGGATAATTTAGTGTTCTTTTTTATATAAATTATTACATCACTGCTCCCAACAATGTCAATAAGTGTTTAAATACCTGGTGTTATTGCACAGATTTTCTCCTCAAATAGTAATAATAGCTAAAAAAAACCACAACCATCTGCTTGACGCGATTATTTGTTTCTGGCAATATAGATGAAGGTCACGTGTTTCCGGTAGGGATATCATGAGATATCACAAACCATTTGTGGGAACTTGCAAACGTAAACCCAAATCTTGCAAAATGTGTAGAATCTCAGAAAAGTAACTTAGCTTAGGTGTGATACATTTGCCAGATATTGCAGAAGTAACCCTGGATCTTGCAAAACAAAGATCTCAGAAAAGAACTTGGGATCTTGCAAAAGTAACTTGGGATCTTGTCAAAATATCTCAGTTCCTTTTCCACCGCCATTTAAAGGCTCAGTATATTTGGCTTGCAAGCACATAAAGAATTTTTTTTGTTTTACTTTTTTTTTCAACCTTAGACATCTGAATTATTATTTGTTTGTATTTTGGAAACTGATGGACAAAAACAAGATAATTACTGTCAAATAAATCTCAACAGGTGTTTAAACTGATGGTAAGTAGACAATGTCAGACACAGTAAAACAGTACAATGATGTAATGTGCAGAACTAAAAGCACATTTGAATGCATACATGGCCATACAAGTAGAATTCAAAATGATGATTTTTAAAGTCTGCTCCAGTCTGCAAGTGTCTAAACACACTTCTGACTTCTGTTAAAGAAGCTTCAATGAAAAAAAAACAATATAGGGAGACAGAACCAGGGCCAGAAATTGATGGGAAACTATTCAGATCAGGAATTTAACAGAGAAGCATGGCCTCGGGCATCTAATACTGAAATTAAAACCCATTTAAAGCTTTTAGAAGACTTTGCAGTGCAGACATAACATTCCAACTTTTGTCTTCGAACCAGAAAAACAGGCTAAATTATTCAGTTTTACTCTGCTTATTGATTGAGCCATTTCTGTGCAGACTTGGACGAGTTTGCTCTGTGCTGGCTTCAGGAGTGCCTTGGGTGGGTATTATGAGTTTGTTGTGACTGACAGGAATAGCAGATGATCAGCTATAAAACACCCAAAAGTGTCACAGCTCCAAACAGATACAATGATAGTGAAAGTGGGGCGTGAAGACAGAGGATGCCCTCAAACAGTGTTTCTGAGTCTGCCAAACCTGACTACAAATAAAACCTGCCAACCATGAATGAGGCAATGAGATCATAGCTGTGACAGGCGGTAATGAGGTAATGAGCACGGCGGTGGTCAAATGGCTGAATCGGAAGGGAAAAATATTCATTGTAGATGAAAGCCAGGACAAAAATGGTAAATGCTGTAGGACTGCAAGATAAACATCACACTGGCTGCGTTCTTTCTCTTGAGTATGAAGCTTAGTTCTAAAAAGTGGATCTATATGCACAACTATCATCCTGTGAACAGTATAGATAAAGTAATATACAGGTCCTTCTCAAAATATTGGCATATTGTGATAAAGTTCATTATTTTCCATAATGTCATGATGAAAATTTAACATTCATATATTTTAGATTCATTGCACACTAACTGAAATATTTCAGGTCATCTATTGTCTTAATACAGATGATTTTGGCATACAGCTCATGAAAACCCAAAATTCCTATCTCACAAAATTAGCATATCATTAAAAGGGTCTCTAAACAAGCTATGAACCTAATCATCTGAATCAACGAGTTAACTCTAAACACCTGCAAAAGATTCCTGAGGCCTTTAAAACTCCCAGCCTGGTTCATCACTCAAAACCCCAATCATGGGTAAGACTGCCGACCTGACTGCTGTCCAGAAGGCCACTATTGACACCCTCAAGCAAGAGGGTAATACACAGAAAGAAATTTCTGAACGAATAAGCTGTTCCCAGAGTGCTGTATCAAGGCACCTCAGTGGGAAGTCTGTGGGAAGGAAAAAGTGTGGCAGAAAACGCTGCACAACGAGAAGAGGTGACCGGACCCTGAGGAAGATTGTGGAGAAGGGCCGATTCCAGACCTTGGGGGACCTGCGGAAGCAGTGGACTGAGTCTGGAGTAGAAACACCCAGAGCCACCGTGCACAGGCGCGTGCAGGAAATGGGATACAGGTGCCGCATTCCCCAGGTCAAGCCACTTTTGAACCAGAAACAGCGGCCGAAGCGCCTGACCTGGGCTACAGAGAAGCAGCACTGGACTGTTGCTCAGTGGTCCAAAGTACTTTTTTCGGATGAAAGCAAATTCTGCATGTCATTCGGAAATCAAAGTGCCAGAGTCTGGAGGAAGACTGGGGAGAAGGAAATGCCAGAAGTCCAGTGTCAAGTACCCACAGTCAGTGATGGTCTGGGGTGCCGTGTCAGCTGCTGGTGTTGGTCCACTGTGTTTTATCAAGGGCAGGGTCAATGCAGCTAGCTATCAGGAGATTTTGGAGCACTTCATGCTTCCATCTGCTGAAAAGCTTTATGGAGATGAAGATTTCATTTTTCAGCACGACCTGGCACCTGCTCACAGTGCCAAAACCACTGGTAAATGGTTTACTGACCATGGTATCACTGTGCTCAATTGGCCTGCCAACTCTCCTGACCTGAACCCCATAGAGAATCTGTGGGATATTGTGAAGAGAACGTTGAGAGACTCAAGACCCAACACTCTGGATGAGCTAAAGGCCGCTATCAAAGCATCCTGGGCCTCCATAAGACCTCAGCAGTGCCACAGGCTGATTGCCTCCATGCCACGCCGCATTGAAGCAGTCATTTCTGCAAAAGGATTCCCGACCAAGTATTGAGTGCATAACTGTACATGATTATTTGAAGGTTGGCGTTTTTTGTATTAAAAACACTTTTCATTTATTGGTCGGATGAAATATGCTAATTTTGTGAAATAGGAATTTTTGGTTTCCATGAGCTGAATGCCAAATTCATCCGTATTAAGACAATAAAAGACCTGAAATATTTCAGTTAGTGTGCAATGAATCTAAAATATATGAATGTTAAATTTTCATCATTACATTATGGAAAATAATGAACTTTATCACAATATGCTAATATTTTGAGAAGGACCTGTATATATATCCAGCAACCTGCAAATTTGCAGACATTTAGTCTGGAAGTTGACATAGACTGTCTTATGCTGAGAACAGACCTTTTTTCTTTTCAATTTTGTAGCACTAGCATTCTTTATTTTGTAAGTTGCCCAACATGAAATGGGGGTAGAGAGAGAGGGGAAGACATGCAGCAAAGGTCAACGGGCTGGGACTCGAACCTGTGATGGCTGCGTTGAGGACTGTAGCCTCTGGACATGGGTTTACCCATGTAAAAAGCGCCACCGCCTTCCACCCCACTTTACCCCTGTGCCATCGCCACGCCCCCATTTTTTTTGTAAAACATTGCAGATGTGAATGGAAGAATGTGAATATACCACATTTTTATGTAGCTTACTAATTAAATTGTACCTATATTCAACTATAGGAAAACATGGTATTTTGCTTTATTTGAGGAAACAATTGACTGCACCATCATTTGGTCTTTGGTCAGGAGTGACAACAATATTTAAAACCTAATTTTCCATAGCGACACATTTTGTCTTAGATTCATATCAAGCTACCAATTTTGCACCACAGTATTAGACTACTGGCAGTGGTTAAAAGTAGGTGAAAAAAATGATCAGGGAGCAGAGGCTTTAGATGAAGCTCAACTGCTTCAACCGTAGTTTTCTCTTTTTTTACTAGTAACTCAGTCTGAGGTGGACTTTGTCATGAGGTAAATGAAGACCACTGCCTGGGGACCCGAGATACTAAATAAACCTTCGACACTGATTCCATGTCTGTATATTTATGTAGTAAATATGTGTTGTAAGAAAAGTATATTTGGGCATCAGTAGACAAATGTATCTGTTCTGCGTGTCTTCACTAAGCTGTTCAGTCAAACATAACTGCAAGTGTCCAATTGAGATGCTCTGGTGACTACTCATTTACAGCTGCATATTTTTTTCTGTTTTTGAAAACAAATCTCTGAAATTTTTGTCAAAATGCTGTAAAACCTATGCTGCGACAGCAGATAATGATAAAAGTTCAGTTGAAATTAACAATATCAAAATCTTAAAGTAGATCTGAAAGATGGCTAAAGCAGTGCTAGGCTAAAAATATGAATAATACTGTCAAAACAGTAATTCCAATTGTCTTTAACATAGCTAACAATTTTCTCTTGGCCATATAACGTCCTGAGCTTACATTTGATGTTTGATGGAAAGAAAAACTATTAAAACAATTCCACTGTTAGGTATCATGGCATAGACAACATTCATATGTTTGCATGAGTTAAGCCTCTACATTATACTTTTAATAATAAATATCCAGTGTATATAGAAACATTTTTCATCACCAAATCTCTTTTCCCATGTTGGTTTGAGAACAGGAAATACATCTGCTGCAGAGAATTCCCACTCTTCAAAATATCCATGTTTGTGTGGACAGGGCCTCAATGATGCCACACTGAACTACCAAACAGGAAGTACTTTTAAAAGCACATGTATTCACAAGTCATAGTTTAGTAGGTTCATGAACACATTTATCTGCAAACGTTTTTTTATGTTTTAGCTTTTTCTGGTAAGCTAAGATATACAAACCCAGTATATACACTACCGATCATTCTCTTAGTGTAAAGAGTATGAATCTAACCAATGTATGTTTGGTTTATTCATCTTTTTACTTGGAGATTTCTCCCCCCCAGAAAAAAATAAAGACCAGTGGAATTGCTGTGCAGCCCTACAAGTTACAGTGTAATAAGAGCCAATGGATGTATGAAATGGAGAGGACGAGTTAGCAGCGGTGTTTCTGGTGATTATTAACCTTCTTGTCAGTGCTGTGCTTGTTAGGCCTGGGAAGCAGCGCGTAGTGGTGGCAGATCGAGCCAGACAGGTTGTCCATCAAACTCAACTCTCCCTCCATTGAGCCCTGGATGACCAGGGAGATCGAGTCAAAAAGCGCTCTCCGCTGCACAAACTTGGATATGGCAGAGAGAATAATAGAGAGCAGAGGAAGAAAACAAAGAAAAAGACGACAGGAAATGAGTGAAAGTGAAGACAGATATATATATATATATATATATGTATATACACAGTAACATGAAAAAATTATGAGGGGGGAAAAAGATTACAAAGAAAAGGAAAAAGGCCGATATACAGACATACAAAAACAAAGATCACAACGAACAGCCAGGTAGGAGAAATAGATCACAAATAAAACTTTCTTTTTTTAATGCTGTAGATGACAATCAAAATTGCGGCTTCTAAGCACACATGTGCTTTCTTTCATACCCACAAGGGGACACTACAGCACTGTAGCAGAGTTGGTCCTCCAGGGGGATGAAGAGGAGATTCTGGTGTAATGGCTCAAAGCAGCAGTGACAGATGGATAACATCTTAAAAGGGGAAAGATAACAATAGCAAGACCTTGATTTCCTATCTCCCAAAAATTCCCCCTGCTGTCTGGAAATAGCTGTTGAAGTGAACAACAAGACCCGCAGTTGAGCTTTCCCATGGCACTGTGACCTGTCTCTGACTGGCATGCTGCCTTCAGGGACCAGCCACACATACACACAAACAAAAGCACACACATACACACTCTTGGAAAAATGCAGTAAGTGACGAGCACAAACTATAAACCAATCTGCTATAAATCAGAATATGTTGCACAGAGCACAAAATGTGCAGCAAGTTCTAACAAAATAAGTTTTTAACCAATATATTTGAGACAGGTAAAAAAAAAAATCTTAAAAGATGGTAGTTCTTCACTCATCTCTACATGAAGGCTTACAGATTTAATCTTGAAAACATTGTCACAGTCAGCATTGCGAGAGTAGTCTAGAACTTTTTCACCTTTCGTGAAACTTTCATGTATGTCATTGAGATTTTATGTTTTATACAAACAAAGTAGTACATATTTGTAAAATGATAATGGAAAGTGCCTCTACTACATTTCTACCAGCAAGTTTTTTGCAGCCACTAATTGCTTTGCTTTCAGAATCTCCCTGTATTTAGCTCCATTTATCTTCCTGCAACTCTGACCAGTTTCTCAGACACTGGTGAAGAAAACCATCCCCACAGCATGAGGGTATGGTGCATTCAGAATGACTTGCTGTGCTATTTTGCCTCCCTACACAGAATTATGCACGTAGGCCAAAAAGTTAAATTTTGGACCAGATCACCTCCTCTACATCTTTGCTCTGTCCCCCATTGGCATGTGGCAAATTGTGGCTTTAGTTCAACAAGTACTTTCTTCTTGCCAGTCTTGCATAACTAATAGTGTTCCTGTTGACAAATTCTACCTCCCAGTTAGTAAATAGGGTCCACACAGTCCACCTGTGTAGACCCTATTTACTAACTGGGTAACTTCTGAAATCAGTTGTTTTTGCTATATTTCATTTAGATGTATCAGATCAAAGAGGGCTGAATAATACATAATACATCTTTTATATTTTTTTGTTTAAAGAAATCCATGTATCATTTCCCATCCCTTCTTCAGTTCTGCTTTACTTTGTGTTGGTCTGTCACATAAAATATCAACAAAATACACTGAAGTTTGTTGGTGTAAAGTGACAAAATGTGAAAACGTTCAAGGATACTTGAAATCAGGCTGTCAGATGAATATGTCCCAATAAAGCTATGTCCGCCTTGGTTTATTTATACATTGACATTAAACTCAAGTACGGTCGACAACTACCTGTCATGTTTAACATTCCTCTGAGAACTTTATGGTTAACTAATGCTATGCATCAAAGTGAGATCTGATAACCAGACATATATTCTCATGACTCATTGCTCACGCTGACTGAGGTCTCAGCTGTATGTCCCTAAAAAAGCTAATTAGACCTCGATTTTATTTTATTATGGTTACACAAAAAACAGCACTGAAGGCAGCTATAAAATCACATGCATTGAATGTCTTCAAAGCAGATGGCAGTTCCTAAAATCCAGAGTTTCTATTATTCAGAACAAAAGTAAGCAGCTGTGTTTTGGGGTATAAATCTGTGTTCTTTAACCCTTAATGTCACAACATTCCTATCTTTTATTCCTAATATGTTTTGTTTTAAATTATATATTTACTCAATCAGGAAAGGGGGACAGTTGCAGAACTTTAAAACATGGCACACTACAGATACTCCAGTGCCAAACAGCTTATTTCAACGGACTCACATACCACAAAAAATACTATTTACCTCTAGCTGGGGCTCAAGGTATGAGGGGGGTTCTGCTCTGATGTCTACAGAGTTTCTGGTTATATCAGCAGTGGGAGCATCCATAGGACCTTCCCTCTCCTGCTCCATGTCCCCACCTCCAGTGCACCTCCAGGGGGAACCCCCCAAGCTCGACCTATCCATGCCCAGGGCCAGAGGGTTGAGCTGGGGCGATCTTGTCATGTCTGCCGCCTCCATTTGTAGTTCCAGGTTTAACTCTGCCTCCAGCTCCGCCTCCTCTTTGGCTTCCTTGTTGCTCTCCTCTAAGTGCTTCATCAGGACTGCGATGACCACGTTGACCAGGACAAATTGGGCGGTCAAGACGAAAGAAACGAAGTAGATGGGAGAGACAACAGTGTTGTAGCATGTCCCAGTGTCTTGTGCGCAGTCCCTCAGCGTGTCCTGCAAAAAGGCCAATAAAACATACGTTCCAGAAGCATTTAGTGGTGTTGTGAAATGTAAGGTTTATGTTTAGTTATTGCGTATATGTATAGTTTCTGTCTAGTAATGCATTTATATAAATGTAGTTATAGCATTGTAATTCGGTTTTAAAAAAACAAAAACATTTCAGGCATTTTATTTTACTTTTAGCTGAATCTTAATAGCCCATTTTAGATGCTTGAAAAAATAAAAATGCCTCCAAAGACCAAATCATTATCTGCATCAGCTGATGTATACAATCCACAATCTATAACCTCTGAATGTTTTTGCTTTGAATTCATATGTCTTGAACATTTTGTTGCATTAAATCCTCAAACTTTAATGCTTTTTATTGTGACAGAGAAAGACAAAGCAGTGCATTGTTAAGAGGAAGGAAGATGATGCTGTACACCTATGCTTACAGGCAGGGAGAAGAGAGTTTTTAATCTGTGAGAATCTATGAATGTGACCCTCATTACTTATGCAATTTACAGATCTGGCGTTTGTACCAGTCTCAAAAAGAAAACAATGTTTAAAGAAAACCCCAAGAAGTCCCATTTGCACTTGATTTGTTGCAAAACTAAACAAAACATGTGGGAGAGAGGTCCTGGGCAGATGAGCTTGAAGCTTTTTGGCCACCTTCCAAAAAGCTATGTATGGTGAAAAACTAACAATGCAGATTACTCTCAACACACCAGCATTGATTGTGAAACAGACTGGTCATGCTGTGGGGATGCTTTTATTTAGCAGGAACAAGAAAGATATTTAGCTGATGGGTAAGATCAAGGGAGTTAAATACCAGGCAATCCTGAAAAGTTCTGAAAACCTGTTACAGGCTTCATAACCCTTGAGACTGGGGCAGACATTTGCCTGACAGCAGGAC
This sequence comes from Girardinichthys multiradiatus, assembly GCF_021462225.1. Taxonomy (NCBI): domain Eukaryota; kingdom Metazoa; phylum Chordata; class Actinopteri; order Cyprinodontiformes; family Goodeidae; genus Girardinichthys; species Girardinichthys multiradiatus. Next base: position 27,072,276 of record NC_061803.1, on the reverse strand, counting down.
AACAAGCCTAAACACATTTAGAGCCACAATAAAATAACTTTGATCAAAGCTAGAATGGCACAGTCAAAGTCCAGACATCTGCGGAAAAACCTGCTGGCCAGAGAAATTCTCCATCAAATCTGAATGAGCTTGAGCTACTTTGTAAAGAAAAATAAATGAACAGTTCACTCTTTAGACGTGGAAGGCTGGTAGAGACATACCCAACAAGGACTTGGGTTGGTAATTACCACAAAAGGTAATTCTATTATCTCAGGAGGATTGATAACAAATGCAAGGTAAATATTTCTGATTTTTGTTTGCAAAAAAAAAAAAAAAAGATTTCCTTCCATCTCATATTTATGCAGTACTTTTTGTTTGGCACATCAAATCTTAATAAAATACACTCAGGTAAGTGGTTAATAAATGACAAATGCAAAAAAAAAAAAAAGCTAAATTGATATGAACAGTTTCACATAGATCTGTCACTGTTTTCTACCTTCTGAATATGCTGGTTCTAAATGTCTGGAAATTAGTATATAGTGTGCTTTTGCAGGAATTTCACCTTCATGATGCCATTCCAGTTATCGCCTGTGGAAACTCTGAAGAGCAACAGAAATGCCATCCCAAAGTTTCTGAAAGTGGCGTAGCGGCCCAGACCCTCACATGGATGTAGCTCATCACAGACTGTGGACCAAGGGACGAAGAAGCAAAGAAGAACCGAGAAACATCAAGATAGCCCCACTCATGACTTTTCTTTGCAGTGAAATAATTACTATGATGCTTTTTTATTAATCTGAAAGCTCTGGGACACAATTAGCGAGATAAATATGGTGTTTCAACAAAGGATTCCAGAAAGCAATTAAAATCAGATAGATTAAACACTGTGAAGGGAGAAGTGAAGACTCAGTGCATGCCTGTGCACTTTGAGCAGTATTCAAAAGTCAAAAGTTTCACATCTAAGCTGTCTGTTTAAACCGTGTACGTGTCCTTACTCAAGTCGCCAAACAGCTCCACTCCCAACGCAGCAAAGATGAAGAAGAGCAGCATGAAGAGCAGACCCAGATTCCCCACCTACAGAGAGACAGTTAGAGTCCGTGTGAGGGATCATTGTGTCACAGGACAAACAGGTGACAACGCGTTAGTGCTGCTGTCAGGCACAACTGTTATCATGTCCCACTATCATAGGCAGTGTTTCTCAAACTTTTTATAACGAGTACCACCTCAGTAAAAGTACGTTTTCCAAGCACCACTGTAATGTGAGTTGTTTTAAAATAAATAAAAGGACTTTCCCAGTTTATTCTGTTTTGTCATTAGCAAAAGAAATGTCCCTACTTATTGGCACTGCATATATGGTTTAAATGAGTGTTCCATTTCTATTCATAAGTTGGTTTTTCTAGGTTCTATGTTGGAGAAATGAACAGGATAAGTAACCACCAGTACTTGTTTCTGGTTCCCTGTCAGTCAAATCAGTGTCTGCTGGGGATTCTTAAAACATTTTGTCCTGCACCTACCCTTTGAGTAGCTTTTCAAAATATCAGTGTGTGTATGTCTACATAAGTTCATAGTTTAAATAAATGATACAAAAATCTTTCTATGTTGTTAAAAACGGATTGCAGGTTGTTTAGACAAACATTTTATGTTTAATAGAAAATAGTATTTTACTTCCACTTCCGGTTTCACACTTCCAGCGTGGCACTTCCGGTTTCTGCCAGTAAACACTAGAACTAGGCATGAGGAACTGCATGGAAGCAGTATTGAGTGCCATCCAGAGTGGATTTTCAGGCAGTTTGATCATATAATAGTTCATGTAAGTGTGTTTGAATATTAATGTTTATGTAGATAAAATACGAGTTTTATACATTCGATGCCCTTTGTATTTGTGTGTGATGGCTTTTTGTTAAGATTGTTTCCTATTATTGACGTTTTCACCAAATGTTAATGGAGACAAATAAACACTGCTATGGAACTCCAAGGGGTGTGTGTAGCGAATTCCTCTTTTTGACAGCTTGTCATTATTAGATTTTCATCACAGTTCATCTTACAAACATTGATTTGTTTCATATAGGTGAGATTTTTCAGGAATTATACTGAAGGTGATTGATAAATGACTTAGAGGGACCAGTTCAATCCACTGGCTGTCTTAAAGAAGACATACTATGAAATGTATCTCCATATCTGAAACTAAAACTAAATAATAATGGAGCAGTTTTCCACCATGGAAAACTGCTCCATTTTCACAGCTTGGAATATTGTTTTATAACCCAGGTTTAAACTTCTTCACACCTTTCTCCTTGATCTATCTGCTGTATATCTCAGTCGTCATGATGCCGTTTCTTCACTAATGTTCTCTAACAAACCTCCTGCTATTTTGCCTTTGAAGAACTTTATACACAGATTAAATTACACACAGTAGGACTAAGTTCACTAATTCAATTACATCTGAAATCACTGGATTTTATTTAGGGGTATCAAATTAAGAAGGACTGAATACATATGCCTTCGACACTGAGATTGTTTTTGTAATGCGATAAAATGTGAAAAGGTTCAAGGGGTATGAAGAATTTTGCAAGCATATGGGGTTTCAGAGAGTACCAATTGACATTATCTAACATTCTTTATCACACTGGAACCACTTGCTCTAGCTACAACATTTATAACTAATGCAAGATGGCTGCAGCCTTGTCTTACTTATTGTGGCTTCAGTTGTCTGGCGAAGTATCAAACGAAATGTACATTTTATTCTAAGGTCTCACACAGAGGAAGCTGAGCCGCTGATAACAGTTAAATGTGACACAGATATAATAGTGGAATGCAGCTTTGTTATAAAGTTAGGTTTGGGTATTAAAGAGCGCTTGGATTTGCTGTCAGTGCAAATTAGCAAGCAGCAACCTGCTCACACCCACATCACCTCCTGTTATCAGCTTTATTAATTCTGAACACTCCTGACAAGCTCTGGCAGAATTTAGCCTGGAATAGCACTCAATGTGACACCGTCTCTGAATGGAAAAAAGAGGTGCTATCAAAGAATGCTGGGAGCAGAGTGCGGCAGCTTTTTCTTTTTTTCTTTATCCAAACTGTAGAAGGTTGCTCCAATTTACCAACTCTCTCACCCGGAAAATCCACCCACCAGTGTTCCAAACAAAACATCGAGCTGCACTCTTTCCCCAACCTCAGCAGGGAGAATGCAAATGTAAATAAGGCTGCATACAGTCAGGGGGATAGGCTGGTTGGAAAAGATGATGCTGTGAAATATAACAAATGTGTACTGAATTGAAATGCTTCTGAGATGTAATTATACAGACAACAGCAGTGGGACGCAAGTAAAATTCATCCATGAAAAAGAAAAACTGGATAGCAAACTAAATGACTTTCAGGTATTTAGCAGTGGTAGTTGTATACCTGAGGCAGAGCTTGCATAACAGTGTCCAGCAAAGCTCTCATTCCAACCGCCATTTTCAGGAGCTTCAGCACTGTGGAGACATACATACAATAAAAACATTATCCAAACAAAGACTCCACAGTCTTATGTAACTTGGGATGTTACATCAAAACTACTACAAAGTTGAAATTACCTTTCTAAAACCCTGTAATAATAAAAACATCTCAATAACCTCATCTCTTTTTTGGTCTGCTAAGTATTGCTAAAGGTATTTGCTCTTCTACCTTCACACATATATGAACTTCACTGACATCAAATTCTCAAACCAAGGGGTTTAAACATTATGTTGACCCACCCTTAGCAGCTATAACTTCATCTTTTCTGGAAAGGCTTCCAGAAGATTTAGGGGTGTGTCTATGCAACTTTTTGATCATTCTTTCAGAAGTGCATTAATGAGGTTAGACACTGATGTTCGGTGAAAAGTCCTGGCTTGCAATCTTTGCTATAAATGAATCCATAGATGTCTGTCGGGCTGAGGACTGTCTGTTTTTTTCCAAAACAAACCTGTTCACCTTTGTTTTTATGGTCCGTGCTTTGTGCACTGGTGTGCAGTTGGCATAGGAAGGAACCATCCCAAAACTGTTCTTAGAAAGTTAGGAGAAACTGTCTTACCAAAACAGTTTACATTCTATTTTGGTCAATTTTGCCTTCAGGTAAAAACTTAACTGAAGGCAAAAGCACAAGCCCACCTCCAGAATATTAACCCACACCATGATCCCCTGTGTACCAAACTTTACAATTGACACAAAGCCTACAGGCAGGTGCCATCCTTCCAGCAACTGCCACACACAGACTCATCCATTGGGTTGTTCAACAGAGAGGCATTTTAAATTACTCTGGAAAACATTCAAAGCACTGTGTTCAGTGCTTTGCTTTTTACTTAATGATATGAGGCTTGGGTGAAGATGATTCCATCTTCTTGGTAGATTTCCTTTTTATAGTAATCTTTAGAAACAGTTCTCCTAGATTTGAAAAATAATATGAAGTTCTTCACTGGATAATGATTTTCTTTTCTTCTACTCTGGTTTAAGCTAATTCATCACTGTAAGGTTTAAGTTCAATCTCTCTTACTAAAAAAAGAGTTGGAAACATGTCTTTTTTTTCTACCAGACACTGTTTAAATTCACTGCTTGTGAGTGTGGCATCATCCTTTTGTTCGATCATCCCCATGTTGTCATGCAGATGCTTTCGAAACTGTTTTACTTGGTGGTTTGAAATCTGACAGGACTTTTCTACATTTGTTCTATCTGGTTAGAAAAAAAAACCTCCTAAGTCACTGAAACACCCTTCCCTCCCAAACATAAAGGCTGCACTGTATTTCACAGATGGCTGTAGATGCTCCATGTTGCCATCTCGTCTGACCAACTTTGTACATATTGCTTTAATTACTGCATCCTGCATCTTAACTTTCTAATCAGTGATAATTACTCTGTGAAAGTCTGTAAGTTCTTGTGTAATCCCCTTTTTCTTTCTGCATCCCTTCCTTAGGAATTGCTTCCGGACAACTGGCCTCCCTTTGAGACATTTACTAATAAGGTTTCTGCAAATCACAGATGAATCAACATAAAATGATGCACATCTAAGTCTTTGCCGGACATTTGTCTCCTCTTTCATAAGAATATCACTTTCACATGCTGCTTCTCTGTGTTTACACATGCCACTTCTTTTTTTGTCCTCCACGATTCCAATTCCCTTAACATTTTTTGAGAGCAAACTGCACCCAAGGTATGGCCAAAATATGTTTTTGGCTATTGGCTTTTTTGAAGCTGCAAACTAAATAAAGAATTAGAGACTAATTCTGATTTTGTGACAGACCAGTAGTAACAAGGTGTCCGAAAAATAGTATTTAAAAAGTTCCAAACTGGCTCATCCCTTGATTTCTGGTACATATTATTTCCTCCAGAACATATTAAGGTACAAGAATGTTTCTATAATTAGTGTAAAAAAATGCATCTAATATTGAATCTATGGAAAATAGATTGAGTAACGTGTTACCGAATGGTATTGGTGCTTAAATAGTCTTTTGACAAAGTTTTCTGAAGGTCCACCACACCTCTCAGTCGGTCTCCTGAAAAGGTTTTCCAAGGGTCATCCATGCCTCCCAGTCAGTCTCCTGACAGGGTTGCCCATTAGTGCTCCCACTTCCCTAGTTAGTGTCCTAACAAGGTTCTCTGTGGGTTTTTCCAGCCTCCCGACCGACTGTCTGACAAGGTTTTCCTTGGGTTTTGCCAGTCTCCCGGCCAACTTCCAAACCTCCTTTGCCACTGTCAGCCTACTGCCCTTCTGTGCTATTGGTGTCCCAGTCACCCGTCAGATATTCATGCATCTTCTGTGTCTCCTTGGGACGACCTCCCAGTTACCCACCTGAACTTGGGTTTTTGTTGTTGTTTGTGTCTTGTCCTGAGTTCGAGGCCCCCATCCACCCGCCTGTTCAGATTGTTTTTCTTTTGTTTTTTTGTGTTTATGAAGTCCTGTTATTATCCACGGGTGCTGGGTTTAGGCGTTTATCTGTGTTTGTGTTTTTATCATTTACTTGTTGTGTACTAAAGGTCTTGCTGTATTCAGTTCATCCCTCTGTGTTTATTATTCTTACTAGAGTGTTATGATTTTAGCTAATTCCTTTGTGTTTAGTTTTTTTGTTTATTCTTATGTTCTGCTCTTTGTACATTTGGATTTGTTTCTCTTAGGTCTCTGTTAGACTTTCCCCCTTGGTTTAGTTGTTTCTTTGTGTCTTAGTTCAGCTACATTCAGGTTTATTAGACTTGCTCCCTCAGTCTCCCTGCTTTCCTTCTGCCTCAGTTGTTACACATTGTAGCCCGACTGAATCACCTGCATCCTATGTCATTCTATGTTCCCTCGGTATATATACAGTACAGACCAAAAGTTTGGACACACCTTCTCATTCAAAGAGTTGTCTTTATTTTCATGACTATGAATATTGTAGCTTCATACTGAAGGCATCAAAACTATGAATTAACACATGGAATTATATACTGAACAAAAAATTGTGAAACAACTGAAAAAATGTCTTATATTCTAGGTTCATCAAAGTAGCCACCTTTTGCTTTGATTACTGCTCCGCACACTCTTGGCATTCTGTTGATGAGCTTCAAGAGGTAGTCACCTGAAATGGTTTTCACTTCACAGGTGTGCCCTGTCGGATTTAATAAGTGGGATTTCAAGCCTTATAAATGGGGTTGGGACCATCAGTTGTGCTGTGCAGGAGGTGGATACAGTACACAGCTGATGGTCCTACTGAATAGACTGTTAGAATTTGTATTATGGCAAGAACAAAGCAGCTAAATAAAGAAAAACGAGTGGCCATCATTACTTTAAGAAATGAAGGTCAGTCAGTCCAAACAATTGGGAAAACTTTGAAAGTGTCCCCAAGTGCAGTCGCAAAAACCACCAAGCACTACAAAGAAACTGGCTCACATGAGGACCGCCCCAGAAAAGGAATACCAAGAGTCACCTCTGCTGCGGACGATAAGTTAATCCGAGTCACCAGCCTCAGAAAGGTTAACAGCAGCTCAGATTAGAGAACAGGTCAATGCCACACAGAGTTCTAGCAGCAGACACATCTCTAGAACAACTGTTAAGAGGAGACTGTGTGAATCAGGCCTTCATGGTAAAATAGCTGCTGGAAACCACTGCTGAGGACAGGCAACAAGCAGAAGAGACTTGTTGGGCTAAAGAACACAAGGAATGGACATTAGACCAGTGGAAATCTGTGCTTTGGTCCAAGTTTGAGATCTTTGGTTCCAACCACCGTGTCTTTGTGCGGCGCAGAAGAGGTGAACAGATGGACTCTACATGCCTGGTTCCCACCGTGAAGCATGGAAGAGGAGGTGTGATGGTGTGGGGTTGCTTTGCTGGTGACACTGTTGAGGATTTATTCAAAATTGAAAGCATACTGAACCAGCATGGTTACCACAGCATCTTGAAGCGGCATGCTATTCCATCCGGTTTGCGTTTAGTTGGACCATCATTTATTTTTCAACAGGACAATGACCCCAAACACACCTCCAGGCTGTGTAAGGGCTATTTGACCAAGAAGGAGAGTGATGGGGTGCTGCACCAGATGACCCGGCCTCCACAGTCACTGGACCTGAACCCAATCGAGATGGTTTGGGTTGAGCTGGACCGCAGAGTGAAGGCAAAAGGGCCAACAAGTGCTAAGCATCTCTGGGAACTTTATGACTGTTGTAAAACCATTTCAGGTGACTACCTCTTGAAGCTCATCAACAGAATGCCAAGAGTGTGCAGAGCAGTAATCAAAGCAAAAGGTGGCTACTTTGAAGAACCTAGAATATAAGACATATTTTCAGTTGTTTCACACTTTTTTGTTCAGAATATAATTCCACATGTTTTAATTCATAGTTTTGATGCCTTTAGTGTCAAGCTACAATATTCATAGTCATGAAAATAAAGAAAACTCTTTGAATGAGAAGGTGTGTCCAAACCTTTGGTTTGTACTGTACACACCGGCTCTGAATGTTCATTGCTGGATTCTTCCATGAGACTTCCTAGCACTCCTTTACTCCAACAGTCGGCCTTAAGCTCTCCCCGTGCTCTATATCCTGTTCTCCTTGTGCCATAATAAGTTTTCAATTATTTTTTTTATATATTTTTATAGTACTCTGTTTACAGGTCCTTCTCAAAATATTAGCATATTGTGATAAAGTTCATTATTTTCCATAATGTAATGATGAAAATTTAACATTAATATATTTTAGATTCATTGCACACTAACTGAAATATTTCAGGTCTTTTATTGTCTTAATGCAGATGATTTTGGCATACAGCTCATGAAAACCCAAAATTCCTATCTCACAAAATTAGCATATCATTAAAAGGGTCTCTAAACGAGCTATGAACCTAATCATCTGAATCAACGAGTTAACTCTAAACACCTGCAAAAGATTCCTGAGGCCTTTAAAACTTCCAGCCTGGTTCATCACTCAAAACCCCAATCATGGGTAAGACTGCCGACCTGACTGCTGTCCAGAAGGCCACTATTGACACCCTCAAGCAAGAGGGTAAGACACAGAAAGAAATTTCTGAACGAATAGGCTGTTCCCAGAGTGCTGTATCAAGGCACCTCAGTGGGAAGTCTGTGGGAAGGAAAAAGTGTGGCAGAAAACGCTGCACAACGAGAAGAGGTGACCGGACCCTGAGGAAGATTGTGGAGAAGGGCCAATTCCAGACCTTGGGGGACCTGCGGAAGCGGTGGACTGAGTCTGAAGTAGAAACATCCAGAGCCACCGTGCACAGGCGTGTGCAGGAAATGGGCTACAGGTGCCGCATTCCCCAGGTCAAGCCACTTTTGAACCAGAAACAGCGGCAGAAGCGCCTGACCTGGGCTACAGAGAAGCAGCACTGGACTGTTGCTCAGTGGTCCAAAGTACTTTTTTCGGATGAAAGCAAATTATGCATGTCATTCGGAAATCAAGGTGCCAGAGTCTGGAGGAAGACTGGGGAGAAGGAAATGCCAAAATGCCAGAAGTCCAGTGTCAAGTACCCACAGTCAGTGATGGTCTGGGGTGCCGTGTCAGCTGCTGGTGTTGGTCCACTGTGTTTTATCAAGGGCAGGGTCAATGCAGCTAGCTATCAGGAGATTTTGGAGCACTTCATGCTTCCATCTGCTGAAAAGCTTTATGGAGATGAAGATTTCATTTTTTAGCACAACCTGGCACCTGCTCACAGTGCCAAAACCACTGGTAAATGGTTTACTGACCATGGTATCACTGTGCTCAATTGGCCTGCCAACTCTCCTGACCTGAACCCCATAGAGAATCTGTGGGATATTGTGAAGAGAACGTTGAGAGACTCAAGACCCAACACTCTGGATGAGCTAAAGGCCGCTATCGAATCATCCTGGGCCTCCATAAGACCTCAGCAGTGCCACAGGCTGATTGCCTCCATGCCATGCCGCATTGAAGCAATCATTTCTGCAAAAGGATTCCCGACCAAGTATAGAGTGCATAACTGTGCATGATTATTTGAAGGTTGACGTTTTTTGTATTAAAAACACTTTTCTTTTATTGGTCGGATGAAATATGCTAATTTTGTGAGATAGGAATTTTGGGTTTTCATGAGCTGTATGCCAAAATCATCCGTATTAAGACAATAAAAGACCTGAAATATTTCAGTTAGTGTGCAATGAATGTAAAATACAGGTCCTTCTCAAAAAATTAGCATATTGTGATAAAGTTCATTATTTTCCATAATGTCATGATGAAAATTTAACATTCATATATTTTAGATTCATTGCACACTAACTGAAATATGTCAGGTCTTTTATTGTCTTAATACGGATGATTTTGGCATACAGCTCATGAAAACCCAAAATTCCTATCTCACAAAATTAGCATATCATTAAAAGGGTCTCTAAACGAGCTATGAACCTAATCATCTGAATCAACGAGTTTACTCTAAACACCTGCAAAAGATTCCTGAGGCCTTTAAAACTCCCAGCCTGGTTCATCACTCAAAACCCCAATCATGGGTAAGACTGCCGACCTGACTGCTGTCCAGAAGGCCACTATTAACACCCTCAAGCAAGAGGGTAAGACACAGAAAGAAATTTCTGAACAAATAGGCTGTTCCCAGAGTGCTGTATCAAGGCACCTCAGTGGGAAGTCTGTGGGAAGGAAAAAGTGTGGCAGAAAACGCTGCACGACGAGAAGAGGTGACCGGACCCTGAGGAAGATTGTGGAGAAGGGCCGATTCCAGACCTTGGGGGACCTGCGGAAGCAGTGGACTGAGTCTGGAGTAGAAACATCCAGAGCCACCGTGCACAGGCGTGTGCAGGAAATGGGCTACAGGTGCCGCATTCCCCAGACCTGGGCTACAGAGAAGCAGCACTGGACTGTTGCTCAGTGGTCCAAAGTACTTTTTTCGGATGAAAGCAAATTCTGCATGTCATTCAGAAATCAAGGTGCCAGAGTCTGGAGGAAGACTGGGGAGAAGGAAATGCCAAAATGCCAGAAGTCCAGTGTCAAGTACCCACAGTCAGTGATGGTCTGGGGTGCCGTGTCTGCTGGTGTTGGTCCACTGTGTTTTATCAAGGGCAGGGTCAATGCAGCTAGCTATCAGGAGATTTTGGAGCACTTCATGATTCCATCTGCTGAAAAGCTTTATGGAGATGAAGATTTCATTTTTCAGCACGACCTGGCACCTGCTCACAGTGCCAAAACCACTGGTAAATGGTTTACTGACCATGGTATCACTGTGCTCAATTGGCCTGCCAACTCTCCTGACCTGAACCCCATAGAGAATCTGTGGGATATTGTGAAGAGAACGTTGAGAGACTCAAGACCCAACACTCTGGATGAGCTAAAGGCCGCTATCGAAGCATCCTGGGCCTCCATAAGACCTCAGCAGTGCCACAGGCTGATTGCCTCCATGCTACGCCGCATTGAAGCAGTCATTTCTGCAAAAGGTGGCTCTGGATGTTTCTACTCCAGACTCAGTCCACTGCTTCCGCAGGTCCCCCAAGGTCTGGAATCGGCCCTTCTCCACAATCTTCCTCAGGGTCCGGTCACCTCTTCTCGTTGTGCAGCGTTTTCTGCCACACTTTTTCCTTCCCACAGACTTCCCACTGAGGTGCCTTGATACAGCACTCTGGGAACAGCCTATTCGTTCAGAAATTTCTTTCTGTGTCTTACCCTCTTGCTTGAGGGTGTTAATAGTGGCCTTCTGGACAGCAGTCAGGTCGGCAGTCTTACCCATGATTGGGGTTTTGAGTGATGAACCAGGCTGGGAGTTTTAAAGGCCTCAGGAATCTTTTGCAGGTGTTTAGAGTTAACTCGTTGATTCAGATGATTAGGTTCATAGCTCGTTTAGAGACCCTTTTAATGATATGCTAATTTTGTGAGATAGGAATTTTGGGTTTTCATGAGCTGTATGCCACAATCATCCGTATTAAGACAATAAAAGACCTGAAATATTTCAGTTAGTGTGCAATGAATCTAAAATATATGAATGTTAAATTTTCATCATGACATTATGGAAAATAATGAACTTTATCACAATATGCTAATATTTTGAGAAGGACCTGTATATGAATGTTAAATTTTCATCATGACATTATGGAAAATAATGAACTTTATCACAATATGCTAATATTTTGAGAAGGACCTGTATATCTGCACTTGGGTCCTATCATAACCGACTATAATGATAGGAAGATAGACCACATTATTCTGTTCTTATGATAGTGTATTGGTTATAACAGTTAAATGGCACAGCTAATGGCACAGAGGTTATGTTTTTGTTGAGTAAAGACTGCATTTGATCAAGTCTAAATTAAAATTTAAAATACATACCTAGACTGGGTAAGCCTGAACTGAATGATTCTATCCTGAAGAGAGGTTCCGTAAAAAACTGTTTGATGTTTGGAGTTTGATTTTTGAAAAACAAAAACCGAAAACATTTATAGTTTTTTTTTTTTTGGCATTAGGAGTATGTAAGGCTGATCCAAGCATGAGATACTGACTAGTCAAACATGGACTATATTATTGTCCACAGATTATAGATTCTTTAACAGAATCTTCACTGTGTTTGTTAAAACATAAAATGGCAATCCTTTGTTTTCCAAAATCTTTCTGAAATCTTTTTTTGTTCTTGTGGACCCAATCATGTGATTTGTTCTATTGGGGTTGCAAAAAAAAAAAGGTCACTCTCCAAAGGAAGTAGAATGGTATTGTAATTTGACAGTGCCCAATCGGGCAGGCTGCAGCGTGTCATTCGGTCTGCTGAGAAGGTGATTGGCTGCAGTCTACTGTCGCTCCAGGAACTGTACACCTCCAGGACCCTGAAGCGGGCAGGGAAGATTTTGGCTGATCCCTCCCACCCCGGTCACAGACTCTTTGAGACTCTCCCCTCTGGCAGGAGGCTGCGGTCCATCCAACCTTCCAGCTGCCACCAGCCTGGTTAACAAAGCCCGGAAACCACCCTGGTTCTTTCGGTCATGACCCAAAGTTCATGGCCAACATGCACTGGGAACAGGTCCGACTTAGTGCCGGCAATGCGGACCAGACTCCTGCTCCGCTCATACAGGGACCGGATGGCCCCTAATAAAGGGCCCCCGATTCCATACTCCTGGAGCACCCCCCACAGGGCATCATGAGGGACACAGTCGAATGCCTTCTCCAGGTCCACAAAACATATGTGAACCGGTTGGGCAAACTCCCATGAACCCTCGAGCACCCTGTAGAGGGTATAGAGCTGGTCCAGTGTTCCACGGCCGGGACGAAAACCACACTGCTCCTCCCGACTATCTCCTCTCCAATACCCTGGTGTAGGCCTTACCAGGGAGGCTGAGGAGTGTGATCCCCCTGTAGTTGGAACACACCCTCCAGGGGGACCACCACCCAAGTCTGCCAGTCCAGAGGCACTGTCCCCGACCGCCACGCAATGTTGAAGAGGCGTGTCAACCATGACAGCCCTACAACATCCAGAGACTTGAGGTACTTAGGGCGGATCTCATCCACCCCCGAAGCCTTGCCACCACGGAGCTTTTTAACCACCTCGGTGACTTCAGCCTGGGTGATGAAAGAGTCCAACCCCGAGTCCCCAGCCTCTGTTTCCACCACGGAATGCGTGATGGCAGGATTGAGGAGATCCTCGAAGTACTCCTTCCACCGCCCAATAATGTCCTCAGTCGAGGTCAGCAGTCTCCTGCCCCCACTATAAACAGTGTTGGCGAAGCACTGCTTCCCCCTCCTGAGGCGCCGGACAGTTTGCCAGAATCGCTTCGATGCCAACCGGTAGTCCTTCTCCATGGCCTCACCGAACTCCTCCCAGGCACGAGTTTTTGCCTCTGCCACAGCCCGGGCCGCAGCACGCTTGGCCTCACGGTACCCGTCAGCCGCCTCAGGAGTCCCACAAGCCAACCACAGCCGATAGGACTCCTTCTTCAGCTTAACAGCATCCCTTACTGCCGGTGTCCACCACTGGGTTCTGGGATTGCTGCAGTGACAGGCACCGCAGACCTTACGGCCGCAGCTATGGGCAGCAGCATCGACAATAGAAGCGGAGAACATGGTCCACTCGGACTCTATGTCTCCAACATCCCCCAGGATCTGGTCAAAGCTCTCCCAGAGGTGGGAGTTGAATACATCCCTGGCCGAGGGCTCCGCCAGGCGTTCCCAGCAGACCCTCACTATGCGCTTGGACCTGCCAAGTCTGTCCGGCTTTCTCCTCCTCCAGCGGATCCAACTCACCACCAGGTGATGATCAGTGGACAGCTCAGCCCCTCTCTTCACCCGAGTGTCCAAAACATGCGGCCGAAGGTCTGATGATACGACAACAAAGTCGATCATCGACCTCCTGCCTAGGGTGTCCTGGTGCCAAGTGCACTGATGGACACCCTTATGTTTGAACATGGTGTTTGTTATGGACAATCCGTGACTAGCACAGAAGTCCAATAACAAAACACCACTCGGATTCAGATTGGGGAGGCCATTCCTCCCGATCACGCCTCTCCAGGTGTCACTGTCGTTCCCCACGTGGGCGTTGAAGTCCCCAGCAGAACAATGGAGTCCCCGGGAGGGGCACTATCCGGCACCCCCGACAGGGACGCCAAGAAGGCCGGGTACTCTGCACTACCACTCGGCCTGTAGGCTGAAATGATAGTCAGAGACCTTTCCCCAACCCGAAGGCACAGGGATACGACCTTCTCATCCACTGGGGTAAACCCCAACACGAGACGGCTGAGCTGGGGGGCAACAAGCAAACCCACACCAGCCCGCCGCCTCTCCCCGTGGGCCACTCCAGAGTAGAAGAGAGTCCAACCCCTCTCAAGGAGATGGGTTCCAGAGCCCACGCTGTGCGTGGAGGCGAGCCCGACTATTGCTAGTCGATATCTCTCGACCTCCCGCACAAGCTCAGGCTCCTTCCCCCCCAGCGAGGTGACATTCCACGTCCCTAGAGCCAGCCTAAGCATCCGGGGATCGGGCCGCTGAGGTCTCCACCTTCGTCCGCCACCCAATCCTCTTTGCACCGGTCCCTCACGGTTCCCCCTGCAGGTGGTGGTCCCACTGGGGGATGGCCTCGAATCTCTCATTCGGTCTTGGCCCGGCCGGGTCCCGCAAGGAGCAACTTGGCCACCAGGCGCTCTCCGACGAGTCCCGACCCCAGTCCTGGCTCCAGGGTGGGACCCCGGCTCCGCCGTACCTTTTGACATCACGTGCCTCGTTATTTTGTTCTTCATGAGGGATTCTTGAAGAACAAAATATTGTTGTAAAGCTCAAAAGCAGCAATTAACAAATTTAATGGAACTTTTCTGCAGCTTCTGCCTTTCTTATCTTCTCCTCTTGCTGTTTCACCCCTTTAAGCCTTCTTTTACATCCATTAACTGGGCAGATATCGAGCCTAAGTAAATTGGTACTTTTCAAGTCTGTTTTCTGCTCCACCAAATCACCTTTCCTGCTCGTCTTCCACTCAGCAAGCATGGCTCATTCTGTTTCCCCACCCACTTACATACCTTTTCTCTTGTCATTTAATTCAACTCAATCTTTTTCACTCTGCTCCGCTTTATTACTTTCTCCCATCTCCTGATGATTGACCAAGTCAGAAGTTTTTTTTTATTATTCTCTATATTCCCCCTATGCCCATCTTTTCTTCAACCATAATCAGCTCCGGCACATTGCAGATTAAGTCCCTGCCAGCGCTTTGTTTGTCTGTCAACTGTGTTTCTCTGTGCCATCTGGTTGGCTCACCCTTAGTCAGGCCCTGCTAGGATCTGCCATGCAAAAATGACAGATAGGGGTGTTCCAGAGATGCAGCGGTTTTACAAGACTCCTTAAAAGCAAGCAGCATGTAAGAGGCAGCTGCATAGACCTATCTGGCAGGACATTAAGCGGTGAGCGGGTGAGGAGATCGTACCTCTTGCTATCCTCAGCACTCTCATGATGCGAATAATGGTGGGGTTGATGGGCAGTGAAGCGTTGACCTCAATCTCCTCCAAAGTGATACCCATGATGGACAGCAGCACAATGGCAAGATCCAGCTGGTTCCATCTACACACACACACATACACTCATCAGTCACTATACTGACTTGCTGTACAGCACTTCTTTTCTCCAAAACCTTTGACAAATATAAGTCCCTGCAAAATAGTACAGGTAAACTACCACACATTTCTTCTTTTTGAGACATCTCCTCCAGCACTGAGGCATCATCTCAAAGTTGGAAATGAGTCAGAATTGAGTCACAAATTTGAGACTTAAACTAAACTTTGAAATGGACTTCATGTAAAGAGAGTAAAAATTTGGTCATCTCACTGTAACATGAGTTTCCGCAACTGAGATTACCTGGTCTGTTAAAAAAGATTTTGAGTTTACTAATTTTTTGTTCTGATTGGAAGTAACATTTTGGCATGACCCTGCCAGAATCCCAATTTAAATCTGATGCATATGTAGAGGGAGCCAAATATTAGGGTGATGACAAGGAGGCCTTCCATCCTCAACGCTAACCAAACATAAATCACCAAAAATACATTAAAAATGTCTTGTTTGTTTTTAATGGATTCTCATTTTACATAGTTTTATGATCTTTTTGTGTAATTTCCTATTTGAAAAAAAACTTCTTGGTTCAATAAAAATAATTTAAAATCTAAATCTACCAGGCATGGATTTTGAGCTGAACATTAGCTGTAGTTCAGTGCCAAAAATCTGTTATAAGAGCTGGTCTTAAGTCACTTTTTATGGTGAATGTTATCTTCCTCATCTGGCAGTAGTCCCATCAACTCTATTGGCATAAAGATGTTTTTCCATGTTTTTTTTTTTTTGTTATCCTTTAAAATAGCAGCATATGTTTTTAATTATCAAAGGTTCTCCTATACCCCAGTTTGGTTCTGTCAGTACATATACTCCCCTCTTCATTAAATCAGTCATTAAATCATATGATGTTCAAAGCAAAGAGCCAAGTTTATGATGCAGGAGAACAACTTTTCCTATAAGGTTTGTATAAATACAAATAATTAGAACTGTATTTAAATATGTTAACAAAAGAGATAGTCAACATGCTAATGTTAGCTTCTAACTTCATTAAAGTGATCTGAATGTAGTCCTCAGCAAAAACAAGATGTCCTATTGGATATGGTTACACCAAATGATAAAGCGCACATTTTAAGTGACTCGTTGCTTCAGCTTTCTTAACTTCTTTAATGTAGTGGAAAAACACGTTTTACCTGAGACAATCAGGTGGAATAGTATGTAGAGGTCATTCTGCAGAAATTTAGAACAACATACCTGTTGTCCTGAAATAAAATGGACAGAAGAGGCTTCAGCATCTATATTTCCATTGGGGAAAGAATGAATTGGGACACAATACTAATACAGATCATGCAACAATGAGTAAATGTAGTGTGTTATTTTAAAGCATATGCATGGCATAATTAATAAAGGCTTGTAAATGAAGTTATCTGTATCTGCAAATGCCTATCTTTAAATGACTCAGATTGAAATCTTGTTTTAACACCTAACAGCTAAGGCTGCACTTGTTTATTTTCACTCCTGTCTTCAGAGATATCTTTGATTGTGTTAAAACATTTATAAAGCATTATGCTAAGCTAACTGAAGCATTTTATTGTATTTAGAATTGATAATATAATGTTTATTGTCTTGCTACATGTGTTGTCATGGTTAAAAATGGGTTTTAATTAATCAAACTAAAATGAAGCACATTTAGTAAAAATGTATGTATCACTATCTTGATTTTCTTTCTTTTCCCATACTTAATAATTACCTGGTCTTCTTGGGCCTCAAGTTATTTGGTATATACAGGTGCTTCTCAAAATATTAGCATATTGTGATAAAGTTCATTATTTTCCATAATGTCATGATGAAAATTTTACATTCATATATTTTACATTCATTGCACACTAACTGAAATATTTCAGGTCTTTTATTGTCTTAATACGGATGATTTTGGCATACAGCTCATGAAAACCCAAAATTCCTATCTCACAAAATTAGCATATTTCATCCGACCAATAAAAGAAAAGTGTTAACTCGTTGATTCAGATGATTAGGTTCATAGCTCGTTTAGAGACCCTTTTAATGATATGCTAATTTTGTGAGATAGGAATTTTGGGTTTTCATGAGCTGTATGCCAAAATCATCCGTATGAAGACAATAAAAGACCTGAAATATTTCAGTTAGTGTGCAATGAATCTAAAATATATCATTGTTAAATTTTCATCATGACATTATGGAAAATAATTAACTTTATCACAATATGCTAATATTTTGAGAAGGACCTGTACATAGTCTGAGTGGCCCGAAGTGGTGAGACAAGTATTAGTTCAATGAATCAAACAATTCCTTCAGCTAATAAAGAACCATGTCATTGACTTCACAACATTCGTCAAGATGAGGTATGTCAATTTTCATCATGGTGGACAGAGAATTTGCATAGCATAGCGTGGGATTGAAAAAAAACTACACTACCAGTCAAAAGTTTTAGATACACTTTCTTACATAATGGGTCTCTTTATTTTCATGATTATTTACTTTGTAGATTTTCACCAAAGGCAACAAAACTGTGAATAAACATACATGGAATTATGTAATAAACAAAAAGTGTGAAATAACTCTAAACATGTTTATATTTTAGATTCTTCAAAATAGCCACCCTTTGCTTTGATGGCTGCTTTGTTCTCTTGGCATTCTCTACATGAGCTTCATGAGGTGGTTCCCTGAAATAGTTTTCCAAAGATTCTTGAAAGAACTTCCCAGAGGTTCATTGTGAGATGGCCATATTTCTGTTAATATTCAGCTAAATATTTCAGTCATAACAGCAAAAGTTTAATTTAACAAATCTAAAATATAAAACATATTTAAAGTTCTTTTAAAATTTTTCGTTTGCAACATATTTTGCATATGTGTGCAATCACAGTTTTGATGCCTTAAATCTACGTACAATTTAAGTAGTCATAAACATAAAGAAAACCAGTAAATGAGAAAGTGTGTCTAAAACTTTTGACTGGTAATGTATGTTTGGGGCAGTGCTCCATTAGCATGCAATTTATGTAAATTTCATAGCAATGGCACATTTTATGGTATATATAGCTTTGCTGAATTACACCTCCAGGGAAATAATGATTTTCAACATGCCCATTCATCTGGCTAAGCTGGAGACCACATTTCATACGCTATAGAACCAAATTTTGAAACTGCTCTTTTACGGGTACGTAAATATAGTGAGAAGGTACAGTATTTTTCCTGCAAGGTCAAAACAACTGACCTTTTTGTAAATGTTGTTGGCTGGGTTCCTGAATTTTGTTCTTGATTAAGACTTTAAGATGTGAATCAGAAATATAATTTTATTTTCCTAAATATGTTTAAGAATGAGTATTTATATTAAAATTATATAGAGCTTGATTTAGCATTAAGGACATTTTTAAAATAATATATCACTACTGTCTATTGTAAGAAGCCACTGCTGGAATTTTATAGTAATGACCACACCAACATTTTCACAGTCTGTGAAAAACCAAATTTTCCAGCTGACAAAATTGATCTAAAGCTTCATGCATTGTAAACTAAGAACAAAGAATCAGACCTTATCCACAACAGTATACAGCAATATGCAAATCAAGTTTAAGGTTCCAGGGATTCCATCTTTTCAAAACTCATCGTCACGTAAAACACATGCAGATACAGAGAAACTGAGTCTAGAATTAATCTTCCACTTTCAGGTCAATACGTTCAATGACACAGTGTCTGGAAGACAATTACTATGTCAATTCATAAGGAGTTAGGATTCTCACAGCTGTGGGGTTTATTGTTCTTAAGAATGAGAATGATGGCAGTGTTGAGATGGTGACAGATGTTTAGTTAAACCTCTGCCAAAGTTAAACATTATAAGGATCTAACTCTTTCAAAGCCAGAGGCATCATGAAGTGTGTGTTTTCGGTGCCTTTTATGTTAAAATGTGGTAGAGTACATGTGTGCTATTGGGATTGGTGTATTACTGTGTGATATTCAGTAGGAAGCTAGGAAATTTCAAAGTATGAAATCATCTGAAGCAGTTGTGTTTTATGGCTGTTTAAAGAGGCCTTTTGTATTCAGAGAGAAATTTACCGATGAAGCTTATAAAGAGCTCATTTAGGCATAATGAATCCTGCCTCATGTTTTCCACATGACTCAGACCTTAAAGAACAGCCCCGTCAGCAACCAGTTTATTAGGTATACATGTCTAATCAAATATCAATACCTTAAAATTTGATCACACTGTTTATTTAGGATGATTGTTTATGGGTTGATATTTTGTTAAATTCATAATTTTGGAAGAGCTGTCATGGTTTGAATACTAACTTGTCCTTGAAGAAGCGACGAAAGCCAAAAGCCACCAGTTTGAAGACTGATTCCAAAACAAAAATAAGGGTGAAGATGTAGTTGCAGATCTTCAATGCATTGTCAAGCTCCTGAAACGGGAATCACAAAAAGTTAATATAAAGCATTAGTAAACATATTACTATGTTTTCAGTCAAAGTGAGCAGTGGGTATCATGAAATCACATTAATACTGCCTTGAAAATAAGAAAATAAATCTATTATTATTAGATCGCTCTCATGGTCTTCTTTCTATTTCAGTGAAAGGGCATAAAAATTAAAGTATCCTTTTTTTGCCTGTGGGAGAATTCACCATTTCCATCTGCATACTGACCTTTAGCAGAGAGACGAAGCGAGCAATGCTGGTCAGCGGGGATTTGACTAAACTCTCACGGGTGGCATATTATCACTGAGCAACCAGGCCCAGTTTGCAAAACATCTCTTTATCTCACTGTCCACTCTAACCTGATATCTACTCAAATTTGCTGCTTATTACTCAGTGCAATCATTCAGCAAAAAATAATTTCATTTCACTTCACAGGCTACAGAAATACTTGTCACCCTCCTCGATCCTCTTTAAAAACATCTCTTTCTAGCTTTCTACATTGTATTGTACCAAGATTCAAAAGGTTTGGAAATTTGTATCAGGTTGACTTTTTAATTTGTCTTAACAATGCTTTTTATCAATATTTTTTCTTCTCTTGGAATTTCTCTTTATCTCCATCCTTACCACATTTACAAAAGGAAATGCAATATGGGTTGAGCAGTTGAGCTTTACCCATGAAAAGTTGCCAAATCCTCTCGGCCAATGTCAGCAAGCTTTTGACGGAGGCAATTTTATGATTTGGACAGCATCTCTCCCATGGGAAAAACAAGGGTTGTCAACATTAAAGGGAATCGCAATGCTGAGGAATATCAAGGTGAGATTCTGAAACCAGTGGCAATCCCAAATCCCTACTCTTAGGGACCAAACTATCCTTATAAGATGTCCCTGCTTGTCCCCAAAAGGGTGGGGGTTATTACAGACTACCTCCAGAATTTGGGAGTGGTTAGGATGGAATGGCCTCCATAATGTCCTGACCTTGACCCCACTGGATACATGTGGGATCAAGTTGAGCAGACACATTGGCTGACTGGTGAAAATTGCTGGTTGAAGAAGTAATGTTTGACCAAGCTGGTGACCAGTTCATCAGCTGGGATTACACCTACTACTAATTAGCCTCTTTTGTGTATGAATACATTGTTAATTGATAATGTAGCTTGTTTCTTTAAACTTTAATCATGTGGACAACAATGAACAACTCCAAACAAGAGTCAATAGAAGAATAAGCTGCTGTGCATCGGCAGTCAAAACATGGAATTGTTTTTAGGGGGACGTCCCACACATTCCTCAACCCACACATTGCTAACACACATTTTGTTACTTTTTATACTAAGTTTATATGTCAGTGTTCTATTTCACTACAATGTAATTTCAAAAAACGTTCAGATTCATTCATATTGGTTGTTTCATACACAATGTCATGGGCCAAAATCTGGGAAGTGAATCAAATGTTAAGCATTTCAAACGTTTCATTGTAGTAGCAATGGTTAGCAATGGTGTGCAGCCATCATTGCATCAACAACTACAACTCAATAAGCGAGGTTTAATAATGGCACAGTTTGCTGCTGCGAAGAGATCTGCTTCTCTGCAGTATGTATTTTTTAAAGCTATTCAAGGAAAAAGCAAGAGTGGGGCAGGGGGGCACAGACAAATAGCGGCATACGTGACACCGGTTGGCTGAGAAGTCATCAGGTAGGCAGGTTTTCACACAGAGTAAACCAACAGCAAGAGAGAAACATGATGATGGAGGGGAGTCTTGTAAATTCGAAGACAGCGTTTGAAAGTTGGAAGGATTGGCAATATTTCACGTTCGCTGAAGTTAAAGGCAAAAATGTGCATGTGATTTGCAAGTTATGTCGGGAACAAAGAAATTATCCATGTCCGTGAGCAGCAACTCCAACCTTATGAAGCACCTTGCATCGTCTCACCTTTCCACAACACTTGTGGCTGACAACCTAAGACCTGCTGTGGTCAGCGCGAGGTCCAACAATCCTACACCATACAAACAGAAAAGGCTTGATTTTTCTGGTCATCAACTTCTTACATCATTTTAGATTCTGAAAAGTAACTGAATAGTTACTTTGCCTAGTAACTAGTTACTTTGATAGTGCAGTAACTGAGTTACTAACTGAGTTACTAACTCAGTTACATTTTGCGAGAAGCAACTAGTTACTATAACTAGTTACATTATTAAAGTAACATTCCCAACACTGCTTATCACATCTTGTTTGGAATTAATCTGGTGATCCGACAACGTTTTCTTTTTTAGTGAAAATGAAAGTGCCCATTAGATGATTCACTTGTACTTTATTCTTCTCAGTGCACACACCAATGTGCTTTTACACCAGAAAAAAAAGAGAAAGTTTTATGGTTTACATCCACATGAGGTTGTTTCTATAATTTTTGATACTGTTATAATTTATGATACTGTATGAGGCTAAATGGAACTTAGTTTCATTGCTCGGGTTTAAACCATAAAAGCTCAAACTCAGGAATAAATATAAGGTTTGATGTTCTATGAATTCAATAAACTTGAATGGAGTCATATTTAAGTGTATTTAGGTGACTGCATGGCTGCCACATATTTTCATGGCAGGTCAAAAACTTGCATGGACTACACGCAATATTTATTTTTGTACATGCTGAGTTGTGCATGAAACATTGCACTTCAAGGCTTCTGGGTGTGCACACGCTTTGTACATGAGACCCCAGAATTTCAAGGTTCTTGCTTGAGGATGTCCACAATCCTTAACTCCTGGATGCTTTCTTGCTGAGAAGTGTACTAGAGATTTATTTTGCACCACTGTAGAGCCTGTTCAACACTGGCAGCAGGTACGTCTGACTATATCTGTATGCACAGTGAGCTGAATACTTTCACAGAACGGCTTTCAGACAAGATGGCAGCAAAGATTTCAATTCAGTCCCAGAAAAACATTGAGGACTGTCTGAAATTTAGTAGGAAGTACAAAAAATGATGGACGTCAGAAGATTAGTCCAAAGTTATATGCCCTAATGATTCCCCCATCTAATTGTCTCAATATCTGGAATATCATTTGTACGGAGAAGGAAAGTTGAGAGTTATCCTGAATCCTGATAATATTCATGTGTTGAGTTGTTTTTCAACAAATTGTACTTACTCCTGATCCTGCTTAAGAACAGTGCCAAGAATAAGGTGTGGGATCAAAATGCTCTGCAAAAGTAACTTCTTCCAGCAGTCCAGGCACAATTTGGTGATGATCTGTTTGTTCCAGCATGGTGGATCAACATGTCATAAGGCAAAAGTGATAAAGTGGCTGAAAGATCAGCTTTTTTAGATTACTGCTTTTCTTGGACCTGTGGCCAGGAAACTTCCCAGATTTGTGCCCCACTGAGAAACTGCATTCAGTTCAAATATCTTACCTTTTTGACCAAAGCTGATAACTTGTTACATTTTAAATTATTGTTCTGCATCTTTTTTCTATTTATTTACTGATTTATATTTAACTTTTTGTTTTGACGTCACTTAGTCATAGTTCTAAGAAGCTATTCTGGCCATTCATTAGCAATTCTGTATGAAATGTTCTTTTCGTCTTTGCAGAGTTAGTAATACCTGGCAATATTTATTACAAACCCTTTGGATTTAAAAAGAGAATATTTGAAACACACTAACTGTTGAAGATCAATGGATTTTAAAGCCAATAACATTTTACAATTTCAATAACTACTTAAATGCCTTTTTATTGTTTTTCTCAATTTTTATTGATTTGCTCATAATGTTCTCTTTATTGTTTTGATTTATTGCTTTTATAGTTTTCCAAAACATTTATTTCCAGGCAATCACAATGGTCTTCTACTTTTTCTCCCTCAATTACATTTTTATTGAAAACTAAACTCAACAAAGGAACATTCTTAAACAATAATAGATTAGCATCGCTATGGAAACAGATCAACAGTGCCACAGTGCCTAGCAAAAGCAGCCATCATTCTCTACCAACTCTGCACATGCAGAGACAAAAATTGTTGCCCATATTTATTTTAAAAAATAGCTCACACAATTAAAGTTCAAGTTTTGCCCACAAATTCTTAATCAGAAGTATGTCTGGACTTTGACTAGGCAGTTCTAACACATAAATATGCTTTGATCTAACCCATTACATTGTGGTCCTGGCTGTATGCTTAGTATTATTGTCTTGCCAGAACTTGAACCTTTACCCTAGTGGCAGTGTTGCAGTAGCTAATAGGGTTTCCTCCAGGATTGCCCTATATTTAGCATTAATCAATGCTCTTAAGACTACTAATTGCAGAGGATTTCATTTAGGAGTGTCAGAGTAAAAAGAGCTAAATACAAGTACATGACATTTTTTTCAGATTTATTTTGTGAAACATTTTTAAAAATGCATAATTTTTCTTCAACTACACAGTTACGCTCTATTCTTTTTTTTCTGTCAAATTAGGGTTTGAAGTGGGATATGTTTCAATATGGCAAAATGTGAAAAGGTTCAATTGGTTTGAAAGCTCCTGCAAAGCCAATTGAGTATTAGTGCCATAATGTATAGGGATGTTCATCGTCTGACCTGTGGCTGCTCGTAGTGCTCCATGGACATGGTGATGACGTTGAGCCCTATGACAATGGTGATGAAGAGGTCCAGGTATTGGCTGGTGCACATCTTGTGGATGAGCAGCCGAGTGGGGGAATAATCGGAGTAGTAAGGCTTACTCTGAGCTTCTGTTGGAATTGGGTGGGGTGGGTGGGGGAATAAGGGAAGGGGTAATCAGGAGGAGGAGGGGTAATAGGAAGAGGAGGAAGGGGAGGTGGAGGTCAAAAAGTGAGCTATAAGGTAAAAGGCAAGAATAGCGTACAGTAGGCCTGCAGTGCTGAGGAAAAAAGTCAATGAATCATCTCGGAAAAAAGGGAGGTATTAGTGAAAATTTAATCGTCAACTCAAACTTAAAATACAATAGTGTGTGAGAAGAAGTGAGAGATTACAAAAAGAAAGGCAGATCAGATAATGGGGAAAGAAAATGGGAGACTCCTGTCAAGCACTCTGCAGTATTGACTAATGAAGTTAATGTTTCTCTCCTTTCATCAACAGCGACATTTTCTTTGAATGTGATGACTGATGAACTGCTCAATGAAACTTCTTTCAGGAGGTCTTCCTTTTTTTCTTTGGGACCATTCAAGTTCTGCCTTTGCCTTTGCATTCACCTCTCTCAGGTGGAGAACGTAACAGTGCAGTAAAGTAGTTTTCCATATTCATCCATCATTCGTTCTCTCCTCTTTTCCTTCCGTCTAGAGAGGAAGGATAGATGGATTTAGAGTGAGGATGAGGAAGAAAGAGGAAGCTTGTGCAATTTATCACCTTATCGCCTCATCAGTGAAGTAGAGATCACTCTGGCAGGAGAATATGGAGAATGGAATAGAACCAGTTGATTACAATGATCTGTGGAGTGCTCCCTGTCTGTCTAGTTAGCACATGGGTGCTGCTGTAGCTGCAGCTGCATGGGTCTGAGATGATTCCCAAGAGTGTGTATGTGTGTGTGGTTCATGATGCATTCCCCTAATCCTAGAACTTCACTCATACATCAAGTAGTGAGACTGAAAGGCTAGTGAGGCATCCAGCCTGTGCTCCAAATATGATCTGAATGTGCTTAATGGGACATTTCCTCCTCTCTTGTGATAAATGGTAGCACCTATCAAGTTTCTCTAAAACTGGGGCAGGGAAGATTTTCAGCACCTCTTACAGCAATAGTCTTTTTTTCTACCTGTTACTACAGTAAGAGCCTGATCTTCAAAGATCCCAAATAGCGGGTGCTAATTTTGTGTGTACTCTATATAAATTGCACATGTAATAAGTGGGCGTGTTGCGTGCAATTTTCAAAGATTGCATGTGACTGGATAACAGGTACAAAACAGGTGCAGACCATCCTATTTAAATGAGGTAATAGCATGTGCTACTGGCTAACTGCTACTGCCCCTACTGGAACAAAAGGAAAAGCAACAGATCCTGTCTGCTGTGTTGCTAGAAATCTGAAGGGATTATTACGCTGCATCATTATAAATGATCCAGTTGCTGTTATGTTTTCCTTCTGTTTCGTTCTGCTCCTGATTTTCTGAACTCTTACAGTTTGTTAATGTTTTTCTTCACTATTCACAGCAGCGGGTTTGTCAACTCAGCCTCTGCCCTGACGAGATTATTTCTCCTATCTGTTCATTTGTGCTAGGCGCCTCCGAGTGCATAATTGCAGATGCAAACCTTTTGAAGATCAGGCCCTAAGTGCTTTGGCTAGTAAAATTGGGATTGGGATTAGGATTTTCCCTGTATAGCTTCTGGAAAGTTGTACCAATCTAATAAAAACAGGCTACATAACTAATGGTATTTTAAAGAGGTACTCGTAAACTGATAAGCTAATAGAAGGCTAACAATCTAACAGTTGAATAAGCTTATAAAAGACCAATGACATGAGGTAAAATTTTTTGTAGTAAATACAAAATAAAAACAAATATATTTTTTCAAAACGGATACTGCTTTTATATTGTTTTATTATATTTTGAGCAATGCCTGTCTCATTTCCTATCAGAAATAGACTTCTCAGTTGAGTGAAAATAATTAAAGATCCAGATCTACGAGGGGTGTGAACTTAACTGTGTCAAAAAAGTTTTTAAGACTTGTTCAAAACGAATATTTGATGTACAAATTTTATAGGAGTTGACTTTTATGCAATAAATATTTTAAAGGGAAATTATATACCCTCTTAAATGTTAGAAGGTTTTTGATATAAATGTTTAGAGCATGACATTTTGAATGTTACTGACATGGACAAAGTAAAACAGCTAGAATAATGTAAGCTGATACATTTTCCCTCAGTGATTATGAATAAATAAGTAAATCAATTAGTGCATTTTCCAATAGTGTTCTTTAGTAAATATTTGGTTTTAGGTCATGGTCGTCGACAGCTAATTTTGTCATTGCTGGTAATTATTGATATTGACAATAGGGGAGATCCACCTGAATACCGGTCATGTGGGGTCAACCACTGGGCAGCCGGCTGTGAAGTTTAACCACTATTGAACACCTACAGAGATGTGTGTGCCAGAAAAGGGAAAACAATATGCCCTATGGTGTGCTCAGTCTGATACAACATAGCTGATGGGTAGACTGAGCAGATTTAGGGCATCTGGGATTTTTCTGAAAGAACGGCATTAATTCTGAACAGGTGGGTTGAACTGTTGCTGGATGCAATAGCTTAGTTTTTTTTACTGGGAGTTTGTATTCACAAGAGTCTTCATCATCTTTTCATCTGCGAGCATTACTTTTACTCTGCTCTACTTACTGTCTCGCAGGTGCAAGGAGGGCTAAGGCAGAGACAGATATACCCAGCCCGCATCTCATGCATCTGGTGCACAAGGTGGAGATTTGTTTACCCCTGCAACTGCCTTAATTACATTGTTCTACAGTAAAACATATTCAGTTACTAGGTCAGGAAAGGTGTTTATAATGGGACTGCCAAAGCTAGTGTGATAATTTTGTCCAATCCTAAAATCCTATTCTGATAAAGCAAATAGGAAGCAGTCGTGCACTGACCTTGTATTATGAACAAAGAAGAAAGGGCAAGACCGAACAAGAAACAGGGGAATATGGGAGAAGGAAGTTAAAATTTTTTGACAAAAATTTAACTACTCATCACAGAAGCAGAAAGTGAGTGAAGCAAGGTAAGTAAGGTCAGGGTTTTAGAACCAAACCTCTGCTGCTCTGACTTTCACTGATCTTTCCTCTCCCACAAACAGAACACTACAGGGGTTGGACAATTAAACTGAAACACCTGTCATTTTAGTGTGGGAGGTTTCATGGCTAAATTGGACCAGCCTGGTAGCTAGTCTTCATTGATTGCACATCGCACCAGTAAGAGCAGAGTGTGAAGGTTCAATTAGCAGGGTAAGAGCACAGTTTTGCTCAAAATATTGAAATGCACACAACATTATGGGTGACATACCAGAGTTCAAAAGAGGACAAATTGTTGGTGCATGTCTTGCTGGTGCATATGTGACCAAGACAGCAAGTCTTTGTGATGTATCAAGAGCCATGGTATCCAGGGTAATGTCAGCATACCACCAAGAAGGACGAACCACATCCAACAGAATTAACTGTGGACGCAAGAGGAAGCAGTCTGAAAGGGATGTTCGGGTGCTAACCCGGATTGTATCCAAAAAACATAAAACCACGGCTGCCCAAATCACGGCAGAATTAAATGTGCACCTCAACTCTCCTGTTTCCACCAGAACTGTCCGTCGGGAGCTCCACAGGGTCAATATACAGGTCCTTCTCAAAAAATTAGCATATTGTGATAAAGTTCATTATTTTCTATAATGTAATGATGCAAATTTAACATTCATATATTTTAGATTCATTGCACACTAACTGAAATATTTCAGGTCTTTTATTGTCTTAATATGGATGATTTTGGCATACAGCTCATGAAAACCCAAAATTCCTATCTCACAAAATTAGCATATTTCATCCGACCAATAAAAGAAAAGTGTTTTTAATACAAAAAACGTCAACCTTCAAATAATCATGTACAGTTATGCACTCAATACTTGGTTGGGAATCCTTTTGCAGAAATGACTCCTTCAATGCGGCGTGGCATGGAGGCAATCAGCCTGTGGCACTGCTGAGGTCTTATGGAGGCCCAGGATGCTTCGATAGCGGTCTTTAGCTCATCCAGAGTGTTGGGTCTTGAGTCTCTCAACGTTCTCTTCACAATATCCCACAGATTCTCTACGGGGTTCAGGTCAGGGGAGTTGGCAGGCCATTTGAGCACAGTGATACCATGGTCAGTAAACCATTTACCAGTGGTTTTGGCACTGTGAGCAAGTGCCAGGTTGTGCTGAAAAATGAAATCTTCATCTCCATAAAGCTTTTCAGCAGATGGAAGCATGAAGTGCTCCAAAATCTCCTGATAGCTAGCTGCATTGACCTTGCCCTTGATAAAACACAGTGGACCAACACCAGCAGCTGACACGGCACCCCAGACCATCACTGACTGTGGGTACTTGACACTGGACTTCTGGCATTTTGGCATTTCCTTCTCCCCAGTCTTCCTCCAGACTCTGGCACCTTGATTTCAGAATGACATGCAGAATTTGCTTTCATCCGAAAAAAGTACTTTGGAACACTGAGCAACAGTCCAGTGCTGCTTCTCTGCAGCCCAGGACTGGTGAATGCGGCACCTGTAGCCCATTTCCTGCACACGCCTGTGCACGGTGGCTCTGGATGTTTCTACTCCAGACTCAGTCCACTGCTTCCGCAGGTCCCCCAAGGTCTGGAATTGGCCCTTCTCCACAATCTTCCTCAGGGTCCGGTCACCTCTTCTCATTGTGCAGCGTTTTCTGCCACACTTTTTCCTTCCCACAGACTTCCCACTGAGGTGCCTTGATACAGCACTCTGGGAACAGCCTATTCGTTCAGAAATTTCTTTCTGTGTCTTACCCTCTTGCTTGAGGGTGTCAATAGTGGCCTTCTGGACAGCAGTCAGGTCAGCAGTCTTACCCATGATTGGGGTTTTGAGTAATGAACCAGGCTGGGAGTTTTAAAGGCCTCAGGAATCTTTTGCAGGTGTTTAGAGTTAACTCGTTGATTCAGATGATTAGGTTCATAGCTCGTTTAGAGACCCTTTTAATGATATGCTAATTTTGTGAGATAGGAATTTTGGGCAATAAAAGACTTGAAATATGAATGTTAAATTTTCATCATGACATTATGGAAAATAATTAACTTTATCACAATATGCTAATTTTTTGAGAAGGACCTGTACACTGCCGGGCTGCTATAGCCAAACCTTTGGTCACTCATGCCAATGCCAAACGTCAGTTTCAATGGTGCAAGGAGCGCAAATCTTTGGCTGTGGACAATGTGAAACATGTATTGTTCTCTGATGAGTCCACCTTTACTGTTTTCCCCTCGTCTGTGTGGAGAAGCCCCAAAGAAGCGTACCACCCAGACTGTTGCATGCCCAGAGTGAAGAATGGGGGTGGATCAGTGATGGTTTGGGCTGCCATATCATGGCATTCCCTTGGCCAAATACTTGTGCTAGATGGGCGTGTCACTGCCAAGGACTACCAAACCATTCTTGAGGACCATGTGCATCCAACGGTTCAAACATTGTATCCTGAAGGCGGTGCCATGTATCAGGATGACAATGCACCAATACACACAGCAAGACTGGTGAAAGATTGGTTTGATGAACATGAAAGTGAAGTTGAACATCTCCCATGGCCTGCACAGTCACCAGATCTAAATATTATTGAGCCACTTTGGGGTGTTTTGGAGGAGCGAGTCAGGAAACGTTTTCCTCCACCAGTATCACGTAGTGACATGGCCACTATCCTGCAAGAAGAATGGCTTAAATTATTGTGGTCTAAAACCAGGTGTTTCAGTTTCATTGTCCAACCCTGTACACTCCATTAAGAATGAAGGTTGTATTTCTTTTTTCATTACTGTAGAAAGGTATCCATTGAAAAGTTAATAAAACAATACTTCCTGCTCCCACTTTCCACCTTCTTTTCTCTTAGTTCCTTCACTGATGAGGCCAGAAGAGGTCAAGAATAACCTCCCTGCTCCCTGTATTTGAATATCTATATTTGTCACAAAGTCAGAGAATATTCAACATCCATCCAGGGCAACCACTCAAAGGGGTCTTAGATCTCACTATTTGTTTGTTAACCATACTGCATATACATAAAGGAGTCCATGAGTAATTCTATCATTGGTTTGAACCAGTGGTAGAAATTTTCACTTTCTAGTGGCCTCCACACCAAGACAGCCTGTAAATTCTGGATTGGTAACAAAACACGTTCTTAAGCTAATGTCAACCAGCCAGATCTGCTTATGTTGACCTATAGCTTCACTATGTTTGGAGACAAATTTAAACTGTGCTATACTCTTTTATCAAACAATTATGCAATATGACTATAAAGACTAGCCTCTCTTTAAATAGTCTCTGGTTGTTTGTAAACTGACAGCGACAATAATACTCCCAAAATTCAAAAGATGTTTGCAAACAGCCACCTGCTAAGATAACCTGCGACTCAGATCAAGAGCAGAAGTAGAAAAACAATGACTGTTTTAGTTTATAAAAAAAAAAAGAACAGTGTGGGGAAAAAATGCTGTTTTTAACATTTGGGTAATAAAACTGTCATGAAAGTCCAAGACACAAAAATATTCTGGCGAGAAATCACTTTTTCTACTTTTTAGTTCTTTTCTTCTTCTCCTATGGGTAGACTGTGTACAAACCAGTACTATTACCCTCTGAGATGCTGTAAAGAAAACTGTGTCTGAGTAGAAATCGGTTGGGTAAACAGAACAAAACACAGTGGGAATGTGTGTGCATTTTTCTCAACATGACCCAAGTGGTTCATATTCATGGAGAGGTAGATTAAGGCCTTAAAGGAGGCCAAACTCAGTAAGCTTATTGATGACTGCCACAGCTATATGTCAGACATGCTACATCTCACGCCTGGGTGGTTGCAAAGGCAGTCTGTAATTGCCACATCATTGAGCCCTCAATCTTGTTGACCTTTTACTTTGTTGACCACGATGTCATTGTCACTACTTTGCTTAGTTGCTCAGAGGCCTTACAACAACTTTTTGACTTTTGACTTCAACAAGAGATCAAACCAACATGGCAATGCGTGTTTTTTGAAAGGGTCTTTTGCAGTTGTCTAAGGTAGGTGGTTGTTTAAAGCATCCTAGAGATGCTGTGCCACACTGTTTTGTCCATTTAAGTTTTATAGGTGTCCTTTATCTCTATATATTTTCTGAAAAGGTTTATAATACTAAGATTCTTGCTGTGACTTAATCGTGTTTTGGGAACTTCAGATTCCGTAAATTTCAACACAGTTTGTTATGTTTGAGATTATTGGCTTTGTATTGTTATAAGTCAGAGGTTTGTTTTTTTGTCTCTGATTTTCCTTAACAGACTTGCCCACAGCTACTGATCAGTATGGTTTGGTGTTTTCACTACTGAAATGAAAAGCAAATGAGCAATAGTGTGACTGGGGTAAAAGGATGAGTTAATTCATTGCACTGACAATTCTATTGCCTCAAAGGAACAACCAGTATTTCAAGTTGGGTTCACATGTTTAAATGCTTGGACTATATATTAAGTCCTATATGAACCAAGTGCCTGAGATTTTATCATGACTCATCATTAGTTCAATGGGAACTTCTAAAGCCAAATTTGGATTTGCTAATTTCACATGAGATCTAAAACCCCTTTTTCAAACCTTGTTTAAATGTCGGTCAAATAACAAGGAAGAACATTCAAAGGAAACATAAAAACATTCCCTGTTCAAAAACAATCCGAACAGCCTTCATTCCTCTTTACATCCAATACGTTTCCCCAATTTTAATTTCAATGCTTCTCTACATGGGGGAATGTATGCAAAGCTGAGGATATGGCGTGCGAGTTGCTTTTGCACTTGGCCAAACATAATTGCATACATTTCAGAGGCGGTCTTTTTTGGGAAATACAGACACAGTAAGGCTTCTCATTGGTTGTGGGACCGATGAGTAAGCACACCACAGCACTATGAGTATACTGTGATCGTCTTCGTGAGAGAAAGTTGGTTTTGGCTAAATATGTGGACAATGGCTCTGAAACAGTTGTGACTGTGCAAAAGGTTTCTAGAATAAGCTGTGAAGTGGAAATGATGTTGAGCTGGCTACTCAGTGAAAACAAAGATCTCAGCTCAATATAGGATACTACTGTGAGGTTGATTCATTGGGTAAAATGGTTGCTGCTTAGCTGGATCTCCTGTAAAAGTGGCTAGGAGCAAAGGTGGGCCGATCACATATTCATGAATAATTTGTAAGTGTGGATTAATCCGGGATCTGGAAAATGAATGAGGGATAGGGATTGACAGGGACTTAAAATTTGGAGCTTAGATGACAAATGAAATGGATGCAAAGATTAGAGAAAGGCATGGGAGATAAAAGCAGCAACAGTGCATTTAAAGCTTAGATACCCAGATGAAAAAGGTAAGGAATAATGATATTCCCCTAATTGTGGGGCACCACTTTGGTTAGCTGCTTTTATGCTCCTGTCCTTCATTCCTTCATAGCGAATGGCTCAATAATAAACCTCAACACTCAGTGTCTGCCAGGAAATGTGTTTTGACCTTTATTGTCAAGCAAACGATGTCCAATTCTGAAATCCAGCAAACACTGAGACTAAAAGAAAAAAACAAAACAACCGTCAACAAAAACAGTTTCTGGAAAAACAACCTAAACAATTATTTAATTGATATTCCAGATTGCTCTGCTGTCTCACTTTAAAATTGAAGAGAGAGAAAGTGATGGTAACAAAGCGAAGAAACTTGTTTTGAGTCAAAGTGGGAAACAGCAAAGAGGAACAGCAGAGCAAATTGTGGAGACTGGAAGAAAGAGGTAAAGAAACAAGAAAACATGACATCATTCAAAATGACAGGGTGTGAAAACACACACTTTCATTAGCACTACGTAACACACATGAACACACTGTGCTGGCTCACACATGGTAGACTGACATACCTTTCTGAGTCATACTTGAGCTGGATGGACTAATTAAAATGAGTGAAAGCAAGTGAATGGTAGAATGAATGGCAGGGCGGAGTAACAGGAATAACAGAGCACACAAAATACAGACCAATGGAAAACTGTTTTAACAGCATAATGAGAACATCTCTGCCTTTCTTACTTTAGCTCAGTCCATTCTGACATGGACACTTCTTGTGTCCATGTCAGCATAGACACAAGAAGTGGCTCAAGAAAGGCTCATAAGTTTATAAGGTAAATTTTAAAAAATATTTGTGTGTTCATTTCAGTTACCACCATTTATTATTCCACTGTAACTCACAGATACAACAAGTGAGCTATTGAAAATGGGCATGACTGTTACATTATTTAAAATGTAGTACAACCTTTACAGCCCTACATTTGGGAAGGCAATATAGAAAGTGACAAATCCATTGCTGTTCAAAAATTGCACCAACTGGAAAGTATTCAGAGCTTTTTCCAACTGAACACAGCATAAAGCAAAGCAGGGCTACCCCTCCCTTAGCTGTAGTGGTGGTCAGATGGATGAAAAGGGCTGCTACACTTTTCTCATGCTTACAAGAAAGACAAAAGTAGCCGGAAATATCGGAGAATGAAGGCTCAACCCGAGCAGACAGCCAGACTTATTGACAAGGTAAGTTATGGGCTTAATGACATTGTTTTACTTCTGTTACTTTATGAGGATCAGAAAGGCTAAATAGGATGAGATTCTTTTCAATGGACATTTGAAATCTTAAAATGTATCATGTGTTTATTTAATATTTTTGATTAAGCTTATGTATTGAAATAAAAATAAATGAATGGTATTGGATCATGCAATGTAGTTTTGTTTTAAATTGTTGTGTAAATACCATAATAACATGAAACTGTTGTATTTTATGAAAGGCTGTTGTACTGTGAGAAGCTCATACCGGCTGACACACACTGAATTAGTTTGTGAACACGAGCATATTCAGCATTTTTTGGTATGGGATTACAGTTATTTCCCCTTAAATCTGAACAAAAAGTGTTCCTTTTACAGCAAGGAGAAAGGAGGATATATCAAAAGCTTTACCAAATGGAAATACACAGAAATGTGTTCCAAAATGGTTAAAAATGTAATCGAAATATTTGCTGAAGTTACATGTTACAGCTGCACCAACTGAATCGATTTGTCAAGTTACTTTTTTGCTTTTATTTATTTAGATAATGTCTTTATTTGTTTTAAATGTTGATATGCTTTTAAAACCCCTAATGCCTTTCAAAGTAATGAACTTCAGTAGTAGGTTTCTTTCTAATGTATTTCTGCAGAGCTTTTGACAGCTCAACTTGGACTCTACTCAACATTCCAGCTCAACTTTGACAGCTCAACTTGGACTTGATCAAATCCATTTCTCAAAGAAAAGTAACAAACCAACATGCAAACACAATAACTAACACAAAAACATTTTTATTAATCTTTTTAAGTTATCTAATATCAGTAAATATTGCACCATATGTAATTGTGTAAGTTTAGCTTTTTTTTTTACCTGATAAACTGCCTAATATTGGCTTGTGGGTCTCCTGAGGCAGTTCACGGGTACCGTGAGGCCAAGCCTGCCACGGCCCAGGCTGTGGCAGAGGCAAAAATTCGGGCCTGGGAGCAGTTCGGTGAGGCCATGGAGAAGGACTACTGGTAGGCCTCAACGATAGTTGAACCTCGGCTTCAGGAGGAGCAGTGTGGTTTTCGTCCCGGCCGTGGAATACTGGACCAGCTCTACACCCTCTGCAGGGTACCCGGTGCATGTTGGACTCTGGCAGGGCTGCCCTTTGTCACCAGTCCTGTTCATAACTTCTATGGACAGGATTTCTAGGCGCAGCCAAGGGCCAGAGGGGGTCTGGTTTGGGGACCAGTGGATTTCTTCTGTTCTTTTTGCAGGTGACGTGGCCCTGCTGGTCCCATTTAGCCAATACCTACAGCATGCACTTGTTCGCAGCCAAGTGTGAAGCGGCTGGGATAAAGATAAACTCCTCCAACTCCAAGGCCATGGTTCTCGACCGGAAAAGGGTGGCTTGTCCCCTTCAGGTTGGAGGGGAGTTCCTGCCTCAAGTGCAGGAATTTAAGTATCTGGGGATCTTGTTCACAAGTGAGGGGAGAATGGAACGGGAGATCGACAGACTGATCTGTGTGGCTGCCGCAGTAATGGGGGATGCTGTGCCGGTCCATTGTGGTGAAGAGAGAGCTGAGCCAAAAAGCGAAGCTCTCGATTTACTGGTCAGTCTACGTTCCTGCCCTCACCTATGACCATGAACTTGACTGAAAGATATGACCAAAAGAACGAGATCCAGGATACAAGCGGCTGAAATGAGCTTCCTCAGTAGGGTGGCCGGGCACTTAGAGAAAGGGTGAGGAGCTTGTTCTTCCGGGGGGAGAGTAGAGCCACTGCTCCTCCACATCGAGAGGAACCAGTTGAGGTGGCTTAGGCATCTATACCGGATGCCTCCTGGACACCTCCCTCGGAGGTCTTCCAGGTATGTCCCACCGGGAGGAGACCCAGGGGATGGCCCAGGACACGCTGGAGGCACATTGTCTCTCGGCTGGCTTGGGAACTCCTTGGGATCCCCCCGGAGGAGCTGGAGGAGGTGTCTGGGGAGAGGGACATCTGGGTGTCTCTACTGAGTCTGCTGCCCCCGCCACCCGGTCCTGGATGAAGCGGAAGACGACGAGTACAAGTAGGAGTACGAGTACGAGTACAAGTAAAGTGATTAACAAATTAAAAATAAAATTGATTTCAAAGGTTTTGAAGATGGTGTGGGGTTATCAACAAGTGATACACCCTGGTTTCAAATAATTAATTATATTTATTACAGTTAAAATTTTCAGATCAGTACATGTTCTCATCCTTTTATTTTTCTTTATTGAATGGAGTGAATCATCACTTGATCAGGATAAAGTAGCTAGAGTAATATTTCTTGGTTTTAAAAATGCAATAAAGAAAACTGTGCAGATTAGAGTATCTCTAGGACAGTATTCAACAATAAATATTATTTCTTTATATTGATGCAGGCATACATCAAGGTACTATACTTGGCCCACTTTCTTTTTCATATTCTCTCCTTTGTTTAACTTGGTGAACACATATTTAATAAAAACACCAACTTAGAAGCCCACCACTGCTTTCTGTGTTAGAAATCAAAACAACAGTGTTGCTGTTTCTTTTACTACGTCGGCCTTGCTTGTAAAATCTGTTTTGTCATTAAACTTTAAATGCTAACTAAAAAGTTTAAAAATATGAATAAATAACACATTATAAGTGTTCAACACTCACCGGCCACTTTATTAGGTACACATGTCCAACTGCTCGTTAATGCAAATTTCTAATCAGCCAATCACATGGCAGCAACTCTATGCATTTAGGCATGTAGACATGGTCAAGACGATCTGCTGCCGTTCAAACCGAGCATGAGAATGGGGAAGTGTCAGGATCTGAGTTTGTGTTTTTGTGCTTGCTGCATGTGCTCATTCTCAGGTGGTGCTGGAGCTCTCAGGTGTGCTGGGTGACAGGTACAACTTATTCCACTGATTGCCAGGAGTACTTGAGCTCCTGGCAATCTGCTCCTCTGCAGATTTTGAAAGCCTAAGCTTTGAATCTATGTCATTGAGTTTTCTGGACTACGTTTCTGAAAGTTACTCTGGATGATCAAGCCTGTCTTCATTCTGAGGATTCCTATCCTGTGATCTACCTTCGTTTGGATTCGCATCAAGCTGGCAGCTTCCTGTCCTCTTCATCTCCTGAGCCAAGCCAGCAAGCGTACCCTGTCCACCCTCCAACGTAAGCCACTGCACATCAAACTTGTTTACTGTAACCTGAGCTCCACTGAACAGCACCAAGTGAACTCTCTACTCTACCTAGTAGATATACCTACTTAAGACCTGGATCCTGAATCTCATTCTCCCTGGCGACCTGACCATCATAACTCAGTAAGCCGATCTCAATGTCAAAATAACTATTTTATCTTAGTTTTGTTTTACCCTCCGTTACCCGTACTCATCCATTCTCTTCACTTCTCTCCTTACAGTGAGATATTTTGTCCATTCCGTTCCTGACTATATATCTTCAATAAACAATCTTTATTTTACTTCCTCCTACAGAGTGTTCTCTGTATGTGGGTCCGAGCTATTTCGAACATAATGACAGGAAGAAAGGTGATTTAAGTGACTTTGAATGTGGCATGGTTGTTAGTGCTAGGCGGGTTGGTCTGAGTATTTCAGAAACTGCTGATCTACTGGGATTTTCATGCACTACCATCTCTAGAGTTTACAGAGAATGGTCAGAAAAAGAGAAAAATATCCAGTGAGCATCAGTTCTGTGGGCGCAAATGCCTTCTTGATGCCAGAGGTCAGAGGAGAATGGCCGGACTGGTTCGAGCTGATAGAAAGGCAACAGTAACTCAAACAACCACTCGTTACAACCAAGGCATGCAGAAGATCATCTCTGAACGCACAACACATCGTACCCTGAGGCGGATGGGCTACAGCAGCAGAAGACTACATCAGGTGCGACTCCTGTCAGCTAAGAACAGGAAACTGAGGCTACAATTCGCACAGGCTCATCAAAATTGGACAATAGAAGATTGGAAAAACGTTGCCTGGTCTGATGAGTCTCGATTGCTGCTGCCACATTTGGATGGTAGGGTAAGAATTTGGCGTCAACAACATGAAAGCATGGATCCATCTTGCCTTGTATCAACGGTTCAGGCTGGTGGTGGTGGTGTAATGGTGTGAGGGATATTTTCTTGGCACACTTTGGGCCCCTAGAACCAATTGAGTATTGTGTCAATGCCACAGCCTACCTGAGTATTGTTGCTGACCATGTCCATCCCTTTATGACCACAGTGTACCCATCTTCTGACGGTTACTTTCAGCAGGATAACGCACCATGTCATAAAGCACGAATCATCTCAGACTGGTTTCTTGAACAGGACAATGAGTTAACTGTACTCAAATGGCCTCCACAGTCACCAGATATCAATCCAATAGATATCCAATTCTTACCTGCCTGGGCTGCTAATTTCAGAAGCTTCTTGCTGAAGTTTGTCACTATCTCACTCCATATCGCACACTGATCTAAGATTGTCTTCCCTCTGTACCAGCACCCACTCACCCTGCTCATTTATTCATCTTCTCCCCAAAGAACATCTGTTATTAATTACACTGCAGTGACAGAGGAATAGAAGAAAGAAAGAGGGGCAATGAGAAACTTCAGCGAGATTCATCTCTGTAAGCTCTGACCCAGTTACGGCAAGGGATTAGCATCAGCTGGCATGCAGTTAGCCTTGTCTGTGCTGGCTAATAGATAAAGTAAGGTTATTCATGGAATGTCAAACTGTTTTGCATATACACTTATATTTTGGATAACACAGTGTGTATTAGTAGTGCTGGGGAAACCAACAAGTGACTGTATGGTTCTATGATTATTTTCTTATTGCTGAGTGCCTGCTGATGTGTAAAAAGTAAACTAAACCACAATGCAGGCAATGCTATTGTTTGCCCATCTCAAGGTGACTATGAGTTATTATTCTACATAAAGAATATGATTATATCATCAGCTTCTGCTGCCAGCTCAGTTATTTGATAAGATGAAGGATTACTTTTTAATATTATAAGCTAATAATGTGAATTTTAAAAATGTTTTCAAGGTTGTTTACTATATTGGTCAAACAAGAGACTTTATAATAAATACAGAGTAATGTACCAATACATTTAAACATGTTTTGTGGTTAAAAAACAAAATGTAGAAAGTAGAGGTTAATAAACAATCAAACTTTTTATCACTTCTACAACACCTACAATTTAATGTGACAAATACATAACTTATATAGTCTTAATTAATAACAACAAAAAAGCAACCTCTATGAACAACTGTAAAACTAAAAATATTTAGGTACTAGATAGCAAACAGCTCTGAAAGAGCATTAGTGGGTTTTAAGGCATACTACTCAGTAGAAACTTTAACTATTATAAAGACATCGGTTTGCCTTGAAAAAAGCATGAACAAAATAGCAATAAGATCAGCAAAGATATGCTAAATTAAAGTAGGCAAAGCTAAGATAAAATATGCTAAAGTAAACTAAACTAAGTTAGGTTAACATCAAGTCCTGTCACATTTTTAAGCGTGTGTGTCAGTTCCAATACACTCGCGATTTGAATAGTGCATGTATACTGAGATCAATGGTGTTGAACTAAGTGTTCTGCTCCTTTATGTCACTGTCTAGAGGGTTATTTATGTTTTTGGACTAAAGGATCAACAAACCAACTGGAAAGAAAATGTCCCTGCTCTTGGCATACATCCAAGTGGCCAGATGATTATTAGCCAAATTAATCAGACAGTAAGGGATAGTCTAAGTTTCACTTTCAGTTTCAGACATCCAGTAGGGGCATTAAGGCCCTCTCCCAATACTCGCACTTCCACCCTTGTGTCCCTGAATTGTGCGTTCCCGTTTATGGGTTCGAGTGCGTAGTGTGTCCCAATTCTCCAGAGTGGTCCTTAGCCCCACCCCCTGTGTGCCCTCAATCCACGCTTCAGCAAAGTCCGCTTAGATGCGGGCTTCGCCAAAGTATATTACCCACAATTCACTGCTGCAAATGACGTTCTGAGCAAAAACCAATCACAACCATCAACGTAATCAACCATCAAATCAGAATAATAAGAACTGCGTAAACTTTAGACAGCAAGCCAACAAATAGTTTGTTTACTGGTTTTCCAAGCTCAACATTGTAAGAAACCACTGGGTTCAGACTGAGTCTGGGCAACCAGTAAGCCATAACACTGAAGTTACCTTTCAAACAAACACTGGCGTGGCAAGAGTCTGGTGTATAAGACTTCTTCGCTTCCTGCACTTTCTTCTCCTCAAAACAATCGATGCAGTTTTAAATATTATTTTTAGCAGCAAGACTGTGAAAACAGTGCTGGTTCCTGCCCTTTTTGATGTTGCAGTTACAGTGCAGAGGTGCAAGTCGATGACGTAATCCCTACTGTCCCAATTCTCCAATTTTGCACGCTTGTAACCTGCACACTTCAACCCCTAAATGCAAAGTATACACTTTATACAGGGGCGTAGGGTGTAGTGTGGGTATTGGGACAGGGCCTAACTGTCTCGGTAGCATTGCATCAGATTAGGTAATGTCTATATTAGGTCACTGCTGCCTTTTTTTAGTCACTGTTGCATGTGCATATTCCCATGTCTGTTTGTGTAATCATTCTTTCCTCTATGATGAATCCAAACAAATGTAATTCCTCCACCATCCTCACTTATTTTGTTCTTCACCTCCTTCTATGTTCCACAAACTGCTGCTCCAGCACAGTGCAAACTAAAGATAAGAGTCTGAACCAAGCACACAGCCAGGACTTGTGCACCCGCTCACACGCTAAAGCCTTTTTCTGGGAGTGCTGGTCACCCAAACACAACCTCACAAGTAACATGCTATGTGGGCACTGTGTTTTGTCTGTTGAGTCGTTGGTTTAACAATTACATGTAGGTAAAACTATTAGAACCCAGCAAGCAGGTCTCCCCTGAGGCTATATGTTGCATTTAGAATCAGATGGCTGTGCGGGCCACCTCTCAGACAGAAATCTAGACAGAGACGGAGAGAGGATCTGAGGATGAGCTGGCTGCTTCTGCATATTTTACAACCTATTCTACAGCCATCTGCTCTCTGGCGTGCTAACATATTAACAAACACAAGCATTTGAACTGGCAGTCAAATTTCCTTTCCAAGAATATGTGCCTGTTAAACATACACTCAGAGACACACCACCATAAGCATACTACCATGAGCCTTTCATAACACTGAGCTATTGATATCACTGTCATTACAGCAGATACCTCTCAGTGGCTTTCATCTATCACCGCAGTACCTTGAGCAGATTGCACTAAAACCGCTTTGTTCTTCAACAGGTTAACAAATATTATACATCGACTAGTCATTGTCCTATAATTAATACTTTAAAAGCACTTTAAATGTTTTACGGGTGAGGTCTGGTTGCTTGAAAGTGAAATGTGAAGAAATGAGGGAAAAAACACGCCAAGTTAAGCTAAACTCTATAAACCAAGCTAAGACAAATGTTTTTCTAAGCGAAATTAAACTGAGACAAGTAAGGCTAAATTAAGCCCTAATAAACAGTCCTGTACAAACGTTTTAGGCAGATGTGAAAAAATGCTGTAAACAAAGAATGCCTTCAGAAATATAAATGATGATTGCTTATTTCTATCAATTTACAAAATGCTAAGTGAGCAATCCCAAACATCCAGCTAAAGTCATGAAGAACTATCTTCAGCGTAAGCAAGAACAATAATTACTGGAAGTGATGGTATGGCCCCCACAAAGCCCTGATCTCAACATCATTAAATGTGTCTAGGATTACATGAAGAGACAGAAGGATGTGAGAAAGATACATCCACAGAAGATCTGTGGTTAGTTCTCCAAGATGTTTGGAACAATCTACCAGCCAAGTTCCTTCAATAACTGTTTGCGTTCTTTGTTTCCAGCAGTTTTTCAAATCTGCCCAAAACGTTTGCAAAGTACTGTATATAAACTAGTAGCCCAATCTGGCTCTTTGGAAGCAAGATACTAAGAAGAGAGGGATAAGAAATGCTAATTAGTTGTTTTTTTTATAAACCTGGCTGAAATTGTTAAAAGATTAATTGATTAAAGATGAACTAAGAAATCAGATATTACATCAAAGAGCCCAAATCCAATTACAGGTCATAATAATTTTTCACAAGAAAATAAATAGAAAATTTAAATAAATAAAATATTTTCAATAAAAAATGTTATGTTGTTTCAATAAATATTATTTCCAAGAAATAAAAAAATGTTACCTTTTTTAATTTTAATTTTTTAAAAGATAATCTTAAAATTGTGGTGTTCATTTGCATTTAGCTCTTCTGAGTCAACAATCTGTAGACTCTATGTCCAGTTTTTCAAGCATAGTCAGAATGCTACACATG
Organism: Girardinichthys multiradiatus; assembly: GCF_021462225.1. Classification (NCBI taxonomy): domain Eukaryota; kingdom Metazoa; phylum Chordata; class Actinopteri; order Cyprinodontiformes; family Goodeidae; genus Girardinichthys; species Girardinichthys multiradiatus. The sequence goes on along the minus strand of NC_061803.1, from coordinate 27,029,869 downwards.
AATATACTTTAATCTAAAGCCTTTGATTGTAGCACCAGATGCATGTTTAGAATTACTTCCTCATCCCCAGTCTAAAGTCTTACAGGTTGCCTTGTATTAACCCAGTTCATCTTAATATTAACTCTCATCACATCCAATCAGATTTATTCCAGGCATCCATTGTTTTCTGAATTTATGCCATCCAAATATATCTAACCAATATGGTGTCGGCTAAATTGAAACTTTTGGTGCCAACCCTGGAGCACTAAGTTGTACAGGTCCTTCTCAAAATATTAGCATATTGTGATAAAGTTCATTATTTTCCATAATGTAATGATGAAAATTTAACATTCATATATTTTAGATTCATTGCACACTAACTGAAATATTTCAGGTGTTTTATTGTCTTAATACGGATGATTTTGGCATACAGCTCATGAAAACCCAAAATTCCTATCTCACAAAATTAGCATATCATTAAAAGGGTCTCTAAACGAGCTATGAACCTAATCATCTGAATCAACGAGTTAACTCTAAACACCTGCAAAAGATTCCTGAGGCCTTTAAAACTCCCAGCCTGGTTCATCACTCAAAACCCCAATCATCGGTAAGACTGCCGACCTGACTGCTGTCCAGAAGGCCACTATTGACACCCTCAAGCAAGAGGGTAAGACACAGAAAGAAATTTCTGAACAAATAGGCTGTTCCCAGAGTGCTGTATCAAGGCACCTCAGTGGGAAGTCTGTGGGAAGGAAAAAGTGTGGCAGAAAACGCTGCACAACGAGAAGAGGTGACCGGACCCTGAGGAAGATTGTGGAGAAGGGCTGATTCCAGACCTTGGGGGACCTGGGAAGCAGTGGACTGAGTCTGGAGTAGAAACATCCAGAGCCACCATGCACAGGTGTGTGCAGGAAATAGGCTACAGGTGCTGCATTCCCCAGGTCAAGCCACTTTTGAACCAGAAACAGCGGCAGAAGCGCCTGACCTGGGCTACAGAGAAGCAGCACTGGACTGTTGCTCAGTGGTCCAAAGTACTTTTTTCGGATGAAAGCAAATTATGCATGTCATTCGGAAATCAAGGTGCCAGAGTCTGGAGGAAGACTGGGGAGAAGGAAATGCCAAAATGCCAGAAGTCCAGTGTCAAGTACCCACAGTCAGTGATGGTCTGGGGTGCCGTGTCAGCTGCTGGTGTTGGTCCACTGTGTTTTATCAAGGGCAGGGTCAATGCAGCTAGCTATCAGGAGATTTTGGAGCACTTCATGCTTCCATCTGCTGAAAAGCTTTATGGAGATGAAGATTTCATTTTTCAGCACGACCTGGCACCTGCTCACAGTGCCAAAACCACTGGTAAATGGTTTACTGACCATGGTATCACTGTGCTCAATTGGCCTGCCAACTCTCCTGACCTGAACCCCATAGAGAATCTGTGGGATATTGTGAAGAGAACGTTGAGACTCAAGACCCAACACTCTGGATGAGCTAAAGGCCGCTATCGAAGCATCCTGGGCCTCCATAAGACCTCAGCAGTGCCACAGGCTGATTGCCTCTATGCCACGCCGCATTGAAGCAGTCATTTCTGCAAAAGGATTCCCGACCAAGTATTGAGTGCATAACTGTACACGATTATTTGAAGGTTGACGTTTTTTGTATTAAAAACACTTTTCTTTTATTGGTCGGATGAAATATGCTAATTTTGTGAGATAGGAATTTTGGGTTTTCATGAGCTGTATGCCACAATCATCGGTATTAAGACAATAAAAGACCTGAAATATTTCAGTTAGTGTGCAATGAATCTAAAATATATGAATGTTAAATTTTCATCATTACATTATAGAAAATAATGAACTTTATCACAATATGCTAATTTTTTGAGAAGGACCTGTAATGTAATGCAATGTGTAATGCTAATAATGGCTAGTTAATTTGAGTGTCACGTTTGAGTGTCACTTCATTCAAAGATCAGAGTTCAACTCAGAAGGAAAAATGGATCACTGTAAAACTATTACACAACAGGCCACATAAATGACTAGTAACGTACTGATTTCTGAAATTGTGCAAGCTTGATTGTGTATTTGCTGTGAAAATGGGACAGTTGGTAATGTCAAATAAAGGGACAATACACCAAATATCTCAATGACTGAAAATGCCATCAAAAATTATCATGTTTTCTGACTGCAATAATTAAGTGCATTAAGTGCAAGAAATGAAACCACATGTGGTATAAAACCACAGTTATTGTTGTTTTTAGCCACTTTTAGCCAAGAAGAACACTCAAACCATGATTTATGAAAAATTAGAGGTCAAATCAATTCTTTAAGCCAAAATTGGTCTATTTCTTCCCATTACAAAAATCTCCCTGTCTCACCCCAGTCCATCTCAGACTTAATAAATTTAGCTAAGGTCTTCTTTTCTTGTTGTGGAGGAGCTGCAGTGCAGTGCTGTGGAAAGTGGATGGATCGCAGGCAGAGTGGAGCAGCTGTGAAAGACAAAGCCACGACAGAGAAAACAGGTAACAGTATGTCCAGCTGACTGAAGGCTGATGGGAGAGAGGCAGGGGGGCGGCAACGCAGGATGGTGCCCTACCTCCCATGATCACTGATATTAGAACCCTGGCCACCATGGTGGGTGGTCGTGGTCGGTGGCAGCGGGGGGGAGGGTGTTTAAAGGGACACATATAACATGCTGGAAACTCTGTACCTTTCAGTGTGCCGTCAGAGAGGGCCCAACTCACCCCCGGAACCAATAAATCTAGAGGAATGAGAGTGTTAGTCAGAAGCCGAAGAAAGCAAGGAAAGAAGGATGGCTGAGAGTTTGAAACAAGAGAGTTAAAGAGAGAGAAAGAGGGAAAGAGGGGTGGAGTAAGGTTAGAAGGAAGCGATGAAAGATTAAGCTGGTTTATGTGCCTGTGTTGGGTCTTTCCAGTGATTCTGAGTCCAGTTCTTCAGCTCAATGCACTTATTGTTGTCGAGAGTTAGGATGTCAATTCGACCCAGCTTTCAAAATGTGAACATTTTCAGCTACTTCTACCCAATGTCCTATTGGGTTGCCCCTGTAACTCATTCATTTCTAGAAATAAACTTGCCTTTTTGTATTGATATATTGCTAAGAAGCCTTCTTTTAGCACATTTATCAGTGCCCGAAAACAGGGATGCATAACTTTCATCCCAAAATCACAAAAAAATAATCAAGAAACAAAAAGTTGTGAAAGAAGAAACGATATGCCTGTCCTTCCAACACAAAGTTTGGATATGTATTCTGTGTGTGATAGGGGAGTTTGTCAGTTGGTCAGATACTGTTGTCAGACACCTTCTGTAAAAGGAAGATCAAATTTCCATCTGTATTTCTCAAGAACTTCACTTATTATACAGTAGAAATCTATAAACCTAAAGCTTTAAGTAACTACTTGTATCCACTGCTCCTTGTATTAAGTCAAATGGAAGAAAGTGCCTTTAAAATATGTGGTACAATTTAGAGATGCACCGGAAACATTTTCATTTTCAGCTAGATCAGTCCTGAACTGTGACTGACCAGTCACAACCTCTGAAATCTGATCTGTTTCCAATCAGTGAAGGCATCTTATTAGGTTAGCGCTAGGAGGCCATGCTAAAAGCAATCTGCATGGTTGTTACTGACAGAAGACTCAAAGCTATTTTCATAATCAGTGAGGTATTTAAAAAGGGAGTCAAAAGAAGTACTCAAAACATTTAAAAGAAAATTGTATTTCTTAGGACATGTCTGTGGTTCATTCCAGCTGAAAGAGAGTGAGAAAGAGCGAGACTTAAAGCAGATAACAGCAAGGATGAATCAAGTACAGTGAAGTTGCTCCGTTTTATTTATTTTTCAACCTCATTATAGATTTGAAAATGCTAGCAGTCTTTTGGAAATTATCAGTTCACCAGAGAATAGTCATGGAGGCAGCTTTGTAATAATGCTAGGCATTCTAACTGTGCTAATTCCTAAAGTTAGATACTAAAGACAGTTTTAAATGTCAACTACATAACTATTCTGTCTTCTTTTTATAAACATATTAAAACAGCGGCTTACTGTTTCAAAAAGGCAATGCGATATTGCTTCTGCTTCTAATATAAATGACCGATCATGGCAGGATGCTAGAAAAATATATTTAGCTGTTTTTACATTATACAGTTAGGCCCAAAATAATTCATACCCCTGGCAGATTAAGATTTAAAATTATTTGCATTCAACCAATAAGTTTGTATCTGATAGGAAATGAGACTAATGAGATAATAAACAATGCAAAAAAGTAACAATTTTGAGAAGCATAATTTATGTCTTTTTATTTACATTTAAAAAAGGCATGTCAAAAAATATTTGTAAACTTCTCAATATCAATGGAAAACTCTTTGTCAGAATTACAGCAACTGAACCCTTCTTATAAGTGTTTAACAACTTTTAAACTTTGTAATTGGTATTTTGATAATGTTTAGTGTTGAGCTTTAAGTCTTTTAGATTGGAAGGCCTCCACCTCCACCATGTTTAGTTCTCTCCACTTCTCCCCTCTATCAGATTGGCTGGCCCACTTCAATTTCTAATATTACTTCCACTCATAAGAATTATGTTGGTAAAATTAAAGGATCACTTTAACTAAATCCACCAGGGGTATGGATAACTCTGGGCTTAAGCTCCTACATAGAAACTAATTTAAGCCAAAGTCCTATCTCTAGGTTAAAGCTTTAAAAAAAAAAACAAGATCAGAAATCGGGTTCAAAATTCTGATTGGTGCATCTCTAATAAAATACCATGAGTATAGGCACTTGATTCAAAACAAGACTAAGGCTAGCAGGAGCTAGCATCAAATGTTTCGAGGTGTAGGAAGCAGTGGAAAGAATAAAAAATCAAAACAAGCAATTTGTCATAAACTCCTATACAGCCGCAGGGGAGGGGAAATTAGCTCTCAGCCCTACAAATCTCCTCTGCAGTGATCTTGTATCTTAGCTATAGTATAGCATCCAGATTGCGGTCTATCCCTGCCCCCTGAGGCTGTACTAAACCACATGCAGAAGAGAGGAAGGGAGGGGGGTGGTCACCTTATTTGTTATTCAAGTCCCCCTCCCTCTAGCTCTGTGTATCCACTACCATGCAAGCCCTGTATTTCAGCACCCACTTGGCATGCTCCAAGGGCCATCCCAAGCACAGTGTCTATGGTAGACCAGGCAAGGTAAAGTCAGTGGGAAAGGAATGGCAGGGAACTCCAGTGGTCAGCTGTTCTAACTCTGTAAACCTTCCAACTTTGGGAGCTTTTCTCAACAACCAGTGTGACAAATCTGAATCTAGTGTTGAAGGAGAGCAACCAAAGTCTGTAGTTAAGTCTGCAGAGCCAGAGCATATGGCCACCTGACTACATTGCAAACTATCTTGGGGGTCTAAAGGAAAAGGGGAAGAGGATTGTCAATAGAAAGGGAAGGTTCTACCGCACAGTAGCAACTATAGTTGGAGATAGCTCACTAATTGCGTTCTTCTATATTTGGCCAAACCAAATTAAAAAGCAAAGGAAAGAAAAAAGGCTCAAGCTCAAATTCAAGCAGGACTCAGAAAGATGTGGAAAGACTACCGACCAGCCAGCTCCTTCTCCTTACTCCTTCTCTTTTTCTCCATTCGTTTCAGTCTCTTCTCCTCCCTGCGTTTGGCCTCCTCGGCCTCCTGGTGGCGCCGACACTTGTGGAAGTTCTCCACCACCACACCCACGAACATGTTGAGCACAAAAAAGGCCACAATCAGCAGGAAGGAGATGAAGTAGAGCAGCATCCATGGGTTGTAGTTCATTTTCGGCTAAAATACACAGAAGAAGGAATAATTTAGCTTCCTAGAAGCTGTTTATGAAATTATGTGAATACAAAGAGATGGGTTACAATTAAACAATGGTTAAAGTACATGAATACATTGTTCATGCCTATGAAAAAAATGTACGAAGTATAGGGAAGGACAATTTGTAGGTACAAAATTCATGTAGGTTTTGGCAAAGAGGAAAACTAACTAGGAGCAGTGGTTCTTTCCACATGTGAATATACTTACTTGTTGATCAACTCCTACAGCATCAAGGCCATCATACATGATATCAACCCATCCATCTTTTGAGGCCAGTACAAAAAGAGACATCAAAGCCTGATGAAGAGAAAAAAAAGACACTTATTTCAGACAGTGTAAGAAGGTCTCAACCAAGTTGAGGTCTGGACTTTCTTCTTGCTTAGCTACTATATTTAGAACATAGGGGTTGGGCTGTGATGATCATTGTTCTGTTGTATGGTATAAATACCAACAGGGTTAAGATAAGCACTAAACGCGTCATGTTTGAGTAAAATACTTTAGAACACAAAGGAGTTCATGGTCAACTCAATGAATACAAGGTGCCAAGGTCCTGAAAACAGTGATCTCTTCGTTAATATAACCCATTCAGTGAAACTGAGTCTTTAAAGCAGTTTTATCAAAGTTAATACAATGTTCAACTCTTTATTGTATGGCTGTTTTGAATAGACACCAGTAATAATCCACAATAAATTCCTATCTCCCTGATGGCAATTTCAGTTTGACTGAAGGTCTCTAGGGTTTCCTACTGTATTTGTCATCAGGCCAGGTAGGACAGCTTATGCCACAAATTCAAACAACCACTCAATGCAAATAAAAATAGGCCTGGCTGACCGAAACTTCTTTCTCAGAGAACTTAAACAAGAAAGCAGAATAATCCCAGGTAAAATAAAATTGGTGCTAGACAATGCCAGGATCAAAAAAAGTTTGTTATACAGCTCCTTGGGTTCAAATTTGTTTTTAAATATATTCTTGAAAAAATGCAGGAGTAACCACGTTCTCTGTGCCTGTATTGAGCATAAAATAGTACTGCGTGGCTCTTTCCACACCTATTGCTGTGAACTAACAATCAGCTGGTTGAAAGAAGTTTTATTTGTTTATGAAAAAGGCAGATTCAACTGCTTGTAGAAAAGAACATCTGTGCTAAACTAAACTATTACTCTTAAAAAGGGTTTAAATCTACGGTGCACCTACAGGCAGTATCAGGTTAAGCGGTTAACTGCAGGCTGGTTAATTGAGCAGATAGCACAACTAATTGAAAGCAGCTAATATTAATTTGTTAGGCTGCCAGTGTTGCTACATAAAAAGCAAAACAGAAAGTACACTCAATAAGCAATAAGCCATTATAAACTACTTTGCCTAAATGTTTAAAATGAGCAAATTACCCAAACAGCTGCTTGAGTTGAGGTTTTTATTTGCTTTTGTAAGATATATAACTACATTGTGGGGTTTTATGATCGGGATAGAGTTAGATTAGAGTTAGGGGGACAGGTTATAGGTGAGGGATTTCCTACCTGCCCCAGATTGTCGAAGTTGTACTTGTGCCGGACCCATTTGTAGTTGGCTTGCAAACAATCGGACTTGTTGGTAATGTTTTTCACATCCTCTCCTTGACAAATAAAGAACTTTCCCTTAAAAAGCTAAGGAGAAAAGAACACAACATTTAAAAAGCCACTTCACAATTGTTGGGTTTGGTTGCAGGATTCAGCAGAAAAGAAGCCATTTCAATGAGAAAATGCACACTTGATTTGTCTCACACTGTGAAATCAATACTTGAAGTTGAAATATAATGGGATCTCTGCCCAGAGCATGGCCCACCAAAGATGTGGAGGTGACTGTTGGGGTTTTGGGGCTGTAAACTTGAAGTTAGCATTTGGTTTTAGGGTCTAAATCAGGCAATACATGGAAAAGCATATACAAAATTAATCAACCACTGTTTGAGAGAAAACGTTTGGCCAAATGAGCTTAAGGAATGTCCTTCTTTCAATAGAAATGCCTCTTAGATGAGGATTTAATCACCCTCATAGTATCCTCACAGCCAATAATGTTGCTTGACTGTTCTTGGACAGATGGTTTATGGACATTAACAAGCTGATGAAGGACAAACAAGAGCTCAAACTGCTCCAAGGGCATGGTGAATACTGGTACAGATTGGTACTCTGGCAGTTTCCTCTCACCTGTACTCCAAGGATGCCAAAGATAATGAAGAAGGCACAGCAGATCACCACAATGTTGCCGATTGGCTTGAGTGATGACATCAGTGTCTCCACTACCAGCTTCAGCCCCGGGGCTCTGCTGATCACACTGGAACATGGCATATGACAGAGTGTTAGTGATCCATATGGATGTCTATGTTTGTGTAGCAATCAATTAGGTCACTACTGTACAGATGAGACCAGATGGAGAAGCGATGCCTGGAGCACTCTCTTTCTCGACCTCTAGACACTCTGTGCACACCAAGAGGCTCAGAAACCCCCCCTTTTCTATATGCATTTTTTTCATTTGTATTTCTTTAACTCACTGGTTCACAGAAAACGTTTCTTGAATTTATTTCTTTTTGCTCTCATCTTTCTTGCGCCTTTCATTTTTGCAGTTGAGGAAACAGACTCATCTAATTAAGCCAATGTACTGATGAGAATGTGCAATTATTGCCAGCAAGGCACCTGATGCTGCTCTGTGCTGCAGCTGAGCTCCAGCTGAGCTTCCAAGCTGGTACCCACAAACGCATGTGCTACAGTATATTCAATGCCTTGAAAAATATTCACACCCTTCTCAAACATACTTTTTCACATTTATTAAACTTGACAGCCTTAAACAATAATGTATTTTAATGGTTTGTATTTTAATGGTTTTGTATATGACAGACCAACACAAAGTAGTGCTTAATTAGGAACTGGAAGGAGCATGATACATCTGTTAAATAATTGTTTTTCCAAATAAAAATGTCATATTTTTACAAGCAAAAGTATGATGCATTTTGTGCCTTTTTACCTGATGCCCCTGATTATAATCTAGTGCAACCGATTGCCTGCTATGGATAGTCGGAGACTTAAATTTTTGTCCATTCTATTTAGAAAATAGCTCCAGTTTAGACAGATTGGACTTTGGCCATTCTAACACATGAATATGCTTTGATCTAAACCCTTCCAGATACACACCATACTTTTCAGACTTTTAAATATAAAACAATGAGAAAACCATCATTCTGCTATCACTACTTACTTATTCACTGTTTTGTGTTGGCCCAGCACATACAATACCAGTTGTTGGCTGTGATGTAACAAAATGACAAAATGTTCAATACTTTTGCAACACACTGTAACTTAAACCAGCTATGCAACCAATCTCCAACTAAAGTTCTTCATACACGCTACGAAAACACAGACATGATGGAGGACATGACTCACAAACAGGTCTGAATGAAGAAAAGGAATGCTGAACCGTGAATGAAGTCATTAAGATTGATTTTTGCTTTGCCTTAGTTTTTTTTTTTACATTTTTACATTTCCTCTTTTGTGCAGACAACTGAGAAGAATCTGAGTCAATAGCCCAATCAGAAGAGACGAAGATAATCAGGAGCAGGGGCTGACAGAGACCTCGCTGACCAGGATGCCTGTTTAGAAAACACTAGGCTGATCTAATAGCTGGCGTGTTTCAGTTATTCTAAGTGTCCTTTTTTAAAATAGTTTAAGGTTGAGGTGTAATGCTGCCTTTGAAGCAGAGAGGGCAGCAGTGTTTAAGAACTGTACATATTTTTTACGAGGTTTTGCCAAGGTGTTCACGAATATCTATTGTTTCAAACCATATGAACAGGCATGTATTTGTGCAATAAATTACTGTGCAAAGATGGAGATTGCATGTAAGAAACCATAGGCCAGCCTTTCTACATCATGCTCCATTTTCCAGCTTCATTCTGAAATTAAGGAGGAAAATGATGGAAGAACGAACCACGTACTCCCAATCAGTATTCTCCGGCAATACAGTACAGGCTGTACACAAACTGTGACGGATTCGTCTTTGTGTAAGACATAAAAAGGAGGATGAGTATAAGATAGAGAGGCATAAAGCGACTCGAAGAAAATAGTTTTCTTCTTATCTAAATATGCTGCATAATTTCACAGCAGCTCACAGCATGTCTTTGTTTTGTGTGCAACACAGAACAGGCCGACAGGAGTGCGCTGCAATGCTCAACACCTGCACCACCCGCCTCTCTCTGCACCGCTGGGAAATTATTCACATTGAGAAAAAGGGAACAACAAGTAGGGAAACAGGAGGCAGGAGTGTTCAAACAATGCAAAGACCAATTAAGCGATGCTGAGATGGAGGAGGCCTGATGTTTAGCAGGAAGAAAACGATAATAGAGAAGAGGAAGTAGTCTAAACTAAACTCGGTTTCTGCACATTTCCAGCTCTTTTTAATTTAGACAAATGTGCTGAATATTTTAAGTAATTACACAGATTTTCAAAAGTACACAGGTTTTCAAAAGTATTCATACTTCAATACGTTTATTAGATACACAGTTTTCATTTTATCTACAAATACAAATCTGTGTGTTTGTATTCAGCCCCCTGAGTCAACCCTCAGGCTGTCCATCTTTGCACATCTAGACAGGAATTTTTGCCCAGTTGTCTTTACAAGGTTGCTCAAGCTAAGTCAGATGGATGAAAAGGATCTGTCAACAGACATTTTGAAGTCCTGCCACATATTCTCAGTTGGATTTAGGTCTGGGCTTTGACTGGGCCATTTTACACAATAATATGCTTTGATGTAATCCATTTTGCTCTGGTGGTATATTTAGAGTTGGTATTGGAAGGTGATGTGCAGTCCTCGTTTGTGTCCACACTTAGTATTTTGGATTAAGGCCAAAAAGCTCAATGTTGCTCTCATTTGACCAGACAGGGCGTCTTTTTTGACACATTTGCAGTGTCCCCTATATTGTGGCAAAATGTAAATCATCTATTTTGCGGCTTTCTTTCAACAACAGCTTTCTTGCTACCTATTCATAAAGGCAGGATTGCAGAAAAACTAATACTTGTCCTGTCGACAGATTCTTCCATGTAAAGTGAGGAACTCTGAAGCTCCTCCAGAGTGGCCATCGACTTATTGTCTGTTTCTATTTAATACTCTCCCTGCCAGGCCTCTGAGTTTAGGTGGACAACCCTGTCTTGGTAGGTTTGCAGTTTTGCCATGTTCTTTCCATTAATAGAGAATGGATTTAACAGTGTTCTGAGATGTTCAAAGCTTGGGAAATTATTTTACAATTTAACCGTGCTTTAAACATCTCCACAATTTTCTCCTTGACCTTACTGCTATGTCCCTTGGTCATCACCATGCTGTTTGTTTGCTAATGTTCTCTCAGGCCTTCACAGAACAGCTGGATTTATACTGAGATTAAATTACACCCAGGTGGACTCTATTTACGAATTATGTGAGTTCTGACTACAGCTGGTTGCACTGGATTTTATTTATGGGTATCAGAGTAAAGGGGCCTGTAAACAAACAAGCCAGATCATAACATATCCTTTTTCGGCCTCTTTCATTTATGCACTATTAGGTTCTGATGTACTGTGTCTCGTGAATTAAATTAAAGTTTGTGGTTGGAACTTGATAAAATATGGAAAAGTTCAACAAATATAAATAGTTTTTTTTAAGTAGCAGTAGGCCAAACTGGTGTTAGCATGCTAATTCAAGTTGGATGCAAATCAGGGGTCAGAGAATGCAACAAGCAAGATAGCTAACCCATTAGCTTCCCAATTGGAGGGCTTTAGTTAATAACATCATCATCAGTTGACAAATGAGCTCAAAGAACAATCCAGCAGAGGTCGACTGCAGCAGAGATTTATCAATAAATCCACTTAATGACAAGAGGTGACCTCACAACTGTCACAGAGCTGTTTCTATAAGCCAGCTTGAAGCCTGGGAGTGTGTCAGGTGGGATAAATGGACCTACCAAGGTGGGAGGGGCTGCTGGGTGATGTAAAGTTTCCATTAGGTGACAGAGGGTGCTTCTTGGGTCCTACCCTCAGATCTAGTTGTGCACTGGATGATAAATTACTACATAAGTGTGTGTGTGTGTGTGTACTTGTACATGCTCTGTTAAACAAAGCTGATGCATCATTCTGTCACAGATGCAGATGCTCTTGCAACCCTGTGGACCTTCCTTTCCAGTGAAACCTGAAGCTGCCATGAATATCTCTACTCTTAGAGCAAACAGCAACACACACCTGGAAAAACTATACAGAGAGTCACCTATTTGTTGGCATTTTACTCATGTGTGGCAATTTCATGCTCACACTGAATGTCAGTGAATTTCAAACACATCTTGCACAAAGTGAAGAAGGTACCTTTACCTTTCGTTGGCAAAAAACTGCGAGCTGTTTGTTAGTTCCAAGCTGCTGGGGATTTTATCCTGGGAGCACAATAATGACGACTGATGATTGATACTTACTCCCACATCGGCGTCAGCAGCACAGCACCGCCAAAGGCAAAAACACAGACAACTAAAATCTAATTTTTAATATGCTTCAAAGTGTGAGGGTTACACAACCAAACTGGGGCAACAAGCTGATGCTGGTATTAATGCTGAGGCATTCTGGATTACAAAGCTGCGTCTTACCTAAATGTTTAATAGTTCTGAATGAAACCTTTTTACTCAGTGGCAGCTTTAATGACTTGGCAGAAAGTGAAATATTACAAAATGAATGAATAATGGTTATAAGCAAAACTAATATTTAATATTTGAAAATTCAGTCAATGAGCACTCAACTGTAATGATTTATCAGACCCATTGCTAAAAGAGCTAATATTTTAGTGGTCCAGCAGTAAAATAAGATTATGGTTGGGTACAAACATACATTACACACATTTGGGAATTGGTGTGTACAAATATAAATTGCACCAGTCACATCAATGCAACTTAATGCATTGAGGTATCTAGATGTAGTGGAGACGACTTGCTGAAGACTAGGGAGGTATGGTGATTTAAGCAATTTTGAATGAAGCATAGGTGTATGTGCCAGATGGGCTGCTCTGAGTATTTCAGAAAAAGCTGATTTACTGAGATTTTTATGCACAAACATGACTCAGGTTTATAGAAAATTGTTGCTAAAGAGTATTGATCCAATAGTATGCAGTAGTGTGCACAAACATGCCTTGTTAAGGTCAGAGATAGACTAGTTTGAGATGACAGAAAGGTAACAGTAGGTCAAATAAACACTTTTTACAACCAAAGTAATCAGAATACCAGATCTGAACACACAACACTTGAGAACCCTGAAGCAGATGGGTTACAGCAGCAGAGGAACATGGGTGTCACGCCTGTCAACTAAGAACATGAAACTGAAGATAATTATGTAATTACAGATTGGAAAAATGTTGCCTGTGCCAGTGAGTTGCATTTTCAGATGAAACATTCAATTGGCGTAAATAACATGAAAGCATGGATCCAGCCTGCCTTGAATGAACAGAACAGGCTGATGGTGGTGGTAAAATGCTATGGGGGATATTTTCTTGGGCCGCTTGGAACCATTTATGTAGTGTTTACATGACACAGCCTGGCTTAATGTTGCTTACCATGTACCTCCCTTTATGACAATAGTGTCCCCATCTTTTGATGGCTGCTTCCAGCAAGATAGTGCACCATGTCATAAAGCTGAAATTATCTCAAACTGGTTACTGAAGATGACAGGAAGTTCACAGTACTCCAATGGCCTCCACAGTCAACAGCTCTCAGTCTAACAGAGCCCCTTTGGGATGTGGTGGAATAGAAGATTTGAACCATACATTTGCAGCTGACTAATCTACAGGAACAGTGTGATGCTATCACGTTATTGTGAAGACAAAATGGGGTCCCACCTGGTACTGTCAATGTGTATCTAATAAACTGGCTGGTGAATATATATCCTCCTTTTTACAACATTGTATTTACAATTTTGCATAATGTATGTATGTATATATATATGTATGTATGTATGTATGTATGTATGTATGTATGTATGTATCTATGTATGCAAGTGTGTACAGTATGGATGGATGGATGGCTGGATGGATGCATGGATGGATCTAACTTTCAGAATACTACATGTGAAATGTTGGTGTCCATGAAGAAGTCACTCATTCGCCACTGTTCCTGGTTTTGACCAGACAGTTGCTTCCAACAAGGTTTAATTTTTATGCTACAGTTTAATTTAAAGTTCATTACTTGCTTAAAATTGTTTGATTTTGGTTTTCCAACTTCAGCAGTGAAGACCATCATTAAAGCCTTACCAGCTCTGTTGTTTTGACTTGATTTCTTTCATCAGCACCCATTATCCTGTCTTCATACTTGCTTTCACCATGTCTTCCAAGTCTTTTTCCCCCTTTTTCCCCTTCTCTGCCATTTTGCATTTCCCTCAAACTGAAGAGATTAAAATGTCTTTTGCTCCTGATAATATTTTCCATACACTCCAAATTTGCCCAATGTTCTCCATAATTACTTTATATTCTTTAATCTGACTTTAAAACCTTCCCTGGGTGACTTTAATTCTGTGTCAGCCTTGCTGCCATCGAGGGATTAAATAAAGCAGGGCAGAGACTGAGCAGTCAGCAGAAGTTAGAGTAGGGTGTATTCTGTGAGTATCCAGTTTGTTACATTTGGATCAGATTAAATCAGCAAGCCTTAGGCTGAACCACACAATTAATGATTGATGTTACTTTAATATTTAACCTCTCAATGTGTATTTACTAAAGAAACAGTATCATTGTAGAAAAACCCTGAATGGTACTTTGTTGCAATGTTTTCTTTCTTTCTAATCAGACACGCTATACAATCAAGAGGTTTCTAGTACTTTCTAGATTCACTTTACAGGACGATAATGACTCAAAACAGTTAGAAAGTTAGGGTTAAAAAGAAAACCATTAGGAAAAGAGGAAGAAAATATTCTTCTATGAAAAGACTTACCACATAATCATTACTTCTAAATTAATGGGTCTGACATTGCTATTTTTCCCATATCAGTTTTACCCTGAAAGACCAATGAATTTAACAGTCAAAAACTTATTTCTAGGGTAAATATATTTCTTCTGACCAAAATTAGTTTAGTTTGCTAAGCTTAAACCAGTATGCACACAGTCTGAACTTCACAATTTACCTGGATCCATCAATAATTTAGCTGTGTGGAGCTAAGCATGTCATAATGCTGGCTATATAAAAGATCACTGAGGTCACGATGTGACAATTGTAATGACCAACAAAACTCTATTTCTTTAAAATTCCCTGCAATTTCACCAACACCCTGATGAATTAATCTTCCCTACCCACAATAGATATTTAAAATGTAAAGAATTTGCAGGGCTGCAAACCAAAACAGTCTTACGCAGACAGACACCTGTCTTCCTAAAAGGCTTGTCCTGATATAATGAACTCTTTGTTTTCCTGTCTTGCCAACAAATCTGTGCTCCTCTTAAATGTCAGCTGTAGCACTGTTGCACTGCAGCAAGAAGGTCCTGGGTTCGACTCCCGGTCCAGGGGTCTTTCTCCTCTGGAACCGCTGGAGATCATTGTGCAAATAAGGATTCTTAATAAAATGAGCAACATTATGGCATCCTCTTCATGGGTGGTGGGGGTAGCAGCGGACTTTCCATGATGCCACTGGCTTTATAAAAGCACCGCCCTTTCCAATGGTCCGATCTCTACCACCCGGACTCCGCTGTGAGACTGCCCAGAGAGGCAGCGCGCTAATGTCTCTATGCTGGCAAAAAGACATAAACTCTTCAAACTGGATCCAAGGGTGTCATAAGATCACGCGACCATATGCACAAGTTAAGTAGTGATGAATTATTGTTGACAGAATCCGGCATTCATTCATAAAAAGCGGTAATTAAGGCATAAGCCTGGCTTGACTTTTTCTCTGAGGCCTGCAGAAGCAAACTGTGTTCGAGAGAAGTCCCCAGTAGAGACGCTGTCTCTACAAAGAGTGGAGCGGTTTTCCCCGGTCTGAAAAGACGACAACAGGAGCCGCATCCCGTGGTAACGTGCAGTGTGGTCAGCTGACAGAACGGGCTACTGCTCCGGATGTTAGCTGGAAGCTAACCCTTTGTTCACAGAGCTTTCTTCAAACTTCGTCGTCGCATGGACATCTTTTCCTCAGCATGGTTCAGAGGTTAGGTTTTGGAAGAGTAATAGAGAGATATTTAGAATGAAATGATCTAAACCTTTTTCATTTTATGAAGTTTGGTTTTGTTTGTGTTGAACTCTGCTATCTTGGTGCTAGCAGGCTCTCTGCTCAGCACGTGCTCAGTTTGTGTTCTGTGTTTGTGTGTTTTTAAAGTTAAGACAAACTTTATTTAAAGGGGTGATTTTAACACAAAAGTTCGGCCATAACGCGCCGTCGGCACTCATGCTTTTTAACCCTTTTATTAATGGTATTTTAAAGGTGTGTGTCTGATTCTGGTCCTAAGCTATCAGCTTCTTTTGTTAGCTTTCACTGCTAACAAGCTAAGAACACGTGCTTGCCTGCTAGGGAATATTTAACAGAAAGGTTGTTAGTTTTCAAGGTAGTAAATAATAGTCCCTAAGCATTATTTTACTAAATCTGATAACTAAGTAAATACCATTAAGCCCATTTCTCAGGAAAGATTTGGCCCTTTTCCAAAATACTTCCTTAAATGTTTAACCATTCCCTTAATAATATTTCTTTAAATATGATTTAAACAGTATGTTGTTAGTTGACTTAAATGAAGAATCAGACTAGGGCTGTGGAACAATGTCATTATCAGGTTAACAAAACTCTGATCAGGGCATCCCCTCTGTGCACAATGTATGTTCAACTGAAACAGCAATTTACACCCCTCATTGGTCTATTTATAGTTATGACTATATCCGTTATAATTTAAATTACCCCATAATTTTAACACTTATTCAGGGGTTTACAGTGTATCCTGTTTAATTATTGTCATCAAATTATTGAGAGGGTATGAAAATAATTATTAGGATTGACATAACAATTGTTTTTAATATATTTACTTCTTAAACAGCTCTAAGATTGGATGTGTTCTGTATCTGAGTTGTTCATCTCTTCAAAGCTTTCTACAACTGGAGCAGTTGAGTAAAGGCATATTTAAGCCACATGAATCAATAACAGTATGCACTGTTTCAGGTTTGCTAAACTAAAATTCTGCTGAGTGTTAATTTGCTACTGAGTAATTTAGGTTTGTATGTTAATTTAAATTATTTTAAAAGCATTATACCTAATAAAGTTCTTACTTTTTTCTGGGAACATGACACAAAAGCAGCAGAACTTTCTTTTGAGAACTTCAGTGTGATAAAAAAGATGAAACACAAAACTCAGAGTGTGTTGCCTTAAAGCAAATACACACTTGATGGGCACAAAAATCCCGGTCAAAACTTTAACTAGAAAGTCACATCCTTAAGGCAGAATAGAGCAGCAGCAGCCTCTGCAAATCATTTCATTTTGCTGTCAGAGGTAAATGTCGAGAAAGCAAAATTATGGGAAAGAGAGATCACTGGTGTTTGGTGAGATGAGAATGAATATTTGATTTCCCTGCTCCCCTTGAGAACTGAGATAAATATTCAAGACAGGGCAAACTCGGAGAGCTCCTTTGCAGCAGATGAGAATAAGCATGAGGATGTAAGTCAAATCAATCATGATGTCAGGCGGGTCTGAAAGAATCCGAATGCACAGAAAAAAACATGCAGACATAAACTGGGGCTAAAACCAAATATATACACATAATTTTAGACCTGCAAGTGCAAGAACAATCTCCGGATTAGAGATTTCTGCCGCATTTCTACTCAAATAAACATGACTGTCCAAATACGTGGTTAAAATAACTTGGGTATGATGCTAAAATAAATGCCTCCAAACCCACAAACATAGCCTTACACAAATACACGTCCTTCGTCTAAATCAAGCGTAACTCAACAGCATTCATGCACATTAAAGTATCTACGAACTTTTAAGATTTTGCTTCCCTGGATTTATTATTACCCACAAAATACTTATTTTAAAAAGCAAATAAATAACTAAATAAATTGTAAACGCATGAAATAGAGATTCATTATTTAGCCTTTATTTATTTTTAAAGCAGATTAGTACTTAAAAGTGTATTTTAACTTAAATAAAAACCATTGTCGCCATGCCACTCTTGAAAAGAGTAACTACCAGAGATGGGACCAAGTCATTACTTCCCAAGTCACAAGTAGGTCTTAAGTCTTTATAGTCAGGTCTCAAGCCATCACAAGACAAGACAAACAAGTCCCAACTCCTATGATTAAAATTTCAAGTCATAAACAAGTCATTATGAGCTATCCCTTAAACGCTATACACAAACAAACAAAACAAAAAAAATAGAAAAGTGAATGTTTAAATGCCACACAGCATCTAAACAAATGCTTTCCATAAATGTTTAACTTCCTCCTACTTCCCCGATAATTCACTGGCTGTAGCGTCTGAGTCAAACAAAAATAATGGAAAAAAATCTGCAATCTCACAGTTAGCTGTAGCTACTGACTATGTTAAAATCAGTAAAATGAGCATCTACAGAACAAACGAGACTGAATCAATAATAATAGAAAAACTGTACAAACTGCTTCATTTATAGGCAGACAACAAAAAAGAAAGAAAATGATGCTCGCTGGAAGGCTAGCTTTAGCTTTTAGTGTAATGTAACTTTGACTTACCACCCTTCGTGTTGCTTCAATGTTTGACATTGTTGTATCTCCGTCAGTTATCTTTGAAGCACGTTTTACAAATGGCAAAAAAAAAATTTATTGGCAACCTCATACTTACTGTAACACAATTAAACTTTTCTTGAAATCATTTTAAGGCCACCACTACTCACTCAATGACCACTTTGTGACATTCTCCTGCTACGGGATTGGACGGGGTGATCAGCGGATTTCAGAGTGGGGTGGGAAAAGGTGAGGAGGAAAACCTCAAAGAAGTGAGGAAATAAAGGAGGAAGATAAATATTTTATTTTTACTATTATTATTTTGTGTGGTAGATTTTTACTTTTATTTAGAACATAAAGTTGTCTCAAGTAGTCTTTTGTAATAAAGTCAAAGTTGAGTCGCAAATCGTCTAATATAAGCAAGTCAAGTTTCAAGTCATCAAATCTATGATTTGAGTCTGACTGGAGTCTAGTCATCAAGTCAAAGTCCACACCTCTGGTAACTACCATTTATGAATGATAATAATAATGGAACCCTGTTATTCTCCTTGGTAAATTAGGATTCTTGACTGCATTGTACTTGTGTTTTTTTCTTTCAAACTCATCAGGATGCATGCAGAACTGAACACAACTGTAAAGAGAAACTTTATTATATACAGCATATTCCCTCTAGATTTCAGCCCTAACACTAAGGAAAGCATTTTATTTTATTTCATGAGTGGTTCTACATGCTTCAGGGGCTGCCGTCTCCCTGTTTGTGCATGAATCTAAGGCATCACCCGGAAAGCCACTTACCGAAGTGGCCTGAGCGTCCTCAACAGCCTCAGTACTCGGAGCATGCCTAAGATTTTGGTTCCGGAGTTGGAGATAAGAGACACCAGAATGTCAACAACAGAAATCATCACCAACATCCCATCCAGGATGTTCCAGCTGCTCCTCAGGTAGGCTTTTTCCCCAAAGAACCAGCCTATGGCCACAATCTGCACAGAAGAGAGTGACAGAGAGTACAAATATAATTCACATAAAGAAAAACAGAGGTATTGCTTGTTAGCAAATTCAAAGCCTGAAAATGTTTTAATGCTTGAAAATGTGTATGTGTCTGAACAGGAAAAATTAATCTGTTGCATTTTGTTTTTGTTTCATTTATTCATTACTGCACAGCTCACTGATTGTTGTTGGGTGATTCTTTTCTTTGCTGTAAAGATTATGAAACCCCAAAATGTTCCAAACTTAATTTCTCAGACTATATGCTCCACACACCTTCTAGTCCAAAAAGCAATTTTTACACTCCACACTTTCTCTCTGTTATTAAAGCATGTCAACATGACAAGCTTTACTTCATGCATTGCAAAACAGCTATTGCAATCAAACTTGAGCAGATAATTTGATTTAGTTGCTATTTTCAAACAGTAAACAGCATATAAAATGTTTTCACACCTCATTAATCTTTTTTTTTATTTTTTTCCCACAAACTTTATTGGACTTTATGTGATGACCAAGTAGAAGGAAAAGGATAAGCAGTTCTCAAAATTCCTAACAAATATACATTTACATTTATAAATATAAATTTTCATTTATATTTAACTCCCCTGAGTCGATGCTTTGTAGAACCTTTCATTGGTCTTTGGGGTTTTTTCTTCACCAACATTGCACATTTAAGAGCCTAAATGTTTGTCCATTCTTTTTTTGCTAAATATCTCAGTGAGATTGGGTGGAGATTGTCTGTGAACAATAATTGTTAGTTTCTGACAGCTTCTCAATTATACTTAGATCAACACTTTGACAATTTTACTCATGACTATGCTTTGATCAAAACCATTCCATTGTAGCACTGGTCCTTTATTTACCACCTCTAATCTTCGCTTCAACTCTCACGAGTTTACTCTCACCTGTCCCTACAGAAGAAAAGTATTCCCATAGCATGATGCTGCCACAGCCATGTTTAACTATTTGGATGATGTGTTCTGGGTGATGTGAAGTGGCAATGTTATTCCACACATAGTGTTCTGAATATAGATCTCATCTGACCAGAACACCTTCTTCCATATGTTTGCTGTGTCCCCTGCAATAAACAGGACTTTTTATAGCTTTGTGTCAACAATAGTTTTTGGAGAGCAGGATGTGCTGAGGAGCAGAATGTGCTGAGTTTTCATGAGGGTGGTGTGTGAGTTGCACACTAACAAAGAACTATCCAGCTCAAGTAAAAACAAGCCAATAAAACCTAGCCAAATATCGAATTTAATTAAAATTTTAACCATTAAGTTTCTTTTGTCATTATCAACAACAGCTTGGACAAGAAAACTGTTGACAGTTTACAGAGCGACAATGACAAGTCTTTTCAAAGAGTCATAATGGGAAAATCTCAGAAATTGGCAGCCACTCCAACATAAAAAAAAAATGGTCCAAATGCTTCACCAGTACCAGCATCTCATATGGAAGATTTTGGTCTGTGTGATGCCTGGCGCTCATGTCACCCATCAGATAAGGAGTGTACCTTTTTTCTCACCTGTCTACCACTTTTTCTCTGATAAGGACTTCTTTCAAATCAGCATTTCTGTTATGAAGGAGGTATGTTGGACACAAGTTCATCCTATTTTCTTAAGCGACCATGCACTTGTAACCATGATGGCAATGGAAAAAAACGTTAACACCACCGGTAAAACTTTGGAGTTTTAACAAATCATTACTTAAAAATGAAGATTTTACTATGGAGAATGGAGCAATTTTTTGAAAAGGAATTATCAGCCTGATGTATATTCTGACATCCTCTGGGAGGCACCAAAAGTTGGTAAGCTCAGCAAAATGATTCATATTCGTGTAAAAAAAAAAAAAAAAGAAAGAAAACAACTGAATTGGAACAAGAACAGAAAACAAGACTTAGATACAACTTCTGTTACATCACAAGGAAAAAACCAAATAAGCAAACTAAATCTAGAACTTAATAGAATACTGGAGGCAAGAATGCCATTCCAAATATAAAGACTGCGGTTGGACAACTTTAAACATAGTAATAAATCTAGCAACCATCTTGCAAATTAACTGAAAAAGAATTTTTCCTCCAATTCTAATAGACCAGTAATAGAGGAATTTTTAAATTAATCTTCCTAAATTAAATGAGCAACAGAAAAAGATACTAGAGTTACCTTTAGCAGCAAGGTAACTCTAGTAACTCCACTAACAAGTTTAAAAACTTTACAGAAGCTTGATTGGAATTTAAATTTTTTTATCAATGTTACCTGGCACATTAGTTACAATATATCTTAAAATGGATTTAGAAAAATATCAAACTATCTCAAAATTAATAGTCTTCAATTATCCTATGCAGACAGTTCTCCTATGCAAATTATCCTATGCATTTGGAACAACCCAGATGTCCTGCAAAATAAAAGGGCTGTTAACTTCTCAACATGGAACAATAAAGGAATAAACAATATATTCCATAAATCCATATTCGAAGGAAAATATTTCATACCCTTAGATGTTTTAAAGGATTCTTATGACATTCATAAAAAATAATTTTTTGAATATCACCAACTAAAATCTATTATTCAGTCCAAATTTAAGATTAAACAAATAAACATAAAACCTTCTTCTAGTAATAACTAGCTTCAATAAATGCCAACCCTCAAAGTTACTCTCAAAATCTTACATATAACTTTTAGAAGTAAATTTAACAATCACTTCCTATTACTAAACTCCCGTTTAGTAATAGGAAGTAATAGGAATAGGAAGTAATAGGAAAAATTAACAAATGCTTTTAGAATGACCCAAATGCCAACCTTCATAGAACACACTACACAGATAAAATGGGTTTTTCCACTTACCAACACATTTACAAAGTGCATGGAAGACTTACCTAATGACTACCTACATGCTTCTGGCACTGTCTGCCTGTCTATGGCCTTTGGCTAACAGTATGTAAAGACCCATCAACATGCTTAGAGTACACAGTCCCAAACAGCCCCTCAATTTGCCTTCTTACTGACATCACAAAAGTGAATGTGGTAACAAATAGATGCCAAACCCTTCTTGCAGCTTTATTAGATGACTTAAGTCAATTATGCAATTAAGACATCGTCTTGAGATATCCTTTTTGTAGAGCAAAATTGCCCTGGCACATGTAAGCAACTATGTGCTCTATATGGTATGCCTGAAATGCTGCAACAGGACACGTAAAAAATGTTCAGGTCACAACTTAACACAAACTTGTTATTAACTTCAGAGTTTTTTAAAATTTAGACCAAAGTTTGTGTGACTATAGCTTTGTTAGGTAACCATGAATAAAATCAGAATAAGCATCCAGGAAATGTTATTCAGTGTAAGATGTTTTGAAATAACAGAAACATCACTGTGTGTCTGTATATGTGTGCTAGCCCTACATTCCTAAGTAACTGGGCCAAAAATAGAGACAGAGGCTTTGAATGAGCGACACCCATGAACTTTCCTCTCCTCTGCCTCCGCTTGCTGTTGCCTATGTCTGTTTGGACCATTCAAGCCAAGCTATTTGAATACAGGCCAGAAAATCAATCTCCTGTGAGTGGATGTTATTTCTCTTTTGAGTCCTCTTTTGTACCCCTTTCTCTTAAATATTCTTTGTGTTTTAGGGGCTTGGAGCATCTGTAGCCATATGAAAGATTTTATTTTTATGAAGAACTACTGTATGCAGCTGAGAAATTTATCAAGTCCAGTAGAAGTGTCCTCTATCCTATGCTGTATCTTTTACACCATGAGGTTAACTGTAATGTTTCATATTTTGCTTAAGAGATATAAAGTATTCCACAGCAAGGAAGCCAGTGAAAGAATTATGTTCTTCTTATTGGACACACATCTTTAGAAAAACAAAAGTGCAGGAATCCAAAAACATAAATAAGGCCTTTAATAAAAATATACATCTGCTATACATTTATTAATGTCTCAATAATTGAAGTGTAGAAATTGGTAATTTTAAAATATTTAATAATTTCATAGAGAAATTACACAAAACATCTTTTAGTACTTTTTAATGACATTATCTTAT
Source organism: Girardinichthys multiradiatus (assembly GCF_021462225.1). NCBI lineage: Eukaryota > Metazoa > Chordata > Actinopteri > Cyprinodontiformes > Goodeidae > Girardinichthys > Girardinichthys multiradiatus. The sequence continues at coordinate 27,006,380 of NC_061803.1, read as the reverse complement.
ATTTTCTGTGCTTAAGAACACCATGAAAATAATTTAAACTGTCACAGTGGGTTACTAAGAAAACCTTAACATCTGATTGGTTAACTACCAACCAACTCAACCACAGATCTGTCTATTGTCCATTGACTTCCATAGTGCTGACAGATAAAATATGAGCTCCAGCCCTTGACCACAAAAAATAAATATTGGAATGCTTACATATTGTTTTTAATCTAAAAAACATTTTAGGTTAAAATAACCCGTTATTTATTAAATATAATAATAAATAATTATTTATTAATTTATTTATCACTTACTATTACTTAGTTATTTAGTTGGTTAGTCAGTTAGTTCAGATGAAACAAATTTATTTGATACATGTATTTCCAATTGAATTTGGGTGGTCACTCAGGTAAATATTTATTTAATGACCTACTTTGTTATTAGATTGTAAATGGTAAATAACCTGCACTTGTATAGCACTTTGTGGAGTCCTCAGAGACTCCAAAGCGCTTTACACTACAATCAGTCATTCACCCTTTCATAAACACATTTACGCTGACAGTGGTAGGCTACGTTGTAGCCACAGCTGCCCTGGGGCAGACTGACAGAAGTGAGGCGCAGGCTTGTCCGACACAGGGGCCACCATTAGCAGGCAAGGCAGGTTAAATGTCTTGCCTAAGGACACAACAACCAAGGGACCAAGGGAACCCACCGGTTAAAGGACGACCCCCCCCCCCCCCCCCTTTGCTCCATAGTAGATTGTAGCACTTAGGCCTACCTAGGTTTACAGTAACTGAGTAAAAAAAACCTGTATGTGAATGTCTCACCTTTACAGTCATCTCTGCCACAAAGATCGTTGTAAAGATGTAGTTGGACGATGTCAGGAAGATCCGCTCCTGCAGAATGAAAGGTGACACAAACTCAGTGGTTAGAATTCCCAAGTTCTCTCTAAGATTTTGTTTTTTTCCCCTCTGAGCCTAAAGTTTTGCCTCTAAACCAATCCAGAGTCCCACTCAATAATGTATGAGGCAGCTATTTTCCTCATATTTTATCTGAACACATCTTTTTCCATACACTCCTGCTGCAGTCTAATGATAGCTGGTAGGCCCATAGGAGGCTTGGTCTTTATTCACACTACATGAAATATTCAAGCAAAGAATCTAATTAATATTATTTTCTTTACAAATATTGAAGAATGTACTGAAGGTTAATTAAAGTAGGTGTTTTCTGTTAAAATTACATTTGAAATGCTATTTTCGATTCATTTCCTTTGACTATTTTACTTTGCGATCATCCATTTTTCATGGTTATTGGAATAACAGTTTTAAAGGCATCCATAAGCTTTCTGTTTCTAACTTGTGTCTACAGTTAATTCATCCATCCATCCTTTTTTTTTTACTTATCCGAGATTGGGTTGTGCGGTCAACAGGTCTTCTTTTCCCTTGTGACATTTTGCAGGTCTTTCTGGGGAATTCCAAGTCATAAACCTAATCCTAATCTCGCTATTTTAATATTTCCTAATGGGTTACCAGTTACTTTTAGAAATTAAAATCCATAAGGCTTTCAACGACCTAGCTTCCCGATATATTTCTGACTTGTTAAGTTCTTACACTTTAATTTGCACACTCTGTAATAGGAGACATTTATGTCACATTTATGTCACTTTTTACAATTTGGTTTAAAACCTGGAATTATTAGACAGGACACTGAAAACTATGGACATTGTTGGGCTGTTATGCTTGACAAATCTCTTCAAAATTGCAGCTGTGGACTGACAGTCCAGGATGTGCCTTCCAGTTTTTAGGAAAAAGGGCTATAGAGTGTGTTTCTACTAGTGTGGGTTGGAACTTGCCAAGTATACCTCTTTTCTTCAATCTTGTTTTGCAGTGTTAAATGAAAGGTTCTGAGGGTGTCGTCACAGAGAAGAGGTTGTTTGGTTTGGAAGCCTTAGGGCTACATATTTGTATTTTACAAATGATGTGGTTCTTTTGATGCCATCAAACCACAACATTCAGTGCACACTGGAGTTTGCAGGCAGGGGGGAAACAGTGAGGTATTCTCAAGTATTAAGTCTGAGGCCATGGTTCTCAACCAGAAAACAATTGGACATAGCTAAATTAGCTGAAGAAATAACTGAGCCAAAAGTAAAGCTCTCGATTTTCCTGCCAGTCTATGTTCAGACCTATAACTATGATCATGGGATATGGATCATGAATGAAAGAATAAGATCCCATTATTTAATTAATATTAGAATAAAGCTGTGTAAATCTTTCCTTTATGAATGCTTAAGGGGATGTAGGGGCAGACCCAATGTGGCATTACATTTTCCCTTATGTCCTGGAGATCCCCTGGAATGAGCTGCCTTGTTGGTGGGATGGATGGATGGATGGATGGATGGATGGATGGATGGATGGGTGGATGGATGGATTTTTTACAAAGCGGTCTGCAGTGTTTTTTTATTACTGCATGTATGTTTGTTTTTATGCTTATGTTTTTTTTGTCATTAGTGAATCGAATGTTACAGTAAACTGTGAAGGACTTTAGTGTTTCACCTGTAAAAGGTGCTATAATATAATTAAACAATATAATTATTAGAAAAATTGCTAGCTATGTGTCCAGAGCTAGTTTATTTTCTGACATTAAACACGTATTTTAATTGATCTGAACTATAAAGTCAAATTCTTCCAATATATTTCATATAAAGTGACATTTCTGTGAACTACAGTATGCCTCTGGTCTGCATGTACACCAAGAAGTCTTTGGTGAGCTTACTAACTAAGCTCACCAAAGACTGAAGAGAGAAAACAAGTTGGCTACCAAGAATAAGCTCCCCTTACCATTTGCTTATTTTCCCTACTCCCCCTCTGCCTGGGGAGAGACAACTTCTAAAAGTCTATGCATGCGTGAGGCTGTAGGTGGCTACCTTTCCCACGGCCCCAGACTACCATCGCACATGTATACACTTAGAACAGAGGCCTGCAGACTTCTTTGTGGGAACATCAGGAGTGATATCATTATAAATTCTTCTATAGAGATGGTCAATACATTTCAGACCCAGCAGCAGCCATTGTCCTCTCTCTCTCTCTTTCTCTTTCTCAGACAGATAAACAGGAAGTCTTCATAACTGTAATAGTGTTTACATTTACCAGGTTCAGAGAACATGTCAAAGGGATTTCATGTTTACATACTGAGAAAACAATTTCAAATTTGTTTACAAGCATACTGTTTTTAGCTCCTGGGGGCCTAAAAGCTGAATAAGGCAAAAATAGTCCTCCAAGAGCAACTTCTTCCAACAATCAAGGTGCACCTTGATGATAATCTGTGGATTTTACAGCTTTATGGAACTCCAGGTCATTTTCTGCTTGAAGTGGAGGAATTGAAATAAGTCGGTGTTTTTTTCAAAAGCAATGATAGTATGGAGTGGGAGATACACAGACTGATTGGGGCTATGCACTAATGTGGACACTTCTTCAGTCTGTCATGGTGAAGAAAGAGTTGAGTCAAATAGCAAAGGTCTGGTTTCATTGGTCCATCTATGTTCCAACCATTACTTGTGGTCACGAGATATGGATCATGAATAAAATGAGATCCTGGATATAAGTTGCTTAAACAAGAAGGGTAGCTCCACTCACCATTAGAGATAGAATGAGGAGCTCTGTCATGAAGGAGGAGCAAGGAGTAGAACTATTTTTAATACACCTCAGAGTAAGTCAGTTAAGGTGTTTTGGGCATCTGATCAGGCTGCCTCCTGGATGTCTCCCTCTGGAGGTTTTCCGGGCACATTCCAATTGGAGAAACAACTGCAGAACTGAACTGACTGTACTTTCTGTAATGGTAATGCCTTGGTAGCCCCTCAAAATAAGCTGGAGAGTGTCACTAGGCAGATGGATGTCTGGGTTTCTCTCTTCTTATGCAACAATGGATGGATAGATTCATGGATGGATAGATTCATGGATGGATGGACTCATGGATGGATGGACTCATGGATGGGGCACTGTGCCACAAAACAAAGTGATATAAGTGGTGGTGCTGTTGTTTGTCCCATTTCAACACAGAACAACTCATTTTCACAGTAATGTAGTGATGGGTTTAACAGCAAAGGATCTATCACATGGCCTTGCAGTTGAGTTTAACTTGACAATTTATACATTCCATGGTGACATAATTCAATTCAGGGCTTTTGACATTGATGTATGGTCCCTCGACTCAGAAATAATAAATCATTATAAATGGCACATTCATCCTTAATTATTTACACTCGGTTGCAGGGTGACAGTATCCAGGCAACCCCAAGCAGCAAACAAAAACAGACACGGACTGCATGCCAAATGCAAGGTGTTTGTTATAACTTTCGGGATAAAAAGATAATTATTCAGCCTGCTTTCAACATCCAAAAGCACTTCATCTATGTAACGATGAATACATTTCAGTTGAGAGAAAGCCCTGTTGGTTGTTGTCGAGCTGGCACAGAGGGTGATATAAAGCTCCTTACAAACAGTTGCAACAAAGTGATAAATTATACATGTTTGGTTGTTGTGCTTGGCTCAGAACAAAATCAGCTAGTGCAAATCGATTTACAATCAACTTCATTAATATAGAACAACCCAGATGGACAAATGAACAGCAGCAGACCAGCTGTTGCCAATGGGATCTGGAGAACTTTAACTTTTTCTTTCTTTTGTTTCAGAGAGCTTGCTGTGTCATGCACTTTTATCTAATTTCAATCAAAGCCACAGCGTGAGGGGGCTGACAAAATGTTCTTCCTGGAATGCTACTTTTTGATCTGAGTGAAAGTATGACTGCTGGGATTGATTGTAGATATTTAAAATCTGTTTCTGCAAGTGGAGGTCAGAAGGAAGGAATCAATCTGTGTGTGCGTGAGTCTGCAATCCCTATGCACTGATTAGAACAGGTGAGCCCCAAACATCTCCCTTCCTGTACATTAGCCTGTATAGTACACATTTTAGAAGACATAAAACAGTGTTTACAAGTGGATAAAAGCAATTTATTGGGTGTTGATGCAATTTGTGCTGCTATGAGAATGATGATGTTTAAGGTTGTAAAATGTCAAAAGGTTTGAGGGTACTGAATACTTTAGCAAGGCACTGTAGATATTACTGTGGGTTTTTGTCTTGTAGCAAGGCTTTCTGCCACCCTTGCTCTGTTTGAAGGGATGCTGCGTCAGCTAAGGAGGCTATGGTGTTGATTATGCAGTGCAGCAGATACAGAGGTAAAGCACACATTTCCCAGAGCAACTGGCTCACAATCAAACAAGAGTGGTTCCCTGCTTACACAATGTTCCGCTCCATTTCTCTGCAAAGTGTAAGCTACAGAACAAATTCTTTTCTGTGTGTCTGCATTTGGACTTGCTAACAGGTACCTTTATTATCATCTCTCTTTGGGGTTTTGTTCCCAAGTTCCTTTATTAGGGACTCACACATCAATGGAATTTCTGTTAATTATAAATGTTTGGAGTTATCTCTTTTTACATTGCTCTCCCTGTGCATCACTGAAGGCTGACTGCAGGCAAGACTGGAACTCAACAGAAGAAGTTGTGACACTCACAGCACTGCCGGGCTTGATGCAAGGCCTCTCCATGGCGATGGTGATGCAGTTGAGGAAGATGATCACCAGCACAACATGGTCAAACATCTTGTGAGTGATGATCTTATTGCACAGGATTCGGAACCTGGGGAATACACGGAAACAAAAAACTTAAATTACACTGGAGAAGTACTCAACATCCAGCATAAACACATAAATAGATATGAAAAAAGGACAAAAGAGCTCCTAATGGTTTTGTGTTTTATTTAATCTGTTGTGTGTATTAAACTTAGTCTTCCTAGTTTCCAAAGAAGAGCACTGGGTATTGGGATGTACATGAGGACATTGGGAAACCGTGACCAATGTAAAAATAAACATTCCAAACTATATCCTAGCACGACAATGACACTGATGACAGTCGATCAAAAGTGAAGTATTGAAAAATAATAAAAGATAAAAGACAATGAGTTGTTGTAGCACTTCATAGTTACGTATATACCCAAACCAATGAAATTAATTGAAGGTGTAAAATACTGAACATGGTAAAATTGAGTGCCGTAAAAACCAACATGTGATGAATTTCGCCTAATCGGATCAAAGCGGTTCAAATCAGATTTGGCTGAGCTCTGGCAGCAATGGCGGATGATGGTGGCAAAAGTAAAAAATGTAAGTAGTACACTTTCATTGACCCCAAATAAACTTTTAAGCTGTTTTTAGGTGAGAATGTAGGTTTGTTGAACTCATATCTACTTGGTTTTATAAGATTCCACTTAATTTAAACGCAGAACCTCTTTAAAAAAAAAGAGATTCTGCATTTCTCGGTGGCACCTCGCTTCGGCAGCTGTCAGCCAAACAAGCAGTGTTCCTCCCCTCTTCTGGAGAATGTGCCTGATTCCCGGCTCATCGTTTTGAACCTACCACTGGGTTTAACTACTGGATGGAAGAGTGGAACCCACATTCGTAATTGTCTTTTTCCTTGTTTCCCTGGAAATAAACCTTTGAAATGTTTTACTCTTGTTTGTATACTGGACTCTTTTGAATAATAGGCTACTGCCTAAACCACAGGTACACCCTGGACAGGTCGTCAATCCATCGCCGGACAACAGAGAGACACAAAACCATGCACACACTCATTCATACCTAAGGGCAATTTAAAGAGACCAATTAACCTAACAGCAATTTTTTTGGACTGTGGGAGGAAGCCGGAGAACCCGGTGAGAACCCACGCATGCACAAGTAGAACATGCAAAGTCCATGCAGAAAGACCCCTGGCCGGGAGTCGAACCCAGGACCTTCTTGCTGCAAGGCAACAGCGCTACCAACTGCGTACGAACACCGTGTAGCCCATACTTGATTGCTCAGGATGGCTGTGGGCAGGAAGGATCTCCTGTAGCGGTCTGTCTTACAGCAGATCTAAAGAAGCCTTTGACACTGTTGCTGTACGATAGTCTCATGAAGAGGATGCTCAGGGTTCTCCATCCTTCTTTGCACAATGATCTCCAGAGGTTCCAGAGGAGTCTACAGAACAGAGCCAGCCTTCTTTATTAACCTGTTGAGCTTTTTTAGGTCCCTGGCTCTAATGCTGCTACCCCAGGAGATGATGGCAGAAGAGATATAATTCTCCACAACAGACTTGCAGAAGATATGGGGCATCTTGCTGCAAACACCGAAGGCCTAAGCTTCCTTAAGAAGTACAGTCTGCTCTGTTCCTTCCAGTAGATTACTTCACAGTTGCATCTCCACTTCAGTCTGTTGTCCAGGTGAACACCAGGGTATATAAACTCCTCCACTTCTTCTCCCATAATGGAAATACAGGGGTTGGACAATGAAACTGAAACACCTGTCATTTTAGTGTGGGAGGTTTCATGGCTAAATTGGACCAGCCTGGTAGCCAGTCTTCATTGATTGCACATTGCACCAGTAAGAGCAGAGTGTGAAGATTCAATTAGCAGGGTAAGAGCACAGTTTTGCTCAAAATATTGAAATGCACACAACATTATGGGTGACATACCAGAGTTCAAAAGAGGACAAATTGTTGGTGCACATCTGGCTGGCGCATCTGTGACCAAGACAGCAAGTCGTTGTGATGTATCAAGAGCCACGGTATCCAGGGTAATGTCAGCATACCACCAAGAACGACGAAGAGGAAGCTGTCTGAAAGGGATGTTCGGGTGCTAACCCGGATTGTATCCAAAAAACATAAAACCACGGCTGCCCAAATCACGGCAGAATTAAATGTGCACCTCAACTCTCCTGTTTCCACCAGAACTGTCCGTCAGGAGCTCCACAGGGTCAATATACACGGCCAGGCTGTTATAGCCAAACCTTTGGTCACTCATGCCAATGCCAAACGTCGGTTTCAATGGTGCAAGGAGCGCTAGAGGTGAAACATGTATTGTTCTCTGATGAGTCCACCTTTACTGTTTTCCAAACATCCGGGAGAGTTACGGTGTGGAGAAGCCCCAAAGAAGCGTACCACCCAGACTGTTGCATGCCCATAGAGAAGCATGGGGGTGGATCAGTGATGGTTTGGGCTACCATATCATGGCATTCCCTTGGCCCAATACTTGTGCTAGATGGGCGCGTCACTGCCAAGGACTATTGAACCATTCTTGGGGACCATGTGCATCCAATGGTTCAAACATTGTATCCTGAAGGCGGTGACGTGTATCAGGATGACAATGCACCAATACACACAGCAAGACTGGTGAAAGATTGGTTTGATGAACATGAAAGTGAAGTTGAACATCTCCCATGGCCTGCAGAGTCACCAGATCTAAATATTATTGAGCCACTTTGGGGTGTTTTGGAGGAGCGAGTCAGGAAACGTTTTCCTCCACCAGTATCACGTAGTGACCTGGCCACTATCCTGCAAGAAGAATGGCTTAAAATCCCTCTGACCACTGTGCAGGACTTGTATATGTCATTCCCAAGACAAATTGATGCTGTATTGGCCGCAAAAGGAGGCCCTACACCATGCTAATAAATTATTGTGGTCTAAAACCAGGTGTTTCAGTTTCATTGTCCAACTCCTGTAAGTGTCTGACCTATTCTTGTTTCTCTTAAAATCTACTATCATCTCCTTTGTTTAATTCCCATTCAAAATTAAATGATTGTTTCCACACCATGCCACAAAGCAGCTAAAAGTACATTTACAAGCCAATAAATCATGAAATACACTCACCGGCCACTTTATTAGGTACACCTTGCTAGTACCGGGTTGGACCCCCTTTTGCCTTCAGAACTGCCTTAATCCTCCATGGCATAGATTCAACAAGGTACTGGAAAAATTCCTCAGAGAGTTTGGTCCATATTGACATAATAGCATAACACAGATGCTGCAGATTTGTCAGCTGCACATCCATGATGCGAATCTCCCGTTCCACCACATCTCAAAGGTGCTCTATTGGATTGAGATCTGGTGACTGTGGAGGCCATTTGAGTTCAGTGAACTCATTGTCATGTTCAAGAAACCAGTCTGAGATGATTCGTGCTTTATGACATGGCGCGTTATCCTGCTGGAAGTAACCATCAGAAGATGGGTACACTGTGTTCATAAAGGGATGGACATGGTCAGCAACAATACTCAGGTAAGCTGTGGCGTTGACACGATGCTCAGTTGGTACTAAGGGGCCCAAAGTGTGCCAAGAAAATATCCCTCACACCATTACACCACCACCACCAGCCTGAACCGTTGATACAAGGCAGGATGGATCCATGCTTTCATGTTGTTGATGCCAAATTCTGACACTACCATCCGAATGTCGCAACTGCAAACGATACTCATCAGACCAGGCAACGTTTTTCCAATCTTCTATTGTCCAATTTTGGTGAGCTTGTGCAAATTGTAGCCTCAGTTTCCTGTTCTTAGCTGACAGAAGTGGCACCTGGTGTAGTCTTCTGCTACTGTAGCCCATCCGCCTCAAGGTACGACGTGTTGTGCGTTCAGAGATACTCTTCTGCATGCCTTGGTTCTAACGAGTGGTTATTTGAGTTACTGTTGCCTTTCTATCAGCTCCAACCAGTCTGGCCATTCTCCTCTGACCTCTGGCATCAATAAGGCATTTGCGCCCACAGAACTGACACTCACTGGATATTTTCTCTTTTTCTGACCAATCTCTGTAAACTCTAGAGATGGTAGTGCATGAAAATCCCAGTAGATCAGCAGTTTCTAAAATACTCAGACCAGCCTGTATGGCACCAACAACCATGCCATGTTCAAAGTCACTTAAATCACCTTTCTTCCCCAGTCTCACACTAGGTTTGAACGGCAGCAGATCGTCTTGACCATGTCTACATGCCTAAATGCATTGAGTTGCTGCCATGTGATTGGCTGATTAGAAATTTGCATTAACAAGCAGTTGGACAGGTGTACCTAATAAAGTGGCTGGTGAGTTTATATGCCCTCTTTACACTGGATTAGGAACACACAATAGCCTCTGTGACCCGTTCATGTTTTGCTAAATCATGGCGAAATTGGGTAACCTCCTTCAACCTTACTAAAGGAGTTTGCACTATGGTCTTTGAACTTGCTAAAAAGTTCTTTTTTTTTCGGGTATATTACCATGCTGTTACTGCCAAGGGTATCACATATGTACTAAAATGTTTGTTTAATCTTGTTACATTCTGCAAAATTGCCTGAAAAAATGGGAGGTTTCTGTGACTCCACCATCAGCTTCAGCCTTACTGTGGAGCTCAAAACAGGAAATACCATCACTATTTTCATTGGCTTATGAGCATGTTTTCGGTACATAGTGCTGTGCTTCACTTAGCAACCCTTCTCTGTGCACAGACCTTGGCGGGTGCAACCACAAGGAAGCATCCACACAAAATGCTAAACTTGTTTATTTTTTTACTGAAGTTTATATTTTAAATCAAGCTGTGACTAATGTAAAATTATAAACCCTGTGAGCAGCTCCCTACACTTCTTCCTCTTCCTCCTCCTCATTGCTGTAAGCAATGCCACATCTAAGATAATGCATTATCTTATATAGGCTGAAACACAAAATGTACAATTCAAACTGTAGTCTGGAAAAACTCACAACTTTGTTCAGACCCCTAACTACCTGGCTTCAATTTCAGAGAGCTCAACACATACTGAGTTATTTGTACCTGAGCCTAGTGCAATGTTAATTATGAAGTGTGGTTTCTTCATCCTAGCTGCTTGGGAAGACCATTTTAGTTGAAGGCAACAGTACAGGAGGACATGGCATACATTTTTCCCAAAAGCTTAACTTTTCCCAAAAACATAACTTAGAGTGCTGCCAGCCTGGATATAAGTAGTTTGTAGCCTTTGCATTAAACCAGTATAGCTAGTCCAGCTTCTCTGAAAACCAAGTCATTTAAGTGTGCAATATCTCCATTAAGTGGATTTACTCCCACTATGCTCCACCATGCTCCTCCGTGCTCCTCCCAGGACCCAAATATGCTTCACCCTTGAATCATTAATAACATTAATGCAAAGATCTACACACCTTTCTCTACATGTTACACGCTGTGTAACATACTTCTGGTACATTAAACCTTACAGAGAGGAGATACCTTTTTTACCATGTTAGATGTTGCTACAAAAATGACTGCCAACATATTTGGAAAGTGAAAGGTTTTAGGACACATATGCACATCATAATATCTGGGATGTTAAAGGCCAAATTATAACTCTGAAGTTAGAATGTTTAGGAGCCTACCCTGGCATGCAATCCAACCTGGACTGCATCCAACTTTGATGTTCTGTCACACGTGGGTTGTTTTACAACTGCGTTTTTTGCTGATGTCAGGGTTTCCTTCATGGACATGTGCCATCAAAACCCACTTTTAAACAGGTTTAAACAGGTTTGATGAACAACACATTTCTTTTTATCCTGGTATTACAGGAACCTTAAATTAGAAATTTGTAGTAATTTTATTAACTTCTTAAAGTAAATCCCTCACACTTTCATGTGATTTAACACAAAACAGAGTAAAAAATGCTTAATCAATTTTAGCAGCACATCTGATTTGATTACTATGAGATGGATGAATGAACAATATTTTATAGACATTACGTCCTGCTGAAGATTGTTATTAAACTAATTTAAGCCTAAAGTCTTATTTTCCTTTTTTAAGTGCTTCCACATACTTGTTTTATTTTGATAATTTTTTATTGGTAAATTACAATTCTTCCAGCTGAATGTAGGATCCATATCAACTTTGTGATCTGATAAAACAGTTTTACTGGGCAAATATTGCAGTGGTTACAGTATTGGAATATACATTCTCGTTAAACTTTATATGAATATTTAAGAGGAGAGAGACTAAGGTGGAATGAAAACATGGAAACAATCCAAACACAAATCTCTGTTAATTCAATAAATTTTCTTTATAATATGAATTACAGTCCCATTCTGCAGAAGGAGATTTATTTAAACATACTTTATAAACGATGAATGAGCTCACTGACAATAAGCCAAGTAGTGTTGTCTAGATTCTCTAATGAACAAGTGTAGATTTAGGGGTTCATTAGTTAGGCTTGACTTTCATTAAAAAGGTTGGCTGGCTTTAAACTGAAACATTCAGGGAGTGACTGCTCTATGCGATGGTGTCAGGGATTAAACTGGGAATCAAATGAGATTTGAATGCTCATATGGGTATGACCATGCAGCAGAGGCATTATAATGTGAGGCTCATATTTGGATTTTTGCCTTTATTTGGTAACACAGACATTGTTTCACCACTCACAGAGTCTGCATGCATGTGTGTGTTTGTTGTCTCACTGTGCCTTTTCATACATTAGTAATATCCGCATGACAGAGGCTTGATTATACAGAATTTATGTGTTTTTCTCAAGTGGCAGAAGACTCCATCTCTTCCACCGAGGCTTAAAGGGCAAATATCTGGAAGTGAACTTTAACAGCAAACAGCTCCACCTCAAAACTCCCAAACACACTCAGACATATACACACATTCACATAAAAAAAATGGAAGGAGCTCATCTCAATGCTAAAAAAAACTAAACAACTGTCACTGTATGCTCAGGCAAAAATAACACTCAGATTTATTAAAAAAAACAAGTCACGTCACGTGCTGGGATGCTCATGAGAGAAATATTCTGACTCCCTCCCCAGAACCCCCCCCCCCGATGGTATTTACTGACCTTTGGAGTTGTCCGTCACCAGAGCAAATGCTCCTGAATGACAGCTGGCATAAATGTATTTCATATCATGCTTTTCAGACAGCATTAAGTATATCCTAAGTCATGAGAAGAATTTGACATTTGACAGCTACTGTAACTTTTAAAAACTCGAGATGTGCCAATCTTATCCCAGGTAATGGGTCAGGGTCTTGATCTTTGCTTTTTTACATGATTGGTGTTGCAGTTGAAAAACTCAACTCCCAATCCCACAGATTTGTGCAGTTGTATATGTCACACAGCAAATTGTAAACAATCAGCCTATTTTCCATTAAAAAGTTGCAAAACTACTGTATATCATAGGCAACGAACATTTATCAATCAAAAATCTTGTTTTTTTTCCTCTAGAATCTAAGTGGGTTTTTTATCCTACACAGTGATGTTTGATATTGAAAGAGGGACTGTATTGACTGCTGGGTTTAGAAATGTAAAGCTCTCAGTATTGGAGAGAGAGAGCTATGCGGAAAGTAGCTGAAACACTTCTCATTAACCATTACAAAGTTCAAAGCAAAGCACTAAGTCCATGAAGTTTGTTTAATGATAAGACAATTTTTAATGCCTAGTGTGTTTAAGTTTGGCCCATGTAAAAACAAAAGGTAAAACAGAGTGCTGAGTTTTATGATAGATTTTTTTATCTTTTTTTTGTTTACACACAATTAACTGGAACCCTATAGAAATACATGACTAACCAAAAATGAAGTGCTCATGTCAAAACAGAGTAAACAGAGACTAAGAGCTTCCAAACCCGTGGTTCACACTGTTAAGAAGTGGACTGAGGAATCAAAGCAGACGCTACAGGCCTGCTTTGAATGCACAAACTGGACTGTTTTTGAAAGTTCAGTCACTGCCTTAAACCAACTAACTGATGTGTTGACATCATACATCAGTTTCTGTGAGGACATGTGTGTGCAGACCAAGACCTTCTGCACCTTTGGGAACAACAAGCCATGGTTTACTCCACACCTCAGGAATCTGTGCAAGGACAAGGAAGCTCACAGCAGTGGAGATTAGGCACAGTACAGGCAGGCCAGGAACAGACTAACAAAAGAGATCAAAGCAGCCAAGAGAAGCTACAGTGAGAAGCTAAAGAACAGCCTTTCTACTGGTGATACTTCGGCTGTATGGACTGGTCTGAGAAACCTGACTGCCTACAGGAGCCCCTCCACCCATCCTGAACAGAACCTTCGCCTGGCCAACTGTCTGAATGGCTTCTACTGCAGAAATGACAGGAAGCCGTTCACGCCTCAAATCATCTCCTCCACATCCCATTCAGGAACAAATTCGACCTGTAAAACAACCAACCCCCTACCTTCAGATCCTCTGCGTGCACTAAAGATCTCTGAGAAAGACGTAAATAGGCTCTTTCAGCGCATGAAAACAAAGAAAGCTGGAGGACCTGATAACGTCTCCCATCATACCTGAAATCCTTCGCAATCAACTCGCCCCGATCTTCACCTGGATCTTCAACAAGTCACTAGAGACGTGTGAGGTCCCCTCCTGCTTCAAACGATCCACCATCATCCCAGTGCCCAAGAAACCCACCATCCTAGGATTAAATGACTACAGGCCTGTAGCCCTGATGTCTGTGGTCATGAAATTATTTGAGCGTCTGGTGTTGAACACCTGAAAGACATCACAGGCCCCCTGCTGGACCCCCTGCAATTTGCTTACCGAGCAAAGAGGTTGGCAGATGATGCTGTTAACTTAGGTCTACACTTCATCCTGCAACACCTCGACCACCCAGGAACGTACGCCAGGATCCTGTTTGTAGACTTCAGCTCGGCCTTCAACACCATCATACCAGACATCCTCCACCAGAAGCTCACCCAGCTCAACATCCCAGCCTCCACTTGTCAGTGGATCAACAGCTTCCTGACGGAACGATAGCAGCAGGTGAGACTGGAGAGCATCCTCTCCCGAACCAGATCAATAAATACTGGTGCCCCCCAGGGGTGTGTTCTATCCCCACTCCTCTATTCCCTGTACACAAATGACTGTACCTCATCGGACTCATCCGTGAAACTCCTGAAGTTTGCAGATGACACCACTGTCATTGGTTAGATCCAGGACGGTGATGAGTCTGCATACAGACAGGAGGTGGATCAGCTGATACTCTGGTGTTGTCAGAACTACCTTGAACTAAACCCACACAAGACTGTGGAAATGGTGGTGGACCTTCAGAGAACACCACCCATATACACCCCCCTCACCATCCTCAACAACACTGTGTCAGCTGTGGACCACTTCAGGTTCTCAGGAACCACCATCTCTGAGGACCTGAGATGGTCTTCACACATAGACACTGTTCGAAAGAAGGTCCAGGAGAGACTGTACTTCCTGAGGCAACTCAAGAAGTACAACCTTCCACAGGAGCTACTGCTCATCTTCTACACTGCCATCATTCAGTCTGTCCTGTCTTCATCCATCTCAGTGTGGTTTGGCTCATCCACAAAACAGGACAGGTCCAGACTGCAACGAATAACCAGGACTGCAGAGAGAATAATCAGGACTGACCTTGCCTCCATCCAGGACTTATACAGGTCAAGGGTCAAGAAAAGAGCTGCAAAAATCTCTGCAGACCCCACACACCCTGCACATAAACTGTTTAGAGTTTTACCTTCAGGCCGCCGCTACAGAGACAGTTTCTTCCCCCATGCTGTTTCTCTGTTGAACATTTAATAGAGTACCAAACAACAGCATCCAGATGTTGCATATGCACCTTTTTATTTATATATCTGTATATTTGTATATTTTATATATGTGTACTCTTTAATGCAAAAAACAAAAGCCAGAGAACAAAGTGTACCGGTGTCAAATTCCTTGTTTGTATGTACGAACTTGACAATAAAGCTGATATATACAGGTGTTGGACAAAGAAACTGAAACACCTGGTTTTAGACCAAAATAATTTATTAGTATGGTGTAGGGCCTCCTTTTGTGGCCAATACAGCGTCAATTCATCTTGGGAATGAAGTCCTGCACAGTGGTCAGAGGGATTTTAAGCCATTCTTCTTGCAGGATAGTGGCCAGGTCACTATGTGATCCTGGTGGAGGAAAACATTTCCTGACTCACTCCTCCAAAACACCCCAAAGTGGCTCAATAATATTTAGATCTGGTGACTGTGCAGGCCATGGGAGATGTTCAACTTCACTTTCATGTTCATCAAACCAATCTTTCACCAGTCTTGCTGTGTGTATTGGTGCATTGTCATCCTGATACACGGCACCGCCTTCAGGATACAATGTTTGAACCATTGGATGCACATGGTCCTCAAGAATGGTTCGGTAGTCCTTGGCAGTGATGTGCCCATCTAGCACAAGTATTGGGCCAAGGGAATGCCATGATACGGCAGCCCAAACCATCACTGATCCACCCCCATTCTTCACTCTGGGCATGCAACAGTCTGGGTGGTACGCTTCTTTGGGGCTTCTCCACACCGTAACTCTCCTGGATGTGGGGAAAACAGTAAAGGTGGACTCATCAGAGAACAAAACATGTTTCACATTGTCCACAACCCAAGATTTGTGCTCCTTGCACCAATGAAACCGACGTTTGGCATTGGCATGAGTGACCAAAGGTTTGGCTATAGCAGCCCGGCCGTGTATATTGACCCTGTGGAGCTCCCGACGGACAGTTCTGGTGGAAACAGGAGAGTTGAGGTGCACATTTAATTCTGCCGTGATTTGGGCAGCCGTGGTTTTATGTTTTTTGGATACAATCCGGGTTAGCACCCGAACATCCCTTTCAGACAGCTTCCTCTTGCACCCACAGTTAATCCTGTTGGATGTGGTTCGTCCTTCTTGGTGGTATGCTGACATTACCCTGGATACCGTGGCTCTTGATACATGAAAAAGACTTGCTGTCTTGGATCACAGATGCGCCAGCCAGATGTGCACCAACAATTTGTCCTCTTTTGAACTCTGGTATGTCACCCATAATGTTGTGTGCATTTCAATATTTTGAGCAAAACTGTGCTCTTACCCTGCTAATTGAACCTTCACACTCTGCTCTTACTGGTGCAATGTGCAATCAATGAAGACTAGCTACCAGGCTGGTCCAATTTAGCCATGAAACCTCCCACACTAAAATGACAGGTGTTTCAGTTTCATTGTCCAACCCCTGTATATATATATATATATATATATATATATGTAACTCATTGTCTTTTTTGGTCTTTGAGTTCATTGTAAAGGTTTTGAAAAAGATAATTGATATGTACAGATCAAAGCTGCAAAGGGGAGACAAAATGAAGGTAGGGGGGTGCAGGGCAGAGGAGTGTAGATTCTGCTCATGGCTGAGACAACAAGCTGCACTCGGTGGGCAAAATTCCCTTCCTCCCTCTGCCGCTGCTTACTCACTCCTGATAAAGCAGAAGTATGCACATTAAAGAAACTTCTGAAGTTTGAGTGTGGGAGGGAATAGGAG
Organism: Girardinichthys multiradiatus; assembly: GCF_021462225.1. Lineage (NCBI taxonomy): Eukaryota > Metazoa > Chordata > Actinopteri > Cyprinodontiformes > Goodeidae > Girardinichthys > Girardinichthys multiradiatus. Next base: position 26,989,260 of record NC_061803.1, on the reverse strand, counting down.
TTGATATAAATAGGGAGGAAGAAAACTGATACATTCGTGTAGCGGGAAAATGGCTTTAGAGTCAGCACTATGGAATGTCAGTTAAATATAGTGATAAAAAACCTTTTTCTGGTCAACTGGATAATTTAATTTAATTTGTACATATCAGTCAGCTGGTTACTTTTCTCTGTGACAAAATTCTAAGAGCTTTCCTGTCATAATGTTGTTACTGATAAAAATCTGCAAGACTCAATGAAAAAATAGAAGTGTGGAAAAAACCTGATGTGAGCTGTACCTTGACTCTGGGGGGAACAGGTAGAGAGACCATGTATCTCTCTGCCGACACCATTCTGGCTGCTTTTTCTCCATCCATCGGAGTATCCTGTCAAAACGGCTCTGCACGATGGAAAAAGTGTACAGAATATGCATTATCCAGATGTCCAAAACTTCGTATTGGCTAAGATAAAATTATGAATAAGAACACAAACTATATCACTTCAAAGATTAATGGATCAGAACACAACTTGAAATAATTTAAATGCTATTTCAAATTATTAGCATCATATGATCTTTGACACTGTCCAAACCTCCTACTTTTATAAGAAATTTGAAGTTAGGTTGCATCTATGTGCTGCCTATGAGATGTAATCAGATAAAAAACCATAAGAAAGTGTGAGCACCTCTATGAAGTGCAAACTTTTGGGAGATGCTGCTCTGAAGTATTCAGGTGTGAAAGAAAAAATGAAAAGTATTATTAAGAGAAGTATTAGAGAAGTTTTTCTCAACGACAGGGATTCCCTTCCAAAGAAAAGTACAATGGTGTCTTGTTTCCATGTCATGCAAACAACAAATTATTGCTGTCGTGGTGATGGGGCAAGATAAAACAAAGCAAATATGACCTGCCTGGTAAACAGGTGATCTTAAAATGTCAAGTAATAAGACAAGATGCCATGAAAGTCAACAAAAATCAGAATAACATATTTTATGCCAAGTAGAGATGCTTTTTTATGAGCATTAAACAGGCAATAATTGTGCAACTGTGTAATGCAAGAAGCAGTGTTAGTTGACTGAATAAACATTTTAATGACTCAGAAGGAGGTGTTGAAAGCACCATTCAGTGACATAAGTATTTTGAAAACCATCTTTTGTGGGGTCCCCACTTCATGTTTTGCCAGTTGAGCTGACAAAAGGACAATGTTTGGCACTAATGGCTTTCCATACCTCTCTGTTTTGATCCGCCAAGAAATGATACATAGCAGGGATGAAGTTTACTTTCTCAATAGAGAAAATTGTTTCTTGCACAATATCAGGGACAAGCTGTAAGAGTGATAATAATGTATAAACCCTTACTCTTTCCATTACTGTTACATTGACATGCTAGCACATAAATGTTGTGAGGAGGAGGAGGAACAAGCTGGAGAGGTATGATTCCGATCCGGTAATACATCCATGGGGACCCGGTCAGATACACCGAGACACTCCATCTCCTCCAGCAACAAAGGCGAGGGTAAAATCTCAACCCCCTCTCCATACATAGCTTGTAGCGTCTCCTCTTGCTGCTTTATCCACATCTTAAGTTCTTTAGCTCTGTCTGCTTGGTCCTGTTTATGGCTGGTTCCTAATATCACGTTCTTGGTTTGGATCGGACCAAAGTGCAGATAAGAGCTTGGCAGCCGCATGATGAGAGGCAGACTTTTCTTTCATTAAAGATCTCCGAAACGTAACATAATCCAACAAGTACAAACATGAGTCGAGCCAAAAACGTACATGTGTACATAGTTCTGTAATGTAGCAAAACTGAGCATAAACAAGGGTAGTGAACGAGGAATAGTGACAGAGGAACCAGCGGGGATCAAAGAACACAGACCAACTAATATACAGGGAGAAAACAAAGGCAGGTAATCACAGGAACTAAGAACAGGTGTGGCAAGGAGACATGGAGGCATAAGGGACAGGTGGAACTAATTAACAATAAAGGAAACCATAGACCTAAGAACGGTTAATACAAAAACACAAACCAATTCCAAGGATGTCATACCATGACAATATCAGCGCAGACACCTTTTATCAGCTTTCAAGAATGGAGGTGGCAAGACAATGATTTGGACTTGTTTTGCACCTATAAGATTGAAGGAAATTGTAGTCATTTTCTGATGGGGATATACAGAAAGCGCTTACTTTTAGTTAACACTAAATGGAATAGAAAATTTGCTAAACCCTGGGGGGAGGGGGCAGCTAAAGTTTATGTACAGATAATGTTTCAGCAGGTTTTTACTTCTGAAAGAGAGTAAAAGATAATCTGTGATCTTCTTCTGATTATTGCAAAATCTGTAATAAAAAAGCTACAGATTTTGATAGATTGGCTGAAATTTCAGATATGAGAAGTCATTTTTAAAATATATCAAAGTGAGTTCAAATTCTTTATGAAAAAAAGGATCTCCAACATCTTAGGAGGGCAATGTTTGTCTATAAAGATAATTGCAGGCATGCACATATACTAACCAGGTTGACCTCGTCCTCCACATTCTCGTCTTCAGTATTTTCCTCCAGAAATACATTAGTTGGGCTGAGGGCTGATGGAGATCCCTTCCCATTACAGTCGCTGTGTTCTGGAGGTTGTAAATGACCCAGGGAAGGGGGTCTGGAGCTGTGCATGCTGGCTGAGCGATACAGGTAGGGCACCTACATGGATGGAATAAAAGGTGTAAGAAAATGTCCAGATACATTTTTATTTGCAGATCTATGTACTTCTAAAAGGAAAGTATAGTCAGAGCTAAACAGTCAAGTTCAAAGCATTGCCAGTATTACATTTAGTGACTGTGAAGTGCATAATTGAAAAGAGAAAGCAAACTGACGAAATGGTAATAAAAAATCTGATAAGTGTAGCATGTTATTTTCTGCCCCCTCTGAGTCAATACTTTGAAATACGTTTGAAGGTGTGGCCCATTGTTTTTGCTTTGGAAAATTACTCAAGTTCAGTCATATTTAGATGGAGAGAGGCAGAGAACATCAATTGTCAAGTCCAGTTCCAGAATCTCAATTGAAGCATTTGTATATCTTTGCTCTCCTATCTGCTCTTTAACTGGGCCATTCTAATACAGGTCCTTCTCAAAAAATTAGCATATTGTGATAAAGTTCATTATTTTCCATAATGTCATGATGAAAATTTAACCTTCATATATTTTAGATTCATTGCACAATAACTGAAATATTTCAGGTCTTTTATAGTCTTAATACAGATGATTTTGGCATACAGCTCATGAAAACCCAAAATTCCTATCTCACAAAATTAGCATATTATTAAAAGGGTCTCTAAACGAGCTATGAACCTAATCATCTGAATCAACGAGTTAACTCTAAACACCTGCAAAAGATTCCTGAGGCCTTTAAAACTCCCAGCCTGGTTTATCACTCAAAACCCCAATCATGGGTAAGACTGCCGACCTGTCTGCTGTCCAGAAGGCCACTATTGACACCCTCAAGCAAGAGGGTAAGACACAGAAAGACATTTCTGAACAAATAGGCTGTTCCCAGAGTGCTGTATCAAGGCACCTCAGTGGGAAGTCTGTGGGAAGGAAAAAGTGTGGCAGAAAACGCTGCACAACAAGAAGAGGTGACCGGACCCTGAGGAAGATTGTGGAGAAGGGCCGATTCCAGACCTTGGGGGACCTGCGGAAGCAGTGGACTGAGTCTGGAGTAGAAACATCCAGAGCCACCGTGCACAGGCGTGTGCAGGAAATGGGCTACAGGTGCCGCATTCCCCAGACCTGGGCTACAGAGAAGCAGCACTGGACTGTTGCTCAGTGGTCCAAAGTACTTTTTTCGGATGAAAGCAAATTCTGCATGTCATTCGGAAATCAAGGTGCCAGAGTCTGGAGGAAGACTGGGGAGAAGGAAATGCCAAAATGCCAGAAGTCCAGTGTCAAGTACCCACAGTCAGTGATGGTCTGGGGTGCCTTGTCAGCTGCTGGTGTTGGTCCACTGTGTTTTATCAAGGGCAGGGTAAATGCAGCTAGCTATCAGGAGATTTTGGAGCACTTCATGCTTCCATCTGCTGAAAAGCTTTATGGAGATGAAGATTTCGTTTTTCAGCATGACCTGGCACCTGGTCACAGTGCCAAAACCACTGGTAAATGGTTTACTGACCATGGTATCACTGTGCTCAATTGGCCTGCCAACTCTCCTGACCTGAACCCCATAGAGAATCTGTGGGATATTGTGAAGAGAACGTTGAGAGACTCAAGACCCAACACTCTGGATGAGCTAAAGGCCGCTATCGAAGCATCCTGGGCCTCCATAAGACCTCAGCAGTGCCACAGGTTGATTGCCTCCATGCCACGCCGCATTGAAGCAGTCATTTCTGCAAAAGGATTCCCAACCAAGTATTGAGTGCATAACTGTACATGATTATTTGAAGGTTGACGTTTTTTGTATTAAAAACACTTTTTTTTATTGGTCGGATGAAATATGCTAATTTTGTGAGATAGGAATTTTGGGTTTTCATGAGTTGTATGCAAAAATCATCCGTATTAAGACAATAAAAGACCTGAAATATTTCAGTTAGTGTGCAATGAATCTAAAATATATGAATGTTAAATTTTCATCATTACATTATAGAAAATAATGAACTTTATCACAATATGCAAATGTTTTGAGAAGGACCTGTACATGAATGTGCTGTGATCTGAACCATTCCATTGTAGCTCTGGTTTGATAGTGAGGGTGATTGTCCTGCTGGTAGGTGAAACATCACACCAGTCTTTTGTAGCCTCTAATGGGTTTTCTTTCAGGATGGTCCTGTATTTACCTCCATCCAACTTCCTACTAACTGTGATCACCTTCCATGCCCCTCCTGAAGAAAAGCAACACCACAGCATGATGCTGCCAAAGCCATGTTTCAAGGTCGGGGTGCTGAATTCTGGGAGGTTTGCAGTGTTAGTTTTCTGCACATAGAGTGTTTTGCATGTAGGCCATCATCTAACCAGAGCACCTTCCACAATATATATATAGGGCTGCACGGTGGTGCAGTTATATGGCGCAGGATAACGCGCCATGTCATAAAGCACGAATCATCTCAGACTGGTATGTTGAACATGACAATGAGTTAACTGAACTCAAATGGCCTCCACAGTCACCAGCTCTCAATCCAATAGAGCACCTTTGGGATGTGGTGGAACGGGAGATTCGCATAATGGATGTGCAGCCGACAAATCTGCAGCATCTGTGTGATGCTATTATGTCAATATGGACCAAACTCTCAGAGGAATGTTTCCAGTACCTTGTTGAATATATGTCACAAAGGATTAAGGCAGTTCTGAAGACAAAAGGGGGTCCAACCCGGTACTAGCGAGGTGTACCTAAAAAAGTGGCCGGTGAGTGTATTTCATGATTTATTGGCTTGTAAATGTACTTTTAGCTGCTTTGTGGCATGGTGTGGAAACAATCATCTAATTTTGAATGGGAATTAAACAAAGGAGATGATTGTAGATTTTAAGAGAAACAAGAATAGGTCAGACACTTATTTCCATCAAGGGAGAAGAAGTGGAGGAGTTTATAGAGGTTCTTCTCAAAATAGCATAAAAGCATACAAAGCATATTGTGCTAAAGTTAATTATTTTCCATAATGTAATGATGAAAATTTAACATTCATATATTTTAGATTCATTGCACACTAACTGAAATATTTCAGGTCTTTTATTGTCTTAATACGGATGATTTTGGCATACAGCTCATGAAAACCCAAAATTCCTATCTCACAAAATTAGCATATTTCATCCGACCAATAAAAGAAAAGTGTTTTTAATACAAAAAACGTCAACCTTCAAATAATCATGTACAGTTATGCACTCAATACTTGGTCGGGAATCCTTTTGCAGAAATGATTGCTTCCATGCGGCATGGCATGGAGGCAATCAGCCTGTGGCACTGCTGAGGTCTTATGGAGGCCCAGGATGCTTCGATAGCGGCCTTTAGCTCATCCAGAGTGTTGGGTCTTGAGTCTCTCAACGTTCTCTTCACAAAATCCCACAGATTCGCTATGGGGTTCAGGTCAGGAGAGTTGGCAGGCCAATTGAGCACAGTGATACCATGGTCAGTAAACCATTTACCAGTGGTTTTGGCACTGTGAGCAGGTGCCAGGTTGTGCTAAAAAACGAAATCTTCATCTCCATAAAGCTTTTCAGCAGATGGAAGCATGAAGTGCTCCAAAATCTCCTGATAGCTAGCTGCATTGACCCTGCCCTTGATAAAACACAGTGGACCACCACCAGCAGCTGACACGGCACCCCAGACCATTACTGACTGTGGGTACTTGACACTGGACCTCTGGCATTTTGGCATTTCCTTCTCCCCAGTCTTCCTCCAGACTCTGGCACCTTGATTTCCGAATGACATGCATAATTTGCTTTCATCCGAAAAAAGTACTTTGGACCACTGAGCAACAGTCCAGTGCTGCTTCTCTGTAGCCCAGGTCAGGCGCTTCTGCCGCTGTTTCTGGTTCAAAAGTGGCTTGACCTGGGGAATGCGGCACCTGTAGCCCATTTCCTGCACACGCCTGTGCACGGTGGCTCTGGATGTTTCTACTTCAGACTCAGTCCACTGCTTCCGCAGGTCCCCCAAGGTCTGGAATCGGCCCTTCTCCACAATCTTCCTCAGGGTCCGGTCACCTCTTCTCGTTGTGCAGCGTTTTCTGCCACACTTTTTCCTTCCCACAGACTTCCCACTGAGGTGCCTTGATACAGTACTCTGGGAACAGCCTATTTGTTCAGAAATTTCTTTCTGTGTCTTACCCTCTTGCTTGAGGGTGTCAATAGTGGCCTTCTGGACAGCAGTCAGGTCGGCAGTCTTACCCATGATTGGGGTTTTGAGTGATGAACCAGGCTGGGAGTTTTAAAGGCCTCAGGAATCTTTTGCAGGTGTTTAGATTTAACTCGTTGATTCAGATGATTAGGTTCATAGCTCGTTTAGAGACCCTTTTAATGATATGCTAATTTTGTGAGATAGGAATTTTGGGTTTTCATTAGCTGTATGCCAAAATCATCTGCATTAAGACAATAAAAGACCTGAAATATTTCAGTTAGTGTGCAATGAATCTAAAATATATGAATGTTAAATTTTCATCATGACATTATGGAAAATAATGAACTTTATCGCAATATGCTAATATTTTGAGAAGGACTTGTATACCCTGGTGTTCACCTAGACAACAGACTGGATTGGAGATGCAACTGTGAAGTAATCTACAGGAAGGGACAGAGCAGACCGTACTTCTTGAGGAACCTTAGGCTTTCGGTGTTTGCAGCAAGATGCTGCATATCTTCTGCAAGTCTGTTGTGGAGAGTTATATCTCTTCTGCCATCATCTGCTGGGGTAGCAGGATTAGAGCCAGGGACCTAAAAAAGCTCAACAAGTTAATAAAGAAGGCTGGCTCTGTTCTGTAGACTCCTCTGGAACCTCTGGAGATCATTATGCAAAGAAGGATGGAGAACCCTGAGCATCCTCTTCATGAGACTGTCGTACAGCAACAGAGTGTCAAAGGCTTCTTTAGATTTGCTGTAAGACAGACCGCTATAGGAGATCCTTCCTGCCCACAGCCATCCTGAGCAATCAAGTATGGGCTACACGGTGTTGGTACGCAGTTGGTAGCATTGTTGCCTTACAGCGAGAAGGTCCTGAGTTTGATTCCTGGCCTGGGGTCTTTTTGCATGGAGTTTGCATGTTCTCGTGGGTTCTCACTGGGTACTCCGGCTTCTTCCCTCAGTCCAAAGACATGCCTGTAAGGTTAATTGGTCTCTCTAAATTGCCCTTAGGTGTATGAATGAGTATGTGCATGGTTGTTTGTGTGTTGATGGACTGGCGACCTGTCCAGGGTGTACCCCACCTCTCACCCATAGACTGCTGGAGATGGGCACCAGCTTCCCCGTGACCCACTATGGAATAAGCTGTAGAAAATGACTGAAAAAACTGTGTTTTATATTTTTATATCTAAAATGTCTTCATTGATGGCAAAGTGGTATCACACTTGACGAATAAAGTTGATCCTCATTCAGGCGAGGCCAATAAACACATTTGCATTTCATCATACAATGGCATAGCAAATAGTATTTATATCCTTCACAACAATCAATATAGAATATTTCATTGGCATTACTGCAATCAAAACCTTATATTTGCTGCCCAGCTTTTTGTGTGTTTCCACTGGTGTTTTAACTATTTGTTAGGTGATGAAGTCTAAGTCTTTGAGGCTGGAACACCTCCTTGCCATCACCCTAATCTTTCACAGTTTTATAACCCACCTCTGCTTTAAATTTTCCACAACATTCTACCTGACCTGTCTGCTGTGCTCCTTGGTCTTCATGATGCTGTTTGCTTTCTAGTGTTCTCTAACAAACTTCTGAGGCTTTCACAGAATAGCTTCATTTATACAGAGATAAATTGCAAACAGGTAGACTCTATTTACCAATTAGATTACTTCTGATGGTAACTAGTTGAAAATAGTAAGATACACTTTTCAGATTTTCAGTTGTAAAAAACTTACCAATGTACCACATTCCTCCCACGTTACTAAGATATGAGTATTTGTGGTTGTGTTCTTTTAAAATGAAAAAAAGTTCAAGGGGTATGAACACTGTCCTTGAAGCCTTATAAACCAAACAGATTCAAAAGCTGCTCTACCTGCAGTAAGGCTTCAGGGGGCAAATCCAGGGAGCTCCGGGTTTCTACAGACTCCATCCTCCTGTGCAATGGTCCTCTCTGAGCCTGTGACATTGAGTCTGTCCTGGTAAGGGATGTGTCATCTTCATCCATCAGTTCTCCCCCACCTTCGCCCCCACCATCTCCTTCTTCGGAGCTCGAGTCGCCCTCCCCAGACAAGAGAGATCGCCGCTCGACAGACTGCCGCTTCTGCCGCTTGTATGATGGCGCACGACTTAGGCTGTTCCAGCTGGACCTGCGGCTGGCCCAGCCACTGCCAGAGTTCCATTGGCCATGGGGAGAGGAGCGAGCACTAGTCTGTAGCAAGAGGAAGACAGTGATTCCAAGGAGAAAAGAAGAAAAATCTTAACTGCATTGTCTTTCACTGGTTTTTTGTGTGGTTGTTTTGCAATTAGGGGAAGGTGACATTGATAGAGCTGCTCTACAAAGTGATAATCTGAATTGTGACTCACATTGATTGCTTGACATGAGCCCATGGAAGATTTGGATTTAATCTCTAAAGTTTTGTTTTTGATTATCACAGTGTCAGATAAAGTGGAGGTTACAGCCATAAGTAGATGGCCATATTGATATAATACATTAATCATCATTGATCATTACGATTACTACACAGCACCAAGAAACACACTCAATTCAGACACTGCTGGTAAAGCCAGGAGCCAGATGAGGCAATATCTCACAGCTAAGGTTTTATCACACAAGAAAACTGCCAAGGGTTGGTTAAACTAGCAATACTTACAGGTGATTTATCATAGCAGACTGGGTCCATGGAGACATTGCTGCCTTGACGGGATTCATATCCCAGGAGAGGATCGCCTGCCATGGGCAACTTGGGGACAGGCATTGGCGTGGCAGCGGTGTGGGTAATGAGTGGTGGAGACAGACTGGTCTTCATTTCCACATGACCATTTACAGGCACTACTGTTAAGATGGATGGAGATAGGAGAATAGGAGGGGTCAATGAGAACATGAGGAAGTTCAGATAAAGCTGGCACATTTAGAAAAAATGCCAGAGTTTTATTTTTATTTTCAGAAAGAGCAGGACTTCAACATGGAAAATTTGTACTTATAGGGAAACATGAATATTTCAGCACACCATCAATCCCATAAGAGTGGAAGGGAATATGTTTGGCAGCAACATCGATACAACACAATAAGGGAAATGCAACTTTAGCAATACAAATATTTCCTTTGTCATTTAGCAATAGCTTGGAAGATATCAAAATGGGCCTTCTATAGGGACCTGAAGAATGGAAGGAGAGTTGGTAAAGTGCATCTGGATGTTGCTTTTATTACTGCTCACTTTGCTTTTTAGGTTGCATGAAAAGCAATAGACAGCCAGAGATGCACCCCCTAAGTTTGGTCAAGAACAGGAGACCACAAACATACAGCAAGTATGGAATATTTGAGCTATACTTTAAAGAAACAGGATGTCAACTAAATAACAAAGTTTTACCATACACATAGTGCAAGTTTTATGTAATGTAATGTAGGATCTGTATGTGTTACCCCTGATGATGCCTTACCTGTGGATGATGATAAATCCTTTTTGCTGCCATTGACATCTTCCATACTTCGTGCAACTGAATCGATCTCTGAACCGGTTTTAGAAGTATCCCCCTTGTGAAATAAATGAACAAAGTATTACAGAGCAGAACTTGTTAAATTGTCAACCCTCAGTAGTGTTTAAAATCTAATTATTACCACAAAGTGAAATGGATGTATTTATTTATACAAAACATCCAACAGATTTAGGTTTGTTTCCTAAACTTGTGCATTTAATTGTAGTATTTAAGCCTAAGTGATGTCTAAATCAATTCGAGCATTTGTAATACCTTAGCTTCCAAGAAGCTGTGATACCGGACTCTAACCCTAAAGGTGCCATGCCTAACACTTAGTGTGAAAAGTTTATGTCTAAACCTAACCAAGTAGCTGTGATGCCTAACTCTGAGAAGGTGTAATGTCTAAACCTTACTGTGTAGTAGTGATGCCTAAGTGATGCCTAAGCCATTCCAGGTAATTGTGATACCTCACCCTAAAGATGCTGTCAAACTGTTGGCTATTTTGACATGAAAAACACACATAATATGGGGAATAACAGTGAGAAAATGAAAGTACTTTTGTGCAACTTTAAGTCATGTGATGTTCTTTAAGTATGTGTGCTACTTTTGATGTACTCCCGTTTAGCTTAGTGTGTGTATACTGAGAATCTAATTGGGTGGAACTCACTGTTCTGCTACTACATCGTTGGGTACGTTACTGTTCTGTGTTGTTCTGTGTTGTCACAATTAACCAACCATCACGGGGTGCCTTCAGTTTCACTTACAGGTTACAGCATCCAGCCTGCCCAGGTGAGTTGAATGCCTGCACATCATAGCATAAAATCATGTGATGTTTGTCATGTGATGGGTCGTTGCTGTGATGTTTGCATGCCAGATGGTTTAGTGTGATGTGTGGTTTACATGGCATGTAGGGGCTTCAGCATTCATGTGGAAAGATTTTTGGACATATCCAAAATACAAATCTGACTTATTCTGTGGCCAAACTGTGTATGCTATAGTTTTAGTGGCCAGGAAAGCAATGTGGGAGTGTTATTTTCTTGTGGCATAATGTCGTCCAACACCATTAAATTGAAAGGCTGATCAGCAAATGATTAATAACTAAGCAGCATTGATGCCTAAACCTAACTGAGTGGTTATGTTTGAGTTACAATGGTCAGATATGAACAGTGTTATGCTATCATGCTACAGAACAGTTTAGGTCTCAATTTCTTGTGACTGTACCTGTTAAAAGTATTTTCTGGTGAATATTAACCTATCATTTAACCTGTCCTTCTTCTCTCTCTGAATCCTTTCCCATGCTTCTTTTCTAGGTATTTCTAGGCATCTCTTATATATACACATTTCCTCTCTCAAACCAGTGGGAATAAAAAAGAAAAATGTGCAGATATTCTCTTTGTATTTGTTTCGCCTCACTGGTGTCTGCAGGTAATATTAAAAAGGAGAGAGGGCGCCAGGTGGATGCCGTATTAATGAAATGCCGACCCAGTGAGTCAGACCTCTGTGGTAACAAAGAGAATAAACAGTAGGTGGAAAAGCCTCTGGACCAAACCACCATGCACCACCTTCTGAACAGACAAATTACTTTCTTGACACTTGAGCTGAAAAGAAAAAGTGGGAATGGATATACTGCATATTGTATTGCTTTCACCGGCATTCCCGGTTTTCCATTCTTGTGACCCCATCTGCATTTTCTTCCCAACAATTTATGCCACTACATCGTACCCCCATCTGATTTGCTTGACCTGTGAAGCATAGGGGAAATTATGTAGCAAGAGTGGATGCTAATGAACTAGCGAGCCAATCAACTCAAGGGCCACTTGAACTCTATTATGGTTTCTGTGATCATGGATTTACATATTTTAGAGGCTTTCTTGCTACATACACAGGTATTTAGGTATTGTATTTATTTTCTCCATCGGAATAACAATACCTGCTTCTTTATTATGTTTCTCGATTATGTTTAATTTTCTTTGAGTGGTTCTGTGAGGTTGTTACAAGTGTTCAAAAAAAGATATAAGGTATCAAATTTTTTGTTTTAAAAAAAAACATCTCTTATTGTCCTCAAGTCCTGGGCCTGAGTTAATAGTTATTCTGGCTATGTACACGTAAGCCAACAGTTAATTCCTTCATTTTTTCAAGTCCAGTGGACAGCAGCGGTAGCAGCTCTTTATACCAACAATTGAATACAAAAATATGAACATATGATTCTTCTTTCTAATGCAAAATAATTAGAAACTTATTTACCCAGGAATCTATAGTTATTTTCTAAAGTATCCAGTAATGTAAAAATGTGAAACGCAGGGCAAAACAACATGTGTTACCCTGTCTATGGAAACATTAACAGCATGGAATAAAATACTATTTGCTTGAACTATGTTTGAGACCTTATTAATTTTTCATCAGAATCCAAATTTCTGATTCATTAATTTATTCTACTTATTATTATTACAAATGTTTTGGATTGAAATGAATACGATACAATTACACTGTGCAATTAATCTATTTTTAAGTTAAAAATGACACGCCTTATTTACTTCTTTTTATTTGGACTTTTTTGGAGAAGTATATCTTTGCATTCAAAAGAATTATTTCTCAAGTCCACTTTAAAAACTAATAAGTTTGGCTCTGACAAAGTTTCCCATTTCTATGGTTTTAAAAAAACTTGAACTTAATTTTAGTACTACACGATAGGTTTAAAACAAATCACTGGCAGACCAACATATAGGTTATAACACAGTAATAGACATGTTGCAACAAATACTTCTTCAGCTAAAAACTACAACTAGAACATTGAGTGATAGCCTCTCCAATAGCCCTAAAATCCAGGATAATTTAAAGGTATGTTCAAAAAAAGACCTTTGCTTGCAAAGTTAGTGAAAACTGTTTTTGCAGGCATGGATCTCTATTAATGTTTCAAGTTCATCACAAATAACAGAGAAAACACATCCTGTGAAATGTCTACTGATTATATTTCTCCTATCCTGTGGCTTTTATCTCTTTTGGTCTGTTTTATCAATGTAGGGAGATGAAAAGGTAAAGAGGTAAATTGGAGTAAGAAGCAAGCTCCAAGGGATTTATGTTTTAATATTAGCCTTGCTTTTTACTTAATACACCTTATACAGTGTTATATGGTCTTAACACCCAAGTGCATCATCCACAATTAACTGTCTGCTCAGAAGGCAAGACAAAGCAAGTTTATTGATATAGCACATTTCAGCAACATGACAATTCAAAGCACTTTACATGATGAAAAAAGGTACTTTGCAGTAAGGAAAAACATAATGTATTTTGCAGTTGCATGATAAAGGATAGTGAAAAATAGTAAAGAACAGTAAAGAAAACTTAAATTAATGAATTTTAATATTTTAGGGCTGTACGAATCCCCTGTTACAAAATCCAATGTTTTAGCCCATTGAATGATGCACTTGGTGCTTTTTGGTCCATATTTTTCGTAACATAAAATCAAACGTTTCTTCTTGGGGAAGAGGCAATTCCTTAGAACTCTTCTGGCCCATTACACGTCTGGGTAATGGGGTAAAATTCTGTCAAAACCTCTGGACTAAGAATCTGAGCCTTCTCTGTGCTCTGTAACCTTCCCCTTAACCATTGTTAGGAGTGCCCAGCCCGGTCCGCCAGGGAGGGGTCTTCTGCAGTGAACTGCTTCTCACTGCACACAGATATCAACCTCATTTAGTTCAAAGGTAGAAAATCCCACATCACATTTGTCCCAAATAGAAAACTTTATTATAATTTTAAACTTTTAATCTTATTAGCAGGACCTTTAAACTTATACAGGTCCTTCTCAAAATATTAGCATATTGTGATAAAGTTCATTATTTTCCATAATGTCATGATGAAAATTTAACATTCATATATTTTAGATTCATTGCACACTAACTGAAATATTTCAGGTCTTTTATTGTCTTAATACGGATGATTTTGGCATACAGCTCATGAAAACCCAAAATTCCTATCTCACAAAATTAGCATATTTCATCCGACCAATAAAAGAAAAGTGTTTTTAATACAAAAAACGTCAACCTTCAAATAATCATATACAGTTATGCACTCAATACTTGGTTGGGAATCCTTTTGCAGAAATGACTGCTTCAATGCAGCGTGGCATGGAGGCAATCAGCCTGTGGCACTGCTGAGGTCTTATGGAGGCCCAGGATGCTTCGATAGCGGCCTTTAGCTCATCCAGAGAGTTGGGTCTTGAGTCTCTCAACGTTCTCTTCACAATATCCCACAGATTCTCTATGGGGTTCAGGTCAGGAGAGTTAGCAGGCCAATTGAGCACAGTGATACCATGGTCAGTAAACCATTTACCAGTGGTTTTGGCACTGTGAGCAGGTGCCAGGTCGTGATGAAAAATGAAATCTTCATCTCCATAAAGCTTTTCAGCAGATGGAAGCATGAAGTGCTCCAAAATCTCCTGATAGCTAGCTGCATTGACCCTGCCCTTGATAAAACACAGTGGACCAACACCAGCAGCTGACACGGCACCCCAGACCATCACTGACTGTGGGTACTTGACACTGGACTTCTGGCATTTTGGCATTTCCTTCTCTCCAGTCTTCCTCCAGACTCTGGCACCTTGATTTCTGAATGACATGCAGAATTTGCTTTCATCCGAAAAAAGTACTTTGGACCACTGAGCAACAGTCCAGTGCTGCTTCTCTGTAGCCCAGGTCAGGCGCTTCTGCCGCTGTTTCTGGTTCAAAAGTGGCTTGACCTGGGGAATGCGGCACCTGTAGCCCATTTCCTGCACACGCCTGTGCACGGTGGCTCTGGATGTTTCTACTCCAGACTCAGTCCACTGCTTCCGCAGGTCCCCCAAGGTCTGGAATCGGCCCTTCTCCACAATCTTCCTCAGGGTCCGGTCACCTCTTCTTGTTGTGCAGCGTTTTCTGCCACACTTTTTCCTTCCCACAGACTTCCCACTGAGGTGCCTTGATACAGCACTCTGGGAACAGCCTATTCGTTCAGAAATTTCTTTCTGTGTCTTACCCTCTTGCTTGAGGGTGTCAATAGTGGCCTTCTGGACAGCAGTCAGGTCGGCAGTCTTACCCATGATTGGGGTTTTGAGTGATGAACCAGGCTGGGAGTTTTAAAGGCCTCAGGAATCTTTTGCAGGTGTTTAGAGTTAACTCGTTGATTCAGATGATTAGGTTCATAGCTCGTTTAGAGACTCTTTTAATGATATGCTAATTTTGTGAGATAGGAATTTTGGGTTTTCATGAGCTGTATGCCAAAATCATCCGTATTAAGACAATAAAAGACCTGAAATATTTCAGTTAGTGTGCAATGAATCTAAAATATATGAATGTTAAATTTTCATCATGACATTATGGAAAATAATGAACTTTATCACAATATGCTAATATTTTGAGAAGGACCTGTATAAGAATAATGACACAAAAACACCTTCACTTTCAAGTAAGTATCAAACCAGTCAAGTGTGCTGTACCACAAAGCCAAACTCAGTTTACCAGTTGCTCCAGTATTATACCGTGGTCAACAGTGCTGAATGCTGTGCTGAGGTCCAATAATAACGCCAATGTGATTTTTCCACAGTCTGCATTTATGAGGATGTCATTGAACGCCTTGACAAGGGCAGTCTGGGTACTGTGGTGAGCACAAAAAACTTGACTGTAAGACGTCAAAGCAGATTGTCATTGTTAAAAAGGTATTTAACTGCCGAAACACAGCTTTTTTTAACTGATTGATGGAAGATTTGAAATGGGCCTGTAATTTTGCAATAGCAACTTGTCTAGATTATTCTTCTAAACAGTGGTGTGATAATTGTCTAAGATAAATACCCCAACATGAGGAAGTAGTAAATACATCAGCTTACTGCTGTTATTCATTTTCTTCTTTTTGTAAAGATATATATTATGTTTTATTATGTACAACACCTTCCAGGCAGCCATAATCTATGATTTAGTGATCAAACACTAAATTATTGAAGAAAAATCTCAGCTGGTAGTTATTTTGGAAAGGTAAATTAGTCCGAATTACCTCCAGCAGCTACGTTCAGCAAAAACATGATATGAATTTTTTATGTTGGAACAGTTGATATAAACACAAATTAGTAAATGATGTTCTTACCATACATAAGGACTTTTATCAAAAAAAAGCAAAGGTTGATAAAATGTAAATAACATTATTTGGGAAAAAAGGAGCCCATTGTAAATCCACAATCCTTAAACAGTATGGTTGTATTGCTTATTTACACTCTGCCACCACAATTTAGGATTGATCCTGCAAGGAGGAGAAGGGACTCTGCCAGTTGGCCTTTGATAATTAAGAGCAGCTGCAAACAGGAGGATCTCAATTACATTTCTTCAAAAAGGTTGTAAATAGGAGACGGAGGATAGTTGTTGATAACAGGAAGCTAAGTAATTGTTTCTGTATGTGTGCATGTGCATGCCAACTAAAACTGCCATCTGTCACAGCAAAGCTTTTGATTAGTCAAGAACTGTATTTAGGTTTAAAAAAAAGACTAAACATCTAAATAATATGCAAAACACTACAAAAATTAGAGAACGTTTTTTAATAGGAAATAGCCCGGTCAAAGCTTTACAAAAACTGGAAATCAGCCACAAAATTCTAATTAGAGCATTTCTAGACCAAATAGAGTGAAAAATTGCAATGAATGTTTTTACTCAAGCCCCTTTTTAAAAGCTTGCTAGAGTTTGCAGTACTCCTCATGTAACTGGCTTATTTAAATAATATGTACCACATAAGTAAAATGTGCAGCATACAAACATTTTCAAGGAGAAAGAAAAATATGACCTCTAATTTCAGCTTTGGTGATCAGACGGCCAAGCAGACTTCAGTCACATCGCCAATAAAAAATGCATTCCATGTTAATTCAAATGTTTCATATCGGTTTTGATCTCACATAGCAGAGAAAACTTGAAGAACAAGAGGAGAAGACCCACAATTGTTGTTCCTATGGTCTTATTTCTGTGAGAGCACCGAGCAGCATTGTGAAAATAGATTTATGATAGCTCTTCTTCTAAACTGGCTGGGTTTATCTGGCTATGATGGGCTTCTCAAACAAGCCAAATTCTATCCCACACCACATGTGGTATTCTCTTCAAATGAAAAACCGAGCTTGAAATGGGGAGCAAGTGTCGAGAACTTGGTTGTCTCCTCTGAGCACAGATGAGCTCAGAACTTCAATTAGTTTCAACAGCACATCTGACCAAATAAACTTTTTCTCATTAAGAAGTTAGCTGGAAATAAAAATATATATATTTTTTTTTCAGCCCTGAGAGAAAAAAAAGAGATATTTTTCAGTTGGCTCTTGCAATACATTGCTCTGCCACTAGAGGCACTGGAGTAAAACCACCAGCCTCCGCTAACAGCTGTATTGTTCCAATGGATTGTTAAAGGGCTGGTTTCCAGGAACCAATGACCCATTTTCTAAATGTGATTGTTGTAAAGTAAAATAAAATAAAGTAAAAGCACATAAATTGTGTATTTGTTGGCCATTTTATGTTGTAATCATGCCAAACTTGTGTATTCATGTACGATATACAGGTCCTTCTCAAAATATTAGCATATTGTGATAAAGTTAATTATTTTCCATAAAGTCATGATGAAAATTTAACATTCATATATTTTAGATTCATTGCACACTAACTGAAATATTTCAGGTCTTTTATTGTCTTAATACGGAGGATTTTGGCATACAGCTCATGAAAACCCAAAATTCCTATCTCACAAAATTAACATATCATTAAAAGGGTCTCTAAACAAGCTATGAACCTAATCATCTGAATCAACGAGTTAACTCTAAACACCTGTAAAAGATTCCTGAGGCCTTTAAAACTCCCAGCCTGGTTCATCACTCAAAACCCCAATCATGGGTAAGACTGCCGACCTGACTGCTGTCCAGAAGGCCACTATTGACACCCTCAAGCAAGAGAGTAAGACACAGAAAGAAATTTCTGAACGAATAGGCTGTTCCCAGAGTGCTGTATCAAGGCACCTCAGTGGGAAGTCTGTGGGAAGGAAAAAGTGTGGCAGAAAACGCTGCACAACGAGAAGAGGTGACCGGACCCTGAGGAAGATTGTGGAGAAGGGCCGATTCCAGACCTTGGGGGACCTGCGGAAGCAGTGGACTGAGTCTGGAGTAGAAACATCCAGAGCCACCGTGCACAGGCGTGTGCAGGAAATGGGCTACAGGTGCCGCATTCCCCAGGTCAAGCCACTTTTGAACCAGAAACAGCGGCAGAAGCGCCTGACCTGGGCTACAGAGAAGCAGCACTGGACTGTTGCTCAGTGGTCCAAAGTACTTTTTTCGGATGAAAGAAAATTTTGCATGTCATTTGGAAATCAAGGTGCCAGAGTCTGGAGGAAGACTGGGGAGAAGGAAATGCCAAAATGCCAGAAGTCCAGTGTCAAGTACCCACAGTCAGTGATGGTCTGGGGTGCCGTGTCAGCTGCTGGTGTTGGTCCACTGTGTTTTATCAAGGGCAGGGTCAATGCAGCTAGCTATCAGGAGATTTTGGAGCACTTCATGCTTCCATCTGCTGAAAAGCTTTATGGAGATGAAGATTTCATTTTTCAGCACGGCCTGGCACCTGCTCACAGTGCCAAAACCACTGGTAAATGGTTTACTGACCATGGTATCACTGTGCTCAATTGGCCTGCCAACTCTCCTGACCTGAACCCCATAGAGAATCTGTGGGATATTGTGAAGAGAACGTTGAGAGACTCAAGACCCAACACTCTGGATGAGCTAAAGGCCGCTATCGAAGCATCCTGGGCCTCCATAAGACCTCAGCAGTGCCACAGGCTGATTGCCTCTATGCCACGCCGCATTGAAGCAGTCATTTCTGCAAAAGGATTCCCGACCAAGTATTGAGTGCATAACTGTACACGATTATTTGAAGGTTGACGTTTTTTGTATTAAAAACACTTTTCTTTTATTGGTCGGATGAAATATGCTAATTTTGTGAGATAGGAATTTTGGGTTTTCATGAGCTGTATGCCAAAATCATCTGTATTAAGACAATAAAAGACCTGAAATATTTCAGTTAGTGTGCAATGAATCTAAAATATATGAATGTTAAATTTTCATCATGACATTATTGAAAATAATGAACTTTATCACAATATGCTAATATTTTGAGAAAGGACCTGTAGAATTAACTACAGCACTGATGATCAAGGATATTTGTAGGACCAATGGCCATTGCCCACGATGACTTCTCTTTCTTGGGACAAAGTCTGTATCTTGCAAATGACCTTATAACTTGCTGTCAGTACATGCTTATCATAACTTGTCACAATAAATTAGAAAGGAGTATAATAAATCAACAGACACAAATTTTAATTGGAATCTTTTTATGCTATATGTAACTATATGATTATTTATTTATATTTTGGTGACAACAGCTGAATAAAAAGTCAGTCAGTCATTTTCTGCCGCTTATTCCATAGTGGGTCGCAGAGGAGCTGGTGCCTATCTCCAGCAGTCTATGGGCGAGAGGCGGGGTACACCCTGGACAGGTCGCCAGTCCGTCGCAGGGCAACACACAAACAACCATGCACACACTCATTCATACACCTAAGGGCAATTTAGAGTGACCAATTAACCTAACAGGCATGTCTTTTGACTGTGGGAGGAAGCCGGAGTACCCGGTGAGAAACCACGCATGCACGAGGAGAACATGCAAACTCCATGCAGAAAGAACCCAGGACCTTCTTGCTGCAAGGCAACAGTGCTACCAACTGCGCCACCGTGCAGCCCCCTGAATAAAAAGTCATTGAGAGAAAAATATGTATTTTTTTCCTTCAATCAACAGAGTGGGAAAAAATCTTTGTTTTTTGTTTTTTTTTCTCAAACAACTAACACACCAACCAATTTTTTTCAGTTGCCTTTCAGGGCTTCCACAGCTCATGGAGAGAACGGCTTGCAGATGATGAGATACATGCTCTGACAGCCTGACTGGAGGTTTTTTGTTTTGCCTTTGGCAAGATAGGTGTCTGTAAATTGCTTTTTAATGCTGTCACTCTATCACCGCTATTATATCGATACATCCTATAACCACTTTGTCAGGCGCACCTTTTAAATTACTTGTTAATACCAATAGTGTCTCAGCCAGTCACATGACAGCACCTTAATGCATATAGACATCAAGACTTGATCAAGACGACTTACTGCAGTTGAAACCGAGCATCACATCTACAGGACTCTAACATTCCCCCAGATTTACAGACAATGGGCCAACAAAGAGTGAACAGTCAGTAACCAGTTGTATGAAGAGAAATGCCTAGTTGATGTCAGAGGCAAGCTGGTTTCAAATGATAAAAGGCAACAGTAGCTTGAATGACCACTGGTTACATTCAGAGTACCATCTCTGAATGAACATGTGGAACTGTAACGCAGAGGGGCTACAGCTGCAAAAGACAACACTAAGTGGAACTCTTATCAGATAAGAACAAAAAACTGAGGATACACTTTACACAGACTCACCCAAGTTGGACAATAACTGAAAAAACATTGGTGGGTCAGATGAGTATAGATTTCAGAGACTTTTAGACTGAAGATCAGAATTTGGTGTTCAGAACATGAAAGCATTGATTCATCTGGGCTTGTATCAATGGTTCAGGCAGATGTTAATATAATGGTGTGGAGGATTTTTTCTTGGCATACTTTGGACCCCTCAGTACCGATAGAGCATCGTTCAATCAAAGCACCCTACAGGAGAATGTCCTCATCTTTAAGGCCACAGTGTACCCAACCTCTGATGGCTACATCCAGTAAGGTAATGCACCACGTCACAAAGCTCAAATCATTTCAAATTGGTAAACTAAAAATGGACATGGGGTTACTGTTCTCCATTGTTCTCCACAGTCACCACATCTCAATCCAGAAGAGCCTGTTCAGGATGTGGTGGGACAGGAAACTTGCATAACAGAAGTGTAGCTGACAAACCTGCAGCAACTGCTTGATGTCATCATGTCAATATGGAGCAAAATCTCTGAGGAATGTTTCAATACTTTGTCCAATCTATGCTTTAAAGAATTAAAGCTGATTTGAAGGCAAAGGGAGGCCCAACCCAGTACTAGCAAGGTGTACCTAATAAAGTGGCTGATGAGTGTATATTTGTCCAAAAACCACCACATTATGCAGGTTCAGATGACAAAATGTATGCTACGTGACCGTGGTAAAGCAAGATGGTCAACTAAAGTACTGAGTATCGACACCTAATCCCAGCTTCCTTTTGCCTAAGGTTGTAGCATTAGTTACAATAGAAAATACCTTAAAACTCACTTTAACTTGATCTCAAATATGTATCTATAGATTTATATATAGATATATATTATATTTATTTATATTTATAGATTTATAAAACCCAAGATATGGCAGCTTCACTTCTGTCAGTCTGTCCCAGGGCAGCTGTGGCTACAATGTGGCTCACCATTGTCAGTGTGTGAATGTGTGTATGAATGGGTGGATGACTGAATGTAGTGTGAAGCGCTTTGAGGTCTCTGGGGACTTGATAAAGCGCTATATAAGTACAGGCCATTTACCATTTACCATATCTTGGGATCTAACTTTTTTGTTGGCAACCATGCAGAGAGATCATCATGTTTGGCATTTCATTTTCCAAGAAGAAACGGGTGAAATGTATTGTTATGATTGTATGCCTTGTCATGCGGATATGCTTGATACAACCCTGCTCATGAAAGGAATGGAAATAGTGGAAAACTTCAAATGTATGACTACAGTGACTTTTGTCAAATATGATTAAGTGTAGCCCTGAACCTACTGTTGCTTCACTTTGTGCACAAAAGATGGCAAGTGGACAGAATTACCAACAATCTTTCCAGAACATTTAGTTTAGAATAAAATCAAAATAAAATTCCACTCTCTAAATTTTAGATTTGTAAACTTTGGTTCAAATAAAGACTTTGTAAGCAGATGTGTGCAGAAATTGCACAGTAAATGGGTCAACTACATCTGTTAAAACAGTTATGATTTTGCTTGAAAACTTTCACATTAAATGACAAATCATCAGTATTCTTTCTGCCTATCCTTACTTGTATCATTAGTGCTAATTAGACCAAATGCCTGGGACCAAAATGCATCTGGGGAATCACAGTGTTTGCCTTCTTATCAAAGAGCCAGTTATTTGCTCATCTTTGCAGTTGCTCATCCTTTCTACTGATTTATACACCCAAGACAGAGCAGCGTTCATCCAAAAGCCTTGGAAAAGCTCCCGTTCAGTACTCTATTGGATTGGACTGGCAGGAACAAAGATTTTCTAAACTTTAAAAGAAAAAAATTCTAAAATAAATTTCCACAGCTCAGTATCACCAAGGAGAAGTTAGAAATGTTTTGTTTTGCAATAAGGCTAAGCAGTCTCCTAAAGACACTTAGGCAGCATAGCTTAGAGCTGCATGTTAATATCTACATTAATGTCTGCTAAATATTAGCCTGTCAAATTAACTATGTAAAATGGCCTCCACAATGTTATTCATCATTCTGTCATTAACGAGCTTTGTCTACAGATTAAATCCAAGCTGTTGAGAGGCCTATGGCATCACTGCAAAGCTCCTGTAGGAAATGATGAGGGGAAAGAAGGTGAATAGGTATGACTGAAAGATAGGGGGACTGGGCAAAATGGTTAGTCGAATAAATGAAGACAGGGAGGGAGGAAAGGCAAGGCTGCAGAGCTGTACATACCCCTGAGTCTACAGGTAGTTGAATTAGGCTCAGCTGGGCATGCAAGTCCTCCCGCTTGGTAATTTCCTTTTAGCGGAAGTGGCCGGAGAGAAGAGGGAGATGTGCACAGGAGAGGAGGCACAGAGGAGAGAAGTGGAAGCAGTAGACAACAGCAAAAGGGAGAACATTAAACAGGATTCAACATGTTGGAAAATGTTGGCATCATCCTGCTGGAGAACATGTCATAGTAGATGGCTGGTGCCATTCAACTACTTGAGAAAGCATGAGAATTCAAAGAAGCATAGAAATAGAATGACCATCACAAGGAGCTTCATTTATTATTGTGCATATAAAAACAGATACTGCTGCGGGGCAGAGTTTTTGGCACACCTGGAGAGGATGTGTAAAATAAATCAATGTTTATTTCAGTTCAGTATAAGCCCACAATGAAAAAATTTGGAATAATTCAATTTTATATTTAAGAACATTTATTCAGTTGGGATACTTTTTTGAAATTATTGTTTCAAACATAATCACTGGTGGAACATTTATTGGTACCCTAACCAATTCCTTTGAAGATAATTGCAACTTTATTTTATACTTTACTTATTTAAGTTCTTTTTTCCTTGGGACTTCTAATTAGGAATCTACAGAATCTACAGAGGCCCATTTTGTTTAGCCTCTGACCAGAAGACTGGACGAGTACCAAGATTTATTTTGTTACAACACAGTGAGAATGGTAAGAGAGGTAAAAAAGTCCCCAAAACTCACTGTCAGAGAACTTTAACAAATAGCAGGATCTTGAAGTTACTAGTCCTCCACAAAAACTGTTAGACCCCATCTAGTTCTGGACATCTGTCAAGTCTGAGGTCTTACCCATGATTGTGTGGCCTACCAACACAAACTGAGAGACTATTTAGAGGCTCAGGAAACCTTTGCAGGTGTTTTGAGTTAATTAGCTGATAAGAGTGTGGCACCATTAGTTTCCAGTGTAATATATATATTTTTTAAATATTCTAATTTTATGAGACATTAAATTTTGGCTTTTCATTATCGGTAAGCAATAATCATCAAAATTGGAAGGAATAAAGGTTCAAAATATTTCATACATTTTAGTTAAAATATTTTACTCAGTATGTAATGAATCTATATAATATATACGAGTTTCACTTTGTAAAAAGAAAGACAAAAATACTGAACTTTTTCACGGTATTCTACATTTTTAAAACATACTTGCAGAGCAGCGCAGAATAAAACTGCTCCATTCAGCCAGACAAAACTCCACTCTGTACAGATTTCTCTGTACAATTTTACTAAAGTTACTTTTAACTGTCGGAATGATATCACAGAAGATTTTAGTGGTTTTCAAACCATAACCTTTTACAACAGTGAAATACCTTTAGACTGGTAACTGTGCCATGTATGCTCTGTATGCTCCATGGCACGGGTCCATTACCAGCATCACAGTATACTAGGATTTTAAAATGATGGTTTCAAAACCAGTAGACATATAGTTCATAGTGTTTGAAATAATTTTAATAAGATGCAAGAGAATGTGCCACAGTAACATACATTTTCTCTGACTATGGAGAGTTGAAGAATCAAATTATTCCTCTTTCCCCACCTGTTTCTGTGCCTTTCTGACTAGTTGTCTTAAAAAGAGTTTCTACATTTTTTTAATACAGCTGTTGAAAGATTTTCGGTTGCAAAAAACATAAACAGTAATTTTATGAAGATTAAATGCTACCACCCAATGGCACTTAAGGTAAAACTATCTGAAAACTACAATTGGCAAACTATGTGCTATTTTAAATAAAGAATGTAAATCATGTATAAATGTTTATTTTATATACATGTGTTAATACCCAAATATGGTAAAATTATAAAATGTTTACTTAAGATTATAATACCATAAGAATCTTATACCAGCACAACCTAGTGAAATGTTTTAGGAGAACATTATGTGGAATAGCAAGGGTACCAACTGCTGTGCTACCAGCAGTGAAACAAAGATACCTCTCAGTATGTGATTGTGATTTTTTTTTTCCACATTGTATAAATGTACTCAAAAGGGTAATTTGTTTTTCAGAACTGAATGTATACCCATAGATTTTCCAAATTCTTTCAGTTTACTATTATAGGACTGTAATAAAAAAAGTTGTTTGTCTTCTAAACATCTTAATCAGGCTGCCAATAAATATAATCAGTAATGTGCATAATTCACAATGCACTTTTCTCAAAGAAGACATTTGGATGCAGATACTGCGTGACTGTGATTTGGTGTGAAATGTTTGTTTATAATATTTTCTATATTTGGTTAAAGTCACTAAAAAGACACAACTAAGCAAAGTTGCACTCATTGCACTGGATACTGTACTGTCAAACAGAAAGATACTATATACAAAATGTTAGTTAAATCGAGCATGTAAAAACACAGCAGGAGGGGTGGGCTGCAGTTGTGGTATATATAGCATGGAGGAAAATAAAAGAAGCAAAATAAAGATTAAAAGTAACTGTCTTTACAGCGTGTGGCAGTGTGTGCGTGTCTTGGCACCCCGGTTGAGCACATCTCCTGCCCTGGCTCACGTCATTCAAGTTACCCGTTACCTAGCAACCCTGACGCAAGGAAAGTTTGTCTGACTAAAAATAAACTTAGTGTTTGCAGAAAAGGATGTTAAGATGAAAATGTAGTAAGGTAGAGTTAAGGCAACAGCTCTTCCCTCAGGGAGAAAAGGGAACCATGGAGATTCTCACGCTTAGATGTTTGAGTGTATATCAGGGTGTCCATACTTCTATTTAAGTTCTAACTTTGCTTTTTAAAAGCTCAAATATGTTTTATTTGCATTTGTAAGTCACAATGGAGTTTGTATGAAATCTAATCCTTTTGAAGATCTACATTACAGGGCAATGAAACATCACAATCAGGGTTTTTGTCTAGTAGACAATGACGCATGCATCTGGTAGGCTAAGCTAACCAACAAATGTGCCAAAATTCTGCTTCTCTTATCTGATGTTGGTCTCCAGCATTTCCAAATAAAACAACCCTGTCCACTAAATTAGCTAGATGATAACAATCTGCTTTTTGGTATTTACCAATGACTGTACAGCAACTAACACATGTTGGCTTACAGCCGACTGTGCTATTGAGAAAAAACTTGTGCCACCTCTACACTACTCTTGTTATAATTGTAAATGATGTTTTTCCTCTTTAAATCTATAAAAAGACATAAGTTGTTTGCATTTTACTGCAATAATGAACAAATGTCTAATCAGATGAAGCAAACACAAGCAGAATCCATGTGAAATGAAGATATTGAGTTTTTCTCCTCCAGCCCCCCCCCCTTTCTATTTTTAGTTTTTCTAAACCAATAGCTAGGATCAAAGCAGAGGAACTGCAATACCCTAAACAAAAGAGATAGTGTAAAGTCCTATAAAGTAGTTTATTAACATCTTTCCTTCATATGGCCATTTTAAAAACAGTTTTCCCATTTGATTGCATTACTTAGGCATCTTTTGCCTGTTCGCATTTGCTTTGTACAATCATTTACAATAGTCACAAAGAGAACACCATGGTCCATAAGACATCATAGTTATTTGCCTGGCATTTAAAACAATGAATGAAAGACAGGATAAAGTTTGCTGGTGACAAAAAAATAACATAAGAGCCTAATGTAAAGTGTTGAATTTGGGAAAGGTTGGCTCATGCACAATCTAGTCTGGTGAACATTGCTCTCTCATGATGTGCTGCACTTCATGGCATGGGCAAATAAGGCTAACAATGAAGATATCTGCTAAAAATGTGGGGAAGAATGTGAGGTGACAGGGCTGGTAGAAATACAGGAATTAGAATGATGGAACAGGAAAAAAATTAAGTCCTGCCATCAATGCAATCTTATATCCAATTGCAAAAAGTGCAATAATTTGTCATCTGCTTGCAGCTGTAAGCACTTTTCCATTATTGTTAAATGAACTGTGCTAAAAAACTGATCTCAAAAGCAAATTTACTTGAAAGAAAGAAGAACTTAGAGCTGAGGTAGACATGAACATACGTAACCAAGCACAGGTTGATTTCACATCCTTTGTAGGCTCAGTAATTTAAACCACACAGTCTTTCAAAATAATCTGTCAGTGTTACCTCAGTCTGGAATCCTTCCACCAGGATGGCTACCAGCAAGTTGAAGAGGACATAGTTTCCAAAAGTCATGAGTGCGATGAAGTAAAGTGCTGCTACAGGAGAGGTGGAGGCCATGCCATTATACAACACCTTGTTCCAGTCTTCCTGGGTCAGGATCTGGAAACAAGGAGGGCAAATAGTTTTAAATGAAAAAGGCTTGTATCAAAACCACAAAGTTCAATGTGTTTTATTGGGAGGTTATGTGAAAGACCAACATACAGTAGCAATGGTAAAGTAAAATAAAAAGGATATATGGTTTTTGATGTTTAAAAAAATCTGAAAAGCATAAGGTAAGTTTGGATTTATAGCCTTTAAATAGTATTCATCACAATGGGATACAGAGCAACAAATTTCTGCCAGCCATAACCTAATTAGTTAACAGCGTCCACCTGTGTGGAAACAGAATGCAGGTGGCAGCATCATGCTGTGGGACAGAGAAGCTGGTCAGGGTTGACAGCATGCTATAAGAAAATCTGTTCATGTAAGAGGCTGTAATCTGGAAGGGAGCTCCAAGTAGATTTGCTGCTTCTCTGCATCAACCATCAAGTATTGCATCCATGAATCTGCTACCAAGAATTTAGCACTTTGAAAAAAAGCTTTGCCAATCATCAAGAAGTTCAAGGCACGATGTACAGCTGTAATTATTAATGTTTCAGGACATCTACAGCAGTGGGCTACAGAATCGCACTGCCACCAGTGCAGAGCTTAGTCAAAAATGGCAGCAGGATGGTATGTGCATGTGCATGTATAGTAACCCAAATACTTTTCTGCAGGAAGTGCAAGGATGGGCACTAGAGGACTGAAGAAAAACTGTGATTATCTCGAAGCACTAATGACAAAACTATGAGTCACAATGAGTCAGGACTGTCAGGTGAAAATCTTCTACTGACATCAGAAAGAGAACAGAAGAAATAGAGTTTGGTCTTACCTGAAACACAGTCACTATGGCCCAAAGGAGGGAGTCAAAATTTTTTCTATCCGGCAGTGTGTCTCCATCCCTCTCAGTGCCAAACTTACAGCCAAATAGATGCATCCCCAGGATACTGACACAAGAAGGACAGTGGGGGAAAAAAAGATAAATATTGACATCAAGACCACTTATTAGATACAGAACAAATAAACAGTTGCAATACTGGCTGCAAATAATGTTTGGCTCGTCTTGTAAATGTTAAATGTTGAATATTCTTTAAAATTATTATAGTTTTTGTTTATTTGTTTGCACTTTTTGTCAACAAGTCCCCTAAAGGTAAGATTTTGTAACTTTAAACAACATTTGCCAATCAAGGTGAATGTACAGCACTGTTAATGGACCCCTCAGTTACATAATCTGTCATGAATGCACTGTGACAGAACTCAGGGTTGGAAAGTGAACGGGAATGGAGCTCCAAGTTTAATTCAGCACCATGGACAGCGTAACTGTCAATGAAGCCTGATTTATGCTGTTTTACTGAGGACTGTAACTTACTGTGACTGCATATTAAATATATATATATATATATATATATATATTTTTTTTTTTCTTAACCCTTTGTATGCTAAATGAAATGTATGGGTTTACAAAAGAAACTAAATCTACAAAAAAATAAGTTTAAAGGCCAGCAAATGCCACAGTCTAAAAAAAGAATTATATAAACCAAGAAAAATGCCTCAAGAAAGGGATCAACATTGCTTCTAATCGTTTTCATTTCATGATTAGAAGTCTAAACATACAGTGCCTTGTTTATTCTGTCATAGGACCTTTCTGCTTTTTTGCTGCAGTCTATACAGTATAGCAGCTAAAACAAACACTACATGTACACTTGTATTGACTGGTGAAGAAGACAGAAGCACAACAAAAGCTGCAGAGAGCAGAAAGGCCATGCTACATCAGACAAGTAATTGTGGGTGTTAATATTATGACACAGTAGAGACTCTGCTGTGCAGTCTGCCTTTTATTGAGAAAAACAGAAAGTGAAGCTCAACTAGAGCTGAGGGATCAATGCACAGGCCTCCACTGGGCCAGCTTGGCAGCTGTTCACTCAAATCAAGGCTTGTTTATTTATGCATATACAAGAACTGTCAGAACTTTGTGTTTATTTGTGAATGGATGTGTTCTGGAATATGTCACATGCATGCACTACACACCAAGTGTTTCTGATAAAAAATGTTTAAGTTAAATTCTTAAATGCTATTAAAAAGTAAACATCATCATTTTTTACAGTAGGAAAACCTAAAAATCCTCAAGGTATATAAGAAATAAATCACAATTGGCATTTTCTTTGCTTTTAAAAAGTTATTTTAAAATTTACCTCACCAAAGTGCACTATTGCATGTGATGCATCCATTGAAATCAGAGAGTGCAACTACCTTTCATTATCTTTCTTTCTTGTCTGTTTAGTCAAGAAAACGGACTGTAAAAATACATTTTTTTACTGGAATATATTGATGGGAAGTGCAGCTGCTTATTTGGGACACAGAAAAAGGATGGATTTAGCACTTTGACTTTCCAACAAAGATCCTCTAGACAAAAAAGTATTCATGAGCTTTATGGAAAGTAACAGGTAAAGTGGACAGATTTATCCTCATTCATCATTTTCTGAGAAATGACACAACTCATTTTATTTTCACAGTAGATCAGAGACTGAATGCTTGTAGAAAAAGTGAGACTTTCAGTTGCTTCCATTCACTTCCACTGGTTTACAAAAACTCCTCTGCCTACCTGAAGATGAAGATGAAGAGCATAAGCAGCATACAGAAGGTGGCCACATTGTCCATTGTCTTCATGAGCACCACCAGCTGTCTCTGCAGGGCTGGCATGAAGCGGACCAGCTTCAGGACCCGCATTAGCCGGAACGTTCTTAGTACAGACAGGCCACCACCCTGCTGACCCACGATCTCCCAAACACTGTAGCGACAGAACCATTGAACCCACACTTACTTTGTGTATGTATGATTCAAAAGATTCTTCTGTTATTAAGATCGGGTTTTTACTCATTCTAATCTTACTGAGTGGATAATATTACAATCCATAATACTTTTTTTTCATGGAGTTGCTAAATAATGCTATATTATTAAAATAAATCACATTTCAGTTAGTATTACAGCATTGTAAAAACCATGTAGAGTTGTTTTTTACTCATTTATCCTCTTTGCTTGGTTTATTGGGCATCTATTTAGAATTAGTTCATTCATTAAGACCGTATTCCTTTACTCCACTGGTAAGTTTGGGAAAGAACAGCAAACAAACAACACTGACACATCCTGACATGTGACGCAATGTTCTTGACAACCATTACCACTCCTGAAGCTGTTTTACTCTCCACCCAATAAATAAAGGTGACATTTCCTCCCATTTAGGATCTGTGTGCTCTTTACAAACTCTTAAAGATAAAGTTAAACCTATTTCAAATGGTTATGCAGCCACATATTGGTAAACGTCTGGAAACTGGATCAGAACATATATATCCTGATCCAGTTTTCATCAGTGGCATTAGAACAACAGGCAGCAAACATTGGAGAACTGTTAGCTATTATCTTTAAAGAGTTCCAATACCAGATATCACAAAGTTTAGTAATTAAAGGTAAAGTCCTTACCTGATCACCACGATAATGCCGTCGAAGATGTTGTAGGGATTCTTGATATAACCAAAAGGCCCATAGACCAAAACCTTGAGCAGCATCTCCAGGGAAAACAGGCTGGTGAAGACAATGTTGCTGATCTCCAGGGCATTGGTCAACTCTTCAGGCTACAGAGACAGAGACAAACCAAGCATGTATTTAATGCTTTGTGATAGAAACTGAGAAATAACTAATCTGAATTTAAGAGAATAACAGACAATTGGCAGACTAGAGTATCCAAGAAAAAAACATTTTCCTAGAGTTTTTCACCCATTTCAAAATATAAATGCAACATTTACCTTTGAAAAAAAAAGAGAGAACATAAGGAAAGATACTAAAAAAAGCCAGGAAGAAAGGGAGAAATACAAGTAAAATGGAAAAAGGAAATAAAATGAGGTACAAGGAAGAACAGATTACCCAAGATAGGTCCGAAGGAGGGAGGGTAAGCAAGGTCTCAAGAAACAAAGGATGAAAGGAAGGCAGGGTGGAAGGGATAAATGAAAAATACAAGGAAGGATAAGAGGAAGGAATGATGACCCAACAAAGGAGGGAATAAATAAATGAAGGAAAAAGAAAGGAAAAAAGAAAGAAAGGAAGAGCAAAAGATAGACAGGAAGAAAGAAGAAAATAAAGTGACAAAGAAGGAAGAAGAGAAGGAGAATCACACAAGGAAGAACACAAAGAAATAAAATCAAAAGGCATGAGGGAATGGGAGGAAGAAAGGAAAAATGATTAAAGGGAGACCTAGACAGCATACCCAAGGAAGAAAGGAAGCAAAGACTCAAAAAATAATGGAAAGAGACAAGGAAGAAAGAATGACCCCTGGAAAGTCCAGTACTTAAATCAAATGTCATACTTTCTCATACTATATAGGAATCCTGGTCAAATGACCACAACATCAACACCTGCTGTGTCAAATACACAGCAAGAAATATGTCAATGACTCCATACTTTTCAAATAGGAAAAATCCAGCCGGGCAAGTTTCTCTTGCATACAATAAACACACTTGACCTTTTGTCTCTCAGCGCAGAACATACTGATCCCAGCGCCAACACTGCTCAGAGCTCATCAGAGATTTTAACTGCCACTCACATTTTCATCAAACAGGCAGTGCTTGTGTGTGTGTGTGTGTGTGTGTGTGGGCCTGTTTGTGTGCTTGCGTGTATGTTTGTGGGTGGGTGGCTGGGTGGGTGCGAGCATCTGAACGCAGCGAGGCAAACAGGCAGCGAGAACAAGCAGACAGAGAAATAGAACATGATACCCGAGATAAAAGGCGCGGCACATCCAAATACAACAGGCTATGGAAATCAGACTTCCGCAGTGAGTGTCTGTAATTATCGGCAAGGAGAAAAGAGCTGCCAGGAACACCATCATGTGTCTGCAGACAGTGCAGACAGGCTTCATGAGGCCTTTTATCTCCCTGCAATAAACAATTTACACAACTCACAAGCAGTGTGCTGCACACACTTCGCATGATGAGACACAGAGGATCGAAATGCCAAATATCTAGATATGGGTTCACACGCTAATCAATAAAAATGTGCATGCCCTGTGTGTGTCTATAAATAGATTTGCCGTCCCTACAGAAATGATCCTGACGTTTAACTGGTAATATGATGTAATGTAAATACTGTGTGTGTCACTGCATGCAGCCTGGTGGGCTGCCACTAATCACAACACACCATGACTGTTTAGGCGGGGATTACTCAACACTTGCATTTGTACATACAGAGAAGGAGAAATATGGAGATTAGCATCTACAACTAAATAAGAGCTCCTTCTCGAACACTGAGGCACCATTTTGTCTCAAACACATGAGCAGCAGAGTTACTGACAATGAGATACTGTTATTGCTGATTTTATACATTATTTCGCTCATACAGCTAAAACAAAATTCCAGTCTGATCAAATTAAATTACCAAGGGTCCATTCATACCAGACTGAAATCACACTATCACATTAATGAAGAAATGTTGAAAGTGCTTGCAAACCTTACTTTGGCCAGAAGCCCCACCAAAGGCGCAAAGCATGAATCACATTGTCAGGATCCTTAATTATGAATCGTTTTCTCATAGCACATCAGGTGAACCTGAATGTGCATTAAAGCAGAGGCAGGCTCTTAAAAGGTAAACTGGAAATTCTGCAACTGTATATTATGGTGACGTTGGCTGACTAATTAGCCCCAGAGAGCTTGTCCTGGAACTAGTTTCAAACCTGACCCTTGCAGCCAAACAATGCACACATTTATCAAGGCCATTTTTGAAGTGCAAGTATACTGTAACAATACTTGTCATAAGTAACCAACATCAACAATCTACTTCAAAAGGAGGGTCTGGACAAGTTATTTGAGTTTGAATAAAAAAGCACTGATTGTTGCTTGGTATTAAGTCATTTTTCCCAAAGGAGCTGAATTTGTTGTTGGGCCCAAAGGAGAACAGTAAAACACCAAAATCTCACTTTCATTGACAAAAGCCCGAAACATTAAAACTGAATTCTAACAGCTTTTAGAAAAGTCATCTGCCTGTCTTGCCTGCCCGTTTGTGTTGTTCCTGCCTCCTGTTAAGTGTGAGTTTTCGTAATTAAACCTTTTTTTTCACTTAAAATCACGCTGCCTGTTCGTCTGCATTGTGGGGTCCAATATCAAGACAGAACTGTGACAATATGTTTCCGCCAAACACGGACCTCGCGGATGAGCATCGGGCTGGCTCCATTGGCCTCTTTGCCTTCCTGTCTCGGGAGGCGGAGAAGTCGTTGCGCCGTTCTGCGGGGCTGTCAGTGCCGCAGTCGGCTTATGAAGGATCCAGGTTGGCGATTCCAGTTCCGGGGACAGGTCCCCTTTGTCGCCGTTCTCCGCCTCCTCCCCTGGTTGTGCACCCTGGTCCGGCAGTGAGGCCCACGTCCTCCTCCCGCCGCAAGAAACGCCGACGTGCAGGGGTTCCTAGCCGGTCGGCTGGCGAGGAGGTGGTTTCCCAGCCAGTCTACTTGAGGGCTGCAGCAAGTGAGCCCACATCTTCGCCTGCCACAGCACTGTCTCCCAGGCTCGCTGCAGCAAGTGAGCCCACATCTTCGCCTGCCACAGCACTGTCTCCCAGGCTCGCTGCACCTCCACCTATGCCGTCTGCACTCGCTCCAGCCCGGAGGTCTGGGGCAACACCTGCCGAGCTGGAGCAGCGCTTGAGGTTCACGGCACGCCAAATAAAGATCCTCGGCACGACAGGTCTCCTATATTCCTCTCCTGAGCTGGATGGAGAGGATAAAGCAGATCGAGATGGAGTATGAAGCGGCAGTATGGCTGTTTTACTGCCATCCTCCATCCACATCAAGTCTCTAGGAAGCTGCTGCAGAGCAGCCCATGTCAAGTCTCCAGGAAGCTGCTGCAGAGCAGCCCACGTCAGGACTCCAGGGAGCTGCTGCAGAGCAGCCCACGTCAGGACTCCAGGGAGCTGCTGCTGCAGAGCAGCTCACATCAGGTCCACAACCAGACACACCACAGCCTCAGCCTGAC
Organism: Girardinichthys multiradiatus; assembly: GCF_021462225.1. Classification (NCBI taxonomy): domain Eukaryota; kingdom Metazoa; phylum Chordata; class Actinopteri; order Cyprinodontiformes; family Goodeidae; genus Girardinichthys; species Girardinichthys multiradiatus. The sequence continues at coordinate 26,955,039 of NC_061803.1, read as the reverse complement.
TCCAGGCCAGACACACCACAGCCTCAGCCTGACTCCAGGCCAGACACACATCAGCCTCAACCCCCTCCACACGGCGCAGAAGACGTCGTAAGAGGGACGTCCCGGCTCAAGTCATCGGGGGTCCCGGCGATGCCTCAGCTCCTGCACACGTCACGGAGGGTCCGGCCGACGCCTCAGCTCCTGCTCACGTCACGGAGGATCCCGTCGACGCCTCAGCTCCTGTTCCTAGTCTGCAGGAGTTTAAGGAATGTTTTGTCCTCGTTCTGGCTTTTGAACCCAGAGCTGAGGGTTCGCCAGGCACTGCTTCAGCCTCTGAGGGTTCGCCAGGCACTGTTTCAGCCTCTGAGGGTTCGCCAGGCTCTGCTTCAGCCTCTGAGGGTTCGCCAGGCTCTGCTTCAGCCTCTGAGGGTTCGCCAGGCACTGTTTCAGCCTCTGAGGGTTCGCCAGGCTCTGCTTCAGCCTCTGAGGGTTCGCCAGGCTCTGCTTCAGCCTCTGAGGGTTCGCCAGGCTCTGCTTCAGCCTCTGAGGGTTCGCCAGGCTCTGCTTCAGCGTCTGAGGGTTCGCCAGGCTCTGCTTCGGCCTCTGAGGGTTTGCCAGGCATTGTTTCAGCCTCTGAGGGTTCGCCAGGCTCTGCTTCAGCCTCTGAGGGTTCGCCAGGCTCTGCTTCAGCCTCTGAGGGTTCGCCAGGCTCTGCTTCAGCCTCTGAGGGTTCGCCAGGCTCTGCTTCAGCGTCTGAGGGTTCGCCAGGCTCTGCTTCGGCCTCTGAGGGTTCGCCAGGCTCCACGCCTCTGGAGTTCCACAGAGTGTCTGGGAAGTCCTCTACTCTGCTCAGTCGGCCTCCACGTCTTTGGTGCAGGCCTGGTCGCCCGCCTGAACTCTGTGCCTGCTCGGGACGACCTCCAGGTCGCCCGCCTGAACTCTGTGCTGGCTCGGGACGACCTCCTGGTCGCCCGCCTGAACTCTGTGCTGGCTCGGGACGACCTCCTGGTCGCCCGCCTATCTTGCTCTCTAACCAAGTCTTGTCTTTTTTTGATCATGCCATGCCTGTCTTGCCTGCCCGTTTGTTTTGTTCCTGCCTCCTGCTAAGTGTGAGTTTTCGTAATTAAACCTTTTTTTTCACTTAAAATCACACTGCCTGTTTGTCTGCATTGTGGGGTCCAATATCAAGACAGAACCGTGACAACATTATGTAGATTTGTTCTTGTAAAACATTTTAAAAACCATGTGTCATTTTCCCTCCACTTTATTTTTATATGGGCTTCTTCTTTTTATTGGTCTGTCAAATAAAATGCCAATAAAAACAGTAAAGTTTATGATTGTTGTGTGAAAAATTTCAAAGGGTTTGAAAACACCTTTGTAAACCGCTGTGTGTAGAAGCAGCATCAAACATATCTCTTTGCTCTTAAAGAAGATACACAGATAAGAGGCTAAAAATGTTAAACAAAAAGGGAATAATTTGCCCAAAGCTCCTGTCAGTGAACAACAAGCTTTTCTTTGTTTCATCCCACCTCTTTGCCATTGTCAGTGTGTCTGGGTTCACAAACACAGATGCACCCCTTTGTTTGATGCCGCTGCTTTATTGTGGCTATTTATTCTCTGCTGCTGTGATGAGCGTGGCGATGAGGCTTGCGGCATATCCTTCATCTGTGCACAGACATAATGTCACGTACTCAATGAAGGTTAAAAGGGTAAACAGATGCAAGGGTCACTTAGATGTCTGTGTGTATCGCCAGATGAATGCCCCCACATACAAATATGTCCACACACACATGCACCTACACAATCTCTGATGTTACATTAATAAACACAATTAGGACCACGCATGTAAGCCCATACAGCTAAAATCCACTCCCATGAAGAGCTTCCACTCACACACACATCCGGCTGTATAATGGAAGTGGTTGATAAGCCAGAACAAGAGGTACGCTATTTATGAGGTGAGACTTGGACTGCAGACATCTGGCCCTGAGACTGAGCTTCAGGTCATTATTTTCCCCCAGTTTCTCCTCTACTGTTGCTCCAACTTGTATATTAGACATTTCTCATGCAAGCTTACTGGACCATAAAAAGCTTTCTCACACTCAAGAAAGACATATTAGACATAGAGGTATCAGAAAGTTTGCACCCACCACCTTATCACACAGGACAAACAATGTTATTGACTAATAGACAGCAAGGTGTTTTTTGCTACCTAGAGGGAGAGAAATGCATCCACTGTGTGATTGTGTGAGTGATGAAGATGCTGTTGATTTTCTAATTGCTTCCTTTGGTGGCTGCTTCCTGGCTAATGAGTTTCAAAGAGCATTAGCAGGTAAAGTTTGTTGGATGAGGAATAATGTAATCTGGTTACCACTAATGTAATGTCACCAAATCTGATGCGATCTAATCTAATCGGGATCTGGAACAGCAGCACATTGCAGAATCTGTATGTCCATATTTTTCTGTGTGTGCTTTGTGCAGAGTACTGGTTTTCCAAGGCTCTTTAAACACCACCTTTAGAAGCTGCAGATCATATACTTCAGCTTCTAATGGCAACACAACCCACCTGCTAACATTATGTAGCTAAACTGTATCCTAATCAAAATGCTAGAAAGGTTTGCATTCAACTTCACGTAATTTTTAAAATGTAAGTAGGTAACTCTTAGGAAACAAAAAACAGAATGACATTAAAAAAAAAGAGTCAAAGAGGAATAACAATAATAATAACTGCAAAGCACTAAAACCACTTCTGTTTGTTGTTTTTTACCATCCACCAGGCCCTTACCCTCAATTTTTAGATCAGTTTTCAGACCTTTTATCTGATTTAGTGTTAAATACAGATAAGGTTATTATAGTGGGGGATTTTAACATTCATGTTGACACTGAAAGTGATAGCCTACAAATAGCGTTTAATGCTATCTAAGACTCAATTGGCTTTGCTCAAAACATTAACAAACCTACCCACCTTTGTCTTCATTCTCTGGACCTTGTGCTGACATATGCCATTGAGTGTAAAGACATAACAATATTTTCTCATAACCCTGTCCTGTCTGACCATTTTTTAATAACCTTTGAGTTTAATTTAACCGAGTACTCCACACCTGAAAGAAAATGTCATTATAGTAGATCATTATCAGACAATGCTGTAACAACCTTTAAATAATCTGTTCCACTTTTAGTTTCCTCATTACCACTGAAAAGCACAGTGGAGGGCAACAATTCTGTTTCTGCCCCTTCACAAATTGATTCTTTTGTTCATAGTGTGACTTCATCATTGCGTGGCGCATTAGACAATGCAGCCCCCTTGAAAAATAATGTAAGTATTCATAGGAGGCAGGCTCCTTGGTTTAATTCAGAGCTGCATACTTTAAAGCACAATGTTCAAAAATTGGAGAGAAAATGGCGCTCTATACACCTAGAGGATTCCTACTTAATCTGGAAAAATAACCTACTGTTGTATAAAAAGACACTTCGCCAAGCCAGAACAGCTTATTTCTCATCATTAATAGAAGAGAATAAGAATAATCCTAGGTTTCTCTTTAGTACAGTTGCTTAACTTACACAGTCATAGCTCTGTTGAGCCATCCATTCCCTTAGCTCTGAGCAGTCATGACTTTATGGGATTCTTCTTAAATAAAATTGATTCTATTAAAAAGAAAATCTTTGACATACTCCCAAAGATGATTACTTCATCCTCAGCAAGTAAGACAACATTGGAAATAACTGCAGAACCTGATTTGTGTTTGGACTGTTTTGATCCTGTGGAACTTCCTGAGTTATCAGAAATATTAGCTTCATCTAAACCTTCAACTTGTATGTTAGACCCAATCCCAACCAAATTATTTAAGGAAGTGTTCCCTCTGATTACCAGCCCCATTTTAGATATGATTAATCTATATTTAGTAAATGGATATGTACCGCAGAGTTTCAGTCAGGCTTCAGAGCTCATCATAGCACTGAAACAGCTCTGCTGAAAGTCACTAATGATATTCTTATGGCCTCAGATAATGGACTTGTGTCTGTTCTGGTTCTGTTAGATCTCAGTGCTGCATTTGATACAGTCGACCATAATATTCTCTTAAAAAGGCTGAGAATATGCTGTAGGGATCAAGGGAACAGCTCTACACTGGTTTAAATCTTATCTGTCTGACAGATTCCAGTTTGTTCATGTAAATGATAAATCATCTTTAAATTACAGGGTTAATTGTGGAGTACCACAGGGTTGAGTACATGGGCCAATTCTCTTTACTATATATATATATGCTTCCAATAGGTCAAATTATCAGGCAGCATAGGATACATTTTCACTGTTACGCTGATGATACTCAGCTTTACTTATCCATAAATCCCGATGGACCCAACCAGTTAGATAGACTACAAGCATGTCTTGAAGATATAAAAACTTGGATGACTTTAAATTTTTTGCTTCTAAATTCAGACAAGACAGAAGTTGTCGTCTTTGGACCGGAATCTTTAAAAAAGAAACTGCTTAGTCTATCACTTAACCTGGATGGCATTAAATTGACCTCTGGTAATAAAGTAAAAAACCTTGGTGTTACTTTTGACCAGGACATGTCATTTAAATCCCCTATTAAACAGGTTTCAAGGATTTCCTTCTTTCACCTCCAGAACATTGCCAAAATTGGAAATATCCTATCCAGGAGTGACGCTGAAAAACTAGTCCATGCATTTGTTACTTCAAGGCTGGACTATTGTAATTCCTTACTATCAGGATGTCCACAAAATGCAGTTAAAAGCCTTCAGGTGATTCAAAATGCTGCAGCAAGAGTTCTGATGAAAATTAAAAAGAGAGATCATATTTCTCCTATTTTAGCTTCCCTTCATTGGCTCCCTGTTAAATCCAGAATAGAATTTTAAATTCTCCTCCTCATATATAAAGCCTTTAATGATCTAGCTCCATCATACATCAGAGATCTGATTGTTCTATATGTTCCTAACAGGTCACTTCATTCTCAGACTGCAGGTTTACTGGTGGTTCCTAGAGTCTCTAGAAGTAGAATGGGAGGCAGATCCTTTAGTTATCAGGCTCCGCTCCTGTGGAACCAGCTCCCGGTTTTGGTCCGTGAGGCAGACACCCTGTCTACTTTCAAAGCTAGGCTTAAAACTTTCCTTTTTGATAAAGCTTATAGTTAGAGTGGCTTAGGTTATCAGGGAGGGAGGATGGCTCCCTCCCTGTTGGTTGGAGTAAGGGGGAGTCAGGGTTAGCCTAAACCGGCTCAGTTATGGTTGAGGTGCAAATACACCCTCCATTTCTGCTACCTGTATGACCCCTTCTCTTTTCCAATGGATATAATCATTCTGATAGAGAGATTTATCCCAATCCTTGTGGTTTTTAGTATAACAATGACCATCAGTGGGACCCTTTGTGGGGTGCCTTGAGACGACATTGTTGTAAATAAGCGCAGTTTAATTAAATAATCTGAACTGAAACTATCTCTGTAGTTATGCTGCTATAGGCTTAGGCTGCTGGAGGACATGATGACCACTTTCACCCTCTTTGCTACATTCTCACACTACTCTCCAATTTTGCATTATTTGGTGTTATTTCAGCTTTTAACCTTGTTCTCTCTATTCTCTTCCTAGAAGCTACACCAGGCCTGGCTCTGTGTCTACCTGTGACACCTTTCTGGAGAGGGGAATCGTCCGAGCTTCTGCTGGCAACAACTTAATGCTCACCCTCTATCGATGATCCACATGGCCCTGTCTTTTAGTGTTTAACCCTTTCTCTCTTCTAAATATAGCAATTGACTGAGCTTTTACTGTAACTAATTATACGTGCTCTCTTTCAGACTCTAACCTTGAAAACTGGCTCAGAGTTTATCTGTTCTTTCTTTCTAGGTGAAACGACTAAAAGAGCTACATCCATTAACATTTACTTTTCCTTCCCATAGAAAGTACTACTGGATCAGTGCTTCTTTGTTCTCTTTGTGTCTCTGCTCTGTTCTCTCAAACCCCCAGTCGGTCGTGGCAGATGGCCGCTTACACTGAGCCTGGTTCTGCTGGAGGTTTCTTCCTGTTAAAAGGGAGTTTTTCCTCTCCGCTGTTGCTACATGCATGCTCAGTATGAGGGATTGCTGCAAAGTCAACGCCAGTGACTGTCCACTGTCTCTACATGCTCATCCAGGAGGAGTGAATGCTGCAAGTCACTGACTGGATGCAATCTGCTGGGTTTCCTTAGACAGAAAAACTTTTTATCCAATTTGAATAAATAACTAACCCTGATTGCACTGTTCAATGGTTAGGATTAATTGGAATGCATGTACCTGACTGTTGTGGAGTGCCTTGAGACGACATGTGTTGTGAATTGGCGCTATACAAATAAAACTGAATTGAATGGAATTAAGGGGTGAGTAATGGTGGCTTGACCTCAGAAGTATGAAAAAATAACTTTGTACAGGCAACATGTAATTTGACATCCCATTGAACCAGCAAATAACAGAATCCATCATATGATCACATGACTGATTCTCCCTTTTCGATTTCACGGCCTTTAGGGCTGGAAAAGCTGTTAGGCTTTGAGCAAAGGAGGAACCCAGAATGCAGACTAGTAGGCAGCATGACGATAAGTGCAAAAGGTTTTAATTAACAAAAAACTCACTCATAGAAGTGGCAGGAACAAAACAATAAACGGGCAGTCAAGACAGGCTTGGCATAATCCAAAAAAACTAGACATGAGCATGATCCAGTAAACAAGACTTGAGCATGATTAGAAAATGTTTCCGCAAGGAATAAACAGAACAAGTGTGTATATATGGAGTGTGAACCAGGTGAAGCAAGTAAGATTAACTAGGTGCAGGTGAACCGAATAAACTTAATTGACAGGAGAGAACAAACGTGACTGGAGCAAAACAGGAATTCAAGAATACAAACTAATAGAAACATAACTAGAAAAACTTGAAACGAAAGCATAACCAGATCCAAAAACCTAACTTGACAACACATGACTAGGAAAATAATAAACAGAAACATGATTGAAAACCTTAACTGTGAAACAAACCAACAAAACCCCAAAACAACCACAAATCATAACAAAAGCACTTGCTCTCCAAGCCAGGATTAGGACCTGTTGTTTTGCCTTCTCTACATCTAACTATTGTTGAACTAAGAAAAATTATTTTCTCAGCCCTGCTTTGGAGGGCAGCCACTGTCTCCGGATTTGAACTTTGCATTAGCAGTATGAGATTAAAAGCAAAACAAATATTGGCTCTGGTTTAAACCATAAGCTAAGCAAAGGGGTCTGTCGGATGTTTCCCTGTGTTTGACAAGGAAGATGCATGTGTGTCAATATGCATAGAAAATTATCCTAACATTAGAGATGTGTAATGTGCATTGATACCATGTAAAATAATCCATCCATTTATACAGGTCCTTCTCAAAATATTAGCATATTGTGATAAAGTTCATTATTTTCCATAATGTAATGATGAAAATTTAACATTCATATATTTTACATTCATTGCACACTAACTGAAATATTTCAGGTCTTTTATTGTCTTAATACGGATGATTTTGGCATACAGCTCAACTTTCAAATAATCATGTACAGTTATGCACTCAATACTTGGTCGGGAATCCTTTTGCAGAAATGATTGCTTCAATGCGGCATGGCATGGAGGCAATCAGCCTGTGGCACTGCTGAGGTCTTATGGAGGCCCAGGATGCTTCGATAGCGGCCTTTAGCTCATCCAGAGTGTTGGGTCTTGAGTCTCTCAACGTTCTCTTCACAATATCCCACAGATTCTCTATGGGGTTCCGGTCAGGAGAGTTGGCAGGCCAATTGAGCACATTGATACCATGGTCAGTAAACCATTTACAGGTGGTTTTGGCACTGTGAGCAGGTGCCAGGTCGTGCTGAAAAATGAAATCTTCATCTCCATAAAGCTTTTCAGCAGATGGAAGCATGAAGTGCTCCAAAATCTCCTGATAGCTAGCTGCATTGACCCTGCCCTTGATAAAACACAGTGGACCAACACCAGCAGCTGACACGGCACCCCAGACCATCACTGACTGTGGGTACTTGACACTGGACTTCTGGCATTTCCTTCTCCCCAGTCTTCCTCCAGACTCTGGCACCTTGATTTCCGAATGACATGCATAATTTGCTTTCATCCGAAAAAAGTACTTTGGACCACTGAGCAACAGTCCAGTGCTGCTTCTCTGTAGCCCAGGTCAGGCGCTTCTGCCGCTGTTTCTGGTTCAAAAGTGGCTTGACCTGGGGAATGCGGCACCTGTAGCCCATTTCCTGCACACGCCTGTGCACGGTGGCTCTGGATGTTTCTACTCCAGACTCAGTCCACTGCTTCCGCAGGTCCCCCAAGGTCTGGAATCGGCCCTTCTCCACAATCTTCCTCAGGGTCCGGTCACCTCTTCTCGTTGTGCAGCGTTTTCTGCCACACGTTTTCCTTCCCACAGACTTCCCACTGAGGTGCCTTGATACAGCACTCTGGGAACAGCCTATTCGTTCAGAAATTTCTTTCTGTGTCTTACCCTCTTGCTTGAGGGTGTCAATAGTGGCCTTCTGGACAGCAGTCAGGTCGGCAGTCTTACCCATGATTGGGGTTTTGAGTGATGAACCAGGCTGGAAGTTTTAAAGGCCTCAGGAATCTTTTGCAGGTGTTTAGAGTTAACTCGTTGATTCAGATGATTAGGTTCATAGCTCGTTTAGAGACCCTTTTAATGATATGCTAATTTTGTGAGATAGGAATTTTGGGTTTTCATGAGCTGTATGCCAAAATCATCTGCATTAAGACAATAAAAGACCTGAAATATTTCAGTTAGTGTGCAATGAATCTAAAATATATGAATGTTAAATTTTCATCATTACATTATGGAAAATAATGAACTTTATCACAATATGCTAATATTTTGAGAAGGACCTGTATATTCATTCTCTGACTAAGAGCACCCAAACTCATCTCCCCCAGTGCCTTAGAGAAACTTCCTGATGTTTCCTTGCTTTAACTGCTGAATCTCCATAGATGACATGTTCTCACAAAGCCTGTCTGTCTATGTGATGCCATATCAGAGCAGCCCAGGATAGCTATTTCTTCTACAGTTTTGGAACAAAATGTTGTTGTTCACCTGGAAAGGTAGATACAGGCAGATACAGGACCTGCCTGAGTAACAATGACTATGTTTTGGTGTTTGATGCTATAGAAATGTGGTGAACACACTCAAGAGAGAGTACAGAAAGAGACAAAACTAGAAGTAGAGACATGAGAACACAATCCGCTAAACTGAATGGTGAGAAGTGAGCAGAGACATGATATGAAAAGACTGCACTGAACTCTGCTTAAGAAGTGTAGTGTTTTTTTACAGCATACTGGATGACGTCTGTTAACAAATGGTTTATGTAACTGTAAAATATTTGTATTAATTGTAGATTATTATTATTATTAGTTTTTAGTAACTTGTTTGGTTTCTTTACACCAATAACAAGGGTGTTTCAAAAATAACGTTTTATTTTGTTTTACTTCGATTTTTGAATAAGCAAAGCCTGATGGAACATACAAATTTATTTTTATCCTTCCTTATTTGCTTCTTTATTTTGAAAAAGAATGTAGAAAAAAATATAAGGAAATTCAAAAGAATACAATAAATTTGGATAGCTTTTTTGTTTTGCTGAATTAAAATAAAACCTTATTCATTTTCTACCAAGATTACTGCTTTTTTAATTTCTTGCCTAATTTTCCAGTTTTGAAACATTTTCAACACAAGTAATTTTATTGAGACTGAATGTCATTTTCCAGACAGACCTGTTCCATTCAAACAGTTAAAAACAGATATAATGTAATACAGATGACACTCAGTCTGTTTTGGTGAGAGTTATTATGTAATGATAAATTAAGTGAAAAGTCTAATTTTAAAAATACTACTGCAAGTTTTAATAAAGATAATTTATATATAATTTGAATAAAAAAATCTGAACAAATAACAAGTACAAGAACAAATTCATCATCTGTTTATTAAACAATTTTATGTTTAATTTTGTTCCTGTTTTTAAAGGCTGATAGAGCAGTTTACTTTTGTTGTTTATAACTAACTATTTTATTGTTCCTCTGTATTGAAAAGACCCAATCAGCTAGATAAAATAGCAAAAAAAAAAAAAAAATCGTTAAATTTCTTTGTGACGCAATGTAAGAAAATAAAAGAAATGTAGAAAAGTTTAATAAAAATGTCTTTTTTTTCAATATTTATTTTCTTGTTTTTGACTTATTTATCTTACATGCCATCTGGATTGTTGTACTAAAAAATCCATGTGTAAAAGGGGAAAAAAGGTATTGAAATATTTTGCTTCTGAATGTGCTAACCTTAACCTTAAAGCCCCAATCGCACTCTTATGTACAGGGGTTGGACAATGAAACTGAAACACCTGTCATTTTAGTGTGGGAGGTTTCATGGCTAAATTGGACCAGCCTGGTAGCCAGTCTTCATTGATTGCACATTGCACCAGTAAGAGCAGAGTGTGAAGGTTCAATTAGCAGGGTAAGAGCACAGTTTTGCTCAAAATATTGAAATGCACACAACATTATGGGTGACATACCAGAGTTCAAAAGAGGACAAATTGTTGGTGCACGTCTTGCTGGCGCATCTGTGATCCAAGACAGCAAGTCTTTGTGATGTATCAAGAGCCACGGTATCCAGGGTAATGTCAGCATACCACCAAGAACGACGAACCACATCCAACACTATTAACGGTGGACGCAAGAGGAAGCTGTCTGAAAGGGATGTTCAGGTGCTAACCCAGATTGTATCCAAAAAACATAAAACCACGGCTGCCCAAATCACGGCAGAATTAAATGTGCACCTCAACTCTCCTGTTTCCACCAGAACTGTCCGTCGGGAGCTCCACAGGGTCAATATACACGGCCGGGCTGCTATAGCCAAACCTTTGGTCACTCATGCCAATGCCAAACGTCGGTTTCAATGGTGCAAGGAGCACAAATCTTGGGCTGTGGACAATGTGAAACATGTATTGTTCTCTGATGAGTCCACCTTTACTGTTTTCCCCACATCCGGGAGAGTTACGGTGTGGAGAAGACCCAAAGAAGCATACCACCCAGACTGTTGCATGCCCAGAGTGAAGCATGGTGGTGGATCAGTGATGGTTTGGGCTGCCATATCATGGCATTCCCTTGGTCCAATACTTGTGCTAGATGGGCGCGTCATTGCCAAGGACTACCGAACCATTCTTGAGGACCATGTGCATCCAATGGTTCAAACATTGTATCCTGAAGGCGGAGCACCAATACACACAGCAAGACTGGTGAAAGATTGGTTTGATGAACATGAAAGTGAAGTTGAACATCTCCCATGGCCTGCACAGTCACCAGATCTTAATATTATTGAGCCACTTTGGGGTGTTTTGGAGGAGTGGGTCAGGAAACGTTTTCCTCCACCAGTATCCTGCAAGAAGAATGGCTTAAAATCCCTCTGACCTCTGTGTAGGACTTGTATATGTCATTCCCAACACGAATTGACGCTGTATTGGCCGCAAAAGGAGGCCCTACACCATACTAATAAATTATTGTGGTCTAAAACCAGGTGTTTCAGTTTCATTGTCCAACCCCTGTATATGCGTTTTGTTTCAGTGTACTAGGGAGAAATGATGCCATAGGAAAACAACACTCAGGCACAGCATTTATACACATTTGACACTGTGAACAGTCATGGATTTTGTGGACATGTAGGAAAATTCTATCACAAGAGCAAAGAGCAACAAATGCATTACTGCTACAGATCAAAACAAATGCAACTCAAATATTGCAGCAATGGCCCAGTGTTACATGGCCACTTAGGAAAACATAGAGAAATTCAATCAATAGGGTGAGTTGAATCCCAAATATGAAAAAATAAATAAATTAATAGGTAAATAAGATGGTAGCATAATGTTAAAAGCCAAACACCTATTCCTGATGCAGCTGAACATTTTAATAACCAACCACACCTTTGATTACCATACACATGCACTATTCAGAATGGGAGCAAATCTATAGCAAAGTACCTACTTCTAAGTGTGGCAAAGCTTCATATTTATATTATCCCCCTCATTTGGTCAAATGTAGGTGAATTTAAATCGCTTTACAATTTGCCAGCTCTGATGACTAGATGGGAAACAGTTCATGTTAAGGGGGCTATTACTTTTTCACATAATGTCAAGTTGCTGTTGAAAGCTTTTTTCTCCTAATAAATTAAATAATCTTTCAAAACTGCCTTTAGTCTTTTCTCAGATTATCTTTGCGTGACATTAACATTTGTCTGATGGACCGAGACAACACACAACATACAGTAAGTGTAACAAAAACCCAAAAAAATCTGTAAGGGGGGAAATGACACTGTAGTTCCACCCCCAGTCAGGTTAGTGACCATAGAATGGTGCTGTAATGAAATACGGTTGGACAGATTTTAATACTAAATATATTTCCAACCGGGACCTCTGAAACAATCCCATCATTCTCCATGACTGTCAAGAATGATCGCAAAGCAGACAGTATGATGACAGGTCCACTCAAATTAGTTATCACCAACATGACTGCAGAGGAAACATCATCAAATATACTTTATTAGATACGGCATGAAGAGTAAGGTGCATAATAGCAAAAGAAGAGCCAGATCCAGTTAAGTCCTCTGCTCTGTTTAAGCACTTCATAGCATGTTTAATGTATATAACAGTAAATTTATATGGCAGATGTACAGGTCCTTCTCAAAAAACTAGCATATTGTGATAAAGTTCATTATTTTCCATAATGTAATGATGAAAATTTAACATTCATATATTTTAGATTAATTGCACACTAACTGAAATATTTCAGGTCTTTTATTGTCTTAATACGGATGATTTTGGCATACAGCTCATGAAAACCCAAAATTCCTATCTCACAAAATTAGCATATCATTAAAAGGGTCTCTAAATGAGCTATGAACCTAATCATCTGAATCAACGAGTTAACTCTAAACACCTGCAAAAGATTCCTGAGGCCTTTAAAACTCCTAGCCTGGTTCATCACTCAAAACCCCAATCATGGGTAAGACTGCCGACCTGACTGCTGTCCAGAAGGCCACTATTGACACCCTCAAGCAAGAGGGTAAGACACAGAAAGAAATTTCTGAACGAATAGGCTGTTCCCAGAGTGCTGTATCAAGGCACTTCAGTGGGAAGTCTGTGGGAAGGAAAAAGTGTGGCAGAAAACGCTGCACAATGAGAAGAGGTGACCGGACCCTGAGGAAGATTGTGGAGAAGGGCCGATTCCAGACCTTGGGGGACCTGCGGAAGCAGTGGACTGAGTCTGGAGTAGAAACATCCAGAGCCACCGTGCACAGGCGTGTGCAGGAAATGGGCTACAGGTGCCGCATTCCCCAGACCTGGGCTACAGAGAAGCAGCACTGGACTGTTGCTCAGTGGTCCAAAGTACTTTTTTCGGATGAAAGCAAATTCTGCATGTCATTCGGAAATCAAGGTGCCAGAGTCTGGAGGAAGACTGGGGAGAAGGAAATGCCAAAATGCCAGAAGTCCAGTGTCAAGTACCCACAGTCAGTGATGGTCTGGGGTGCCGTGTCAGCTGCTGGTGTTGGTCCACTGTGTTTTATCAAGGGCAGGGTCAATGCAGCTAGCTATCAGGAGATTTTGGAGCACTTCATGCTTCCATCTGCTGAAAAGCTTTATGGAGATGAAGATTTCGTTTTTCAGCACGACCTGGCACCTGCTCACAGTGCCAAAACCACTGGTAAATGGTTTACTGACCATGGTATCACTGTGCTCAATTGGCCTGCCAACTCTACTGACCTGAACCCCATAGAGAATCTGTGGGATATTGTGAAGAGAACGTTGAGAGATTCAAGACCCAACACTCTGGATGAGCTAAAGGCCGCTATCAAAGCATCCTGGGCCTCCACAAGACCTCAGCAGTGCCACAGGCTGATTGCCTCCATGCCACGCCGCATTGAAGCAGTCATTTCTGCAAAAGGTTTCCCGACCAAGGATTGAGTGCATAACTGTACATGATTATTTGAAGGTTGACGTTTTTTGTATTAAAAACACTTTTCTTTTATTGGTCGGATGAAATATGCTAATTTTTGAGATAGGAATTTTGGGTTTTCATGAGCTGTATGCCAAAATCATCCGTATTAAGACAATAAAGGACCTGAAATATTTCAGTTAGTGTGCAATGAATCTAAAATATATGAATATTAAATTTTCATCATTACATTATAGAAAATAATTAACTTTATCCCAATATGCTAATTTTTTGAGAAGGACCTGTATATCTGCTCTTCTGGCATGTCACATACTTGAGGTGAAAACAGCAGAATATAATGTTTATGAATGGCAAACATGCACATAAATAAATGAAGTGAAAATATCAAAGTGGAATTTAAATATGTTTGAATTCTGAAGATTATTATCCTCACCATCACTTGTTGATCATCTGAGTCACAATCTAGCTCACATGGCTGAACTGCTTTCAGTAGGAACATTTGTCGTGATCTCGAGGTGTTATGTTATCGTTTTCATTTGTGTTCATGTTTTCCATGATTTTCCTTGTTGTTTATTATGTTCTAAAGGTCTTGCCACATTTTGCTGTCCATTTTGGTTTCTGCCATTTCCCTTTGTCCATTATTGTTAAGTGTTTCTCTCAGATTATTATTTTGTTTTACCCCCTTGGTTTACTTTAGTATTTATGTAAATTTTTGTATTATTCTGCTTGATTTTGTCCTTGTGTTTTTCTTTGTCAGCCCCTGCTCATTTACTCTTCTCCCTCAGCTCGCTCTCCCTTCCTTAGTCTTAGCTGTTCCTCATCTCCTCCTGATTACACTTACCTGTTTATCATGCCTTCTCTCCCCTCTTCCCTTTGTATATATTTCTCTGGTTGCCTGTCTCTTTGTTGGTTTCTCCCGTTGCCATGCTGGCCCTCCTCTGTTTGACTTTCGTGTTCCATTGTTCCATCTCTGCTTGTGCTCCATGTCCCATGAGATGTTGTAAGTGTGCCATTTTTAGTGATGGGACTTATGGCTCTTTGAAGGGAACAAATCCTGAAGATTTGGTTCCCTTCAAAGAGCCATTGAAAAGAGTCGTTAAAATGATAAAGTTTTGTAAATTTACATATTTTTCAAAGAACAACCTATTTCATCCTTAAAATAGTGTTAAATATATTAATTTTGGAAAACCTGGCACGTGTGGGTAAAATTCACAAAAAAGTTGAATCATCTGTATAAAGTAAGATTAATATTGTTATTTAAAAGGTTAAAAATAAAACCAAGGTATGTTCATGCAAAATAAAAATCTTTAGTTATGTATATATTTTCAAAAATTAGTATAAAATATCATGTAGTTTTTAAATGTAGTTTTTTACTACAACTGTTGCATACAGTAATAGCATTTTAGTGCTGTTTGTAATATAGAGACAAAATAAAAAAGTAACAAAACAGAACAGAAAAAAGTGCATTTGGGTTGCTTTGGCAGAATTCAAAATCACGACTGCACCATCACATATATACGCTAATGGTAAACAACACTTAACTGTAAACATAAACCAAACAAAGTGTGCAAACATCCAAATAAAAATAAAATAGTCCTTACAAGAGCCTAGGCAATAGGTGTTCCTGATGTTCACAATGCAGACAATAGGAATTTAGAGGTAATTTAACAACTGTTTAAAAACAGTTTTTTGTTAAAACCCTCAATGGAAATTTATCATTTTTTTATTCAGTTTTTTTTAGTAACTGTATAGTTCCTGAAAAGAAAATGTGCCTCTGACCATTGACCTTAAACTACTCATTTGAAACTTTAAAACTTTCCTTGTTACAAAGCATCGTCTTGCCTTTCACAGTTCAACTATTTATCCTTAAGGTGGATGTATGGCTACCCTTGTCCTTGTGAAAGTGAACCTGCAAGATCAAACACACACATTTAGTGTTCAAATGCCATCACGCTTCAGCATTTCTTCACACTTAGACATTTAAAGACAAACTCTTATGCTGTGTCTTCTAAGGGATTTGCTTTCAATGTTAATACAGATAAAAAAGTTGCCATGTGGGAAATGTAAACCAAGTGACCCGAAGTGCCTTTGGATCATTTTTGCTCATGTAATAGAACCATGTTTGATCAATATTGATGTCAGTGCTAAAAGGCTTTCATTATAACACCAGCACTGATTGTCAAAACAGGAACGATGCATTTTAGTGAAGTCTATCCCTTGACATCTCCGCCATCACTATGCTACAGCTTTTCTCCTCAATCTGTTTAAGCCTCAGCACTACTTCTCAAGGGTGTGGAGAGACAGACAGGAGGGCCAAAGTGGCTGTAAAGACTGGGGGAAGTCGCATATGTGAAGTAAGAGAAAGAGGTTGGCCGTTCTAAATAAATAGACTACGTTGTGTCACATATTTGGCACATGCAAACCTTCCATCAGCTCCACCATAAATGGTAATGCTCCTAAACTGCTGTGAGAGATCAAAACAGACTCCCTCTCCTTACCAGAGCAACCCATCCTTACAGAGAACAATGTGAGCACCACCTTGTTTGTATGTGTACAATTTAAAAATTGATAGCACTAGTAAGAGAAGACGGTGACTGTCTGGTCCATGTCATTGGAGTTGGAGGTTGGAGCCCTGCAGATCTACATATCCAACACAGTGAAATTGCTGTCCTGTAGGACACATGTGCTGTATCTGTAGTCTACCAACTCAAGAGACCAGACTTCAATCTGCTGTTTGTGATGCATGCATGTCCCTCTTTGGTTCCTTCACAGACTAGTTCAGCTTGCCAAGCCCAGTTAGCTCTCACAACAATCATTAATCCGGGAGAGCCTTTCGAGCTCACAGGTTACAGCCTCAAGTGTTGTATGTTCTTCAGTCCAAACCGATGAGGGACATTTTCAGTTGAGATACAAAACAATTAAGAAGGATTTGTAGCAAAAAAAAAGTCAGGTTGAGACTGAAGACAAAAATGCAGGATCCTGTTGATTAGATAATAATATGAGTTAGATTTACTTCGATGTCATTTTAATTAAAAGTAGATAAAAGAAGAATTCAGAAAATATATATTTTTTGTTTTTATGGATGAAACTCAATGCACTTACATTAGTATCATAAAACATCAAATATTCCTTCAAAATAAATAAACTGATTTAAAATAAGGCAGAATAGGTGAAGATGAGTAACTCAGTGAAAACTACTTGATCTCTTGGACAAAAAGCTATTTATTTCTTGTATGAAACCCAATTAATTTCTTAGATCAGAACCAATTTTTAAAAATCTATAAAAAAAATCTATAAAACTACTGATTATATGGATTAAATATTTCTTTGGTAAACACATTTTCATTTATTATTACTAAGTGGTGAAACAGTCATTGACATTGCAGCAGCTCAATGTGTTTAGGAATCTAGATGTGGTAAAAACGACTTGCTGAAGTTCAAGTTGAGCATCAGATTGAGAATGTGACATGGCTGTTGGCTGGAGGAACATGTCTTGTTGTTGGAGGTCCGACTGGTTAAAGATGACTGAAGAAGCAATGGTAGTTTAAATGACTACTTGTTACAGCCAAGGCATGTGAAATAACATCTCAGCAGGTGGCTAGCAGCAGGTACTGTAATGGAGTGGGGTACAGTTTCTTGATACACTTTGGGTCCCTTAGTACCAAATGAGCATTGTTTAAACACCACAACCTACCTGAGCATTGCTGCTGACCATGTTTATTGGCATCATGGGTGGGCCGCCAACAAATTTCCATCAACTCTATGGTGTTGGTGTGTCAACAGAAAAAACATTCTGTGGTAGGTTTCCGACAACTTGTCGAAGATATTCCACAACGTATTAAGGCAGTTCTGAGGGCAAACCCAGTACTATCAAGGTATACCTTATAAAGTAGCCGGTAAGCCTATTCGAAATGAGACAAAAACCTTTTAGACTCAACTATTAGTCCGCCATCATTGTAGGGGTGCATTCTTTTATTCAATAGACAAAACTTTAGTGAATAGGTCTACCTGATTGTCCTCTTTTAACTCGGCGTCCCTAAAAACAAAAAAGTTATACCAAAACTTCCTCAGGCAACTAGGCAGTGGACGTCTGGGCCTTACTAGCAGCTCTGCCCCAGAACAAATTCACAGTGCTTCTGAGACCGGGCTTTCAGGATATTCACTATTCATGTTTGAACAACTATTCAGAATTTTAAGAATGAAATAATTGCATTAGGTTCTTTGTGAAAAAATTACCCATTGTTTCATGCGTTTTTGAAATTAGTGCACTATTGCCACCTGGACTGGAGTGTAAAATTGTAGGTGGATGAAATCTACCATGGGGGTGTGGATCCCAATGGTTTTTCAAAATAGGACACAGATACAATTCAGAAGCTTTCATATGAACACAGACAGCTGTGTATCAATGTGTCCTTTGGCTGCCATAATTTGTAATTTAGAACCCCATTAAGCAGCATATAATTACTCTGAGCTGAGTCATTTATTGTCCTTATCAAATAAATAATAATAATAAATTCAAGTTTGATTCACTTTTCATGTGTACCACAGTCATATCCTGCACACTTTATCTCCACATAAATTATTCATCAGTGGGGTTGTTGTGTCCTCATAAATTCTTCTTAAGACAGCCAAATCTCCACAAACTCATTTTCTGCTGAATGACAAACAATTGCGTACATCATGTGAGAGTCTCTGTGTGTGAGTGTCATCCATTAAAAGAACAACGAGGGGGGGAGTCCTGGAAGACAGGTCAACATGATCAATAAGAAGTCATACTCAACTTAGCTGGAGAGGTGTTCCTTAGAGCCACAGTGTCCCTGTGTTGTAAACTTTGACTTACACTCAGCACATGATAAATGGAAGGTTTTCTCTCTGGCAAAGAGGTTGCGGCAAAGACGATAGCTATAATCAATCAGCTTTGCATAAACGAACAAATGAGATGATTGCTCGTATTTGACAAACTCTCCATTATAGTCTACTCGGTTATAGATTAGCTGTTGTACCTTTAATCAGGAACCTACAGGAAAGACACTAAAAAAGTCTCTGAACATTCCCATTATGTTTTACATCACGTTAGCTCCATTCAGTTACTTTTAGGCAGTTTTTTCCAAGGTTTTCATGGTGGTTTCATGAATATACAGAAACTCTAAGCATGGTGAATAAAAATTCAACCCTTGAAAACTTGGCAGCAGGAATAGCTAAAGTGAACCCTAACCTTCCTCCACAAGGAAAGAGTTCCAGACACCGTTTAAGCTCTTTGATCTCTGTGTCTATTGGAAGTCGATCAGACTGCAATCAGTGAAGCTTCTCTTTAAATATTTTAGCAACCTGTCTGGAACTGGATGGATCAGTGTCAGCCACACAAAGTATTGAAGAGGGACCCAAATAAGTTCAAGGGTAAGTTTATAGTAAATGCCCAGAGGTTCATTTCCTTTTCAACAACTGTACAATCAGTAGGATACAAAGATTGTGGAAGTGTGCTAAAAACAGCATTTTGGGATCATAGGGATGGCAAGAAACAATTCTAAACAGCACGAGCAGATACGAATGCTCTTTTAGGTAACAGGATAGAAAAAAAAAAAACATTTGGGAATCTTTTCTCCATACTCAAAAATAACAAAGGCCCATTCCATGCTTTTCCAGACTGTTATGCAGTCTACAGAATAGATTGTTCCTGGTGGAAAACAAATTAAGAGTCTCACCTCCAAGGTTATCACCTGTGATGTGATGTTTCAATGACAAATATATCATCAGAAAGGGTTTATTGGTTTCTCTCATCCTTTACTGTGGCGTATTTTCAATCAATCTCCAAAAATGCAATTAGCAAGTGTATGAAAAATGTTAAGAGGTGGAGGAGGAAAAAAAGGGAATAGTTAAGTAGAACTGGCGCAAGAAAGGAAGCGGCACAGGAATAAAAAAGAAAAGCAGAAACAGAAGAGAAAAAAAAACCTAGAGCTAGAGCTCGAGTTTAAAAAAAGTCTAGGAAAAAAGAATGTTGGAAGAAGGCTGATGACTAAAAAGCTATAAAACCTGCTCTCTCTGAGTGTGCTTTCCATCTGGATGTGTTTATAGACACTGGGTCAAGGACCGAAAGTAACCCCATAAAACCTGGCCCATCCCCAGAATCCTGCTACTTACCAAGACATGCAAACAATACAACAAATACTTGTGTCACTTGTTTATTCTTCTTATGTAACTTTACTCCAGATCACACAGGCCAAAAGCATAACCCAACACAATGTTTTCCCTCTCACTGAAACCTGCTGCATGTTCTTTATAAAGAAAAATAATGAAGAGATTGTAGAGTCCAATGAGAAAAACAACTTATTTAAAAGTGCAAGTAAAGTTCTGTGTTAGTGGAGAAAGACCATAGATCCAATTTGAGTTTTTCATAGAAAATAATGGCAGAGAGGCACTGGAAGAAAAACTGGCCTGGCTATAGCGGTCTGGAACTGATCAGCTAAACAATTTAAGACATACCAATGTTCTTGCACAGTGGATAATTGCTTTTTGGTGGAACAACTGAGAGGAACCTTCTCAAAACTATTTCATAGGCTTCACTTTTATTTCAGAATATGAAATAATCTTGGAAAAACTCTTGGATTATTGATAGGTTTGCTAAGTATCGAAAAAGCAACATTTTATCATTACAACATGGATATGTCTAAATAACCATTTTTTTGATAATGTGTTTTAAAAAAGTAGAAATGGTCCATAAATATCTAGGCTAAAATTTGTACAAATCTGGTCCAAAAGTGTTAGAGTTTGATATATTTTAGACATTTATTAGAAGCCTAAATGTATACATTTCAGGAGGGATTGAAACACATAACCTCTCATTTACTAACTCAGCACTGTACCAGATGAACTAAACAGGAGTGCATAAATTACTTTTTAAAATTTTCAGAACCCTTGGTGATATTCTACCAGCACAGCATCATCTCCGTGTGACAAGCAGTGCAGAAGTTCGGCTGCTGTATTTGAGTGTAGTTTTGGCTGGAAATTACCATTATTGGTGAACAACTGACAATTTTAATTTTGGTGAAATAACCAAAATTTCCAGAGCACAGCCTGTATAGTATGAATGGTTAATGGTGTTAGATTAAAATGTATTTTGGTTTGATACACCAGTACAGCAGAAATGTGCAAAATACTGTCATATCCTGCAATTCTCTCGGTGTTTAGTTAACTAAGCTAAAATACAAATTCTTTTTCCAGATACTGACATAATTAATACAATATCTCAATTGGAAAAACCCTAAACGAAGCACAAAGGTCTAAATTTGAGCTACCAAGAAAATTAGGTCTAGTCTCAATGTTGAAAGGTCAATTTCTCACTGTGTGATTGTTATATTTATGGTTTGCATATGGAAAACAAAGTGCAGAATTGTGAAGGTGGAACAAATTCTTAAATTATTTTTACAAATATTTTGTAAGTCTTGCTATAGGTTCTGAATTAGATTTAAGTCTGGACCTTAATTTAAACGTTTTAACACATCAATACGCGTTGATCTAAACCACAGGTGTCAAACTCCAGTCCTTGAAGGCCGGTGTCTTGCAACTTTTAGATGTGTCACTCCTACAATGCACCTGAATCTAGTAGTTAGGTCATTAGCAGGACTCTAGATCCTGGCTGCATGCTGAGGACACAATTTAACCATTGAATTAAGCTATGTTAGATAAGGACACATCTAAAAGTTGCAGGTTACTAACTCTTGAGGACTGGATTTTGACAGTCCTGATCCAAACCATTACATTGTAGCTCTGGCTGTATGTTTAGGTTTTTTGCAGTATGCAGTATTCGTTCCAGGAGTGTCCTTGAATTAAACTCACCCCATGTTCCAATCAAGCATCTGTTTCTTCTTTCGCCTAATTACCTGGTCTTGTTTTTCATTGGTTCTCCATGCATTTCCTGTTTGTATTTGGGTTCCTTAGTTGCTTTTGTTTCCTGCTGTGTCCTGCGTTATATTTATCTTTGTTCCTGGTCATACTTAACTTTTTTCCTGGTTGTACCTGGTGGTGCATCCTATGTCCTGGCCTGGTACTGGTTTTCTTGCCTGGTCTGTGAGTGAGAACAATAAATCTCGGACTTACCTTCAATCCGCTGGCTCCTAGATCCTTCTCTGCACTTTGGTCCTACCACAAACCGCACTTCATGACAGCAGGACACAGCCAAATGGACCAAGCAGAAGGAGAAGAGTTGATCACTCTGTGGGAATATCTCCAGCATGCAGCGGAGAGCTGCGCACATAATGATTCTGGCCCGTCTGCCTGTCTCCCCCTCTGCTCTCCCTGTCTGCAATCAGTCTCATCTGCTCCACCTGTTTCCCCTGCACTGCTGCACAATCAACGGCATGCCACTCACCTGTCCTCCAGCAGTTATATTCAGCCCGCTGACAGTCAGACAGTGCCAGATGTTTAAAACCTTCCAGCGAGTAGATATCCAGCATTTATTCCTGCCTGACCAAGACGTCTGACCACGTTTTTGCTCCCCTGATTACCCCTTTTGCCTGGCCCTCTTGGGATGACTGTCATTCTGGTTAACAACCCTGGTTCTGTCTCTTGACTTCTGCGGCTGCCTCGCTGCTGGATCTGTCAGCCTAAGCCAGTCCTTACCTCCTCCTGCCTGGACTCCCTGTGTTCACTTGGTCCTCTGACAAATAGTCTGTTTCGGACTTCCTGGTTCTCACCCAGCTTCTGCTCTGACCATTACCCTGCTGTGGAGCCGTTCCCTGGTCCCCACCCCTCTTGGACCCTGAGAAGGTTAGTCGCTTTGGATTCACGTTTTAGTCAGAACCTTTTTCAAGCCACTAACCTGCTTCTCTGCCCTCAGTGGTTCTGGGTTTCTGACTGGCTGGTTCCGGCGTTGCTGTTTCCCAGACCCAGAATGGCTGAAATTTTGGATCCTGACTCCTTTGCGTGATAATTCTGGGGATCTAGGCTAGCGATTACCCTTACAGGAGGCGGTCTGCTGCACTACGTCTCTCCCTCAGCCTCTTCCCCATGGTGCAGACGGTGTCGCAGGTGCGACGCTTCAGCTCCTGGTTCTGCAGTGGATCGGTGCAATGCTTCTGCTCTGGGATTCCCTGAAGGTCGAAGCAATGCCACAGCTCCAGTCCTTGGGAGTCGAGTTCCTGAGCAGTTCGAGGACAAGCTGCTGCCTGATTCTGTTCCTGAGTGGTTCGTGGACGAGCCGCTACCTGATCCTGTTCCTGTCCTGGAGGAGTTTGAGGACAAGCTGCCTTCACTTTCTGTTCCTGTCCTGGAGGAGCTTGAGGTCAAGCTTCCTCCACATCCTGTTCTTGTCTCGGAGGGGCTGCCTTCACTGCCTGATTCTGTTTCTGTTTCTGTTCCTGTTCCGGAGGAGCTCGGTGATGAGCTGCCTCCACTCCTCCTCACAGTTCCAGAGGGGTTTGAGGACAAGCCACCTCTTCTGCCTGTTCCAGAGGGGTTTGAGGATGAATTGCCTCTCCTTCCAGTCCCGGAGGTACCTCTCTGTGAAGGGTGCGAGGACGCACTTCCTCAATCTGCTGTGCCCCAGCGGATCCGCCGTAGATCTACAGGGCACAGCTCGCCAGGGTCCCAGCGGTTTCTCCAATGCTCACAAGGGATCCACCGTGGTTCCGGGTCTCCAGAGCTCCACTGCCTCGTGGCTGTCCTCCTGATCGGCTGCTCCTATGGTCCTCTACATGCCGACGATGTTCTCCTGTCAGGCGTGGTCTGGGCTGCTTCTAGTCCCGCCGTTGTCGTTCTGGACTCTGTGTCTGCTCGGGACAACCTCCCGGCCGCCCGCCTGAACTCTGTCTCTGCTTGGGATGACCTCCGGGCCGCCTGCCTGAACTCTGGGTTTCGCACGGGTTGCTCGCCTGAACTTTGTTTTGTTTCTGGTCCTGTTTTTTCGTACTTTTTTGTTTGCCTGTCTAGACCCCTGTCCATGTCGTTTTCTTCCACCACCTACTTAAGTGAGTTTTATTTATTAAATCGGTTTACTCACCACCGATGCTTGCTGTCATTTGCATTCTGGGGTCCACCGCCACACCAACTTGACACATCATGACACTTCTTCCATATGTTTGCTATGTGAATTACATTGCCTTAGGCAAATTTTAAATTTGACTTCTTATGGCTTTTTCTCAACAGTGTATAGTCTTTGACCCTTTTTTCATAAAGGCTAGATTTGTGGACTGCAAAGATAATACTTTATAATACAACAGACTGTGGATATTTTTAAGGAATTTGGTTGCACTGGACTTTATTTTGGGGCATTAAATTAAAAGGGGCTGAATGTGAATTCCAACCCACCAAACATTTCAGATTTTCATTTCTAAAAAAATGAAAACCTTCGACTTTACTGTTATACACTACTTTGTGTGGGTCTATCACATCTAATCCCAATAAAGCATATTGAAGTTTGTGGTTGTAATGTGACAAAATTGGTGAAAGGCACTACAGTCTAAACACTACAAGAACAATGTTGAGACAACAGATTGGTATTGAGGATTTATTATTCGGTAATTAAAACACGCACTAATACCACCCATCATCTATGACTGATTTATATCAAACCTACGTTTTCAACAGAAGCAATTCAATCATTCTGACACAACTGAAGGCAACATCGGTTCTTTTTTCACACTGAAGTCTAATCTGTTTTGTTATGACCTAAAACAACTCCCAGGAATTCCATTTGTAGGAGTTTACCGAATGAACAATCAGGGAAGAAGGAACATCAATATCCAATCTGTGTTGTGTGTTGGCAGGTGCACTTTGTTCATGTCCTAAATTTAGCTTGTAACTGTGTTCACCTACAGACATTGTTGTAAAAGTTCAGCCACTACACATTCTACTTATAAGCATCTCAGAGATTAACTGAGATGCTGATCATAATTGTGAGATTTATAGCCTGATAGACCTTAGACCGTGACCAGACTCTTTTCTCACGTAAATGAGTGCATTTGTGCTCATCTCAAACATCTGTTTAGAATTTCAGCCCATCTTGTCATGCTGGGCAGATGTACACATCATATTAGCATGGGTCTACTCTTATCCTAAATAGCCTTTCATATTACAAATTGCATCATAACTTCCGGCTATAACATGGTAAAACACCAACTACAAATTATCTTTCTTTCTACATTATATTGCTTTTCTTTTATCGGTTATAGATGGCTGTAATTAGGCTTCGGTAAACAAGCAAGACTGGAGGGAGACATAAGAAATGGGGAATTTGGAGCAATGTTGCTGGCACAAACACATAGAATGATATACCTGCTGAAACCCCAAATACCTTCCAACTGTTTTATCCCTCTACCTAATGTCAGTATTGCTATTGTATGCTTTGTACAACTATTCAAATTCCTCATAAGGCACAAAGAAAACAAATGTGCACTTACCTGCTCATGGTACTCGATCCCCATGCTCAGAGTGTTAATCAGAATGGCAATCATAATCCCCTGACCAAAGTACTTGCTATCCACAATCTTCTTGAAGGTGTCGCACACCAGCCTCCAAAAGTGGACAACCTTAGCAGCTGTCTTGCCCAACCTTCTACGTTTCTTTCTGGGCTGCCGGCTGTCTCTCCTGTCCCTGTGGTGGAAGTCCTGGCTTAACTCATAAACCCCGTCACTGTCCGAGTCACCTGGTGTCTCGTTGCCCTCAGTAAAACCCTCTGACTTATTAGTCAGTGCCTTTGCGCAATCAGGGCAGGTCTCAGGGTTCATGGTCAGGCCAGCTGTGTCCATGGTGATGAGCTCACGAGCTGACAGCTGGCAGGAGAGCTGGGCTGCAACCAAATGAGAAATCAAATAGGATCCTATTGTAGTGAATTAATTGGACTATAATTGTTTTAGATAACATTTGCTGAAATGATGCAGTAGTGTCTGAATAATGCCTCTTTTTCACACATGATGCTGTAGCTCACGGGGCTATCAGTAAATTTAATAACCATCCGTGCATCTTGAACTGAGTGTAGTAACAACACACTGTTATGCAGCTCATACTACACCACAGTGGACCGAAAAGCTGATTGCAAAGTAAAAGAAACATGGCACTTGTGTTTAATATCTTGTACACCTTCCAATTTATAAAACAAATCAAATTCTATCTACCACAGCCAACACCAGAGGTGATAAGTAATGTAGCTAATCAAAAGCTTTTCAGGTACTAGAATGCATTATGTGTTTACCTGTTGGAGTGCATGTGTCCACCAGGCTCAATGGCCGTCTCTCCAGATGCATGGGTGGGATATTGAGGTTAAAACTCAGATTTGTTAGCGTGCTGGCAGTGACACTCCCTCGCATGGACTCTGCCAGGGCTCTGGCCTGGAGAGTGGGGTAGTTCTTAGGCCCTGGAGCAGCAAATGGAACAGAGTTTCTCTTCATGACCCTGGATGTGGGAGTCGGAGCCAGGAAGGCCATTGGAAAGTTTCCCCGGTTGTTGGGAAACAAAGTGATATGAGAAGCTTCTGCTCTGAGGGCACTACAACCTGAAGATGAATCAGTTGCCCCAGAGGTGAGATTTCCCAATACTGCAAGGTTTGAGTCAGAGGATGCGGCTATCAAAGAAGATGGTGGTGCCAAGCCCAGTGATACAATGCCTGTGGTCGCTTTGGGAGGCCCTGCCTCAACATCCCGTCCTTCCAGACACCTCATGCTCCCTCCCTCCTGGATGCTGCCATTACCAAGATGGTAGTGATCATGATGGTGGTGGTGATGATGGTGCACCATTTGATGAACTGACATAGACCCCTGCCTGGAGGGTTTCCTCCTCCTCCTCTGCCTCTGGCTATGCTGTTGTTCTGAAGCTGGCGGTGAGGACGCAATGTTAAGTCCTGCACGGCGGGCCAAAAACCTGCAGACATGAGCCACTTGCTTGGCCCCCTTTCGGATGATGTGGACCAGATACTTCAGCAGCTCATCATAGCAAGAGCCTGGCTCAGACAGGGAGGCCAGAGTGCTGGCATTGGACATGAAGCGCACTCGTTGCTCCTTCATCAGCTGGCTCTCCCTCTGCTTGGTCTCTGAGAACTGAGTTGCAATAACCACCAGGCACAGATTAATCATGAAGAATGAGCCAATCTAAGGACAAAGAGAAGTAGATAACATTGTTATTCATACAATGTCTGTGGTTGTCCACCCATCAGTCCAATAATCTGTTAACTCCTATGTTAAATCATCAGCACTTACATAGAGTTATATTCATAAGCTTACATACTCTCATACCTAAAAAAATATTAATCAGAAGGCAAACACTTGTTACCTCATAATTACTTGTTGGGTGAAGCCATTTATTCTTAAACAGATTTGTTTGCTCTTTTTAAATCATATTGTGAGCAGAAGCTACCAAAGTGATCCTGATCAAAAGGTTTACATACATTGGTCTGCATTGCCGGCAGTAAGTCAGACTCATTTCTGGTGAGGGTTGGACTCCGCCAAGGTTGCCCTTTGTCACCAATTTTGTTCATAACTTTTATGGACAGAATTTCTAGGCACAGCCAAGGTGTCCAGGGGATCCCTTTTGGTGGCCTTAGGATTGCGTCTCTACTTTTTGTGGATGATGTGGTCCTATTGGCTTCATCAGCTCGTGATCAACAGCTCTCACTGGAGCAGTTCACAGCCGAGTGTGAAGTGGCCGGGATGAGAATCAGTGCCTCCAGGCCTGAGACCATGGTCTTGAGCCAGAAAAGGGTAGAGGGCCTCCTCCGGGTCGGGGGTAGGTCCCTTCTCAAGTAGAGGAGTTCAAGTATCTTGGGGTCTTATTCACAAATAAGGGAAAAATGGAGCAGGAGATCAACAGTCGAATTGGTGCTGCAGTGATGCGGGCGCTGTACCGGTCTGTCGTGGTGAAGAGAGAGCTGAGTCAGAAAGTGAAGCTCCATTTACCGGTCGATCTACGTTCCTACCGTCATCAATGGTCATGAGCTTTGGGTCAGGACCGAAAGAACGAGATCACGGATACAAGCAGCCGAAATGAGTGTCCTCCGCAGGGTGTCTGGGCTCTCCCTTAGAGATATGGTGAGAAGCTCGGTCATCCGGGAAGGAATCAGAGTAGAGCCGCTGCTTCTCCACATTGAGAGGAGCCAGTTGAGGTGGCTCTTGCATCTGGTTAGGATGCCTCCTGGACACCTCCCTGGTGAAGTGTCCAGGAGGAAGACCCAGGACACAATGGAGGGACTATGTTTCTCGGCTGGCCTGGGAACGCCTTGGGATTCCCCTGGACGAGTTGGCCCAAGTGGTTCGAGAGAGGAAAGTCTGGGTCTCTCTGCTTAGGCTGCTGCCCCCCGCAACCCGACCCCAGATATGCGGAAGACGATAAATAGATGGATATTAATCAGAAGGCAAACACTCTTTACCTCATGATTACTTGTTGGGTGAAGCCATTTATTCTTAAAACAGTTTTGTTTGCTGTTTTTAAATCATGTTGTAGGTAGAAGCTACCAAAGTGATCCTGATCAAAAAGTTTACTTAACCTAGTTCTTAGCTTGACATCTATTGTGTATTGTGGATGAAGCACTTTATTTTCTTAGATGGTAAACCCATTGTTCTTGGCAAATGCCTCCAGTTTTTATAAACTCTTGGGCTGCCTTGTATGCACTGCATGCTTGAGATCTCAGAAAGTGTTTAAATGATATTGAGGTCAGGAGGCTAGAATGGCCACACCAGAAGCTTCCCTTTCCCTGTTGTAGCAAATGACAGGTCCACTTTACTTTGTGTTTTAGATCGTTTCATGTTGGAACATCTAAGTACGTCCCATGTACAACTTCTGAGCTGATGAATGCAAATGTTCTTTCAGTAAACATGATTCATCTTGCCATCAATTTTGACCAAAGCCTCTGAGCTCCCTCTGGCTATTCCTAAATCACAAGTTAAAACACCAATATCCCACACAGTTGGACGTTTTCACAAATAAAGCAGGCAGGGCAGAATAACAGCAGATGTCATGTGGAACACAGGACAGCACTGCGCAAAAAATCTAGATCTAAAGTCACCCCATACCGTTCTTCTCCAAACATTAATGGCAGACAAAATCAGTGTATTGATCCCACTGATGGTCAAGCAAATGCTTCTGATGCAAATTATATATATGATATTCTTCCTCTTCTTGCTCGAAATGATGCTCAGTCTTGCTTATGCTTACGCTTCCTGAGACTGGCTGGTCAGACAAACTTCATCACATCACTTCCTCAACCTGCAATGTCGGCTTGCCGTTATACAAGACAGTTGAAACTTGGCTGTGACTTCCTGGCTTAGCAAGTTAGGGGTGTAACAAAGACAGACACACTTATACACCCAGCCATTGCATAGGTCCTTTTACAAAACACAATGAGAACATGAAAAGGTGTCTTAATTTTATCTTCATGTGTTTTAGACTGCAGAAAATGTTTTAATCAAACTCCTTCTAAAGGGATTCAGGTTCTCTTTTCCTTTGTAGCTGAAACTTCCCCAAAAGTTCAGTGATCCACCTCCATGTTTTAAAGGAATGGTGTACATTTCATCATAGTTTCCCCCAAAATGACTCCTCTCTAAACATAGAATTGATTGTTGTGGCCATAAAGTTCAATTGTGGTCCCATCAAGTTTTCTCTTGAGCTTGTCTCTGTGCTGTTTGGCATTTGTAAGCAGACTACTGTGTGGCAGTGGCATAGTAAAATGTTTCTTCTGTCAATTCAACAGCACCTGCTTGTTGAAGTTAACTGAGGTTTGTTTCTTTTAATTCTAAACAATTTTCCTGGCAGGTGTGCAAAGATTTTATGTCTACCTTGCCATGGCTTAGTTTCAACAGCATCTCTCACTTTCCCCTGCTGAATTGGAGTTTGAACACTGTTGATTGTACAAACTAATAAAAAGCAAACAGATCCCAGGTAAGGACCTTTACCGACTGCTTAAGCTAATGTGTATCAACTTTTAAGATTGTTATCAAAATGTCCAGGTTACATGTAATTATAATATAAACGTCCAGGTACATATAAACGTCCAGGTTACATACAATTATGATTAGGGTCATTTTGATAGTTTCTGTTGTCATGATGATTTAAAAAGATACAACACCATTGCTTGATGACAAATAAATTCAACTAACCACTACCTAGGAGTCAAAGAAAGGTTTTTATTATTTATATTCTCTGAAAAATTGGAAATTATGTAAACGTATGAGGATAGCTGTACACAGTTGTGGTTGACTAGAAGTAGAACTTACAATGATAAGTAGGATGAAGTAGATGAAGTTGTAAAAGGAGTGGGCATCCATCACAAAGTACATGATGTCCACCCAGCCCTCCAGAGTAATCACCTAAAACAGAATACAGGGAGTAAAGACAAACGATGTCAGAAAATCTCATCAAACAACTGATACCAACTTCTGAGCTCACTGGGCTTTGTATTACAGGACTGTTCATTAGCCAAACCAACTTTTGCTTCCCAATGCAGAAAATGTTATAATCAAACTCTTTCTAGAGTCCAGTTATTCATGTTTAATTCTCAGGTCTTATTAACTACCATACCTGAAAGATGGCTATCCACGCATAGCAGATGTTGTCAAAGTTGATGGCCCCCTTAAAGGGGTTGATGAGGCCAGCGGAGCAGTTGGTGTAGTACTGGTTCCAGTTGACACAGGTGGTGTTGTCTGTGCTGTTGTAGGAGTCAATATCCAGATTGCACTGCTGTCTCTCTTCATCATACAGCTTGGGAATCGAGCTGCACTCCCTCATGCCGTTGTCTCGGGGAACAGAGCAGATGAAGGGGTTCTCATCATCATTTTCTGTGTGGTAATATTTTCCAAGCTCCAAGGACAGAGGGCTTTGTGAGGAAGAAGGGAAGAAAGTGGCACAAGTTACTGTTAAGTGTGAACTGACAACAATTGTATAAAGCATTTGATTGTTCTTTATTGCCTGTCCAGTTGTTCTCTTTGCCCTGAGATGATTTGCAAACTAAAATATTATTGACTAGAATGTATTTTTCAAGGAACAAGAAGAGAAGTCAAATTCCCTTCCGTCAAAGTAATAGGATTGCCATTTCCCCTCTAACATTTCACTGAGGATCTACATTAATGTGGAAAAGTGAGAGACTGCTTGTTATACTGAAAAATTTTGATTGACATTAATTAGCACCATATAAGTTAAAGATGAAAATGCAAGAAATCATAAAAGGCAAGAAGAAGACAAAGGTTTAAAGACATTTATGAAACATTACATCTATTTGTGAAAACAAAAACAAGAATTTAATACTGTTCAATAATTGCATTAGAATAAGAGCTAGCAGCCAGTGTACTAGTAGCAAGGACAATGCTGTTAAAATATTGCTCGTTATTGTTTGGCATTACAGTCGTATGTGTCTTCGCAAAATTTAAACGGTATACACTTCCAAGCTGCAAATATCTTAAATGCATTCTTCTTTAACTAATTAGCACATCTCAAACTGCCAAGAAAAACATTAGTTTTAGATTATGTAAACTTATTGGCCCTAATACCTGCAGAGACAATTATGTCTTTTGATGGATTTGGATCCAAACACATATTTGCCTTCCATAGCACCTCTTGGTAAATATGTTGCATAGCACTGTTCCATCTGGAAGAGAGGGAATGTGTCTGGCGTTTGTGTTATATCTGGCTCATCTGTCAGCACACCTTCAGCTGGTGGCTTTTATTAATTGCAAAGCATAGTCACACTTTTCGGGCGACGAGACCAATCTGTTTTCTCTTCAGAGCCACTTCTCACTCAGTTTCTTAAAAGCTGTTTCACATGTTGAGATGATCTGCTAGAGCACTTATAGGCCTGATAAACTCAGTGAATGGACAGCATGCACACAATTCGGCATGCAGGAAGGGATGTAGCTCTTAAAAGGTGATCTCAAATGCTCCTTATCAGTGTGAAAAAAGAGGCCATAAACACATCTGACAGCTGTTACTGAAGCTTTGGAAGATGTTGGAGTAATCTGAAGTGAAGAGTGAAAGCTACCTCTAAAACAGATATGTTAGTAGTGGGGAAAGGTTAAACTGTGTTTTTATGAAATGCACACCTTCCAGGTACCATTAGGTAGTCACAAAAACTGACTATGATCACAAAAATGATGTCTGCTCCCCAAAGGCATAACGCATGAACTTAAATTGTAGATGCGAGAAGTCATACATCCTATAGAGAGTAATGATCCCTAGATGACTCAGGCAACATGAATAAGTTATGGGTACCAATGTTCCACATACAGGAGCGCAGGCGATCCAGGGCCTTTTTTATTATTCCAGAACCTGTCTCGTTCCTCCATTCATCACTGCAATGAGGTGTTAGCGTCACTAACCTCACTGTGTAGTGCATGACCCAGTTTGAAAGAAGGATGAAGTTACTTTGACGTCCTGCAGACTTACTTTTAACTGATTTCAGTGACACTTGCAATGAAGCCATAGTTTGCCTATGCAAAAGTTGACCTTTTGAAGTTTTTCACATTGTGCAACAAACCTCCATTTATGTTACTTCAGAGGAAAAAGCAGAATTGTTAAACGAAATAGTTTGGTTAAACAAAATTTGAGCTTTTGGCCTACATGAAAGATGTGACAGAAAAATTCTACTGCACACTGAACACAACGTTCCTGTGGTGAAACATGGTGGCAGCATAATCATGCTGGGGGGTGCTTTTCTTCAGCAGGGATAGGAAAGTCTCTAATGGCTTCTAATGATGCCAATTTCAGTGTTTCCAATGTTTTAATGTTCCCAGTGTTTAGTAATGTGTGTAGTGGTTTCCATACTTTTCACTGGGTTCTGTTAATAACAGTTTGAAGACTTTCAAATGATGTTTAGATGTCTCTAGTGGTTTCTTATATTTTCAGTTGTTCCAATAGTTCCAATGGTTTCTGATGTTTTCACTGCTTCCAATAGTTTCTAATGTTTCTACTATATATCAAATTAACCCCAAACTATTTATTACCCTGAGAGATTCAGAGTTATTTTTTATTCGACCAAGAAGTTTATTTCTGATAGGAAATGAGACAGAAATCTCACAAGAAATTATAAAACAACGTAAATTAGTATCAATATTTAAACAGAAAGAAATGTAAATGTTACATAGAAAATCTTTTATACTCGTTTTAATAATCAATGGAAAAATCTTTTTTGGCATAATAGTAATCAAACCCTTTTTTATAATTGCCGACCAGATTTCTGCATATTTCCACAGGTATTTTGATGATTTTTCCTTGGTCATGATTTCCAAAGCTTTGAGATCGGAAAGCCTCTTTGTCATCACCCTATTCCTTGAATCCCTGCACAGATTTTCTGTCAGATTAAATTTGGACTGTTTAAATGCAAGACTGTGGCTCTTATAAATATTTCCGAAACCCGATTTGCAGTTCAAGCAAACATGTAAAGCACTAGAACGTAGTTGGATGAAAGCAATTAGGTCAGTGGAAGTTTGTTTAATTATCTTTTCCTATTAAATAAAATGTATTTTAAGTTTAGCCCACAACCAAATCAAAATGTTTTTTGACAGCACTAAATGAGTGGAATGTACAAAGTTTGGCACACACAGGAACAAATACACAAAGTGGAACTCACAAGGAGAAGTTGTCTTTGACGAAACAGCGATTTCTGAGCAGGCCAGCCCACAGCTGGACACCAACGATCCCAAAGATGAAGAAGACAAAGAAGCAGAGCAACAGCACATTACCCAGCATTGGCAGCGTGTCCAGCAGCAGGGTGACCAGGATGCGCATACCTAACAAAAGAGACAAGGACAGGGTCAAGTATCTGCTCAGAACATGGCTTACAGTACAATGATCGAATAGCATTTACTGTATGAGATGCTACTCTTTAGATAAGTAAGTAAAACCTTATTGGTCGACCAATCAGCATTCATATGAATTACAAAAAAGAAATATGGTGCCACTGAAAAAATTTACTGGATTGGACATCATGTGATTACCGCATACCACACATGGGCCATTGCTATGCACTGAGTCAGGATGGCTGCAGGAACAGAAGCAACATAAGAAGTACTCAAAACCTTTTTAAGGACAATAAAGTTCTATGAATGGAATAACATACAGATTTAACAGTTTGTATTGAATATAAGTGAGATATAACTGATATGAAATGTAATTTGGAGATAAGTCTAGAAAAAATAAGCGATGTACACATGTATACATCAAAAGTAGTCCAATGTTTAAAATACTAAAACAAAACATTTTACCTGGTTAAATAAAGATGAAATAAAATAATATAATACAAGGATTTCAATATTTATATACAGTTACATATGGAATTTATGAAGGGTACACAGAATTCCTGGACATTCCTGGAATTCCTGGAGAGGCCGTCACATGTTGGAGCACCAGCTTGTGACCTTTGTTGCATGTCTATGCCCTCTCTCCTCCCCTTTCCTGTCAGCATACTACCACAACAATTATTTATTTTTCACATATATATCTATCTATTGTGAAAATAAGGTGAGATCTTTCCATGTAATCCATGCAACATTCATTGACTCCTCACAGTTAAATCTATAAAAGTTACAATAAATATCCTTATGTGTAATCCATGCAATAATTATTAAAATACACAGTTGCAGCAGTAGAGAGTGAAACACGCATATTCTCATATTCTGGGACTGAGAGACTGAGAGACATATTATCTGTCTTATCTTTTGCTGAAATATAAGCAAGTGTATCCAAAGAAATTATGTAAAAGAATGGAAAATCATCATACAAGTATTAAATGAAATTAGTAATCTTTGATTATCAAGTTAAAAGATGTATGATTGAAATATGGTTAAGAAATGATAATTAAAGTAAAAAACATTAAGGTTTGAAATTCTCAATCAGCTATATATGAAAGAAATATAATGTTGATCAGTTGTGATGTATGAATAAAAATAATGAAGAGATGGTTTTAAAGTAAATGCAGAAAGCTGAGAATGGAATGTGTAATACTGTGTAAAGTTTAAGGCTGAGCAAATTAGGGAGAGAACTGTAGGATGAATAGGAGTGACGAGAGCCAGCTACATGCTGACAGCAAATCTTTTGAAGATTTGCTGTCAGCATGTAGCTGATTTGCTCCTCAGCCTTACCAGGGAGGCTGAGGAGGCGCAAGGAAGGGAAGATGAGTCTACAGCCAGCTGCGTGGCTATTACCGGCATCTCCAAGACCGAAAAACAGCACCAGAAAGTCACGATGACCATGACTAAGTATTGAGCAATAACATACTGGGCAAAAGTATGTTGCGCAATAACTGAGAAGACTAACAAAGGGCTGACCAGTGAGAGCATCTGCACTATAAAAGCAATGCTAAAAAAGAGAACTGCAGTTGTTTCCTCGCAGAAGACCAGTGTTAGGATTATGATTATTGATTAATTAACAGCATTAATTAATTAATTGATTAATAATTATAATTGAAAATCATAATTTGACAAAATTAATTTCTTAACCAAAAATCCTTATTTATGAATCGAAGCCAGAGATGTCCTCTGGTGTTGTAATTGTAGCCTAAAGCCCTTGATAATTACAACCGTTAAATACTCAGTAATAATTCGTTCGTTCATTCGTTCGTCGTCTTCCGCTTATCCAGGACCGGGTCGCGGGGGCAGCAGACTCAGCAGAGACGCCCAGACGTCCCTCTCTCCAGACACCTCCTCCAGCTCCTCCAGGGGGAGCCCAAGGCGTTCCCAGGCCAGCCGAGAGACATAGTCCCTCCAGCGTGTCCTGGGCCGTCCCCTGGGCCTCCTCCCGGTGGGACGTGCCTGGAACACCTCCCGAGGAAGGCGTCCAGGAGGCATCC
Source organism: Girardinichthys multiradiatus (assembly GCF_021462225.1). Taxonomy (NCBI): domain Eukaryota; kingdom Metazoa; phylum Chordata; class Actinopteri; order Cyprinodontiformes; family Goodeidae; genus Girardinichthys; species Girardinichthys multiradiatus. The sequence goes on along the minus strand of NC_061803.1, from coordinate 26,919,309 downwards.
GGTATAGATGCCCGAGCCACCTCAACTGGCTCCTCTCGATGTGGAGGAGCAGCGGCTCTACTCCGAGCTCCTCCCGGATGGCCGAGCTCCTCACCCTATCTCTAAGGGAGTGCCCGGCCACCCTACGGAGGAAGCTCATTTCAGCCGCTTGTATCCGTGATCTCGTTCTTTCGGTCATGACCCAAAGTTCATGGCCATAGGTGAGGGTAGGAACGTAGACCGACCAGTAAATTGAGAGCTTTGCTTTTCGGCTCAGCTCTCTCTTCACCACAGTGGACCGGCACAGCGCCCCCATTACTGTGGCAGCCGCACCGATCCGTCTGTCGATCTCCCGCTCCATTCTTCCCTCACTCGTGAACAAGACCCCGAGATATTTAAACTCCTCCACTTGAGACAGGAACTCCCCTCCAACCTGAAGAGGACAAGCCACCCTTTTCCGGTCGAGTACCATGGCCTCGGACTTAGAGGAGCTGATCCTCATCCCAGCCACTTCACACTCGGCTGCGAACCGCCACAGCGCATGCTGTAGGTCTTGGCTAGAGGGGGCCAGCAAGACCACGTCATCCGCAAAAAGAAGAGACAGGGCATCACGAGGGACACAGTCGAATGCCTTCTCCAGGTCCACAAAGCACATGTGAACCGGTTGGGCAAACTCCCATGAACCCTCGAGCACCCTGTAGAGGGTATAGAGCTGGTCCAGTGTTCCACGGCTGGGACGAAAACCACACTGTTCCTCCTGAAGCCGAGGTTCGACTATCGGTCGGACTCTCCTCTCCAATACCCTGGCGTAGGCCTTACCAGGGAGGCTGAGGAGTGTGATCCCCCTGTAGTTGGAACACACCCTCCGGTCCCCCTTCTTATAAAGGGGGACCACCACCCCAGTCTGCCAGTCCAGAGGCACTGTCCCCGACCGCCACGCAATGTTGAAGAGGCGTGTCAACCATGACAGCCCTACAACATCCAGACACTTGAGGTACTCAGAGCGGATCTCATCCACCCCCGAAGCCTTGCCACCGCGGAGCTTTTTAACCACCTCGGTGACTTCAGCCTGGGTGATGAAAGAGTCCAACCCCGAGTCCCCAGCCTCTGTTTCCACCACGGAATGCGTGATGGCAGGATTGAGGAGATCCTCGAAGTACTCCTTCCACCGCCCGATAATGTCCTCAGTCGAGGTCAGCAGCCTCCTGCCCCCACTATAAACAGTGTTGGCAAAGCACTGCTTCCCCCTCCTGAGGTGCCGGACGGTTTGCCAGAATTGCTTCGAGGCCAACTGGTAGTCCTTCTCCATGGCCTCACCGAACTCTTCCCAGGCCCGAGTTCCCAGTAATAATTGATAACTATTAATATATGTCACTGTTTAATCAACCGTTTCTGCCGAAACGTGGGGAACTTTGACCTTATTTTGACTGATAAATCACTCTTGCACAAAATAAACACAAACACCTTCTCTTTATCTACATGATCATTTATTAAATCAACAGTCCTGATACAATCCGCTCTCCGATTCAATAATCTTCACCTAGTCAAACACGCAAATTTCTACACAAAAAGGGTAAAATATCTAACTAAACAAATAAAACAAAACAGCAGTGGGTGTGTATGGAATCAAACCAGCAGTTATGTCAAACAAATGATAATGTGACGCAGAGCGGTTTTTCGGGGAGCGGCCCGCCAGAAAGGGTAGGTCAGTTACTGTGAGCCATAAAACATTCCCCACCGCTGGGGTTCCACGCACACAAAGGGTTGTAAACCTTTTGGCGGCAACTAATAAAACATGAAGTGTCGAAGACAAAGAAAATATGAAAGGGGAAAATATGATCTGACCGTCAGTAGTTAACTGGAATAAAAACAAGGGTGGCAATCCATCTCCTTGAAACTCCGTGGCTTTTAGGTTACGTGTTAAACTCACGTCTTCGATCGGCAAAGTGAAAACTTACAAGCCTTCTTATTCCTGTAAGCTTAATTCGCTTAGTTTTCTCGTTGGCCAACAAGGAGAATGAATGAAATCCACGTGGGACCTCTTCTCCAAGATGCTGTTTCAGTTGCGTGGTAACCGTGTCTAGGTCCCAAGCTGAAAGTACCTCCTTAAATGGGCCACCTTCCTAAATAGCCTCCTGTGACGTCAGACTTGGGATGCCCCATCATATCAGCCGCAGTGCCCGCTGGGATTTGTAGTAGCAGACTATACTGGGATACAAAATGGCTGAAAACGCCGGAAGGCCTGGTGGCGTCCAGCAATGTGCAAATGGTCCAATATTCAGCAAAACATGGTCAAACACCAGCGAACAAGATCGGACAGAGAAAAGAAGATTAGATGGAAAAGGAACAGAGACAGGGCCCAGCTGATCGACTGCATTAAAAAGAGGATCAACCCGTTGGCTTTAGAAGGACTGTGCCTCAAGATTAAGAATCTGATTTCATCTAAAGCCTTTTTATCCAGACAACAGAAGTGAACTTGATCGGTGAACAGCTGATTGCTCTAAGTTTCATGCTTCTGGAAGTCCTGAATCAACCTCATTTATGTCTCCGGGGTTTCCTTCAACTCTTCAGCCTCTGAAAGTTACTGTCCTCTGAGACATATGACAACAAAGTTCCTATTTAACCATCGAAGTCTGGATCATCAGTGCCTGTCACTTAAAGGAAGAAAACTGAAGATTAAGTTGTATTTCCTTCAAGAAATCACTCGTTGTTACCAGAAGAAACATCTCCATTTGGTGCCTGGATGAGTCTCCGTCTTCAAAGCCTTTCCAAACTCATTAGTTTCAGCATCAGGGAAAGACAGGTTGAGCTGATTGATTAATTTATATTATTGAAATCATTATGTGTTGCCCAATTTAAGCTGTTATTGACCCCTGCTAAAGCGTTACTAATTAAAGAAAGCATATAAAATTCTAGTTAAATCATGGACATTCAATTATTTGAGTCACCATATTTTTGGTTTTTCAGTGGTGGTAAAAAATCTTGTTGCCTGGTTCTGAGATATTTTAGGAGGTTTTTATAGGTTGCCTTAGCCAAGTTTGTTAGAACAGCCCCCTTGGGGCTCGTGCCGAGCCACTAAAATTAACCTAGCCCATATACCAAGAGCCAGTTGTAATATTAGGAAATGAGCAGCCGTGAACAAAAGTGACCGTTGAAGTGTGAATGACTGCGGTGGGCTACTCAGTCGTACAGACCTCCAGTTGAAGAAGGGCGAGACTTTTGTATGAAGGCTGTCAGAGGTTAGGCGAGTCATTTCCCGACACCAGCTTAAACAGAACGTTCAGAAAACATGCTTAGTTAGATCTTTCAGGTTTAGAGAAGTCTGGACCCATTGGATGGAGAGCTGGTTTGAGCAATCCCCTTAGACTTAGGAAGTAGGAGGAGGGTTTAGCTCATCGGACAACGAAACTATATATATATAGATATATATATCTATATATATATATATAGATATAGATATATATATATATCTATATATATATTTATATATAGATATATATATTTTATGGCATGCCGTTCAGGAAATTATTTATATTTATACTCAAAAATCTGAATATATGGAATGAAAGTCTGAATATATGGAATGAAAGTCTGAATATGTTGAATGAACCTTGAATATATGGAATGAAAGTCTGAATATATTGAATGAAAGTCTGAATATATTGAATGAACCTTGAATATATGGAATGAACCTTGAATATATGGAATGAAAGTCTGAATATATTGAATGAACCTTGAATATATGGAAAGAAAGTCTGAATATATGGAATGAAAGTCAGAATATATTGAATGAACCTTGAATATATGGAATGAATCATTTGGTCTGGGGTTTTCAAAACAGCAGAGCTCAGTTCACAGATCGCCTTGGCTGCTGAACTAACCGAACAGTTGGAGTGGGATTTCCCCTCTCAGACTTTCATTCCATATATTCAGACTTTCATTCCATATATTCAGACTTTCATTCCATATATTCAGACTTTCATTCCATATATTCAGACTTTCATTCCATATATTCAAGGTTCATTCGTTCGTTTGAATATATGGAATGAAAGTCTGAATATATGGAATGAAAGTCATCAAGGAATCATGGGTAATGTGGTCCGTGGTCCTAAACAGAGAAGGGAAGGGCAGAAACTTCACGTTTTTATACTATCATGACATTGTCGCTAAATTAAATATTTTCCAGATGTGTTAAGCAAGAAAATAGACTGACTATAGGTACAGATAGGAATTCAGAAGGATCAATAAATGGCAATCCTCGCCTTTTGGATCAACTCCATTTTTACAGTGGCAGATGAGAAGAATAGTCTGATCATTGCAGAAGAAGCTCCAACCCACTGATCCAAATCCAGCTTTGTTTTGTCATTACTCTAAACAAGAATTCTTCCAATGGGTTAAGAGACATGCCCCTGACCTAAAGAGATTATTTCCCATTTTTCTAGGTGAGAATCAAGGCCCCAGGCTCATAGAGACCAAATTGAGTTTAAATTGATAACTGGTAACATATTTTTTAAATTATTGCTACATAAGAGAAAAAAATCCATAAATACACAAACAATTGTGTTAAGGTCATGCGTTGATAATACTCTTTTTGTAAATGTAATTAATGTGTTACTTTAGCTTTGGAAACTGGGGCAAGTAAAAGCTACACCTAGAATCCTAGGGCAAGCTTTATTGAGTGTGCTGAATGGGCATTCAGAACTTTTTTGTCTCATGCTCTGATCCAACCCCCTTCCCTCTTCAGCCATCAATCTCCATTTCATTACCACTCAAATTACCTATCCCTCTTTAACATAGCTTTGAAAAAGTAACCCAACACTGGCATGGTCATTGGTAACAAACCACCTTACTTGCAAGCATTCTTTAACCAGCAACAGCAAGGCTATACCCATGTCAACTTGTGGGTCAAAAGAAACTTGGGAAGCACAGCATTGGTGGATACAAAGTCACAAATTATGACAAGACTTTTATTATCTGTAAGAAACCAGTACAAGGAGAACATGATGACAGCTCCACTGTTTTCTATCTTGCATGTATTTTTGCGAACAGACACAGGCTTTATACAGGGGTCTAAACATCAGAAAATGAAACATATTTTGGGAAAGTCCTATTACATGTTTGAAGTACAGTCATGTGGAAATTGAGGACACCCTATGAAAACCTGTTTGCTTTTCTAACATATGGATATTTAATATCTATTTTAAACTCACAGAGATTTAAGTAATATAACTAAACGAGAAGTGAAGAAAAGCATACTGATTGGGGTTCTGTGTTTACTGTGTTGATTTTCTTGGCAACAGCTGTCCCTCAATTGGTACATATTTAGAGATAACACCATGCTTTGGACAAATGGAAACACAGAGATTTGTTAGCACTGCATGAAATTCTCAGAAGATCTCAGAATTAAAGCCACAAGTAAGGACCGGCTTTTTCATCACCTGTACATGATATCCCTGAATCCATCTGTTCTAGAGAGTGTTCCCTCAAGTTTTTTGACAACATGCACTCACACTTCCTACCCACCCACGCCGTCCCTCTGCTACCTCTGCCAGTATCCCTGTGTCGCTCAGATACTGCTATCTGTCTCTCCATCTTGCGAAAACGTATCCAATTTTCTCTTTTTATGCCACTGCTTAATCTCCCCTCACCTCTCTCCCTCCTCTGTCAATGTCTGCCCTCCTCTCCTGTCTCCCACTTCAGTGGCTCTGTGAGTCAGTCATCAATAATGAGGATAATTTTTCTGATCTGGGTTTTCTAGGTAATTGGAGAGGCCAGGTCATTCCCTGCCAGAGTACCAACAGAGCTCATCTCCTGGGCTGACAGCAACGATGAAGAAGACGATGAGTCGATGCAAAAAAGGAGGAGGGAGACCAAGAAAGAGAATCAGAGTTTTCAGATTTTTGCTTGGATTATTGGGAGAACTCTGCTAAAAAGGCAAGCAAGTGTTCGATAAAACGGGTTTTCCTTTAATATTTGTCGGATATATTACAAGAAATAAAACATTCCAATAAACACAAAGTTGTTTTAAAACTAATTCCAACATGTTTTTATGAAAGCCACCTGGGATGGCAGACCACACTGTATGAGATTCCCAAGTTATTCTGTCAATTTGTATTTTAAATGCATGAACAAACTGCATAAGAAAACTTTACGATAAACAAGGATGAGTTTGCAGACATTTCTCAGATCTGGAGAACAAATGAGGCACTGACAGCGGAGACAGGGAGTAGATGAAGGTAGGACAGGAGCAAAAGAAAGAAAAGTACTGCTGAAGGAGAATAAGTGACAGCGTGAAGCATCTGTTTCCGAACGCTTACATGTTTGGATTGTGCCTTTCACTGCTTTTTGTTCTCTCAAAGGAAAAGATCCAAGACGCGTGAATCTCACCTGGATGGAGGATGGACAGGAGTGGAAAAAAACACTACTCTTGAATGACATCCGAAGGATTTGAAAAACAGTTTTTAAGTTCTTTCAACTTGTGTCAGACGGTGGCACATTATTTAGTACTTGCTATTCTGGCTGAACAAAGTACACAAAAGCACAATCTGAAGAGAGAGGTGAAGAAAATATATGTTTGGCTTCTTTCAGCCTGCTATAGAAATCTTAATAAAAGCTGCACTATAAGGGAAACAAGCTGTTGTGATATAAGCAAGTCAGTCTAGAGAGTTGTAAATGCAAGTATGAGTCACTAGTTGCTGTGGTTCAGTTAGACACAGGTTTGACACAACTAGAAATGCACAAATTAAGAGAAAACGGCTTGGCCAGCCTACCCGATTCTGAAAAAGATACCTTTTTTCTGTGTGTAAGCACTACCAGTTCCCGGTGAAAAAAATAACTCTTGCTTGAATGCAGTTACTGAGAGAGGGAGGTTTCAGTATCAGTTAGGAACAACCAATTCAGAGAAAGCACAGACATGCAAGAAGCTATTTAAAAGGGAACAATTTTCTGTGGCATGCCTACTTTTCATTGTGTTGGCGATTTTTCTAGCTTGCTAAAGTCTCATGACTAGGTCAAACGTTGCTTTCCATAATTGTATGACTGTGAACTCATTCTTTATGTATGCCTTTAATTTATTATGCTTATGAGACTCAGTGAGACTCTGCTCTACATTTCTGAAGGTCATCAGCCAGACCTGGTTTCAGGCTGGTTTCAGCCTCTGTTCTCACAATCTGTCTCGGAAATATTTTTACAACCCTCTATCCTAAAATATAAAGAACTGAGCAACACTTTGTGAATCAGAGCAACTCTCTGAAGGAGCAACTTTCTGACACTGATTAAAACTCTGCTCCCTCTCATACAAGAATAATTTAATAAACCTCACTGAGTCATTCCTACCATAACAGCGCTTTGTTAAGCTTATCGTTTTCATGCCATTCAGGTGGTGAGAGAGAGCAAGAAATCAAGCAGATTACAGGAAAGCCTAACAGAGTACTGCAAAGATGTTCTGTTTTACTCGTATGAGCTTTCAACTGCTATCTCTCATGGATCATGTTGGAATTAAATATTTTGGCAGCTTTTAGGAAATCTCGCAGTTCAGGTAACAGTCAGTTAAGGGAATACCCATGGAGATGGCTGTTTTACTGATGTTAGCTATTCCTACCACACTACAGGTCCTTCTCAAAATATTAGCATATTGTGATAAAGTTAATTATTTTCCATAATGTCATGATGAAAATTTAACATTCATATATTTTAGATTCATTGCACACTAACTGAAATATTTCAGGTCTTTTATTGTCTTAATACGGATGATTTTGGCATACAGCTCATGAAAACCCAAAATTCCTATCTCACAAAATTAGCATATCATTAAAAGGGTCTCTAAACGAGCTATGAACCTAATCATCTGAATCAACGAGTTAACTCTAAACACCTGTAAAAGATTCCTGAGGCCTTTAAAACTCCCAGCCTGGTTCATCACTCAAAACCCCAATCATGGGTAAGACTGCCGACCTGACTGCTGTCCAGAAGGCCACTGTTGACACCCTCAAGCAAGAGGGTAAGACTCAGAAAGAAATTTCTGAACGAATAGGCTGTTCCCAGAGTGCTGTATCAAGGCACCTCAGTGGGAAGTCTGTGGGAAGGAAAAAGTGTGGCAGAAAACGCTGCACAACGAGAAGAGGTGAGGAAGATTGTGGAGAAGGGCCGATTCCAGACCTTGGGGGACCTGCGGAAGCAGTGGACTGAGTCTGGAGTAGAAACATCCAGAGCCACCATGCACAGGCGTGTGCAGGAAATGGGCTACAGGTGCCACATTCCCCAGGTCAAGCCACTTTTGAACCAGAAACAGCGGCAGAAGCGCCTGACCTGGGCTACAGAGATGCAGCACTGGACTGTTGCTCAGTGGTCCAAAGTACTTTTGTCGGATGAAAGCAAATTCTGGATGTCATTCGGAAATCAAGGTGCCAGAGTCTGGAGGAAGACTGGGGAGAAGGAAATGCCAGAATGCCAGAAGTCCAGTGTCAAGTACCCACAGTCAGTGATGGTCTGGGGTACCGTGTCAGCTGCTAGTGTTGGTCCACTGTGTTTTATCAAGGGCAGGGTCAATGCAGCTAGCTATCAGGAGATTTTAGAGCACTTCATGCTTCCATCTGCTGAAAGCTTTATGGAGATGAAGATTTCATTTTTCAGCACGACCTGGCACCTGCTCACAGTACCAAAACCACTGGTAAATGGTTTACTGACCATGGTATCACTGTGCTCAATTGGCCTGCCAACTCTCCTGACCTGAACCCCATAGAGAATATGTGGGATATTGTGAAGAGAACGTTGAGAGACTCAAGACCCAACACTCTGGATGAGCTAAAGGCCGCTATCGAAGCATCCTGGGCCTCCATAAGACCTCAGCAGTGCCACAGGCTGATTGCCTCCATGCCACGCCGCATTGAAGCAGTCATTTCTGCCAAAGGATTCCCGACCAAGTATTGAGTGTATAACTGTACATGATTATTTGAAGGTTGACGTTTTTTGTATTAAAAACACTTTTATTTTATTGGTCGGATGAAATATGCTAATTTTGTGAGATAGGAATTTTGGGTTTTCATGAGCTGTATGCCAAAATCATCCGTATTAAGACAATAAAAGACCTGAAATATTTCAGTTAGTGTGCAATGAATCTAAAATATATGAATGTTAAATTTTCATCATGACATTATGGAAAATAATTAACTTTATCACAATATGCTAATATTTTGAGAAGGACCAGTATGGCAGGATGAAATGGACTGATGGCTGCCATAAATGCATGAACTATTTGTGTTGCCAGAGTGGGGTTGCTATAAAGAAAAGCATCCAGCCATTTTTCATTTTAGTGGGAGCATTACATGAAATTAATATTTCATTCTGCAACACAGAAACACAACAAGTACTCCTGTTTGTCTGGCAGATGACAGAATCAATCGTCTGCACCTATTCCGACCTGGATAGCGAGCTGATTCCAAGTGATCGACATTTCATATTCAATAACAATCATCTCCGCCTCTGCCTGTGCGGCCTCTCCAACCCCGCCGTAGGCGGCCACTCCATTTCAACATGGCTGGCAGGCAGACTGCTGTATGTGATCTGGGAGCCATCTGTTAGCAGGCAGATTAGGTCTGCTTCCTCTACTCTCCTGTCCAGGTCCGGGTCCGGCACAGCATGCTTTGTAATCTTTGTCCTGTGAATTAATGGGCATTCTCAGCCACGAGCCAGCAAACACCTGCGTCCTCTTCTTATTTTTGTAGAGTAGATGGTGACATCCTCCACGCCAGCAGCTCAATATGGAGATGACTAAACATCTTTAGAAATGGAATGGAAATAATCCTCATAGTAAACAATACTCAGAAGATGGGAGTAATGTGTAATGGAGAGTTGGTTTAGCTGCTTTTGCATTCCCCTGTACATTCAAGTCTATCAAGAGTGGCATCTTTTTCACCATCACTTTGTGGTGAATGATTTTTAACCTTTAGTGCTACACGTGACCTTGCCTATCTGAAAACACTGAGGAAATGAGAATCTTACACAATAAGCTCATGGTACAGACTGCACCTTTGTTTTATTCTTTGAAAAACTATTTTCATAGCAAAATGTTGTCCTTGCTGCTCTCAGTAAATTCCATCATTGCATGAACGGAGATCTTTGTTTTTACTTTAGCTCATGTTTGAAATTGGCATTTGTTAGTACTGCTGCCTTGCAGCAAGACGGTCCTGGGTTCTAAAGCAGACTATGGCCTTTCTGCATGGATTTTACATGTTCTCCCAGAACATGTATGCAGGGTGTACACAATGGATGGATGTTAAAAATTCTTAAGAGGGGTCTTAGAGGGGTCAGCTCATGGTTCATAACTGGAAAAGAAAAATGGAGTGGTACCTCTGGATGGCGGGTCAGTCTCTGCCTCAAGATAAATAGTTTAAGTATCCTGGTGTCATTTATGAGTGATGATGGGATAGTTTAGGGTCTCTTCTGCAAAAAAGCTTTCTTCCTATGGCTGAGCTCACTTTTAAACTATGGGGTGGGGTTCTGTAATCCCAGAGCAGTTAAGAGTAAAGGTGTAGCTCCTCAACAAAAGTATGAGTCAGCTGAAGTTCAAGCATCTGATCTGGATACCTTTGGGGCAATTCCCTTTTGAATTGAGGGGGGAAATCAAGAACTCACTGGTGGGACTTTATGTCTTCTGACCTGGTAACACCTTAGTAACTCCCAGATAGACTTGGACAGCGTTGCAGGGGAGAGGGATGTCTATGTTTCCTCTTGGATAAACAGAAGACAATGGAAAGAACTAAACACTTTTCTATGGACACTTAGATAAGGCACTTAGGGTTTAGCTGTTCCAGGTGTCTCCTGACAACGATAAAAACAGTTGCTTAGAGGACTGCAGCTTCTGAACTGCAGAAGCTCTGCTCATGGAAGGACTTTGGATTGGCCTTAAAGATGTGGCAAAACTGTTGACAAAGGGAAAAGCACCCAATTTAATGTTCCATCTATTTTTCATTTCTCACCTATTATTGTGAGACAGGACAGTCCAGTGCAATTTCACCCTTGATAATAACTAATTCTATACAGGTTAAAACTGAATTAATTCATGTTCAAATTTCATCACTTAAAAAATTCTCTACTAAATACAAAGAACCAGAAGGACTCCACCTTTGTCCAACATCGAACCTTGCCATACACTTAGACTATCTTTCCAACAAAACTTTACATTAACACTTTAACAAATTATTTTCTCTTTACTGAACCCTAAGCTTTGTAACCTAGCAGCTAATTTTAACAACCACCTTACCTCACACAAAAGAAATTCCCTGTACAACTTACAAAAGATAAATTTTTGGAAGGAGTGCATCCCATATCATCTAATGTGAAAATAAAACATCATACCAACAGTTAAACATGGTGATAACCATCTGCAGAAAGGTCAGTGGTTATAATGGGTAAGTGGCCGCTTTAGAATATTCACAATTGAGAAACATGAAATCTTCCCTTTACCAGAAAAACAATATTCTGGTAGAGAATCCCCAGCAGGCAATTCATGACCTTAAGCTCAAGCACAACAAAAGCTGAAGACTTTGGACTGGCAAATCCTTTTTTCCCAGCACTAAATTTTGCATACACTCATTGCAGCAATTATAGTTTTCTTGGATCTTCCAGTACTCAACACAATCAAATCATGCTATGAGCAGTGTGGCCGGTTAATTGCTCTCACAGAGATGCCTCTTGACTTTTACCTAGAAAAACACACAGTATTCCAGACAGCTGATTCCTTTGAATATAAAGACCAATACAGGGGGATGTCACAAACTCTCATCTCAGCCTTGATACAGCCATTGACAGCTCTGGTACAAGGTCCATGCATACCCATACCAGACATAAGGGTAATGGCCAATCTGGTGGATGACTATTTGTGAGAGATGTGCTGCTGACACAGTGTGGAAGTTATATTTTTTTGTGTTTGTTAACTGGTCAAAGGAATCCTGTGTAATCTGTCTGTCACTTTCACTGGCAGGACTGCCAAGTGAGTGCATCGCCAGAGTCCATGACATAGACACCAGCCTAGGAACAATTTGTTCACTAAAGCCAGTGTGAGGATGTTTGTGTGGGTTTTAAGTTGAGCTCCACCCTTCTGTTGTAATGTATATTCGGAGAGTGGAGTTGGAGAATGTGTTGCTGTTGATAGCACAGGAATCACAGGTGTGAGCATCAACAATTTGCACATCTGCTGATCCAGGTTTGGACAAAATAAATTTGTCATAGTAAATGGCCTGCCCTTAACCTTGGATTGTTTAAATCAAAGCCCTTGTCGGAAAATTTATCTGCACACAGCTGCTATGAAAGATGGTAACCAGCCATTAGTAGCAGCTAGGGAGTTCATGTCTTAATAAGAGTCACTTCACCAGATTGATATTCTGGGAATTGAACTATCAAATCTCTGACTGATTTAACAACCCTCTAAAACCTGAGCCATAGCCACTCTGGTAGAAGCAGTCAAATATCAAGAAGAAATTTAAATCAAGTGCAAGACATACCACCTTGGACTGAAAGGTGCAGTGCTTCTTGTTGACCTGTGACAAACACAATGAACCACACTCAGCTTGATTTACCCAGCTAAGGTGTGTAACGGTGTCTTTCTGCATTTTCGGCTATGGACAATGCCTTGACACATATTTCCAATTCCTCAAACATTTCACAGTTTGACATCATATTCTGTTTGGATTTTATGTGATGGACCAATACAAAGTAGTGTATAATTGCAAAGTGAAAGCAAATGACATGTTTTCAATTACCATAAACACCTGAAAGCTGTGCCTTGCATTTATATCCACTCAATATTTTTTTTAGCAATTAGCTCAAACTCACCTAGATTAAATGGGGATAATCTGTCAACTTAAATTTGTAACTCTTGAAATAGATTATCATTTGGATTTAGGTCTGAAGCTAAATTCCAAAGCATTCCATACCATATGCTTTGATCTAAACTATTCAATTGTAACTCTGGCTGTATGTCCAAGGCTGTTGCTGGACAGTAAAACTCTGCCTTCAACAGGTTTTTCCTCAGAATTGCCCTGTATTTAACTTCATACATTTTCCCATCAACCTTGAGCAGCTTCCCCGTCCCTGACAAAGAAAAGCATCCTGACAGCAATATGCTGAAACCACCATGTGTTATTGTGGGGATGATGTGAAGTGTTAGTTTTCCCCCAGATGTAGTATGAAGACCAAGAAGTAATTTGGCCTCATCTGACCAGACCACCTTCTTCCATATCTTCTCTGTTTCATTTACATTGCCTCTGACAATCCCCAGATGGGACTTCTTTTGACTATTAATTTAATAATGTCTTTCTTCTTGCCACTTTTCATAAAAGCCTTTGAGAAGATTCTCACACCTAAGCTGTGGATCACTGCAGCTCCTCCAGAATTATAAAGTTGAGTATTTATTTTAGGTTTGAGGTGATACATGTTCATTGCACTGTTGGGTGATGGATTGAAAAGGAGGGGGTATGGTTTGGAAACCAGTGGATTTTGTCTCTCCTTTTTGCAGATGACGTGGTTCTGCTGGCTCACACTACAGCATGCACTGAGGAAGATGCAGCAGAATGTGAAGCGGCGGGGATGAGAATCATGCTCCCTAGGTCCTAGGCTATAGTTCTCAACTGGAAAAGGCTGGCTTGCAGTTTGGAGAGGAGATCCTGTCTCAGGTGGAGGAGTTCAAGTATCTCGGGGTCTTGTTGATAAGTGAGGGGAGAATGGAGCAGGAGATCAACCCAGATCAAGGCCCAGCTGCGCCCCCAACCCAGTCCAGGATAAGCAGAAGATGACGAGAATTGAAAAGTGCTTCATGATATGTCCAATATGGGTGATATTAGGACATTGTTTTTTAACCGAACTCTGCTTTTAACATCTCCACCACATTCTAACTGACCTGTTTGCTGTGTTCTTTGATATTCATAATGCTGTTTGCTCTCTAATGTTCTCCAACAATAGTCTGAGGCATTCACAGAACAGCTGGACTTTTACTCAGATTAAACTACACACAGGTGGACTCTGTTTACTAAATTAGAAACCTCTGAAGGCATTTAGTTGCTTTTGCATTTATTTAAGTGTATCGGAGTAAAGAGGGCTGAATATAAACACACATCACACTTTTTCAGATTATTGTTTTTAAAAAATTTAGAAAACCGTGTATAGTTTTCATGTTAATTGGTCTCTCTAAATTCCTCTTAGGTATAAGAGTCTGTATGGATGGATCATTTTCATTCCACTTAACAATTGTACACTTTGTGTTTGTCTATCACATAAAATCCCAATAAAATCTATTAAATCAGTGGGTGTAAGGAGAAGATTTCTGTAAAAGTGCCAGGGCTATGGATACCTGTATATCAGATTCAGTCCTTTTTTCCTGTGCAACCTGTTTTGTATTAACAAAGATCCATTTTTCATCTTCCCTAAAAGCAGAACTTATTAATCATGTTGAAGTTCTTGTACCTAAAATGGTACAAAATTAATGCAGATTCTTTAGAAGAATTAGAGACCCCCCCAATGGAGTGTTGCTCTACCCTTAATTATGAGCTATGACAGCCTGTTTAATTAGTGTTCTATCTGATTGTTATGAAATATATTTTCCTTCTGACAATAAAACTATTACACACCGAATATAGGGTGTTTGTTACACTAAACTAAATGCTATGTTTGAGGCAAGTGGTGCTGTCAGCCTGTTTCGGGGACAGCTGCTTTACACCTGAGTCCCACATTTTGTCTGTTCGGTTATACTCATTATCATTATGATTTCTGAAATAAACATGTGGTCCATATGATGTTTTCATAATTGATTAAAGTGGATGAGTCCATCATAACCCTACAAGGTAAATTCATTTTGAGGGAATTCAAATATATTATACCTGAGGTAATAACATGCTAAGGAATGAAATAATTGAAAGTGTCCCAACTTATTCAGGTGACCAAGCAGCATCAACAATTAAAAACATTTGAATTAGAAGACCTTTTATCTAAGCTTTAAATGTTTTCAGGAATAATGTGTGCGTTTTCTTCTAAAATAAGTCCTTAAAGTACTGAAACAGCCCATAATGAAGTTTTAGAGGGTACCGAATATGAAGAATATAGCAAATGCTCAGTGAAATCTTAATTTCTTTGCTCATATTTCTTATCTGTTTCTGTCATAGCCTTTCTTTTTCGAACTGTGAAACACTGAAATTTCAGATTTATGTGTTTAATTTACTTAATTCTTATTTATTGTGGTTGATATGAAAACAATATTTGCAAATACAATCAAAAAAAACAAATACAATCAAAGTTAATCTATTAAAACACTGCTCTATATCTAGTAATCCATCCATCCATCCATCCATTTTCTTCTGCTTATCCGGGGTCGGGTCACGGGGGCAGCAGCCTAAGCAGAGAGACCCAGACTTCCCTCTCCACAGCCACTTCGGCCAGCTCGTCCAGGGGAATCCCAAGGCGTTCCCAGGCCAACCGATAAAACATAATCCGTCCAGCGTGTCCTGGGTCTTCCTATGGGCCTCCTCCCGGTGGGACGTGCCCGGATCACCTCACCAGGGAGGCGTCCAGGAGGCATCCTGACCAGATGCCCGAGCCACCTCAACTGGCTCCTCTCGAAGTGGAGAAGCAGCGGCTCTACTCCCGGATTCTCTCCCGGATGGCCCAGACACCCTGCGGAGGAAACTCATTTCGGCCGCTTGTATCCATGATCTCGTTCTTTTGGTCATGACCCAAAGCTTATGACCGTAGATGAGGGTAGAAACGTAGATCGACGGGTAAATCGAGAGCTTCGCTTTCTGACTCGGCTCTCTCTTCACCACGACACACCAGTACAGCGCCCGCATCAATGCTGATGCAGCACCAATCCATCTATCAATCTCCTGCTCCATTTTTCCCTCATTCATGAACAAGACCCCAAGATACTTGAACTTCTCCACTTGAGGCAGGACCTCCCCCTCGACCCGGAGGAGGCCATCTCCGGCTCAAGACCATGGCCTCAGACCTGGAGGCACTGATTCTCATCCCGGCTGTTCCAGTGAGAGCTGTAGATCATGAGCTGATGAAGCCAATAGGACCACATCATCCGCAAAAAGCAGAGACGCAATCCTAAGGCCACCAAAAGGGATCCCCTCGACACCTTGGCTGTGCCTAGAAATTCTGTCCATAAAAGGTATGTAAAGAATCGGTGACAAAGGGCAACCTTGTCGGAGTCCAACCCTCACCGGAAACGAGTCCGACTTACTGCCGGCAATGCAGACCAAGCTCTGACACTGGTCATACCGGGACCTAAAAGCCCATATCAAAGGGCCTGGTACCCCATACTCCCGGAGTACCCCCCACAGGATTTCCCGAGGGACATGGTCGAATGCCTTCTCCAAGTCCATAAAGCACATTTAGACGGGTTGGGCGAACTCCCATGCACCCTCCAGGATCCTGCCGAGGGTGTAGGGCTGGTCCAGTGTTCCACGGCCAGGACGAAAACCACACTGCTCTTCCTGAATCCGAGGTTCGACTATCCGATGGACCCTCCTCTCCAGAACCCCCAAATAGACCTTATCAGGGGGGCTTAAGAGGGTGACTCCCCTATAGTTGGAACACACTCTATGGTTCCCCTTTTCGAATAGGGGGACCACCACCCTGGTCTGCCAATCCAGTGGAACTGCCCCCAATATCCATACGATACTGCAGAGTTGCATTAGCCAACACAACCCTACAACATCCAGAGCCTTAAGGAACTAGTTAACTAGTTGGAACTACAAGTTGGAGTTTTGAGTAAAAAAGTCATAGGTTTCTAACCAACTCTCATTTCAAAATCATACATGTCTACCTTGTGTATACAATTTGATGATAGTAGTAGTAAAAACTGTGTTTGCACTTTCGATGATTTGTATCTTGCATCTGCTATGTACCTTACCATTTAGTGAAAATGTTACTACAGTGTTTTGAAAGAACAATATATGGAGACATAAATTATTTGCTTGGATGAAGCTAATACTAGTTAGCTTGATTACTGGACATATCACTTAGCAAAACTCACTTTTCTCTCAAGCCTAGGTTGGGTTTGTCACCACTGAAGTTCTATTTTAGAGTTAATGGAAAAAGGCATGAGTAGCCACCAGCACTTTTACAGTTTGACTATTGTTCACGTCCTCACAGCTAATTTGAT
This sequence comes from Girardinichthys multiradiatus, assembly GCF_021462225.1. NCBI lineage: Eukaryota > Metazoa > Chordata > Actinopteri > Cyprinodontiformes > Goodeidae > Girardinichthys > Girardinichthys multiradiatus. The sequence continues at coordinate 26,902,175 of NC_061803.1, read as the reverse complement.
TTTTATTAACATTCCTTCTGAGAATCCCTGAAGGCAGTCAAAGTATTATCATTTGCACTTGTTCCACAGTTGAAAAAGATGATTTTACATGTTAAACAATATGAATTGAGTTATTTCAGGTTGGGCTTAGAAATCATGTCATGGCCTCAAAGCTACAACTTAAAACATTTGGGAACTTTATCTCTTTGGTCTGAACCAAGCAATTACTGCAACCAAACATTTACAGAAATGCCCCCGGGTCTCCTACTGGTGGGACGTGTCTGGAACACCTCCCGAGGGAGGCGTCCAAGAGGCATCCGTGCCACCTCAGCTTACTCCTCTCTATGTGGAGGAGCAGCAGCTCTACTCCAAGCTCCTTCCGGATTGCTGAGCTCCTCACCCAATCTCTAAGGGATTGCCCATCCACCCTGCAGAGGAAGCTCATTTCCGCTGCTTGTATCCGGGATCTCGTTCTTTCGGTGATGAGCCAAGGTTCATGCCCATATGTGAGGATAAGAACATAGACCAACCGGTAAATTGAGAGCTTTACTTTTCGGCTCAACTCTCTCTTCTCCACAAAGGACATGCAGAGCTTCCTCATTACTGCGACGGCTTCACCAATCCGTTTGTCGATCTCCTGCTCCATTCTCCCCTCACTTGTGAATAAGACCCGAGATACTTGAACACCTACACATGAGACAGTTTCTCCCCATCCAACCTGGAAAGGGCAAGCCACCCTTTTCCATCCCAGCCGCTTCACACTCGGCTGCGAATTGCCCCAATGCATCCTGTAGGTATTGGCTAGAGGGGGCCAACAGGACCACGTCATCTGCAAAAAGAAGAGACACAATCTACTGGTCCCTGAACCAGACCCCCTCTGGCCCATGGCTGTGCCTAGAAATCCTGTCCATAAACGTTATGAACAGGACTGGTGACAAAGGGCAGCCCTGCCATAGTCCAACATGCTCCGGGAACAAGTCTGACTTAGTGCCGGCAATGCAGACCAATCTCCTGTTCCATTTGTACAGAGACAAGTGGAGCAGAATTCTATTTGTGTACTTAGTGAACTTGCACAGAGATGGCCCCTAATAAAGGGCCCTCAGCTTTGTACTCCTGGAGTGGCCCCTGCAGGGCACCAAGAGGGACATAGTTGGATGCCTTCTCCAGGTCCACAAAATACATGTGGACTGGTTGAGTAAACTCCCATGAACTCTCGAGGACCTTGTAGAGAGTGAAGAGCTGGTCCAGTGTTCCACAGCTGGGACAAAAACCACGCTCTTCCTTCTAAAGCTGAGGTTCGACTATCGGCCGGACTCTCCTCTCCAATACCCTGGCATTGGCCTTACCGGGGAGGCTGAGGAGTGTGATCCCCTGTAGTTGGAACACACCCTCTGGTCCCCTTTCTTGTAAGGGAAACCACCACCCCAGCCTGCCAGTCCAGAGGCACTGTCCCCGATCGCCATGCAATGCTGAAGAGGAGTGTCAGCCACCACAGTCCCACAACATCCAGAGACTCGTGGTACTCAGGGCGGATCTCATCCACCCCTGAAGCATTGCCCACATGGAGCTTTTTAACCACCTTGGTGACTTCAGGCTGGGTGATGAAAGAGTCCAACTCCGAGTTCTCAGTCTCTGCTTCCACCAGGAAAGGCGTGACGGAAGGATTGACGAGACTTCTTCCACCACTCTATAATGTACCCAATCGAGATCAGCAGCTCCCCCACCCCAACAGTGTTGGCAAACCACTGCTTTCCTCTCCTGAGGCACCGGACGGTTTGCCAGAATCGCTTCAAGGCCGACCGATAGTCCTTCTCCATGGCCTCACCAATCTCCTCCCAGACAGTTTTTGGCCTCTGCCACAGTTCGGGCCACGGCACGATCGGCCTTACAGTACCCGTCAGCTGCCTCAGGAGGTTACATGCATTTATATTTAGCCCTCTTTACTCTGATACACTTATATAAAAGCCACTAAATGTCTCGAGAAGTCACCAGTTTAGTAAATTTACTCCACTTGTGTATAGTTTATTCTCAGTTTAAATACATATGTTCTGTGAAGGCCTCAGAGGTTTTTTACAGAACATTAGAGTACAAACAGCAAGGTTTCTTTTGAATATTTTATGCATAGGCCTCTGTCTGACCCCTATTGACTGGGCCAGACACTTTCTTTGGGCCAGACACTTTTTTTCTAAGATGCAGCAAAATGGAACCCAGACCATGATACCTCCACGTAAAATATACTGTCGTAATCTGCCTGTGTTAGATTTTTAAGTTTGTGTTCTGTTTACTTTGTCTGAACAGCCAGATTCTTCTCTTGCTTTATTCCTATTCATTCGGGTTTATTAGATATGTCAGTTTACATTTCCTCATAGATCTAGTTCCTCCCTGTTTTTGTTCTTTTTGCACTCTCATTGTTTACTTATTTCAATTCATTTAGATGATTCCTGTTACTCACTGGGCTCCTGCTAATCAGTGTTAGTCACTCTCCCTCAGTATTCCTCAGTCTCCCTTCCACCAGCTGCACCTGTTCTCTCCCTAATTATCCTCATCAGTTGACCGGTCCATACTCCACTTCCCTCAGTATTTAAACTCTCTGTTTTTCATTGTATGCCACCGGTTCCTCCTGGAAACTACCCTGATATCTACCTGTAAATTATCCTGCTTGTTACCCTGTTTGCTGCCTGATTTTATGTCCTCTGTTCCTATGCTCATGTTATCATCCTGCTCATTTCACTCAACTACCTGTGTTCCTGTATCTGGTGAAATTGTAAGTTTGTTTACCATTAAATCCTTCTCATCTACTTCACTACGCTCTGCATTTGGGCTCTACCAACACAACATGACATATACTGCATTCACACAAAAAATAAGACTGTTGATATTCTCTATGAATTTATTTGTTCTCAATGACAAAAAATGAATATCGAGCATATTGTGCTCCTTATATATGTACTTCACATGCACATATTTCCAGTAAGATTTAAATATAACAATCTACTAATATACTTATTGTTTTAAGTAACTGCTTACATAGACCGGACTTTATCAAGAAAAAAGGTGCCTCGTATAAAACCTGAGTAACAATGCTTCCTTAGTTTATATTAATGAGGTGTCACTGGTGGGTGCTGCAAATGACATAAACAAATCAGTGAAATTATTATGAAAAGACTCAGGTAATGGTGGCCCATCAGTGAATAAACAAACAATATTAGCTGCTCCTTGTCAGGAGGCTTAAGTGTAGAGTTGTGAATGAGCCAGTGATTGTGAAGCATGAATGAAAAGCTTGATGTCAATTATGGAATTCTAATGAGCACTTCTTTGGGTTCAAGCAGGGTCTCCTTTCGTCCTGTTTGAAGAAGGTTTTCTTTTTTCTTTTTATGGATCTATAACTCAGAGGTGCTAATTTTAACCAACTGTTCAGTGAAACACAAGGGCCCTGACAGCAGATTCCAGCACTGTGTCTCCTTGCAATGTGACTGCACCAATTATTCAGGTCAAATTCTATTTGTGTACTTGGTGAACTTTAAAAGGGCAAATGGCTGATTTGCCCCACAGAGCTTAACGGAAAATAAAAAACAGGAGCAAAAAAAACCAAAACAAAAAAACACACATATTCAAATATAGTTAGTAAGCCTAAAAATAGCTCAAGGTCCATAACAACATCACCACCCAGAGTCATGATGAGTTCTGCCAGGTTCACTGCAGGACCTGATGAGGTATAAAGGGTGTGTGTGCAGGCAGGGAGGCAGCAAACAGATACCAGCTGAGCCGGGGCTCAGACCCCACCAGAATACTACTAACATTTTTCCCACAGGGCCACCACCAGACCAAATCATCCATACTTTAACACCACCATTAGGTCTGTGATTGGTTTGACAGAGGTTTAGATGCCTAATGAGCCAATCAGTGTGTATGACTTCATACATTCTAAGTGTCCGTGTGTTTATTCGCATAATGAGGGGCGGTGGATCCCTACAACTGCCTTGACTGACAAGAGGTTGCGATTATCCAACCGGCAGCCAGATAGGAGAGAAAAGAGGGGGGTTGATGATGTCCCATTCATTCTGGTTAATGGCATAATTCGGATCTGTATTTAAATGGAGAGATTCCAGGTGGTGTTATCTAGGGAGGAACAGATGAAATGTGTGGAATGCTAAGCTGGTATAAATTGGATGTGATTTATAAAACATCAGTTTGTCCCTGAGGGTCATTCCTGGCTGTTTGCTGTAATTGACACCGATATAAGAAAAGGGAAAATTCAGGCTGATATAAAGACAGTTCTGCACTCACACATTATTGGCTTGAATGCCATAATAATTTTTGGCTGTCAAGGGTGCTTTAAATATATCTCCAAGGTAGAAATGTTTAGTTTGTGTCTCCCCACAAGATCCAAATAATACATACACCTGCACTAGTATTTGGAGAAATGTCCCTTAGCAAACTGCAAAAAAAAAGAGTTCAGGCTCAGAATTGTTGTCTGAGTGCCAAGAAAAAGCCCTACAGATTTACTTTCACAGGTGGAGCATTACAACTAATGCTTTAAAGCTTTGCTTGATATTTATAAAAGAAAGGTTCTTAGAAACTGCTTTGGGATTATTTCAAGTGTTATGGACATGGACACAGAAATGAAAAGGAAAAAAAATAAGAAGCACGAAAGAAAGAGAGGTGAGGCAAAAAGGAAAAGGGGAGAGAAGGAGAAAATAATGGAGGAGAGAAAGAAGGAAGAAGAGAATACAAGATAACACCCTGCTTGCTTCTACTACCTGCGGAAACATTCATTTTAACAGCTTTTTTACCAAAAAGTACGAATGCAAGATGTATTTATTGATAAATGAGGCTCAATATAGAACATTTGTGTATGTGTTAACAACTGAATCTAAACACCTGTGGGTCTGAGTGTGAGGGTGCTTGTGTATACAAGATATCTCCATAAAAATATGCAACAGCGAGTGTGAGGAGCCACAGGCCTGCCCCCCTGGACCTGGGACAGATACAGAGGAGATCTGAGTCATAGACATCTAAAGGCCCCCCAGAGCACAGGAACTCCAAGAGAACCATTGCCGGGACTACCACAACCCCCCCAGAGAAGAGCAGAGGAGAGACCAGGGGAACCACCCAGCAGTCACAGTGCAGAAGCCCCGGGAGCTGCAGCAACAAGCCCATAGGCCCTGCCGGCAGCCGTCTACACCGGAGAAGATCCAGCCATGGACCAAGAGACCCGAGACCCTGGGACATATCACCCCCCAAGCAGAGGCCCGACAGAGCCCGGAGACCCAGGCCCCGGCAAACAGCCATCGGGAGTGAGCCGGGACACACCAAAGCACCCAGCCCTGGATACCAAGCTCCTCTCCACAAGTACACCACCGGGCAGAGACACCAACCACCGGCAGGTAGTGTGGCGGGGAGGAAAAGGCTCCCCATTTGATGGGGGGCCTAAACTGATCCAGGAGAAGGAGCAGTCCAAGACCCATACTGACACAAAAGAGGGGACTACATGGTCCAAACTAGCCTGCCAACCAGGGATGAAACAGTCCCAACCCCCCAATGAATTCTGATCCTAACCCCATGAGCCCCGCCAGCCCCAATGAACCCCAACATGAATTTCCCCACAGGGGCACCCCTCACAAAGACACAGATATTGAACACATGCCCCCAAACCCAAACACCATGAATCCCCTCCCCACAGCACAGGGGCGCACCCCCACAGATGAGCTCCATCCACTGCAACGATAGCCCAGAGTTTTGGTAGCCATGAAAAAACTGCTGGCATAATTCTGTCCAGATTTCTAAGTAGCACAAATTCTAGAGACTGTCTGAAATTCTTCCACTGACTCAGCTTTAAAGCATCATTAGGACTGTATGGTGTCAGGGAAAGATGAACTTGAGATGATATGGTTGAATATGCTGACATTAGGCACAACTTAATCTTTCCGTGTGTTAAGAGTCACTTATTTCCTTTTGATGAAGGACCAAAAAGTACCAATACCTGCTTCACTGTGTATCACTGTGCTAGATTACCCAACAAACTGGCCTGGCCTAAACCCCATATAATATTTGTGGAGTGTTGCCAAAAGAAAGATGAGAGACACTAGAGCTAACAATGCAGATGAACCAACGGCAACCTGGGCTTCTATAACACCTCAGCAGAGCCTCAGGCTGATTGCCTCCATAACATTTTGCATTAATGCAGGAAAATGTTGCAGGAAAGCATATACTGTACAATACATGGACATAGATTTAAGCCGTTTGACACAAGAGTATTCGAAAACAACTTTTTGAAGAAACCAGATACTTATGAGCCATATTCATCAAAATTAACATTAAAAAAAGTTTGAAATATATTACTTTGTCCACTGAATGTATATAATAGATGGGTTTCCCTTCTTGATTTAAATTATTGAAATAAACAACTTTCCAATAATATTCAAATTTATTTTAATGAATATATACATTCTACTTTCGATAAAGCTTGACTGGCAGGTCGAAAGTGGACATGTAATCTGCAAGATTTCTAACATCAGGACACTACAAACAACCAAATTACTTGTTTGCAATCTGATGTCTGCAACCAATAGGGTTTTACCTAGAGCAGTCTGTCAGCAGTTTTATTTCAAAACAGTGTTTCTCTTGAGGGGGAATAGCAGCGTTCTTGGGTTATCAGAGGACAAATTAATCCAAACCCTAGAGTTAGGTTTCAAGAGTTGTGTGAGAAGGGTGAGAAAACTGCACTTACTTGGCACCCGGTTGATGGCTCTCAGTGGTCTCAGCACGCGAACCGTTCTCACTGCTGAAAAGCTAACGTTTTGCAGGTTGAGTGAGTACTCCAACATCCTGGGAAACAAAAGGAGAGAGAGAGAGCTAAAAAACATGTGTAAATGCAGCATCCACAAGCCAAATGCCTTCACTGCTCCTGGAGCTCACGAAGCACACTCTGCAGCAGTAATTAATCTTTTATTATTCCTAACAACTTTTACATTCTTGGATTTAGAAATAGCTGCTGTGAATATGTCCCCACAAACAGTGGATTTTCATTTTAAAGCATGCAGTCTACAACTACAAGACCTTAACATTTGAGAAACACCACTCTGTCCTATCTTGCACATGGAGCACAACATGTGCGTGATGTTTGTGTGCCTAACAAAAACACAAACATGAACGCAGTCACCCTCCAAGGGAGCAACTAGCACATGTGTGTCCCCTTTGAGACATCAAGAGCGGGTGAATAAGTCACCAGTGAGTTGGAGGATGTGGTACACTAACTTGAAAAGGCAGCATTGGATCGAGCTGCGTCATGACCCTGAGACCGCACATTCTACGCAGCCTCTCCAGCGGCTCTTTAGAGGCTTTTACAGAGCGTGATGGGAGGTCAGGAGGACACTGCTCAGAAAGGGAAACTGTGGGATGTTTTATTTGTGAATCGCTGTTCATCGTTCTTATTTCACACAACGCCTCTCTGAGCTTGTGTGTTTGTGTTTGTGTGTGTGTGTGGAACAGCTGCTGAGCACATGTGCAGCTAGAAGGAGCGTGCAGATGAAGGAATTCCCTCCTTGCACTGATTCCAAGTCGGTCTGTTCGACAAATTCGCAACACATGTTGGAGACTGTATGTAAGTGTGTGCATGTTTGTGTGACCTGTAATGCAAAAACGTACAAATGTGTGTATCCCCCTTTAACACATTAAGATGTCATAGTGCATGCCTTTCTGGATTGTTACACCAAAGCACAGAAGGAAGAAACACCGAATCTTGTATGCAAACAAACACAAGTGAGTAGGCAAAAACACAGCTGAGAGATGACTTACAGGCAACAGAATGAAGGTAAATGGGTAAACGGTTACCAAAGAGGACTGACCACCAGCAACAGACAGATACGAAGTTACAATAACAGTTTCCGCCAGTCTCAGGAATGTCCGTTATTGTGATTTTATGAGAAATAGCAACACAAAGTAGAAGATAATTAGGAAATAAAAGGAAATTGATACACAACTTTCACATCTTTAACAGATAAAAATTTGAAAATGTGCCATGAATTTGTATTAAGCCCCCCTAACACAGTCCCCAATGTTAAACATAATGGCACAGGGCAAAACTGAAAAAAAACCTATTACAACCTGCAAAAGACTTTAGATTGGGGCTGGAATAACCAACCGAAAGGACAGCAACCATAAACATACAGCCAGAGTCACAATGAAATGGATTTCAATAGAAGTATGGTCATGTGTTTAAATGGCACAGTTGAAGTCCAGACCTGAGTCTCATGGAGACTGTGTGGGGCAACTTGAAAATGAATGTTCACAGATTCACTCTATACGTTTTAAGAGCTTGAGCTAATTTGCAATAAAAAACTGGACAAAATCTAAAATCAAACAATCATAAATAAATCTAAAACTGTATTTCCAATAAAAGATGAGTTTATAAAGTTTCAACTCAGGGGAGGTGAATACAAATACAAGCCATGAAATGTGAAAACCATGTGTAAATAATTCCTTTGGGATTACCGTTCTGTGCTGCTTTATGTTGGTTTATCATGACAACAAAATGTAAAAAAAGGTTTGAAAGGTGTAAATACTTTTCAAAAGCATTGTGGAAAGTATTGTGGAAAGATTTCCAACCATGTATATATGTTTTTGTGCATTTTCTTTCACCTATTTAAGGCAGATGGTCGCCTCGGCGTGTTGGTGCGCATTGTTTTGTTTTGTTTTTTGCTTTAAAACGGTCTTCTGTGATGGTACCCGGAGCTCTCTCACCAGAGAAGAACTCATGAACATCAGGGCTACTACACCAGAGGAGTTATTTCCAACTTTTCTACCTACTGCTCTGGAATATTTGGACATTCTGGTCAAAGGTGCGCTCACCTTTGTTCACGCGGTGAAACGCCGGAAGAGAGGGAAACGGGCTGGGGTGCTGGTACGTCTTCGCCAGCGTGGACTACGAACACCGTTACCTGGAATATTTCTCTCTAACGTGCGCTCACTTCCCAACAAAATGGAGGAACTACAACTGTTGTTGGGGAAAAACAGGGACTTTTATTCATCGGCAGTTTTGTGCTTCACGGAGACGTGGCTGTGTGGATTAATACCGGACTCTGCGCTGCAGCTGGCAGGATTCCAGCTCTACAGAGCGGACAGAGACACGGAACTCTCCGGCAAAGCGAAAGGTGGAGGAATCTGTTTTTACCTCAACAGTGGTTGGTGCAACGACGTGACAGTGATTCAACAGCACTGTTCTCCAGACCTGGAATCCTTCATCATAAACTGTAAGCCTTTCTATTCCCCCCGTGAGTTCGCTTCGTTCATCCTGGTCGGTGTTTACATCCCACCGCAAGCTAACGTGCAGGTCGCACAGCGCATGCTCGCCGACCAGATACTGAGTGTGGAGCGGACCAACCCGGACTCCTTAGTAATCGTCGCTGGTGACTTTAACAAAGGTAATCTGACCCACGAACTTCCCAAATACAGACAGTTTATAAAATGTCCGACCAGAGAGGACAACATTCTGGATCACTGTTACACCACCATCAGAGACGCTTATCACGCCGTCCCACGTGCTGCACTGGGCCAATCCGACCACATCATGGTCCACCTGATTCCTGCATACAGGCAGAAACTAAAGCTCTGCAAACCTGTTGTGAGGACGACAAGGAAGTGGAGCAGTGAGGCTGTGGAGAATCTCCAGGCGTGTTTAGGCTGTACAGACTGGGATGTGTTCAGGACTACTACCAACAATCTGGACGAGTACACAGAGGCTGTGACTTCCTACATCAGCTTCTGTGAGGACAGCTGTGTACCATCATGCACCAGGGTGAGTTACAACAACGACAAACCCTGGTTCACAGCTAAACTCAGAAGGTTAAGACTGGATAAGGAAGAGGCCTTCAGGAGTGGGGACAAAGACATATACAGAGAGGCTAAGTACAAGTTTGGCAAGGCAGTGAAAGAGGCCAAACGACTGTACTCTGAGAAGCTCCAAATCCAGTTCTCAGCCAACGACTCTGCGTCTGTCTGAAAAGGGCTCAAGCAAATCACCAACTACAAGCCGAAAGCCCCCCACTCCATCAACGACCGACGCCTCGCCAACGACCTGAACGAGTTCTACTGCCGCTTTGATAGACAAAGGGACAGTCCTGCAACCATCTCCCACGACGCCCCCCAACAGCTGCAGCCACAATCCACCACCCCCACCTCCCCAACCTCAAGAGGGGCCTTGGCACCTCCAACCCCCACCAGCCCCCTACCCACGCCGAGGACGGCTCTTTCCATCCAGGAGAGGGACGTCAACAAACTCTTCAGGAGACAGAACCCCCGGAAAGCTGCTGGTCCGGATTCTGTCTCACCAGCCAGCCTGAAGCACTGCGCTGATCAGCTGTCTCCAGTCTTCACAGACATTTTTAACACCTCACTGGAGACATGTCATGTGCCAGCCTGCTTCAAGTCCTCCACCATCGTCCCTGTTCCCAAGAAGCCAAGGACCACAGGGCTTAATGACTTCAGACCCGTCGCCCTGACCTCTGTGGTGATGAAGTCCTTTGAGCGCCTTGTGCTCTCACACCTAAAAGACATCACCGACCCCCTCCTGGACCCCCTGCAGTTTGCCTACAGAGCCAACAGGTCTGTAGATGATGCAGTCAACCTAGCCCTTCACTTCATCCTCCGGCACCTGGACTCCACAGGAACCTATGCCAGGATCCTGTTTGTGGATTTCAGCTCTGCCTTCAACACCATCGTCCCAGCTCTGCTCCAGGAGAAGCTCTCCCAGCTGAGTGTGCCCGACTCCACCTGCAGGTGGATCACTGACTTCCTGTCTGACAGGAAGCAGCGCGTGAGGCTGGGGAAGCACGTCTCTGACTCCCTGACCATCAGCACCGGTTCCCCCCAAGGCTGTGTTCTCTCTCCTCTGCTCTTCTCCCTGTACACCAACAGCTGCACCTCCAGTCACCAGTCTGTCAAGCTTCTGAAGTTTGCGGACGACACCACCCTGATCGGACTCATCTCTGATGGTGACGAGTCCGCGTACAGATGGGAAGTGGACCATCTGTTGGACTGGTGCAGCCAGAACAGCCTTGAGCTCAACGCTCTAAAGACAGTGGAGATGGTTGTGAACTTCAGGCAGAACCCAGCCCCACCTGCCCCCATCACCCTCTGTGACTCCACAATTGACACTGTGGAATCTTTCCGCTTCCTGGGAACCATCATCTCCCAGGATCTCAAGTGGGAGCCAAACATCAGCTCCCTCATCAAGAAAGCCCAGCAGAGGATGTTCTTCCTGCGGCAGCTGAAGAAATTCAACCTGCCAAAGACTATGATGGTGCACTTCTACACAGCCATCATTGAGTCCATCCTCACCTCCTCCATCACCATCTGGTACGCCGCTGCTACAGCTAAGGATAAGGGCAGGCTGCAGCGTGTCATTCGGTCTGCTGAGAAGGTGATTGGCTGCAGTCTACTGTCGCTCCAGGAACTGTACACCTCCAGGACCCGGAAGCGGGCAGGGAAGATTCTGGCTGATCCCTCCCACCCCGGTCACAGACTCTTTGAGACTCTCCCCTCTGGCAGGAGGCTGCGGTCCATCCGGACCAAAACCTCACGCCACAAGAACAGTTTTTTCCCATCTGCCACCAGCCTGGTTAACAAAGCCCGGAAACCACCCTGACATTCTCCCTTTCCCCCACACCCCCCCTTTTTTTTGCTGACAGGACACTTGTAACCTGTAACTCTATGCGTTACATTAACGCTCAGCTTGGACTCCTGCTTACTTGCACTGCTTTACTTGCACAATGATCACCTGCACTGTTGTATTGCTCTTGCATCTTATACTGCTCTATATTTACTCTCACTCACTTAAAACTGTGCACTTATATTTATATTATATTGTAGATATGTTTATACTGTTTAATTTGTACTGTATTGCACCGACTACGCCAAAACAAATTCCTTGTATGTCCAAAAACGTACTTGGCAATAAAGCTTTTCTGATTCTGATTCTGATTCTGATTCTGATCCAGGAGGTAACCTCAAACATTCATCCAACCGGTAACAATCACCTGCCTCCCACATCTGAGGTATTCCTCCAAAGAGAAAGGTATAAGGAGGCATCTTAATCAGATTATTGTTTATTTAATTAACAGGATTAATCACAATCCAAGACAATAATTCATCTTGCATTCTAGTTATTTAATTATTTTATTTGCTGAAGACACAACACAAATTTAAATGCACCCGATTACAGCCAGAGCTGATTTCCATTGTTGTCCCTCTGCTAGAGAATGCAGCCTGAATAATCAAAAATTCAGCAGTTTAAGGCAGAAGACCCTTCAAGATCTTAGTTCTCCAATAAACATGCAACTGCGAGCGCCTTTTACAGATCACTTTATCTTTTGGCAGCACAAAACTCCACCTGCCAAGATCACAGGCAGGGCTTGTGCACTTACAGATTATACAGCTAGGGTTGTGTAACCAAAGGGTTGTTTGCTACAACTTGCAGCATTCATCCACAATGAGATGTGAGGGATTTTCCTAAAGGGATACCGTCACATAGGGCTGAGATCTGTGTCACGATATCAATGCAGGCCAGGTGGTCAGAATGCATTTAGTGATTCTACTCAGTAGTTTTCAAACTTTAAGTTATTCATGATGGATGCTAGCATGGGAGAGGGTGTACTAAGGCTGCAACTCTAGGGACAACCACCAAACTCAATGAGAGGAAGACCTCTGCAGCACCTAGCTTAAGGGGACAGGTGAAGCCTTACAAAAGGGGTAATATTAATAATTACACTGCAAATGAAAATATAAATATCTGTTGTATATATATATATATATATATATATTAACAATTAATTAATATATATATATGTTAATAAATATATATATAAATATATACCCCGAATGTCACGGTCGACGGACCCACTCTCCGTCGTTCTCCATCAAATTACAACTCCAATTTTCTGTTCCATTCAGGTCCGTCTTGCTTCAGCTGGGTCAACAAATGTACTTCTCGCGCATGCTTTCTTCGGGTTCCAAGGAACTTGGAGCGGACATATGTTGCATTTGAATGACAATAATGAGTTAATTAATATACCTTTTACCTTAATGTGTAATGTTTCAGATATGTTTTGAACAGCACAGTGTAAACACCCACCCACCCCTCCCCCCCTCGACAGCCCACCGCCACGATTTTAAAAAATCCTAGGGGAAACCCTGCACTGGTCTGATCCAGGACATTTATGCATCTGTATACAGACAGTGTGTAGTGTGGACATGACAATGAACTTCTGGAGAACACCCCCGACACTCCCTCTTCTCACCATTCTCAACACCACTGTGTGTGGTTCACTTCCGGTTCACAGGATTCACAATTTCTCATGAACTGAGATGGTCCAGAATAGTTAAATATGCTTTTGCTGGCAACAGTGGGTCATTCAACAAACTGGACCTTATAAATTATGAATACGATGTCATCAAAGTTCATGTACATGTAAAAGTAGAGAGACAAATACATTTTGGTAATATAGTCTATGCAGGAAGTGAATTCCTAATACAGAAGTTTACCATTTTGCAAAAAATATTTCCTCTGAATTTCAGCATGCATATACTTGCAACAATGAGCTTGTTTTCAGGTTATACGCTGCTGCTGCTCCTCCTGTGTGGTGATCACATTGAGCCACAAGGGTCATCATCTGCTCACCACTAGCATCAATGTGCCTTGGCTGGTCAAGAGCATGTTGCTGGTTCATTACTCTTTGTTCCTTTGTACTACTTATGACCAATGCAAACTGGGAACACCCAACAAGAGCTGGAGTTTCTGCAAACCTATGACCAAGTTGTCTAGCATTTACAATTTAGTCCTTGTCAAATACACGCTGATTTTTACTATTACTCAAACTTTAAGAAAACTAGGTTGATATCCTGCCTAGTACATCTCATCCACTAGCAGCTGCCATGACAAAATGAGTGTTGTTTTTATCACCTGTCAGTGGTTAAACTGTTATAGTGTTGACTACTGGTCAGTGGTCCCTAGGAGTAAGTTACAGCAACATCATCATAATGCCAATAAGAAACACATTTGAAAATCAGAGGCAAGCTATAAATCCCCAGTGCAATATTATAGAAATATTAGGTCAATTCTTCATCAGACACAGTTGCATAAACTTAAAAGTGGATTATGAAGGATGTGTGACGTAAAATATTCGTTGCAAAAATATACACTTCCCTTGAAAAAAGCCAGATGATGTTTGGTGTGCTCAGACAAATCTGACCCACCCACACTTGTCCCGAGGGAGGGAAGAGCTGAAGAGAAATGGAGTGTATCGAACAAATTGCAAACAATGGGGGAATCATGCATTTATCTTCTACCATGATGGGAATTGTGTTTGACCTATTCTTGCTTCTCTTTAAATGTAAAAAATATTTGCACCACTGCCCACCACATAGGTAGTATTATACATGGCTAATTAAAAGTTCACAAAAATCAACGCTGGCATGAATGTCTGACTTTTTTTGACTTAGTATTGTAAATGAACACTTTTTTTCCCTCTGGGGGCAAGTGATCATGTGTTGAATAATTTCAAAGAACTGTAACAGCTCAAATTGACTGCACAAATTGTACTGTAGATTTTTTTCTAGTGCAAATATGGTCAAAACTTTACATACAGATATAAATATATTCATATATCTCCACTCATATTTAGATACACATCCTTTAGCAAATTACAAAGAAACTTAATGTTTTTCTAGCAACCTACAAGGATGTAACAAACAGTAATTCTGGCTGGATGCTGGACCACTCTTCTTGTCAGAATTTGAGCTAATTTCATTTAGGTCTGTTCCTGGAACAGATACAGATTTCAAGCCTAGACCACTAATTTTTAATAAGACTGAGATGCCTATTCCACAAACTTAATTTTGGTCTCCTTTGTTCAACTATGCCTCGATTTGAGGTGAAGTTTGAAATCTTAACTTTGACTCCTCCATTCATATTTCCTGTTGCCAAATAGCAAATATTTGTCTCGTTTGACAGGAATACTGAAGTCCCAGCCTCTTCCAGGTTTAACAAGAATCAGCTTGGGCCTTGATAATTGGGTTGTTTAGGAACATTATTACCAATTTCATTTTATTTCAGGGTTATAGTTAATATCAACCAGGTGTACCAGATAACACTGATCCCAAACCTCTATCACTACTAGTTTGGAAAGGCTTTCTGAATGGCCTACCCAAATCTTATAGAAACTTTACTGACTGTGGTTAAAAGGCCATTTCAAATGACTTCTGCCATTTCTGATAAGAGAGGTCACAAATGCAGCCAGAATTACTGTGTGCCAATGATGATGGCTATAAAAACTGTGGTTTCTCTGTAACTTGCTAAAGGATATTAGAAAAACCATTAGGAAATGTGTGGTGTATGTATATGTTTGAGCCTGCCTATAATTAGATTAAATAAAATTTGCCTTCAAATTATTACTCAATTAAGTATTATGCCCCTTTTCCACTAGTCCCTACTCAGCGCAGTTCGTATAAGGCTCTGCTCGCTTTTTTAGGCTTTTCCATTAGTAACGCTTATGTAGAACCATTACTATTTTTAGTACCTGCTTGCTTGCGGTTCCAAGCAAGCTGACCCGTGGTACAAAGGCAATGTCAAAAAATGGTTGGTCAGTTATTGGGTAGGGGGTGGCATCACTTGTCACAGTATATTTTAATATCTAATATCTTTAACCGTCAAATCGCCATTTGCTGTTCCACTATGGCAAGCTAGCAATAGGTAGCAATAGGTTATCTCCACATGTCTTCTAGCCTGTACATTTCAGTTTTACCGCTCCATGGCTTCCCTCTCTCTCCTGTACTTATCAAGAGTACTTTGTCTTGCTGTATGCAGCCTTCTCTGGCTTCTTTCACTCTGAGTCTGACAAGAGGCATAGACTGTGTAGCAGTCAAGGCTGTTGTTGTGTTTTTGTCACATACAAATCACATCACATTGCTTTATCTGACTGTGGGGCCTCCTTTGCTATTGATGATCCTGCCCACATTGAGATGGTACTCAATTGCAATAGAAAACGAGCCAAACTGTGTAGGGTGACCCATGTCGAGTAGAGTAGGTACTAATCAAAAAGGGGCATTACTTTGCAACATAATTCCACCCTAAAAAAAAAAAAAGGAAACGTTCAAATGTAACATGAAAAAAAAAAACACAATTAATGCGACATTTGTGCAGAGAATGAGTAAATGTGAACTTTTTTCCAGGTTTGTAAATACATCCGCGCCTATACCAAAGAAGCCAGTCACATCAGGAGTGGTATACATTGAGCTCTGCAGGAACTCCTTCAAAAATAAAGACAAGTCAAGCTTGAAACCAGGCACACATGCCTATTGAGGCATACAACACTAGACATAATGGCACCCAGACACACCTAAAATAGAAAAGCATGCAAGGCAGCTTAGGAATGTAGGACAGTGTGAAATGTTTAACCCAGCTTGTCTTCACCTAACCTTTATCTGTCTACCTCTTGGCCTTTGTCTAAAGGTCTGTCCATCTACTGTCCCTCTCAGTCAGTTCAGGCATCTGTCTTGCATCTAGTCCACTGTGATAATGTTAAGCAGGCTTCATTCATACTTTTGACAGATAAGGAGACAGAAGTGGATGGGTGTAATTGTACCCAATAGCTAACTGGGTCAAATCCAAACACAGATAGTATAAGACACCACTGGAGTTTGTTCTTTTATTTTTCTTGCTGCATTTCTATTTGAGCACATCTCCAAAAAAGAGACTAACATGGACTGAAAAGTCAGGAAGAGACACATTTTGATGATGATTCTCAGGTTTCATGCTTGATTTTATGCAGTCGAGTTTTTACTATGTTGAAAAATGTTCAACAATAAATAATGTAACCAATACCAATTTGCTTTGGAATATTCTTGCCTCAATGCACAACAAAGAATGAATTTGGGATGTAAAAAAACAAATGAAGAACGGATATTATTTCGCAGACAGACAGACAGACAGACAGAGAGAGACCGTTGTTTGCACTGTTGTCTTGTGGCAAAAAGGTCCTGGGTACTCAGCATTAACAGCACTGCTGAGAGCGGATCAGATATGATTTTAGGCTTTAGAAAGGTATACTTAAAGTGCCTGTGACACACTTTTCCCACAAATGCAGAAATTGAAGGGAAACATCTTAATATCGAAGAAATTGGGGAGTAATTGACACTATATTAGGATTAAAGACGTGACAAAAGACAATTGTGACACAAAATAGGCATATTTCGTTGTTAAATTTTGCAAGTCAAAAGTTACCCGGAAATGATGTGAAAGGGGAAGTCTCTGGCCATTCATTGTGTGAGCGTCAATGATTAGCTGTTCAGATCAAAGCCAAGTTGCGTTAAAAACAGCGTTAATATGGTGAAACGTGCATTGCAGGTGGTTGCAGCAAAAGTGAGACAGCAGCCGTTAGTCTGCAGTATTTTCCTGAAGTGGAGAGGATCAGAGCTGCCTGGATCAGAGCTGTAAAACTGACGAGGGAAAGATGGGCTGGTCCCACCAAGCACAGCCAGTTGTGATTGGAGGACTTTTCAGCAAACTGCTTCAAACAAGAAACTTCTGAATTCACCAGAGAAACTACTGTATGTCAGAGATCAGGATATTTTACAGATGGAGAACGTTGAAAGCAGATGCTATAGCCATGCTGTTCAGAGCATCTGATATGAAAAGATTGCCAAAGAAAAGGTTGCTGCTTGTTGTTGCTAAACGGATCAAGGCTCAGCAGATAAGAACACTTCCTTGTCACAGAACTACATTTAGATATCGGCAGGGTCTTCAAGTCTTGAATCATCCCTTGTGTCTGCGGCTATTGCTCCATCTGCTCAGTTTCATCTCCAGTTGTTTCACTCAGTGCCGTGTATAGTGTAACCCTGGATTTATACTGTATCTGGACCCTGTCCAAATACTCGCACTTCCATCCTTGTGTCCCTCAATTGCAAGTTCCCGTTGATGGGTTCGAGTGCGACGTGTGTCATAATTCTCCAGAGTGGTCTTTCACCCTGCCCCCCTTGCACCCTCGATCCACACTTAAGCTAAACATGCATCTAAGCGGACTTCGTCGAAATATATTACCCACAATTCATTGCTGTATGTGACATTTTGAACAAAAACCAATCACAACCATCAAATCAGAATATTAAGAAATCCCAAAAGGTCAGACAGCAAGCTGACAATATTTATTTTTTACTGGTTTTCCAGGCTTAACATTGTAAGATGCCATTCGGGGATTCGGGGCAGTCAGTAGCTCATAACAATTATCTTACGAGCAAACACTGGCGCTGCGGCAAAAGTCATGTGTCCAAGCCTCCATCTGTTCCTGTGCTTTCTTCTCCTCCCAACAATTGCTTGTTGCAGTTTTAAAATAATTTTTAGCAGCAAGACTGCAGAAACAGCGATGGGTCCTGCCATTTTTGATGCCGCAGTTATGGCACAGAGGTCCAAGTCGATGACATAGCCCCAACTGTCCCAGTTCTCTAATTTTGCACACTTGGAACCTGCGCACTTCAACCCCTACGTGCACTTCTACAAAGTACACACTTCATAGAGGGGCATAGGGTGTACTTTAGCCATTGGGACAGGGCCCAGCTTCGCTGCGCAAACGTCTCTGCCCTTCTGATTTAAATCCGCACCACTCCGGACTGCTGTGAAGCCCGAAGGAGCTCCAAGATCCATATGTAGATCGTGCAGTAAATGCAAGTGATAAATGCGGTAGCAAGTCAAAAACAACTCATTCTGTGGAAGTTAAACCAGTTAAAATTGCTTCATTTTATGCCTCCAGATATTTTCCTGTGTTTTGTTCTACAATAGGTGAGTTCACTGAGTGAAGCAAGGCTACATTTGTTGCTTAGTCTGGTGCATTTAATGTTTAATTGTCGGGGTTAGAATACCTTAATTAATGTATAAAGCGCAGTAACTGATTTAATTGATTTAATGTAAACAATTGTTAGTATCAGGCTGCACGGTGGCGCAGTTGGTAGCACTGTTGCCTTGCAGCAAGAAGGTCCTGGCTCATTTTGTTTCCTGTTAGTGTGGGATGATTCATGCATATTGACTCCGGCCTGCCCCGGCATTCGGCAAAAATAGACTTTGGTCGAATTCGATGGTCGTCTGCATGTTGCAACATATGTGCTCTTCCATCTAATTACAGCTGACTTTGTTCTCCTGACTCTGCTTTGTCTCTTTCTGAAAGTGACTGAAAAATATCTTAGGAAACATCAGATTCTTCGCTACTGTCTGTGTTGTCAGCCATTGTAGCAACAGTCAGTTTACGTGCCAGGGTTCCCCTTTTACGTCATAAAAGAGTGTAAAGGAGTAGTCTGGAAATGCCTTTTTAGTGAAATTTATTACCATATATTTCAACAACTGTTCATTTCATTGGCAGGATTTTACATTTGAAATATTTTGTTAATGTTTCCTTTCCATAAATGTTATTAGATTTATAATAAAAATGTGATGTTATAGGCACTTTAAAGTCTTTTGCGCTCAATAATTAGTAAAAGACATCTCACCCTCATCTGACCTCATTCAATCTACAACAGAAAATCGCCACCTATAAATACATATATCATATTAGCCACTGAAATAAATAAATAGCCTAGGATATAATCAGAGGTCATTCCTTCATGTCAACTTTCCAGTCTTTGAAACATGAATGGTCTACTATGATAATCAGAATCAGAATCAGAAAAGGTTTATTGCCAAGTACGTTTTTGGACATACAAGGAATTTGTTTTGGCGTAGTCGGTGCAATGATTCATTGCATAAATAAATAATAAATAATAAATAAATAATAAATAATATTTATCTGTTTAAGGCCATGCAAGGCTGAAAAGGAGATTAAATAGAGAGTAAAGGAGGGGTGATGGATAGGTCATATATTTTTCATCTACATATTTCACTATTTACTTCTAAAGATGCATTGATGGTGACAGGGGAACATAAGATATGTGTGGTTACATGTTTGTTTAAAAAAGCCTCAGTAGCAAACAACATGCCTGTTAAAATGTTCTGTGGTTATTCTATCTCACAATTAACATTTGCATACAAAATGCTAACTAGAATAAATGCAGCCATTCATGCAAAATTTAAACATTTGCATAAATGAAAATATTTATGTTGTGATTATTTCCACTTTTAGGAGTTTTCACACTGCACTGATGGAAGGACAGCCCACAGTGTTTAACCTTTTTAGCCTCAGTGCAAATAAAACATGAGAAAATGAGTGTAGTTTTACAACATTCTTGTTTCTGCTCCTCTAACACACTTCGTACATATTATGGAATAACCAGTAATCCGTCCTCCCTTATATTACTTTGGTCACATGCTGTTTGCTTTCTGTTCGCCTACACATCAGTGACTGGCATCCTGTCACAGTGAATGTTCCACAACAAATGAATTCTCAGTGATGGACAGCCCCACGTAGGTGTTTGTGTGTTAGGGGATGGGTTTGGATTCTAATGTTTGTGAGGTGACATTTTTTCATGATACAGAGGCAAAAACAATACTTTCTGTTTCAGTTAATGCATGAATATAAACTTATTATAAGTTTGGTAATAATGATTGCAGTGAAGGTTTCAGTATGTTGCTAAGTTTATGGAATATGTTTAAGATTTAGTTGTGACACATTTTTATTGCCTTATGTGATGACAATTTTTAGCTAATTTTGCAACTTAACTGGCAATGACAATTTCTGAAACTCAACAACAACAACGAAAAATAACAGTAATATTCATAGTAAATTTACTTTTTTAACAAAAAACCGACAAATTGTAACCTATTCCAATAATACAGCCATAACTTGGTGACAAACTATGCATTATCTTACCTGATGGAGTACTGTGGCAAAAGGCAAAGGTTACAATAAAGTTAGGTTAACTTTAAAGCTTAAAATAATTGATGGGTGAAACTTTGCAGTTTTTAATCACACTGAGAACCTTGGGTTCGTACTTAAAATGCTGGTGGATAAACAGAAACCAACAACTGGGATTCACTTTAAGCCCTTTAAGACACAACAATAAATCACCAGCAGTCAGGATTTAGCCAATAAGATGACATAGATTTTACACAGAAAAGTATACAGACCATCTACAGGTCCTTCTCAAAATATTAGCATATTGTGATAAAGTTCATTATTTTCCATAATGTCATGATGAAAATTTAACATTCATATATTTTAGATTCATTGCACACTAACTGAAATATTTCAGGTCTTTTATTGTCTTAATACGGATGATTTTGGCATACAGCTCATGAAAACCCAAAATTCCTATCTCACAAAATTAGCATATCATTAAAAGGGTCTCTAAATGAGCTATGAACCTAATCATCTGAATCAACGAGTTAACTCTAAACACCTGCAAAAGATTCCTGAGGCCTTTAAAACTCCCAGCCTGGTTCATCACTCAAAACCCCAATCATGGGTAAGACTGCTGACCTGACTGCTGTCCAGAAGGCCACTATTGACACCCTCAAGCAAGAGGGTAAGACACAGAAAGAAATTTTTGAACCAATAGGCTGTTCCCAGAGTGCTGTATCAAGGCACCTCAGTGGGAAGTCTGTGGGAAGGAAAAAGTGTGGCAGAAAACGCTGCACAACGAGAAGAGGTGACCGGACCCTGAGGAAGATTGTGGAGAAGGGCCGATTCCAGACCTTGGGGGACCTGCGGAAGCAGTGGACTGAGTCTGGAGTAGAAACATCCAGAGCCACCGTGCACAGGCGTGTGCAGGAAATGGGCTACAGGTGCCTCATTCCCCAGGTCAAGCCACTTTTGAACCAGAAACAGCGGCAGAAGCGCCTGACCTGGGCTACAGAGAAGCAGCACCGGACTGTTGCTCAGTGGTCCAAAGTACTTTTTTTGGATGAAAGCAAATTCTGCATGTCATTCGGAAATCAAGGTGCCAGAGTCTGGAGGAAGACTGGGGAGAAGGAAATGCCAAAATGCCAGAAGTCCAGTGTCAAGTACCCACAGTCAGTGATGGTCTGGGGTGCCGTGTCAGCTGCTGGTGTTGGTCCACTGTGTTTTATCAAGGGCAGGGTCAATGCAGCTAGCTATCAGGAGATTTTGGAGCACTTCATGCCTCCATCTGCTGAAAAGCTTTATGGAGATGAAGATTTCATTTTTCAGCACGACCTGGCACCTGCTCACAGTGCCAAAACCACTGGTAAATGGTTTACTGACCATGGTATCACTGTGCTCAATTGGCCTGCCAACTCTCCTGACCTGAACCCCATAGAGAATCTGTGGGATATTGTGAAGAGAACGTTGAGAGACTCAAGACCCAACACTCTGGATGAGCTAAAGGCAGCTATCGAAGCATCCTGGGCCTCCATAACACCTCAGCAGTGCCACAGGCTGTTGCCTCCATGCCACGCCGCATAGAAGCAGTCATTTCTGCAAAAGGAATCCCGACCAAGTATTGAGTGCATAACTGTACATGATTATTTGAAGGTTGACCTTTTTTGTATTAAAAACACTTTTCTTTTATTGGTCGGTTGAAATATGCTAATTTTGTGAGATAGGAATTTTGAGTTTTCATGAGCTGTATGCCAAAATCATCCGTATGAAGACAATAAAAGACCTGAAATATTTCAGTTAGTGTGCAATGAATCTAAAATATATGAATGTTAAATTTTCATTATGACATTATGGAAAATAATTAACTTTATCACAATATGCTAATATTTTGAGAAGGACCTGTATATAAAGGCTTAACATTCTACATGTGTAATAACATCCACAAGTTTCCAGATTAGCTAACAGAACAGTATTATGGTTGACTATGGCTAAAACATTCCAGTTGAAACCAAAGATAAAATTAATGTGGTTCTGGAGTTTGATAATATCTGCAATTTTGTTAGTTGAATCTCGTAGTCTAAATGAATGTATGATGAAGATAATAAAACAATTACAATAAGCATAATAAACATTAAACTAAGTGTGGAAAGAGTAAAAATAGCAGAGAACAAAGATGCAATCTTCTGATGCCTATATCGAAATTAAAATGTTTCACCAATGAAACTTTCTGCCTTTAGCACACTGTACAGCTCATCTAACCTTAATAGTAATCACCCTACTCTTTACATAAATTATTAAATAAAGCCCAGTATCTTTCACCAGCAGGTTTGTTTGCCAATTTCTCTTATCTCAAGCAACAAGTCTCAGAACTCTTTTCAAGGGAATGACGCTGACGAATGGAATTAAATGTGATGCTAGTACACGACCAAACTGTAGTACACTGTATCATTTTATTTAACTTGCTAATTTTTTTGTTTTATTTTCAAGTGTTGTTGGTACATTTCAGGCCTCAGCCTGCACTGGCATATAGGTACCCCCACAGCATTACAAAATCTCTGCAATGTTTTACCATTGGTGTTCCTCCATTGGCTTCAACTTGCAGTCCATAAAAAAACATGCATTGCATTCACCAAACGTTGTTGGCCACTTTAACCATTTGTCATTAAGTACTTTTGTGGTTTTAGACATTTTGCAACAGACTTTCAGGTAAGAATAGGAACCCCATCACCATAAAGTTTTCTTCATACAACCATATCATTCTGTATCCTCAATGGCAATGTTTTTTACCTGCTTTGATAACCGGAGATTTAAGTGATTTTGAACAATATACTCATAGGGGTGCTTGTCATTTTATACCTTGCTACTTTTGATCATTTTACACCCATATTTTGTGGGTATGAAATGGAGCAATGACAGATTTGTTTTTTTCTCCACCTAATAGCATTTCCTGTTTTAGATGAGAATTTACATTGTGCACAAAGAAAAATAATTAAATTTAGATGCTTGAATACAATGGGAAGGAAAGCAGTATGCTCTCACTGCACCATTATTACATTTGGAACTGCAGCTACTGTCATACACTTCATTACAAGCCATCCCATCTCTCCCTCCCTTGCACTATCCTTCTCTTGAATAACAATACATGACCAGTGAGGTGACCCACTGCTAGTGGGGAAATAATCATACTGATGGAGGAGCATCCATGGGGATAAGGAGACCTCAGCTTTACAATGTCACTTCCTCCCCCCCATGTGCTGGAATTGATCCAAAGTGCCATTAATAATTTAAACGGAGAAGAAAGAAGGTGACGCTCAGGATTTATGCTCTGGGATTCTTTCAGCTCCTTGAGTATGACTCAATGAAATGTCTGAAATTCAATACGACAGATTAAATATGTAAAGCATTTTTGTAATTGATAAGGTGCCATTTTAAATATCAACATCACTTTAAAATATTTTAAGAAAATCCACCCCAAGTCGAAACTATACATACATTGAGGCTGAAATACATTTCTGCACCCATCACTTTCAGTAAGATTTGATTTAATATCCAAAAAACACACACTTTTTGTAGTAGTAGTAGTAAGATCCTGTCATAATTCTGGATGGAACCTGCTTAAAATGGTTGGTTTTCAGGCATAGACCTGGCTTTTTGCATAGTCCATAAATCTAAATATTAATTTAACAACAACAAAATGGACTCTGAGGTGCCAACCAAAACAGATCTTGTGCTGCATAGGCAACAAGTTTAAGCTCGGCAGAAATTTGCAGCTGCCCACATGGATAAAGCTTCTATACTCAGCCAAGATTCAGCTGTTTGGGCACAATGACAAGAAGACAAGAAAGCAGGCTAAACAATAAAGGCGGACTATATCCGAAGTCTTCACCTTCATCTCACATCAACAGATAGATGGTTGAAATTTGGAAACAATTGGACAATGTTTCCACATACACATCAAAACTGGTTTTGAAATCAATTAGCAGGCGACCAATACGTTTCTGGCAAGGTCACAAACTCAATCTGATGAAAAGTTATGGATTTTGCTACAAAGCCAGTTCTGATTCAGTAAACAAACCACCTAACCCAAAAGACTTATACCAGTGGTGGTAGGTAAAGAAAATATTGGATTGCATTTTTTTTATGGTAAGAATTTTCTCAAATCCTGTGTTGCTTTGAGTAAATTAACTATAAATTCAAATGTTGTGGCCATTTTTTTAAATCATTGCAGTTATTTGTTTTTTTTACTCCCTGACAAGGAATGGTGCAAATGTGTCTTTTAAAGCGATAACGTAATATTATATTCCTGCCAATATAATACAGTAGGTTTAAGCAGGTTACAATTAGTTTATGAAAAAAAATCTACAGTATAAAAACTAAGCTATCATGCCAATATTGGCATTTTCATGCTCAGTCTTTCTCAACTGACCAGATTAAATATTGACGGTGTCAAATGAAGCATTCAACCTTTTCTCTACTTCTCTTCCCTTCTGTCTCATTGTATTAACCTCTTCCCCTCTTGCTCCTTCATCGTTCTTTTGGTCTCTCATGGAAATAACAGCAAAACAGAGAGAAAGACTGTGAGTATAAAGTCGGAATGATATACTATAAATAGGATAGCCTGTCTGCGACAGTAAGTGCTGCTGCACTGTGCCACTAAGACTCCCTCCACAATCGATTGGAGTCCCACCGCACTAATCAATAGATAGATACATAAATACATAAAACTTTCTCCAGGTCACTTAATCTGCGGGGAAGTCCTATAATATTACTTTGTGTACAAGCAGGGATTTTCAGGGTGTACGTTTACAAATAAACTCATGTTTTGCTTTGGTTTTGCAGCTCACGAGATGAGGAATATAAAAACTAGTCCGCAGAATAGTTTTCATTTAAAAAGGAAAGCTATTCCAGATAAAGTGCTGCTCTGCTCCATTGACTTGCGCTCCACTCGATACGGTACCCGTTTTGTTTCCACAGACCCCCAGACGGCTAAAGCTATGGCAGCTAAAGCCTCCAGGCGTCAATGTAGTGCGCTGTGCTGCTATTAACGTCACGGTATTACATTGTCGTATTAAAGTAATCTGTGTGCAACAATAAAAAATAAATTAATAATTAAAAGAAAATAAAAACAAACTAAATGCTAATGCTTATATTATTGTATATCCAAGAATGTCTAATATATATTTTATTCATATATAAAATGATCAACTGGGATAATCATCTGGACCACAGCCCAGCCAGAACTTATAAAGAAAGGCTCAGGGGTTTTGATGTGAGGGGGATGTGGCAGGTTAAGCAGAGAGAAGTGACACTGCTGTCTGGGCTGGTGAAGCTCCAGAGTTTGCCTGAAGAAGTTACAATTTTGAGCTTTATAAGAAAGTTTTTGTTGCCGCCATAGCAACAATGAGGTCAAGGACGTTAAAGCGCAAAACCGTGGACTTTTGACCGCAGTGAAGTTAGTTCCAGGTTGGATATTGGACATTCTTGGATTCAGCGGAGACTTCCTCCCATTTGATACGATATAGGTAGTCTGATTGCAAGCAGCTGCTCTTTCCTCCTGGACACGCTGGCTCGCTTAAGGACCGTTAACACATTTCTGAACCAAACACGTTGTTTCATGGTGGTATTGTTTTGTGTGTTTTGGGAGAAATGTGCATCTGAACAGCTCATTTTATGTGTGATCAGCTGGTACGGGATGGTATTAAATACAGTGCCCTGCCTGCATGTAATTCAGAAAGCTGATGTGTCCTTTTTCTTTTCTTTCAGTCTTTAGGTATGGTTTATGATTTGTAAATAGTAAAATTATATTTCCGTTTGACCTGCTCCAGCCATTGTGGTCCTTAATGTTGTTTTAGTCGTTCATGGGTTTTATTAACTTTTTCCTGCACTACCAGAGCGAAAAACCTTCTCATTTCTCCTGGTCCCATGGCCAATCAATGAATAACAGTCTCTTCATGTCTCATGTAGTCCCGATTCAGTCTCGGTCGTACCTGCTCAGAAGCAAGGATCAAAAGACTAGGTACCAGTACAGAAGAAACAGTAATGGAAATGCTCGCAAAGCGTGCAGAGTGGAGTCGATTAGGACCAAATCGAGCCGGTGGAAAAGGGGCAATATTTCAGTGTTTATTGCAACTGTACAACTATAAGTATTAAAAAAATAAATCAAGTATCTTGAAATATTGCAACCAAACTGTGGTCAACAGTTTGGTTGCACTCTCATTGATAACAGTGAAACAGACCTTTTCTCTTGGAACAGATTCCAACTTTTGTGTGGTTAGCTGATAAAGGTTAACCTGAGTAATACAACCACAAATTTCAGTGAAGTTGGGACGTTGTGTAAAACATAAATAAAAGCAGAATAAAATGATCTGCAAATCCTGTTCAACCTATATCCAATTGAAAACAGTACAAAAACAAGATATTTAATATTCAGACTGCTAAACTTTATGCAAATATTCACTGATTTTGAAATTTAGGCTTGCAACACATTCCAAAAACACATTTCCTACAATTTCTGCCATGGTGTGAACGGACAAGGAGGCAAAGATAATTTGCTGTGTAACTTTGGAAAAACAAAAAGAAAATAAGGTGGTATTATAGGCCATTAAACCACACAAGGGATGAAGAAGGAATACATCTGTCAGCATGGTCAGGTAGTGGCAGTGACACTGCATGCACTGTCAAATAAACAGATTGATGCGGAGACCTTTTCCCACCTAGTAGTTTATAGTGTGAAATTGAGCTTTGTTTGGGTATGTCCGGCGGATATATGCTTTGAGTACGCGCGGAGTATGCACGTATGTCAGCAAAGTTATATACAACCAACTATGTTTGGCCTTAACACACCCCTATACCATCAGAGATGCTGGCTTTTGAACTTCCTGAAAGTGCTAAAAACAATTTGAAATGTGGATACATCAGACCACAGCACACTGTTCCATTTTACATTAGTCCACCTCAGGTGAGTTCGGGCCCAAAGAAATTGCCGGCATTTCTGGGTGTTTTTGATATATGGCTTTCGCTTTTCATGGTTGAGTTTTAACTTGCACATGAAGATGTAGCGAAGAACTGTGTTAACTGTCAATGGTTTTCTGAAGTTTTCCTGAGCCATCGTGGTAATATTCATTACAAAATTATGGTGGTTTTTAATGAAGTGCCTCCAGAGCAATCGAAGGTTATGGGCATGTAATGTTAGTTTTCAGCCTTGCCGCTTATGTGCATAGATTTCTCCATATTCTCTACATCTTATGATGATATTATGAAGTGTATCTTCTGCCTCTCTGCCTGCTCAGACGCTTTTCTCCTAAGCTCCCTGCTTGCTGCATTCTTTTACTCCTAACTTTTTATCTCTTAGCCAAAATTATGGAAATATTGGACTAAAATTACTTCAAACAAGCGACTCCCAAGAATTATTTTTAGTCAGTCAGTCATTTTCTACCGCTTATTCCATAGTGGGTCGCGGGGGAGCTGGTGCCTATCTCCAGCAGTCTATGGGCGAGAGGCAGGGTACACCCTGGACAGGTCGCCAGTCCATTGCAGGGCAACACACAAACAACCATGCACACACTCATTCATACACCTAAGGGCAATTTAGAGTTACCAATTAACCTAACAGGCATGTCTTTGGACTGTGGGAGGAAGCCGGAGTACCCGGTGAGAACCCACACATGCATGGGGAGAACATGCAAACTCCATGCAGAAAGACCCCAGGCCAGGAATTGAACTCAGGACCTTCTGGCTTCAAGGCAACAGTGCTACCAACTGCACCACCGTGCAGCCCAGAATTATTTTTATTTTTATTTAATTTTTTTCTAAAGGATTTTGATTGCTTAGCGCCAAAATACGTTACAGATTTGTTGTCAGTGTATCAACCATCCAGACCTCTCAGGTCTTCTGGCTCAAATCTACTCTGCACACCCAGGACCAAACATGGAGAAGCAGTTTTTAGTTCTTATGCTCCACTAATCTGGAATAAAATCCCAGAAAACTGTAAAAGGGCCGAAACCCTAAATTGCTTTAAATCAAGATTAAAAACCTATTTGTTTTGAGTGGCCTTTGACTGTGCCATCTAAACATTATTAGTTACGTTTTCAGCCCAATTTTCCTTTCATTTTCTTATCCGTCATTCTATTCTCTATATTTAATTTTTTTTTAATTACCTCTGTTGTTTGATTTTCTGTATCATTGTAATGTTTTTCCTTATGTACAGCGCCTTGAGTGCCTTTTTGCTGAAAAGCGCTATATAAATAAACTTGACTTGACTTGTTGGTTATGAAATCCCTAAATTCCTTGCAAAGTAGTGAACCTCACTCCATCCTTGCTCGTAAACAATGGAGCTTTATGGGGATGCTCCTTTTTTACCCAATCATTACACTCACCTGTTTCCAATCAATCTGTTCACCTGTGAAACATTTCAAACAGGTGTTTTTGTTATGATTTGGGGTTTTTTGGTTTCAGGTTTTTTCCTTATATGTTTTTCACTGCTCAAGTTTTGAATCTTGCTTTTGTTTATTATTTTTCTGGTAATGTTTTAGTCTTGTTCATGTTTTGTCAAGTTTTATTTGTATATTAGAGTCTCTGTTTTTGCCGCAGCCACATTTTGTTCTGTCTGTCAATTAAGTTTATTCGGTTCACCTGCACCATGTTAATCAGTTTTGTTTTCCACCTGTACAATGCTCCATATATACACTCCTGTTCAGTTGTTCTTGGCGGAAACATTTTCATGCTCAAGTCTTGTCTTTTTGATCATGCCATGCCTGTCTTGCCTGCCCGTTTGTTTTGTTCCTGCCTCCTGTAGTGAGGGAGTTTTTTGTTATTAAATCTTTTGCACTTACCGTCATGCTGCCTTCTAGTCTGCATTCTGGGGTCCTATATCTCACAAACCATAACAGTGTTTTGAGCACTCCTTTACTTTCTCAGTTTGAACATTGTATATCTTGTCCCTATAGCATATTCAATTGTATATAGGTTTAACAGAATTAGCAAATTACTGTATTCTGTTTTTATTTAGATTTTTCACAATGTCCCAACTTCATTCGAATTGGGGTTGTAAAAAATGCAGTTTTGAAATAACGAATGCAAAATACGATTCCCCCTTGTTAAATCATGGATTAACTATGTTTACCAATATTACCCCCTAATAAGTAGAATTATAAAATCATAAAAATCAAACCCATCTGACAACATAAATAAAAAAAGCAGTATAACATGCCCTGATTTAAAGAAATTCAAGAGGAAATAAGAAACAAAGTCATTGACAACTATCAATCTGCACAAAGTTCCAAAGTCATGTCAAATGCACTGGGATTGCAGTTAAACACTGCAAGAGCCAAAGGTGAAAACAAGAAACCGTGATGAACCTTTCTAGGGGGGGCCGGCCAACCAATATTAAGAGTGCATCAATGACTGATCCAGGCATCTATGAGTTAATTAAAGATCAATGTTACTGCTGATGAAAAAACCCCGCAAAGACTCATATTTCCCAAAAACAATCTTGATGATCACCAAAACTATGGAGATAATATTCCACATGCTGACAAAGCAAAAGTGAAACTTTGTGAAGGTTGTGTGTCTTGTTACATCTGGCTTAAAGCCAACACAGCTTTTCAAGAAACCCATGGTGGTGGTGCAATTAACTGGGGCCTACTGCTTCTGGACCCGGGTGACTTGCTGTAATTGATAGAACCACTAATTCTCCTTTCTAGAAAAAAATCTTGAAGGTGAATGTCTAGTAAACAGACCTTATGCCTGTGGGCATTTGGGTTGCGCAGCAGGACAAAAACCCAATGTATTGTTGCATGTCCACCTCTAAAGGACTAGAAAATAACCAAAATCAAGACAGTCACAAACTCTCTAATAGGGCTAAATTAAACAGTTATTTAGGGGGCTATTACTGGGGCCAGGGGGTATGATTTTTTTCCTGTTACAAATGAAGTCTTCATTTGAAAACTTTATTTTATATTTGCTAAAATCATCTCTGTCTTACATTAAAATGTTTTGATGATCTGGAACATTACAGTCTAAAAACTAAACTAAAAGTAGCCAAAACCTGTAAGGGAGCAAGTGCTTTTTCGAGGCATAGCATATTTGTTAGCTCAAAATAAAGTGTACAGCCTATAGTTTTAATGATTTAGTTTAAAGGATTTCCTCTTTAAATGCTGGTTTCCTTCACTTACTGTGTGAAATGTTTCTGTTTTTGATAATGACTTACATTTCTCTTATGCCAAAATGTTTCCTCACACAAGTAGCAATACAGATACAAACCTTAACCATTCCTTTGGTAATTTATTTTAAACACCCTAAAATTGGTGAAGCAGGTCAGTTAAAGCCTTCAAGCAGTCAGTCCAAACGCAGTGTAGCATAAGGTCCCTTCATTCCTCCCTTCTTTGTTCACAAAGTAGAATTTCAGGTTTATTCCTGCACATTTCACCTCCTCCGTGCAGCCATCTCTCCATCAATTCCTCCTGACAGCAAGGTGATTAGGAGGAGAGAGTTCAGACCTGCTGAAAAAGCAGCTTAGCTGTAATTATCGTCTTGGAGAGAAACAAACAGTTCATCAGGACGCTTCTCTTGGGACTTCACAACTGTTGCCAGGATATATATCGAAAGCTCGACAACCAGCCGTTACCTTGGCTCCATATGTCGGAGGGTTGGGGAGGATTGCTCTCTATACAGATAAGATTCTTTTCAGATTCTTCAGAAATAGCATAAGCCATGAAACCATAAGACACAGTCTGCCTACTCTCACTAATGTAAGCCAACATATGCAGATGCCAACAGATCCAGACTCAGGAAAAATCCCTTCATTGCTTTCACCTGTTTTGTGCCATTTATCTTAATGTTCACTCTCTGAAACACACACACACACACCCTCACACAAACACCCTCACAAACTTGCCCACACACACTACCAGTTCCAGCTATTTTTTTAAATTAACTGTAAGGGGTTTTCACACCTACCAATCACAGTTAAAACAAATTAACAAACAAAATCCAAACTCCTTTAAAATAATTTTATGTTAACATACTGGCAAACTGCTTGACTAAATAACTCCAGTTTAAACATGGAGATAAAGATGTTCCTGTGTACAAAGCACTGGTCTGACATTTAAAACCACTCATCATGAGCATGAATTTCATTTTGATTTTGGGCTTTCACATTTTTTATTTGAATTGATGAGGTTTAAACCTATTGCTGTTGTGGATTTTCTCTAATTTAACATTGCCCATACAGGCTTAAATATACTGGTTACAAACACCTCAATTAATTATTGGTTAAATATTCTATTCCTTATCCATGCTTTTATACCCATCAACGAATATTTGAATGTTCTTCTAGTCAGAATGTGTTGAATTCTGTTAAAGTGGTTGGTTTCCTGGCACAACCTATTGCATCTAGATTTCAACCATTCAACTCTGAAAGCCCTATCCCTCGCACACAGATGGGTCAAATGCCTTTTGTATAAATGTTTTACTATCAGTTGAGACAAGTATTGAGCTATTTAGCCTTATTGACCAGAAGGATGTTTGAGAGAGTCAATCTAAAAGCTTTTAATACTAAGAACACTGTACCGACTTGTTAAGCATAATGGATTTAGCATCAGCCTGTTTTGCTGCCAGTGGAACTGGTGCACTGCATAAAGTAGAAGGCATAATAAAAAGGTTGACCCCTCAACTTCATGTCAGATTAAAAGCTTGGATACAGTGGGATGATCCAATAGGACAATGATCCCAAGGAAGCATCAGAGTACAGGGAGAGCTAATGAACAGAGAGACAGAATAATCATGGGGAACAAGGAGCAGGTGAGGGTCAGACTGGAGAGAGTGAAAACAATTAACAAGTCAAAAACATAGAACAAAGGGTAAACTAAGGCCAGACCAGGAGAAATAAACAAAAACACAAACTCAAAACACAGTCACTGGCTGGATATAACAAGAATCTTTGGGATACCCCTAGATGTTGGGTCTGTGCCAGGAAACCAACAAAGATAAATGAAATCTTTCAATTCTGCCAAGAAGAGAGATCAACTATTTAGCGAGAAATATGCCAGAAACTCTCTGACAGCTATATAAAGAATATTTTCAAGGTGCAGCTTAAACAATTAATGTTCAACCAAAAAAGTATTTGATGATATGTACATATTTGAAACTATGTTTACATTTTTGACCCTATGTAGATGAGAAAATTACACATTAAATCCAAACTTGTGTATTTTATTTTTTTTTTAAATCATTCAAATTGTATGCTGAGTAATTATTGCATTATGGGAAATCAACAGTTCAAAGTTATCATTAAAAGACCAAAATGAAAGCCCTGGTTGTTTTGAATTGACTTGAAAAATTGGTAGTCCTAATTATAGTTTACTATGTCACTACAGAAAGCTTTTTACAGTTGCATTGCTTTTAGAACTAAAATAAAAAATGACAACCCTGGTCTTTAAACATCGACCGCCTTAAAGGTTTCATAAAGCTATGTGACACAACATCCGGGAGAGTTACGGTGTGGAGAAGCCCCAAAGAAGCGTACCACCCAGACTGTGTCATGCCCAGAGTGAAGCATGGTGGTGGATCAGTGATGGTTTGGGCTGCCATATCATAGCATTCCCTTGGTCCAATACTTGTACTAGATGGGCATGTCACTGCCAAGGACTACCGAACCATTCTTGAGGACCATGTACATCCAATGGTTCAAACATTGCATCCTGAAGGCGGTGCCGTGTATCAGGATGACAATGCACCAATACACACAGCAAGACTGGTGAAAGATTGGTTTGATGAACATGAAAGTGAAGTTGAACATCTCCCATGGCCTGCACAGTCACCAGATCTAAATATTATTGAGCCACTTTGGGGTGTTTTAGAGGAGCGAGTCAGGAAACGTTTTCCTCCACCAGTATCACGTAGTGACCTGGCCACTATCCTGCAAGAAGAATGGCTTAAAATCCCTCTGACCACTGTGCAGGACTTGTATAAGTCATTCCCAAGACGAATTGACACTGTATTGGCCGCAAAAGGAGGCCCTACACCATACTAATAAATTATTGTGGTATAAAACCAGGTGTTTCAGTTTCATTGTCCAACCCCTGTATCTTCTATACCGCTTATTCTATAGTGGGTCACGGAGGAGCTGGGGCCTATCTCCAACAGTCTACAGGCGAGAGGCAGGGTACACCCTGGACAGGTCGTCAATCTGTCGCAGGGTAACACAGTCATGCACAGACTCATTCACACCTAAGGGCCGTTTAGAGAGACCAATTTACCTAACAATTATGTTTTTGGACTGTGGGAGGAAGCTGGAGTACGTGGTGAGAACCCATGAGAACATGCAAAATCTATGCAGAAAGACCCCCTGGCCAGGAATCAAATCCAGGACCTTCTTGCTGCAAGGCAATAGTGTTACCAACTGTGCCACCGTCTCTGTGTAATTAATCTATATAATGTGTTTCATTTGAATTGAGTTACTAAAATAAACAAGCTTTTCATTGATGACTTTATTGATGGCTGCTTACAATGGATATCCAGGCATGTTACAGGAAGAAACGAATATATGAAACATGTCTTATCTATTTTGATGAAGGACACTTGTGCACAGGAGGAAGCTTGTCCTGTTCCCACTGATCGACAACAGAAGCGGCGGCAGAAGGATGGCATTAAAACCCAGCGGGGGATATAGTGTGATGCAAATGTTTGACCTGAACCAGCAGGCTAAATTCTGCAACGTGTTTCATCAATCCAGACTGTGTGGAGTGCTTCGTCAGAGTTTCTATGTGTTTCTATGTCCTGTATATTTATAGCTAAACAATTTGAGGATGAAGTGGGAGACGACGAGTATTTATTTCAGTTTAAGTTCTAAGTAACTTTTATGACTGTGTATAGGCATGTAAATCTACATTATGAGTGCATATTCAATTTTTAGCACTCACGTACATGTTTTAAAGGTCACGGGAGCATCCAGAGAAGTAGCCTAAAATGTGTTTACATAGTTAAGACTTTATTTCAAGTGTTGGTTGACCAACTGTGTGCAGACACTAATGGTAAAATTAGATTTCACAAGCTCTGATCAGCTAATAGACTTTGTAGAATGGACCCTAGTCAAATTGAGATTAAATACAAGCTGAACTTTATTAATGTCTTCATTGTGTTTATGAATTCTGACTCTTTTTCTTCTGAGAAATCCCTTGTGTTACTGTGCAGCTCACCCAGCCAATACTATGAAGAAGTCCAAGCGGTTCCATGTGTCTCCAAGGTAACACTTCTTGCCAAAAATCCCCAGGGCTACCATCTTGATCACCATCTCAATGGCAAAGAAGGCAAAGATGAAGTCATCAAAGTCCTGCCCAGACACATAGATAAAATAAAAGAATTAACATCATGTATTGCACATTACTAAACATTTATAATATGTTGTAAAGCAATCTACACCCAACATTCTCTTGAGAGTAATAAATCTATATTTATAAAACCCTGTTTGGCAAACTGGACTTTATACTAATCTAATGATCTATTTATCTGTCCATTGTCTTCCTCTCGTCCAAAATCAAGTCACAAAGGTAAAAGGTGCAGCAAGGAAACCCCGACCTTTCTTTTCTTTCAGTAACACTCACCAACTCATTTAGGAAGATCCCAAGGTGTTCCAGGGCCAGCAAGAACACAAAGTCCCTCCAATAGGATCTGGGGAACTGCCCCAGAGTCTGCTTCCTTTGGGAAAACATCCAAAGGGACACATCCTGATCAAATGCCCAAACTAGCTTTTGATGTACAGGTGTAGCAACTCTAATCCAAACCGATATCTATCCCCCATTTCTGTCCATACTTCCCAAATAAACAAATACTCAAGTGCACAACTTCCAGGATGTCCTTTTAGGGAACTCCCATTAGAGCACGTAACTATAGTAACTACATCCCCTTCTAATTTATGACCAATTAAACAATAGTTGTCAGATTGCACAAAAGGAAAATAGTTCTGCACGGATTATGTGTTCAGAGCCAGCTGTGAGAACAAGCCCACCCTAAAAAAAGAATGTCATTATTATTTATTATTATTATTATTATTGGATTTTCTTTGTTCTTGTGGAGAATGTACAGGATTTTAGGCTTAGTCTAGTAACCAAACGAAGAAGGCTGATTTCAGCCACTTGTATCAGGTAACTCCTTTTGGTCGTGATCCATATCTTATGACTACAGGTGAAGAAACATAGACAGACTTTTAAACCCACCATCTTTTCTTCACTATGTCACAACAGTGTAACACCCACATTGCAGCAGACAATCTCCATCTATCTCCCACTCAGTCCTTCATCACTTGTGAACCAGAGAATAAAATGACCAAGTCCTCTGCTTGAGGCAGAGACTATCTTTGCTTTGCTAGCCTTAGCATGTACAATCTGAGCTTTTATAACTCGTTGGTGAAGATTGAATGTATTCATTTACTGAGGCCAGTTATTTTATTGGCCTCTATCTAACCCAGACATTTGTTGACGTATTATAAACATCTCAATGGGAGCGTTTGACATCAGTGAGACAGTTTATGAATTCCTGCAGAGAAAACCATGTCTCTTTATTCTGTCGCCAGGAGGTCAGACAATTGCACTGGCTGAGGGGACGTCAAACTCCTTGTAGCAGCAAAAGAATTAACAATTTGCTCAACAGCACTAAACAAGCCTGTGTGATGTCCTCGAGTGATCTAAGGCCGAATTACGATTTCATTACCTTCCTTTATTAACTGGTGCTCAAGAATGACTTGTAGCCTTGAATTTAAAATGGTATAACCTAGAGCAAACTGCTCACTATGTTATTCAATATCACTTCCCTCATTACACCCTGTCTAGCCTCGGCTCTCCAAAATCCTCGTTGGACTAGACTGAAGTCAAAGGCAAGAATGTGGATGGAAATAGGTAAATACCGCTTTCTTGAAATATGAAAATCAATAAGAAATTACAAAAAGCAGAGGAGGAGGAATTTGGAATGGGAAGGGAGAATAGAAAGCTCAAAGTAAAAACAAAAGCTAAAGGGAAAAAAATCTGGAAGTAGATTAAGGGAGGACACCCACTGATAGATGAGTCATCCTAACACGAACAGAGACATGTATAAATATATCAGATCCTGTTAGCTTAAGAAAATGCTAGCCTTTTACTGCTTTAAAGCTCACTGGAAGTAAAAAGTTGTGGTTGACAGAGGAATGTAAGACTGACAGTGTGTTTACAACTCAATAATCTCAGCCAGTCCCAGCTTTTGAGCTTTCACATAGCATCCTGAAACACAAAAAGAAATAAAACTAAAAACATCCCCTAAATTCAACACATGAGCTTGTGCTGCTATTTCCACAATGCTCAATCTGTCAGCCCATGCAACTAACAGCTGCCTAAGGTTAACTCTTTAATAGTGACCATACATCACTCCAGGTGTTAATAAGTAGATTTTAGACACCACTCATTAACTATGTCAAAGCAGAGGAGCCCTGGAGCACACTGTTCAGTGAAACAAAACCTCCAGAAAAATGATCTAAATTTAATTTGACTTGTGTGAGCGCTGGAAACAACTTGCACTGTCATCTGGGCACCACATACGTTTCATGTTCTGTTCACTGTATTGTGTCACATGATACTATTATTGAGACATTTGCACATCATGGTGCAATTGCTTCCACTAAGAAACCTAGAAAGGAATGCAATATTTTGAAATGTTCACACATCACATAAAAACATTTTTCCAGGTATAGTTTTTTTCAAACCACTAAACAGAAATGCATTTGAAGTTTTAATCAGGATCAGAATCAGCTTTATTGCCAAGTTCGTACATACAAACAAGGAATTTGACTCCGGTACACTTTGCTCTTTGGTTTTGTTTTTGTATTACAGAATATACATATTTACAATGTACAATATACACATATATAATAAAATTAGTTAATCACACACCTGCTTCAACAAACCCACTGTCATCTGAACAAAGCCAGCACCGTAAGGATCATGTTCTTTGATTTCTCCATTGCATTTAATACAATTCAACCTGATTTGCTTTGACAGAAGACTCAGGTGGAGGCCTCAACAATCTCCTGGATCAAAGGCTACCTGACAAACAGACCACAGTTTGTGAGACTGAAGGGTTGTGTGTCTAATCAGGTAGTTAGCAGCAGAGGAGCACCGCAGGGGACTGTACTCTCACTATTCATATTCACTCTGTACACCTCAGACTTATAGTACAAGACAGACTCTCATCTTGAATGTGACTAAAACAAAGGAGATGATTGTAGATTTGAAAAGAAACAGGAATAGGTCAAACGCTATCTCACCATCATGGGAGAAGAACTGAAGGTGGTGGAGTATAAATACCTCAGGGTTCATCTGGACAACAGACTGGAGTGGAGATGCAACTGTGAAGCTGTCTACAAGAAGGGACAGAGCAGACTGGTCTTTTTGAGGAAACTTAGGACCTTTAGTGTTTGCAGCAAGATGTTGCATAACTTCTATAAGTCTGTTGTGGAGAGTGCGATTTCTTCTGTCATCATCTGCTGGTGTAGCAGCATCAGAGGACTCATCTGGAACCTCTAGAGATCACTGTGCAAAGAAGGATTCTTCATAAAATGAAGAACATTATGGAGAACCCTGAGCATCCTCTTCATGTGATTGTCGTACAACAACAGAGTGTCTTAAGTCAGTTTTCTTCAGATCTTTTGTAAGACAGACCGCTGCAGCAGATCCATCAGCATGTACAACGGCTCTTTGAAGAAACCTGCATAATATGAGCTACAACAATATTTAATTTCCCTTTGGGATTAATAATGTATTTTTGAATTGCATTGAATTGAAATTAATCAAAAACACCAGATCCCAATAGGAAAAATCCTGCTGGATACCTATAATGATATGTACTTTGTAATGTGTTAGGAGTGAAAAAGATGCCACCATTTCATGTAAATGAAAATGATAAACCCACAGAAGGCTGAATTTAAAGACATCCTCAAAATCAAATTGAAAAATTATGCAGAAGACTTGTCTATTTTGTCAAAAGACAAGATGGCCCCCATTGTAGTTTGGATGCCCCCACCGTTGGTTTATACGGGTGCAATGCTAGAGCGTGCTCCTTAAATTGTCTCACTGTTGCTGTGCCCTCCCCTGTAGTTCACTTTAATAACACATATGTAGCTGATGACTGATTTAAAACCTTCTCTGATATTTAACAGACCAGTTAACCCCGATATTTAATGGACTTAACGTTATACTATGATTAGAAGGTGGCCTTAAGGTTAGCTCTATGGACTACCCACGGACTGATTTATAAGTTCCTGTTTCCCAAACAAAGCACTAAATATATCTAGCAAGTCCTGGGTCATCTCCAAGGTCTCCTTCTAGTGATGCATGTTACTAAAAAGACATCCAGAAATACCCTTTACCAGTTGCCAAAATTGCAGCAGGGTCCTTCCAATGTAAAGAAGAATCTACTCTACTCTGAAATTCCGGTACGGTAGCCATAACACGTTAGATGCTGCACAATTTGCATACCAACATTCACCTCCTTTCTATCATGCTGTTTAAACCCTAAGGTATTTAAACTGCTACCCAGAGGTGGCAACTCACCCTTCAATGGAATAACACCATGGGCTCCAGTGCTTAATGGAGGTTCCTGCTCAATGAAGCAAGTGGGATTGTATAATCTACAAGTTCCTTTCAAACTAATGCCCCTCGGTATATGTTCGCAATGTCTTTAAATGTTAGCTGTAATCTAAAAATGTATTTTCTATCTTAACAGACGATAAAATAATGTTTTGGCAGGATTCTGCAAATAGACATTAAGAATGTATGACAAGTAACTTTATTATATGCAAAAAATATTTACTCATAATTGTACATT
Source organism: Girardinichthys multiradiatus (assembly GCF_021462225.1). Classification (NCBI taxonomy): domain Eukaryota; kingdom Metazoa; phylum Chordata; class Actinopteri; order Cyprinodontiformes; family Goodeidae; genus Girardinichthys; species Girardinichthys multiradiatus. The sequence goes on along the minus strand of NC_061803.1, from coordinate 26,862,537 downwards.
TATTAAATTAAGTCCTGTTGCATATATGTGAATTGTTAGGTTAATTTCAATAAAGCCATTTATTTGTCACGTTGTGTGGTGGTGAAGGACCAAAGCAGCAACTGGACATCGGCAGGTGGATGGATGTATTTTAATGTTAAAAATAATATACAGGACGCAAAGGAAACACAGGCACCAGGGAGAAAACAACGACGGCGACAGAAGATGACCCGATAATGAAGGGGCAGAAAACAGAACCTACAATACAACTGAGGGGAAAAGAACTACATGGAAAACAGGTGAGTCTTAACAGACACACAAACAGTTGTGTATCATTACATCATTATTTACTGTGTTTTAGTCTTAAATATCTCAGTAGCTCTATGTTGGTTTGTAGTTTGTTTTTTTTATCCCTGCTAAATTGTAATTGGCTAGGTTATGGTTGCTATATTGCCCATGGCTGTTTTGTGCTTATGTTCCCAATGTTGCATATTTACAATTAAAGTTTTAAAAAAGAAGTCAACTTGTAGCTGGTGTCGTGTCAAAGCCTCTCTTTTTCATTGGCTGTCAGCAGCATGCGTTTCATTTTGGGTTGGTAATCAGTTCATACTACCCAACCGCATCCAGATCCACATTAAAAGAAATTCAAACTGAGGTCGGATCAGTTCCCCGCACAGACTTGCGTTCTCCGGTCTTCAACTTCTCTCACACTAACAGATTATTGAGCCAACTTTCCATTTGCGACTAGCTTAGACCAATGCAGACTTTCCCCAATTTGGAATTAGGGATAAAAAGTGGTTCCTCTATAAGTACCAATATAAGGAAAAAAGCCCAATTTGTATCTCATATTCTTGAAGAATGATTAAAGAAGAGTTATAAAAATACCAAACGTTGTCAGAAATCATATTTTATATAAGATAAGTGCTGCATTTTGCAGTAGTAGTTTTCTGATCTCAACTTAAAAACAATGGGTTTTCCTTTTGCACAAACTCTGGTGTAAATTGTTAATAAGTTGCGATAGATTGAGCACAAGAGTTCAGGTGAATCTTGCTGAACATCTGAACGACCAGGGTAAAACTAAAATTATCATTGTTATCACATTGTACATTTTTATTGCCTGAAAGGTTTAAAATTAGAACTAAACAAGGCCAAGGGCTTGAACTAAAACCCATATTTGTTTTTGGTAGATGTCAGTGCCTCAAAAAAGAAGCACAAATTGCAAAAAGCTTGGAGTGTTGTACCACAATAGCAGCCAGTTGTAAAAATAACAAAGTCCAACAATTGACATACAGGTCCTTCTCAAAAAATTAGCATATTGTGATAAAGTTCATTATTTTCTATAATGTAATGATGAAAATTTAACATTCATATATTTTAGATTCATTGCACACTAACTGAAATATTTCAGGTCTTTTATTGTCTTAATACAGATGATTTTGGCATACAGCTCATGAAAACCTAAAATTCCTATCTCACAAAATTAGCATATCATTAAAAGGGTCTCTAAACGAGCTATGAACCTAATCATCTGAATCAACGAGTTAACTCTAAACACCTGCAAAAGATTCCTGAGGCCTTTAAAACTCCCAGCCTGGTTCATCAATCAAAACCCCAATCATGGGTAAGACTGCCGACCTGACTGCTGTCCAGAAGGCCACTATTGACACCCTCAAGCAAGAGGGTAAGACACAGAAAGAAATTTGTGAACGAATAGGCTGTTCCCAGAGTGCTGTATCAAGGCACTTCAGTGGGAAGTCTGTGGGAAGGAAAAAGTGTGGCAGAAAACGCTGCACAACGAGAAGAGGTGACCGGACCCTGAGGAAGATTGTGGAGAAGGGCCGATTCCAGACCTTGGGGGACCTGCGGAAGCAGTGGACTGAGTCTGGAGTAGAAACATCCAGAGCCACCGTGCACAGGCGTGTGCAGGAAATGGGCTACAGGTGCCGCATTCCCCAGACCTGGGCTACAGAGAAGCAGCACTGGACTGTTGCTCAGTGGTCCAAAGTACTTTTTTCAGATGAAAGCAAATTCTGCATGTCATTCAGAAATCAATGTGCCAGAGTCTGGAGGAAGACTGGGGAGAAGGAAATGCCAAAATGCCAGAAGTCCAGTGTCAAGTACCCACAGTCAGTGATGGTTTGGGGTGCCGTGTCAGCTGCTGGTGTTGGTCCACTGTGGTTTATCAAGGGCAGGGTCAATGCAGCTAGCTATCAGGAGATTTTGGAGCACTTCATGCTTCCATCTGCTGAAAAGCTTTATGGAGATGAAGATTTTGTTTTTCAGCACGACCTGGCACCTGCTCACAGTGCCAAAACCACTGGTAAATGGTTTACTGACCATGGTATCACTGTGCTCAATTGGCCTGCCAACTCTCCTGACCTGAACCCCATAGAGAATCTGTGGGATATTGTGAAGAGAACGTTGAGAGACTCAAGACCCAACACTCTGGATGAGCTAAAGGCCGCTATCGAAGCATCCTGGGCCTCCATAATACCTCAGCAGTGCCACAGGCTGATTGCCTCCATGCCACGCCGCATTGAAGCAGTCATTTCTGCCAAAGGATTCCCGACCAAGTATTGAGTGCATAACTGTACATGATTATTTGAAGGTTGACGTTTTTTGTATTAAAAACACTTTTCTTTTATTGGTCAGATGAAATATGCTAATTTTGTGAGATAGGAATTTTGGGTTTTTATGAGCTGTATGCCAAAATCATCTGTATTAAGACAATAAAAGACCTGAAATATTTCAGTTAGTGTGCAATGAATCTAAAATATATGAATGTTAAATTTTCATCATGACATTATAGAAAATAATGAACTTTATCACAATATGCTAATTTTTTGAGAAGGACCTGTATGTTACAACACAAGATGCATGACTGAGAGAAAGTGAGTGTTGTGTGAAATACAGAAGATTAAAGCTGTTATCTGCCATGCTGAGTCTTTAATGACTGCTTTGATTTTCCATCCAATACTACATTTCTCCATTGCTGTTCTTTTTTTCTATTCTTGTCACAGCTTAGCAGTAGTTACTCATCTATTTTGCATTAGATAAATCCTACAAAGCTCCTAATGTGATAAAGGGACTTACACCTTAAGGGCACACTTTGAAACATGCATGCAACGTCAAACCCATGCACATGGTCTTGCAAAAGTGTTTTCCACATTTTGTCATCAACCTCAAACTTCAGTGTATTTTATTGGGTTTTGGTGAAACATCGACACAAACTAGTCCTATAAATTAATATAATGAACACCATTTTCAGCACAACTTCTTGATTGGAGACAGGTCTGGATTTGGATAGGCCATTCTAAAAGATTAACATGCTTTAATCGGAACTCTTCATATGCTCGGGTGTATGTTCAGGGCTGCTGTCCGGCTATGACATGAAACTCGGTCAGCAGTCTTAGGTCTTTTGTAACCTCTGACAGGTGTTCTTCCAAGACAGCAATGTATGCAGCGTCATCTATCTTCTCATCAATGGTGACCAGCTTCTCTGTCAGTGCGAAAAAAAAACATTCCGAAAGCATGATGCTGCCATCACCATAGCGTCTTTGAGGTGATGTGTAGTGTTTTTGTTTTTTGGGGTTTTGTTGTCACAGAATGTGATTTACATATGGCCATGGGAAAAAAATTAAGACGCCCTATTACATATTTAGTTAATCCCAAAAAAGGGTTTACTTGGTCATGTGTAATCATTTTTTATTTATTTCTGGAAAAGAGTATTTGAAGGGAATTAAAAGTTAACCTTGTTTTAGTCATTAAGCAAAAGACATCAACAAAAGCTAAGGCAAAAGCTTTGGACACTGTAGCCCCTTATAGCTAGTCTTTCTCCTTTTGGTTAAAACAGCTTCAGTAACACACTTCTTCACCTGTCGCCTTCACCTTCACCTGTCTGACATCGATGTGAGGAAACTGTGACCCGCTCCTCACAGCTGTGAGATGTTTGAGAGGTTTCTTGGATATACTGTTTCAAGTTACCCAAAAGCATCAAAAAAAGACTTTGATTCACCTCAGGATTTCCCATTTTCTAAATCTTAGTCTACTTTTGGTGGAGTTACTGGGAAGTTTTGGATCATTGTCATGTTGCAGCATCAAATTCTATTTCAGTTCTAATTTGCTGTACATATTGTCTTACCTAGTCCTAAAGCACCCACTGACACAGAAGAATTAAATGGTTGATTCAATGATGGTTGTCTGGCAAGGTCCTGTTGCAGCAAAGCATCACCAAACCATGGGATGTCCTGGTCTGTGCTTCACAGGAATGCTTTATTTACTTTATGCAAAATACAACCTTTGTTCTGGTTTCCAAATAATTCAATTTTGTGCTTGGGTTGTACAGCCATGCATTTTCATATGATCCATAGCACAATTTTAATACAGGTGATATCTTTGGGTCTTTCAGAGACCTCTTTTGGCCTGTTGCAGTCTGCTTTCAGGGTAACTTGGTATATCATATTATTTTCATTGTATGGTAACAAAATTTTAAAATATAAAAAAATGTGTTAATACCTTTTCAAGTCACTGTATATGCATTAGGACATAGCACACAAGCATACTTGCTTATTGAGCTTCTGCATACTGACTAGCAGCAAGGACAGACCTTTCTTTGAGCACTTGCTTAAAATGACCACACAGACATGGTTTTTTTGGGGTTTTTTTTTTCTGAAATACAGCTGGGACCTCTAATTCATTCAAGTCAACAGGAGATGCTGGCCTGAGGGGGTTCCCACTGCAGCATACTGGTGGGGCAGCACGTGGTAACATGGGCTCTCTAATCGGGAAATTGATTCTCACAAACTTGTGTGGGACATCAGTGGAGCGTGAAACACATCGCATCACCCTGCAGAACATAGACCGACGTCCAACACTCGACATCCAAGCATCACAACAGCAGCGGTGCAGACACTTCATCAATCAGAGGCTAAGATGGAAATTACTGAAACTCTCTATGTACTCAAAGGAAAATATGTTTCTGCGTATGTCTGGACTGTACGGTTCACTTGCTGTTCGTCCATGTGGACAGCGTAAGACCCTAAACACCATACGCTTGCCTCTGAGGGATTTGACACCAATGGCCTGTTCTGAACCCCCCAGTGCTTACACACCCACTTTAATTTTTGCCATTTAACTGCATTAGCAAATGTGTACTCAGAGACAGACAGAGTATGTGAACATTTAGGAAGCAAAATTGAATTATGAATGGCTGTACAGGAAAAATCTCATTTTATTATGTACTATAAATGCTCCACGTTTTTTGAATAAGTGATCAAATATATACTATTGTGTGTACATGTCATTGACTAAATATGCGCTACAACGCGCTCAACTTTTGTTCAGAATCAGCTTCTTATCACTGGTAATGACGCGGCTTTCCTCTCACTCATTCCCGCAGCTTCACAGTGCTTTAAACAGTGAGTTCAATAGCGAAGCAAAAATGCTGGGCTTTGTCCCGCCCATCGGACGCTCAGCGTCTCTGGGGGTCTATGGGGCAGTGGGCTGGCCTCGGGTGGCCCGGACGCTCAGCTTCTGCATGATGATTGGATGATCTGTCTGAGACTGAATCCCTTTTTGATTGACAGGAAAATCAGCAAATCAGCGATCTTGAAATTGAGCATTCCCTCTTTGAAAGACCAGCATCCGCCACTGGTGTACGGAGTTAATCGCTATGAAGCAGAAAGCTATCAAGTAAATGTAAAGATGCCACACACATCCAAACATTCATATTATGGCTGTTGCTCACTGAGTGTCCATTAGTAGAGCTTTTGGATATAAATTCTACAGAACAATAGTTGGCCTTTTATGTAGCACGAGATGAGTAAGGATGATACATTTACAGCATGGTGTTGTAGTTTAATGGACATATTGGTGATAGTTTTATCTTTTCGATGCACAAACCACACTGTGCCAGTGAAGAAAAAGCAGAAGCACTATCTCCATATCTTTTTCTACCCTCTGACTTTCTTATCTGCACTTCTATTCTGGTCTCCCTGCACTAATATCTGTATGGGATGCCTGCTGCACTGAATGTGAGCTACTGGCATTTTGCTAAAACCTCTTCCTCCTGCTGCTGCTGTCTACCACAGACTTCCATCTCTCTTATCTTCCTCTTATCTTTTTCTCCTACTGCCTCCTTCTTTCTTACAGGGGTTGGTGGGGTGTATCACTCCCCTATTACTGTGATTATGTCTCCTGCAGTGGCTGGAATGTGTGTTTAGCAGCTGTGTGAGAGCGGACAAATGTACAGTGTGAGTCTATGTGTGGTTTGCATCATCTTTAATGCTTACCTAACAGTTATTTGTGTCAATTCACTAACATTTACAGTGCCTTGCAAAAGACTTAATAGATCTTAAATTAATGAAGTGTCAGATTAAAATCCCAAACTTCAGTATATTTTACTGGGATTTTACATGAGCGCAAAATAGCACATACATACAATTTAAAAATGTGCAATAAAAATGTACAAAGTTTGGTGTGGGTTTGCATACAGTCCCCCTGGGTCATTTGTAAACCACCATTTACTGCAAATATAGCTGCATATGTTCTGAGCTATGTCTCTACCAGCTTTCACTTATCCAGAGACTTTTGGTGAATTGGTGGAGTCTATCTGAGAACAGACATTTTCAAGTCTTGCCACGGATTCTCAAATGTTTTGGATCTAGACTTGAACTGGTCGTTCTTAGCCATTTTGCTGAATCTCTGTTTCAAGTGTACAATTCTTGCAGCTACTAACAAGTTTCCTATAAGGTTTGCTCTGTATTTATTTCTGTTTTTCCCATTAACTCTAAACAGCTTTCCTGTTAGTGGGAAAGAAAAGCATCCTCACTGCATGATGCTGACCCCATTTTGTTTAATATATGGATGATGTACTCAAGGTGATGTGCAGTGCTAGTTTTCCTCCATGCATGTGTTGTATGTAAATATCAAATGGTTTTGGTCTCTTATCAACTTCTTCCCCATGTTTGTGTCCCTTACACAGCTTGTGGCAAACTGAAAACAAGACACCCAGTTCCTTTTTTTCCTCTCATCAATAAAGGTCAAATTTGTGAAGGGCATTGCTCATATGGGTCCTGTAAAAATATTCTCTCAACTGAACTGTGGATCTCTGCAACTCCTCCTGCTATTATAGGCCTTTTGGCTGCCTCTCTGATTAAATTTCTCCTTGACTGACCTGTCAGTTTAGGTGATGGGCCATATCTTGGTAATTTTGCAGATGTGGCATACTTTTTTCCATTTTTCAGATCATGGATTGAACAGTACCCTCTGAGACGTCCAAGGCTTAAGATGACATTATCCCTGGCCTGTCTGCTCTGCTCTGTTCTTTTCCTTTTTACTTTACATTTTTCAAAGTTATGCTCTACTTTGTGTTGGTCTATAACATAAAATTCAAATGAAATACATTGAGGTTTGTGGTTGTAAAGCAACAAATTATGAAACAGTTCAAGTAGTATGAATAAGCAACAATTTTGTTGCACAGAAAGACTGATCAGAAATTTCTGTCCCTCCATGTTACCACCTTCTCACCTCACAGAACTCCCTTTCATGTGTCTGCTTGTGTGAACACCCATGTTTCTCTTCACATTGCCTGAGAATGACGGTAAACACATGTGTGGACCAGGCATGCAGACATCAGCGGTGCTTTGTTGTGAGTTGCTGAAGTGAGTGCTGACATGACCCGCCCGTCTCATCACCTCCTGGGCGCAGCCTTTATGCTCTAAGTGCTCTTAATCACTAATGATGAGAGCACTTAAACACTCCCTAATGTCAGATTCTCAAGCGTCAAAGCAGCTATTAGATACAGTATGGCACCCGAGTGTGAAGTCCAGCAGCTCTGGTGGACTAAATGCAAGCATACTCATTGTTTATAGAAAAAAAAACAAAAAAAAAAAAAACAACATGTGCTTTCACGTTTAAACAAAGACTGTTGTTGGAGAATGATCACAAAAGGATTTACTTTGTTAAGGCAGCCAACCAACATTTATGTTCTACGAGGCACAGACAAACCATTTAACCTCCGCTGATTTGATTGTGTGTTTAATGCACCAAAATAATCATCTGGTGACCAGAATTGGTTTATTTTCAGCTTGACCAGCTCTGATTATTGACTGTCCAGTGGAATCAGATTTTTTATTTTATTTGTTAACTCACCAGGCTAAGTGTTAACAGGTCATAACACCCTTAAATGTGGAAGTTGTCATTGCGCAATAAGTACTCAACGCAATTAGAGGAAACACAAAACTTGTTGGAAGCTCTTTGAAAAATAAACTTTTTCTATTGAGAAATATTCACTGTTCATTAACACTAATGTTAAAAAAAGAGGGCTGCATGTTGGCGCAGTTGGTAGCACTGTTGCCTTGGAGCAAGAAGGTCCTGGGTTCAATTCCTGGCCAGGGGTCTTTCTGTATGGAGTTTGCATGTTCTCCCCATGCATGTGTGGGTTCTCACCGGGTACTCTGGCTTCCTCCCACAGTCCAAAGACATGCCTGTTAGGTTAATTGGTCTCTCTAAATTGCCTTTAGGTGTGTGAATGAGTGTGTGCATGGTTGTTTGTGTATTGTCCTGTGATGGACTGGCAACCTGTCCAGGGTGTACCCCGCCTCTCGCCCATAGACTGCTGGAGATAGGCACCAGCTTCCCCGCGACCCACTATGGAATAAGCGGTAGGAAACGACTGACTGACTAATTAAAAAAAAGAGTGAGATTTCAGCAGATGATAGATAGGTTGAATTTATCACACCAAAGATTCTCCGTTTTATCTTTTTGAGTTTCCATCTTTCAAGGAATAAGCTGGATTTGAAAATGTTCGCTTTTCTGTGCACCAGTGGATCTCATCTCAACACCTTGATACCCCTTATTCACACTGGCTCCGTCATCCATGCGTGTTGCACTCTGTCACAACCAGAAGCCATTCTAGTCAATGTGGTAATTCACACTGCCTATGGCACTGTGGCATGACTGAGCCCTTCTTCATCACCCATCAGAGAAATGGATTGAGTCTATTTCTAATAGAAGATGGAGCACAAATGCATATGTTTCTAAAGACCAGATTGAGACATGAAGCCAAACACAGGAAAAGTAAAGTGCATCCGGTACATTTCAAAATAAGAGGCACTCAAACACATCACAATGGATCAATTAGAACCGGTGCCATGAGGTCACAACTAAGTCCGTCAAAGGTTCTCGGGAGTTATGTGGCACTATGGATGACGAGAAGTTTATTCTGAAAGCGGAAAACCAGAAGATGTTGTATGACAACACACATCCTATAGAAGCATAACAGCATTAGGAAAATGAGACAGTGGGAGTCATTGGATTGGTTAGTGAGTTTATCCTGCTTTTTATCACATAAAATAGTAAGTACAGCCTATTCAGCAGGGTACAAGTACAGATACACTTAGTAGTTGTCATGGTGAAAATTCTGTTTTAGGACCTTGCCTGCAACATAATAAAGTTAATAATGCTAACCATGCTACTCGCTAATATAAAATGCTGAAAACAGTTATCTCCTTAATCATGTTGTCCTTGTTTCAAAATAACATTCCAAACCTGCTCTACAGTGACTCTATTTTTACCACTGCTGTTTACACACAGCAGTGAGAAAATATATTTGCCTCCTTATAGAATTCTTGTTTTTGTATCTTTGTTTCACTAAAAAATTTTATATTAGAAAGAGCAAATCTTAATGAATTCAAAAAGCTTTTTAATGATGATTTTAGTTTCTCAAATCTGTCTGACAACATGAAGTAGGCAGGAAATTCTGACAGTCATGTTCAGTATTATCCTAAAAATGACATGTTGAGTGCTGTGTGTGTTTTGGCAAGGGTGTGGGTGGAAAGTTGGAACAAATATTCAGCATTTACAATGCATAAATATGTTTCCAAATACAAGCTGCCTGTCTGAATTAAATTTGTATTCAGAGGTTTCACAAAAGCTAGTCTCCATGGTGGTTGACTATACCACCATAATATTAATAGATTTAAACAAAACCAGTATATCATTTTTGGGAACAATAGCATCAAGTCAGCACAAGTCATTTAGTTTTATAAACCAGCGTGGACGATTGTTCAACACAATTTGTGAAAGGGTTTGAACAACATTCCAGTTTGTAATGTTTTATATCCCAGGTGTCAGCTAAGTAGTTTATTTCTTTATTCTTGGATTGGCTTAAGAACACTTTGGATTCTAGCTTCTCTGGATGTTCAACAACAGCACCTTTAATGGCTAAAGCTTGTGGACAAACTTTGGATTTATGCTTCACTGGTAGCTCCACATCACTTGCTCTCCTGGAGAGAATGTCTCAAAAGAAAGAAAAACAGCAAACTTTAAAGAGATTTTACTACCTTAGTTTGTTTTAGACTTAGATGTGTGAATAACAATGTGGGCAAAATTGCACTAACACCTCAACAAAAATACTTTAGATTAACCATTTGTTTTTGAAATAATCAATTATGATTTCAACCCTATATATCGAGTCTCAATCCAGTCCAAATTAAATCAGATCTTCTTGACATTCTTTTGAAAATCAGCCCTCCTGAGTAAATAAATTGTAGAAGTAGGTTTTCCTGCATTTAGTCATTTGGAGAAGGATATTTCTCTACCATCTTTTCACTGCAGAGACATGATTTGGTTTGACTGGTTTGACTGTAGCGCTTACTGTGTATTTAGGGTCCTTTGAGGCCTCTAACAGTTATTCTTTAGGATTGCCTTCATTTAGATCTATCTATCCTCCCATTAACTCCGACTAGCTTCCATGTCATTACTGAAAAAAGGCTTTGCCACAGCATTATGTTGCTGCCACAATGTTTCAAGGTGGGTAATAGTCTGTCCTGGGCAGAGATGTCAATGTAATTTTGTCCAAGTAAGCCTCCATTTTGAGTAAAAAAATATTTTCTCCTCTAGTGCAAGTCAGCTAGTTTTGCTGATAACTGAATTAATGTAACAATTATCTTATGACATTTGCTGTAAATAAAACTGAATGTTAATAAAGTGTAACATTTACTCAAATAGAACATTTAAATATGAATTAATGTTGAAAGAAAAATAAACCCTGTGTTTAAGCTGTGCTCCTTCAATAAAAACATTAAGCCCCAAATGGGGATACAGCACTTGAAGCGCTTCTTGCTTTCTTCTCTGATTACATGAGATATGTTTATTACAGACTCTTGTCTCAGACCACGAGTCTAACTCAAGTCGGAACTCTTTACAACATACAGTACAGACCAAAAGTTTGGACACACCTCATTCAAAGAGTTGTCTTTATTTTCATGACTATGAATATTGTAGCTTTACAATGAAGGCATCAAAACTATGAATTAACACATGTGGAATTATATACTGAACAAAAAAATGTGAAACAACTGAAAATATGTCTTATATTCTAGGTTCTTCAAAGTCGCCACTTTTTGCTTTGATTACTGCTCCGCACACTCTTGGCATTCTGTTGATGAGCTTCAAGAGGTAGTCACCTGAAATGGTTTTCACTTCACAGGTGTGCCCTGTCAGGATTAATAAGTGGGATTTCAAACCTTATAAATGGGGTTGGGACCATCAGTTGTGTTGTGCAGAAGTTGGATACAGTACACAGCTGATAGTCCTACTGAATAGACTGTTAGAATTTGTATTATGGCAAGAAAAAAGCAGCTAAGCAAAGAAAAACGAGTGGCCATCATTACTTTAAGAAATGAAGGTCAGTCAGTCCAAACAATTGGGAAAACTTTGAAAGTGTCCCCAAGTGCAGTCGCAAAAACCATCAAGCACTACAAAGAAACTGGCTCACATGAGGACTGCCCCAGAAAAGGAAGACCAAGAGTCACCTCTGCTGCGGACGATAAGTTCATCCGAGTCACCAGCCTCAGAAAGGTTAACAGCAGCTCAGATTAGAGAACAGGTCAATGCCGCACAGAGTTCTAGCAGCAGACACATCTCTAGAACAACTGTTAAGAGGAGACTGTGTGAATCAGGCCTTCATGGTAAAATAGCTGCTAGGAAACTACTGCTGAGGACAGGCAACAAGCAGAAGAGACTTGTTTGGGCTAAAGAATACAAGGAATGGACATTAGACCAGTGGAAATCTGTGCTTTGGTCTGATGAGTCCAAGTTTGAGATCTTTGGTTCCAACCACCATGTCTTTGTGTGGCACAGAAGAGGTGAATGGATGGACTCTACATGCCTGGCTCCCACCGTGAGGCATGGAGGAGGCGGTGTGATGGTGTGGGGGTGCTTTGCTGGTGACACTGTTGGGGATTTATTCAAAATTTAAGGCATACTGAACCAGCATGGCTACCACAGCATCTTGCAGCAGCATGCTATTCCATCCGGTTTGCGTTTAGTTGGATAATCATTTATTTTTCAACAGGACAATGACCCCAAACACACCTCCAGGCTGTGTAAGGGCTATTTGACCAAGAAGGAGCGTGATGGGTTGCTGCGCCAGATGAACTGGCCTCCGCAGTCACCGGACCTGAACCCAATCGAGATGGTTTGGGGTGAGCTGGACCGCAGAGTGAAGGCAAAAGGGCCAACAAGTGCTAAACATCTCTAGGAACTCCTTCAAGACGGTTGGAAAACAATTTCAGGTGACTACCTCTTGAAGCTCATCAACAGAATGTCAAGAGTATGCGTAGCAGTAATCAAAGCAAAACGTGGCGACTTTGAAGAACCTAGAATATAAGACATATTTTCAGTTGTTTCACACTTTTTTGTTCAGTATATAATTCCACATGTGTTAATTCATAGTTTTGATGCCTTCAGTGTGAAGCTACAATATTCATAGTCAAGAAAGAAAGAAAGAAAGAAAGAAAGAAAGAAAACAGTACAAGTTTCTCACATTTTGAAAAAAATGTCTCTATCAGCCAAATCCACTTTTTCCGTCAGAGCTCGAGAGCTCTCTTTTGTGCTGTCTTCTGTATCAAACACATTATCCAAGGTCTGTTTGCCAAAAGGGATAAAATGTTAGGAGGGGATTAGAGCACTGAAAAACATAGCAGTAATGCTACATTTATTTGCTCTTTGGCATTGGCAATGCTTGTAAAGATTGGAGAGTCTGTTAAGAAATGGGTTGTTTACATTGAATATTCAACTCCTGGCTCTGGCTATATCCACAAAGAATTTGTTACCATCTACTGCTGTATAGTGTTCAACATCACTACTGAGATCAGTCACTGGTTTTGATAGAATTTAAATTTCTAGATGGCAACTAATAAACCAGTAGGTGTAGCAGAGGTAATAAAAAAACACCAGATCCAACAATCATTATATACATCATTATTGATGTGTCACCAAATTATTTTTTGAAAGGGTTCAAAATAATTGCAGTGTAGATCAACAACATCAGTAACTGCAAATAAACAGGAGGCTAAAAGCAGAAAATGTTGTACATGCTGATTACAGTACATTCCTCTGCAAAATGAAATATAATTGGTCGTTCCAGACAGTGTTCAGAAGAACAAGGCAGACTGATTAAAATGTTGATTAGAGAAAAAATAAATAAATAAATATGACAAGAAAATGATCGCCGAAAATATTTTTCAAATGCATTCAAATGAAATCCAAAGCCAGAAAGACTTTGAAGGAAAAGAAAAACTACTATTTGGATGGATTTAATGACAAAATTACAATGACTCAGCCAATGATCAACTTCAGGGTGATCAGATCTACCTGCAAAGTCTCATTTCTGAAATAAATGTCAGGCTAAAAGGGTTGCAAAGGACAAATTGATTATAGGACTATGGGCTAATGTAGGAACGGGCTGATTTAAGCAAGATTGTTCTTTATTGATTTAGAGGATTCAGATTGTTTATTGAACAACTCCCGAACACTGAATCCAAGCTACATGACAGTGAGAAGCTTGTTAGCTCAGGCATCCTGTTATGGGAAGGTTTTATACCATAGTATCAGGCATATATATCACATACTAGGTATTTTAAGTCAGTTCTGACATACATGGTTGTTTGTCTTGTTTTGCTTTATGATGGAGAAGAAACTCTTCCAGGGTATATTAATGCACTATAATTTCAACACAACCGGCACTACTCGACACCTGGCTGTTTTCATCCATACTGGTAGTGGCAGCATCATGGTGTGGGAATCTTTCCCTAAATGGGTACCCTAAAGAAAAAGAATCACAAAGTAATGTTCATCCAGGAAGCAAAAAACATGAGAATGGTGAAAATATTCTCTGAGCCTCATCAGATGGCTCAGCTTAATCACAAACTGACATCTACCATTACATATGGGAAGGCCAATGAGGGCAGTTAATAGACTCCTATCTAGTCTGATTAGAGCTTAAGAGGATATGCATGAGGAACTGCCTAAATCAATGGGTGCAAAGCCTGTGGAGTCACCCAAGAGAAACATGGTGGTACATTCCCCAATGGCTGAAATCCTGGAAATCATGAGGGAAGTCCATTTGAGGTCCTAAAGGTTTGAATATTTCAAATTTATCAAAAAATAATATTTTCGTAGAAAATATTTTCACTTTATATTTGAACATGATGTTTTAAGTAATATTTCAGATGAAGTGTTTTTTTACTGTACTTTATTTTATAGAAAAGTGTAAATAGAGACTTAGTCTGCAAATTATGTGGTAGCTAAAGGCTCATGCTAAAGAAAATGGTTACTCTGTAACATTGTCTATGTGGCTGTTCCTGACCAAATACATCTAAAAGAAATGAAATAAAGTCAAACCAAGATTTAAGAAATAATGCAAGTTCTGATAAGGGCAATCAGGGAGTCAGGTGACAGAAAAAGGAAAAGAGATTTTCACATAGATAAATAGAAAAATCAGTGTAATCGCCAGCTCTTTAAGCGGGATTAGAAACAGATCACAACATAAAGCGGGTAGGTCATATGCCTTTGCCATCTCTAAATATGTCAGCGAGATTGAAATGGAGGAAGCGATGAATTAATAACAATGCGTTTAACCTTTGGACTGAGAGTTCATCTAAGCTCTACAGAGGAGAACTGCTGACTTAAATCACACCTGGAGCAGGAGGGTTAGAAAGCAGGGAAGGGTCCAGACTGCCGTGGCAACACTAGAATCCAAACCTCTAGGCCTCGGCTCTTTTTCTTTTATATCAACACTTCCTGTTCTACACATTCACCTTTTACATTCTGTTTTCCTCCACGTTATCATCCACTTCCTTTTTAATTTCTGCTGTCTTTTTGTTTTACCATTTTTGCTGTTCTTTTTCTCATTGTTCGTCCTTTCTTCATACACTGATGAGGTATAAAATTATGACCAAATAGCATGTTGATGCATCAAAACAGCACTGACCATCAAGGCATTGTTTCCTCTAGACTCCTAAATGTGTGCTGATGTGTCTGGTACCAAAATGTTAACAGCAGATTCTCTAAGTACTGTAAAATGGGACATGAGAACTTTGTAGATCTGACCTGTTAGTCCAGAACATTCACAGAAGCTTAAATGTGGAGGTTAAGTAAATAAGTAGAACTTGTTGAGGTGCTCCTTAAACAGAAAACAATTTTTGCTTAGTAGTAAGGTGTAGCAGGGTGTTTCCATCAGAAGGGGTAGAAGTGGTATGTGTCACAGTAACATCCAGGTCCAGTTCTGATGCTCATATTTCCTGTCTGTGTGATAGACATGGGTCAACATGAGCACCCTGACTAGTTTCCAACTATGCAGCCTCAGACACAGTTAACCAGTTTCTCTCAAGCCATCTCTCTCCTTACTTTCCCCTTCTTAACTTCCCCCTCTTTGTTTTCTCAAAATCTCACTCCATATTAGGTAAAAGAGAAGAAAGTGGATGCATCCATCTTTTAGAAGCTTGAAATAAATGTTAATCTTAAATGCGTCAAGACTATAAATGTTTGAACCACTAACCTCACTCTAATCCCAAAAAAAAGTGCACAGAGGGAGGTCTATTCTCTCATAAATGACAGAGGTTTCTCTTTTTAGGACAAAGCTGCTCATTCCTCAGAGTCAACAGACAAGAAAATAGGATGACTTAGTTCAATCTATTTGGAGCCACTTAGCAAGCACCTCATCCCCTCACCGCACAAGATGAACAGAGTATGATAACACTGATATATTCCCTCTGCGCCTCGTCGCTCAGATTCCTCATTTGGCGCAGAAATTGTTTTATTCCTCTGTATTTTACAATACAAGCATCATTGTATCTCCATTAGCTTTGGTTGGGTTAAAGCAGGTCAACAAATTAATGGCAACCCCCTGCTGCCCCCCACCGCATGCAGCGTTGTTTGTTTATGATCTTAGGTAATGAAAAAGGAGAGGACTACAAAGGACAGGAATGCTGGAAAAAATTGTTCCGGCAGTTCTCTCTCCGAAGCCACTTTCTCCAGTCTCTCTGTGTGCTCCGTCAACTGTTTTACCTTTGTTTAAATAATGCTCACACAGGCCTGTGATGTGCAATGCAAACAGGGAGTTTTGACATTCGGATGTCAGATGTCGTTCCGCATTACAAGATTTTAGGTGTGTGAATGATGTGCTGTGTGTATCTACTTGCTTCATCCCAGTGGAAGCCTTTCAGTTGGTTGTACCTGTCTCATTGAATAATGATCAAAGAAGACAAACAAATGCTGCAGAATAATCATGTGATGTCATTTCTTTCAAAAGCATATGAATGAAATCTGATGTAAACACATCACCAGTTCATTGGTATTTATGTTTAGCTCTAAATTGATGACTGCCAAAAGGTCCACCTATGGTGGACAACCCCAAACTTCAGTGTATTTTAGTAAGATTTTAAGTGATAAATGAACTAATTTAGTGAAATTTTGTGCAAGTTTGTAAAGTAGCAGAAAAATTATGTTTCAAAATTTATGACATGCATTTGCATTCAGCTCCTTTGAGTCAGTATTTTGCAGAACTAACTTTTGCTGCATGAATTGTTCCCAAATGTTCTATAGCTTATGCTTCGTCAGATTGGCCAGAGAGTGTCACAGATTGTGGTTTTGACTGAGGTCCTATGACTAAGACACCCTAACAGACTAATATCCCTTTGTCATTATCTGCCTTTATTATAAATCTGCATTTTTAGGATCTATCATCCTTCTTGATGTATTTAATCTATATGATTTAACCAGCTTCCTTGTTGCTTTTGGAAGAAAAACAAGCCTTCTGCAAGTATTCTGCCACCACATGAATATGCTTTAATGTAAGTGTACGAAAGACCTAAAAGCCAAGCAAGAAAATTAATTATAGACTCATTTTCTACGTTTGACCAAGTTATCTTCTTTTATGACTTTAAAAGTTAAAGAGAAGTTCTAGATTAAAATATATAAATAAATGAAATAAAATATAATAAATTTTTTTGTGTGTGTGTTCTGCCCTGAATGGCATGTGAGAAATACATTTTAAGAGGCTTTTGTTTTAGTGTTTGTTTTTGTAAGACTTTGCTCTGCCACTGCAGGTACTGGAGTAAAACCACCAGCCTTCACTAACAGCTGTACAGTCAAAGTGCTGGCTTCCAGGAACCAACCCATGTTTGGGTAGGTCTACTGTTGCCCTAGACAATCTTCCATGTGCTAATCATGTGTTTTATAACCTCTCCATAACACTATGCTGTTGATGGTGTTGCTTATTCACTAAAGCTCTTTAAAAAATCTCCTTCCAGAATAGCTGGAATTACACTGAGAATAAATCACACAAAGTTGGATTCTACTTCTAATTAGGCGACTTTAGAAAGCATCACTGGATTTTATTTGGCATCAGAGCAAATAAGACAGAATATAAATTCACACCACACTTTCAAGATTTTTATCTGCAAAACCTTTTGAAAACCACACATTTACTTAATTTTGGTCATTCATATAAAACCCCAAGAAAGAAAAAAATTGAGTTTGTGGTTGTATTGTTTCAAAATGTGAAAAAGGTTAAGGAGTATTAATATATAAATATTTTTTATTATCATGTCATTTTTACCAGTCACAGAATTGCCACTCAAGCAGGGTAAATAGTGCACAGTGTTAGATCATAAATAGTAACAACTCCAGAAGAACTTAATCAAGCCAGACCAAATGAGACACATCACCTGAATAACCTCAATTTGTCTGAAGAGGCTCGCATTACAGAGTGGTGGTGAGAGGTCCGGAAGATGAAGGCATTTTCCTGGTAGCAAGGGGTTTCACAAAACGCTGTAATTGAGTAGCATTATGGGAAATGTCAGGTCAAGCTTGAAAAGACATAATTTGTGCCACCATGTAGGAAATCAAGAGTGCCTTCACCACTGCTCTGAACAGGTTGCTGGGAGATTGCTTTGAGGTGGGGAAGCTCATGTCGCTTACAGTTAAAGCCAACGCTTTGGGCGATGACACAAATGTGTATTCTTTTTGGCTTTTATTTTTTATAAAGAAAAATTTATGGCAGACCAAACATAAAGAAACAAAAACAAAACACACATTCTAGAAGCTTGTATTAGCAAATGCATCATACTTATGTAAAGACCTATATTTTACAGTATTGAGCCTTCGTCTTCATGACTTTGGTAATTCACTCTTACAACTTTAAAACCAGTCTGATAAGCACCTGAAGGTATGTACAGTTCTCCACCTGCTTTTTGAGAACTAATCACAGCTTCACTTGGTCAGTTCTGGGATTAAAACCTCAGGAGGTACCTGGTCACAGATCCAAAATTTAAGTTTTCATGAGCCACTGGCTCTGTGGCCAAAGTTTCAATGGAAGTCACTAACACGTGCACTACGAAACACCCAGGACACCATTTAGCAACCATGAGAGAGAGAGACATCACTGATCAAGGAACCATGGAGACTGTAGATGCAGGCTTGGGGAGAGAGACATTACTGATCAAGGAACTATGGAGAATGTGGATGCAGGCTGGAGGATAACCAAGGAACCATTTAGACTGTCTAAGCCATCATGGGGGGTGATATTCCTGAACAAGGAATTACAAAGATTTCCAGGGAAATCCCCCTGCTGCTTGGGCATCAGGACATTTGAAAGATAATGCTCCTATTCTCAGCACTGTTAGATCTAACAGATGGGACTATGTTATCAAAACCCCTTAACAAGAGAAATATCTGAAAAACTTACTTCATCAAGCTGAAAATGCCTAGATCATCATGAAATTAGGTCTTAAAGCTCCCTCTTGGAGGACGCTTTGGTCCCATTCCTTATCAATGGCAGTATTATTGACTGGAACTGTGAGAAAATCCACTCTTTTGGATAAGAAGCAACCCAAGTATCAGAAGGATTCACTAATATTAACTCTACTTTTTACATACAAAGAAATAGGTTTTCCAGATATTCCAAACAATCAGAAGCAGGATTCATGACAAAAAACAAGTTTGCCCTAGTCTTATGCTGCCCATCCTTGTACTTCCTGCAGAATTTTAGTTGTCCTTGATGTGTTTCTTTAACAGAGGTGGCTTCTTTTCTGTTTTTGTTTTTTTGTCTTTCTGTCTCAAGGCCATTGTCCAAAACCTTCCACCAATGCTGAGCTGTTTTGCACTGGTGACAAAAATTTTATAGTTCCCAACTCTGTTTCCTAGAGTCCACTTTCCTGAGATAGGATCTGCTTCAGCAAACCTAAATCAAATGATTACATTTACCATATCCATCTAACCCATTTCCTAACCATGCCAACAAGTTCTGCAGAAGCCTGTTAATGACCCATTCATTTTCAGTGAATATCTAAATCAAGCAGGACAGTGGTCCCTGAGTACCAGGTTGAGGGACCACTGCTGTAGATGGCCCTGACCATGTTGGACTATTTTTATTGCTTGGAAGATTCAAGTGATGGTGGTCATCTTCTTTTTTCCTGGATTGTGCTCACAAAAGAGATTTCAAGCATGTTTTAAAGAAATCATCCTCGAATTAGATAGCTAGAGTTGGACTAAGCATTTTGAGCAAGGACACTTTAAAAAAACACTTTAAAAATAAGTCTTTGTTATAAAGGGTGTCACTCTTCAAGGGCTGGCATTCTTTACATTTTTAGATGTGTCACAACACAAAAATCTAGTGGATGATTTACCTCCTTAGCATGTCATCAAGATCCAGAGGCCTGGTAATTCATTTGATCAAAGTATGTTGAGCCAGAGAAACATTCAAAACATGCAGGACTGCTGTCTTTGTGGACTGATTTTGGATATTTTGGAGTTATTTAAGCTAATTAGGTTATTCACACTAAGAATGTATGAATCTGATCACTGTGTGCACAAATTTAAAAAATATGCATAAAATATGGACTTACCTGTAAAATTTTGCACCGCTCAGAGTCACAGTCGATGTCTTCACAGGGATGAAACATGCCCAGAGTCACACAGTTCAGCAGGATCACCAACATGGACGCTCGCTCAAACCATGTGGAGGGGAGGAGTTAAGGAAGGCAATACAACAAAATGAAAACAGCAACAAGCATTGACCACAAGCAGCACACAAAAACAGCGGCATCCGCCGTGGCAGGTTTTTATGGCCGGTCTAGCACCCTCGCAGAATCCACTGGCACCCTCCAGCATTCTGTCTTCTGGCAGGCAGCGGCATGCTTCTGCTGGCCACAGCCACGAATTGAACTCGGCCCTGCTGTCCCAGCGCCGCCCCACAGATAAAACTTCGCCCCCTCATTTGAATATCAGAAAATCAAATAAAAAGAGCTTAAAATTAAAAACGGGGTTAAAAAGTAAAAGTCACTGAAATACGTAAAGTAGATTCACAAAATAAATGTCTCACAAAATAAAACTGCATTATGAAATAAATAAATATATAAATCTTTAAGTAAATTAAATAAATCTTTAAGTGAATTAAATAAATCTTAAAGTAAATTAAATAATTCTTGAAATGAATGAAATAAAACAAGATAACAATTTATTTCTTTTAACATAATTATTTTTTTATTTCATGGGGATATTTATTTATTTCATGGAATATTTATTAATAATTTATCAATAGCAGTATTTATTTGTTTATTTAATTTTGCATGAAACGGCTCTCAATAAAACAAAGGATGATTTTCCTCCAGTGACCTTATTATCCTTGGATGGCAGTTAGACACATGGCGGAGCACACAGATGCAGTGGCTAGGCTTTTCCAGCCGGTGGTTTAAATGTTTGTTTATATGCGTGTTGCCTCTTGTTTGACTCATTCTATGTAGCAACCAACAACTGCATTCGATGTGATCTCCTTAAAATAGGAGTTCGCTTTGAATGGCATGTTACAGCTGAATTTCTTAACTCATACTAGATCCCGGTTGACAGGCTAGAAGTCTCGGACCTCCATGGCTTCTATCGGTAGAAGAAAGGCACCACTGTAAGCGGAGGCAGAAGTGAGGCCATATACAGCTGACGCACTAGCTTGGCTAAGGAGACAGCCACACAGACCCATTTCCAGCCTTTATTTCACCAAGGCCAGAACCATTGCCAACAAGATGGATGAACTGAGGCTACAGGTAGCTACAAACAAAATCGGGAGACACAGTTGCATTCTGTTGGTTACAGAGACCTGTCTACACTCATCTGTCCCGGATTCTGCTGTAGAGCTAGCAAACTACACTGCGTAGTGCCAGGACAGGACGCAGGACTCTAGCAAGACCAGAGGAGGGGGGGCTCTGCATGTACATTAGCTGGTGTATCAACACAATGACTGTACACTGTCACTGCTCCTCGGACCTGAAATATGTGACTGTTAAGTGTAGGCCCATCTAACTCCTGAGAGAGTTCACCATAGTCTTGGTAACTGCTGTTTACACTTCTACATAGCAGCATTAGTCACTGGCAGAGCAAGCACCCTGCTCTGCACGTAGTGGGGACTTCAATCATGCAGACTTAAAGGCAGTACACAGTTTACAATCAAAAACTGCTTTCAAGTGCAAAATGGGCCCCACTGAGGGGAAGTCAAGGGAAGCGGGAGAAAACCCACCTGTGGTTGAAACAGCTCCCATTCCACAGCATTAGCTAAGGATCTGCAAGGAAGGCTTCCTGGTAAATGGTCAAATTATTGGTGAGGGAACTGGATAAGCAGCTACAAACTGTGTGAGCAACAACAGAGACACATGCTGAGATACTGGGACAAAGTAAATGAGAGGACAAATTGGATTGGGATGATTTCAGTCAATATGGGGTCGAAGTGGGTGCACTTAAAATGGTTAGGGCTTAAACACAACTCTGACACCAGCAAATGAGGTGACTGTACAAAAAGGAGGTTAACACTGCACACACACCTACACAGAGAGCCACATGTTGTGAGTTGCATGCCGAAACACAAACAATTATCCCATATATTATAGATTGCTACTGAAGCTGCAGTCAGCACCCAGCCTGGTTAACAAAGTTAGACAGAATAGACAGTTTGTCACCCTTGCATGTGTGTTGGAGTGTGTGATGTGTGACCTAAAAGAAACATTCGCCTCATAGAGAAGGGTAAATGTGAGCACACCGGCTAAGAGGAAAAACGACCTGCCAGTCTTTTACAGCATTAGCTGCCACATGATCATTCGTCTCTCTAACCCATACTGAGGCTGGGTCAGCTAGCCTCTATTTTAGTGCAAGTCTAAATGAGCCACCAGGCTGTATTTCAGTGAGACTTAGGGGTATATAAAGTAAATATTAAAGAATTATTTTAAAAAGGCGGCATTTCTTGAGATGCCCTGTTGATCTAAAAAAAGTCAACTAGACTTGTCGTTTGCTAGCTGGCAATACATGGCTACATAATCAGAGTAACAGAGTTTTTCAATGAGTCTTGATTGGTTTAATCTTTTCTACATCAATTCTAAAATATTTAGACCGATCAAACCTGAACTGCATAGTTTTCCACTAGGTCTGGGCAATTCATTTTCCTAAATGGCCATACAAGCACCTTTGACAGTCTAATGCATGGTAGGTTAATTTATCTCCCAAACCACTCCTAATTGACATTAGGATTGGTTTGTACATGAATGGTTATGTCCCTGTGTTGTCCTGTGGTTCTAGAGAATGAATGGAAGGACCGATATACAGTTAAGTATTGGGTATTTTTTATAACCTGTCAGTTTGTTTTCTTGTTGTTACTTTGAGACTGAAGGATTGGTTGTACTTTGGGACACCACTATTTTTCCAAGGTATAGCGGCATGTAATTATTTAATGGCCATAATATAAAATGCCTCAATACTGATCTAAAGAACGGACTATGGGGACAAAATGTTTGGACATAAAAGCGGAATGCAAAAGGAGCAGAATGTCTTAGTTTTTTATCTCTTTTCCCTGAAAAGCACTTCACTATAATAGGTGCTGTTACATAGCCATTGACTGTGTGTCAGAATTTGCAATCTACTGAATGCAACATGCTTCATGAGCAATGATGTGAGCAATAATGCTACTGAACTTTTGGATCCCCATAAGACAACAGCATTTTTCGTTTTTATCTTTATACCTTAAGCTATTTTCTAAAGGCCGTCTTGAAATTGGAAAATGGCCTCCTTAGATAATATCTGTAAAGATGTGATTAGGTGAAAATTACAGAAATTCTAGATGATAAACACAATAGTTTTCTAGCATTAGTTTTAATACAAATTATCTGTTTATCTATCCATTCATCTTTCAATCTATCCCATCTACCTATCCATCTATGTATCCATTCATCCATCCATCTATGCATATGAGTATGCATAAGGTTTGTTTGGAAAATGTGGAAATCAAAAAACCTACTAGGTTGAGTTTAGGAAAGAACAGCTTAAAAACCATATAAATATGGCACTTGCTACAGTATTGATGCAAGTGCTGCTTAAACGCTGCACCAAAACAATAAGAATACCAAAGCAAATGCTGTACTATGCAGTTGCTCTGTCTGCATTGAAGAATATATATTCATCTTTGCATGCTGAATGCTTGACGTGGTTCTGGCTCACTGGAGTCTGACTTACTTCTAGTTCGTTCAGCTAATTAATATTTGTCCACTTGGGGGCACTCAAAGATCATGGGACTTTCATTCCTAGACTGTCAGTTAAGCTTTAAATAAGGAATCAATCTCTTGAATATTTTATGTAACCCATCAGGCTTAAGGAAAATGTATCATTTCAAAGACAAATAGGTGTTCAGAATTTTGCATTTGTATTTCCTAGAATTATCTTTACCTGTACTGTGTTGAAAGGAGAAGTTGGTTAATGGAGGTTGCTTGATCCATGATAGTAATTTGCATAAAGCCTCTTCGAAAGAATGCCCTTTCAGCGTTTTGGCATCTGGCATGAAAATGATGGTTGTGTTCATAATGGAGACAATATAATCAGCGACTATAATTGTAACAGTGTGAGGGTTTCTCACATTATGTGTTGACGGTCCAATTATTATGAGCCTCTGTAATCTATCTTCATCTAAGGCATTCTTGGCCAAGAAAGAGAAGAGAATGTAGACATTTTTTATCTACTAACAATTTGGGAAATACATTATAACAGCAAAGAGAGGGATGTGATGTGGGGAATTGGACAAACTAGGAGTCTGTCATAACGTCAATCTTATCGGTGGACCAGAGGTGGGGGACGAGCAGAGATTGTTGGTGAGATGTTATTTCTTTAATGAGGTGAGCCAACTTACAATTTCCTGTGCAGGTTTCACAGAGATCCAAGGTAACAAAGTTCAGCCATAAACAGTCCTGGTTTCTGGATCGCAGGATAAACCTCAAACAGTAGGAACAGACAGACTAAATAGACTAACAACACCGCGAGGAACAAAGGACAAACACTAACTTAAATACAGACGAAGGTAGACATGGAACAGTAGGGCAGGTAATCAGGGGAAACAGACACAGGTGTTGAACAGGCATGCGGGAAGACAGAGGGGCAGGTGAACCTAATACGAAGACTAAAGCATGAGAAAAGATACTAATTAACAAGACAGTGAGCAGAGCAAAATGAAACTATAGACCAAGATAAATAAAGCATAAGAATCAAGAAAAAACATGAATTAAAGGAAACTGAGAAACTGGAGGGAACACAACAACATAAGAACTTAGCAAAATAGAAACCATAAGGAAACACTGACTACAAAAGTAAACAAACCTAACCCAACACTGATAGAACAAACTGAGAATGAAGCAGAGGAAACGAGGACTAGAATAAAAGTAAACAATAACTAAGACTAGCCTAAAAAGGAAGGACTGTAGAATAAAGATGAACTAGAGGAACTAAGCTAAGAGGGACACTGAGTGTAAGGGGAACTAAAACCGAGTAATTAATAACTAAAGAGGAAAACTGATAAATAGGAGAGTGCAAGGGAACCAATACTAAAACATGAACATACAAGACACAAAATGAGAGCAAAGCTAGGGAACCAGAGAACTATAATAGTAATAATAATAATAATAAGGAAACCATTTTAAGTAAATAAATAGGAAAGTAACACCAAGGGAACTAAGGGCAAGAGGAGGACACACTGGGAGGCAGAAGAAACTGTCAGAAAACAGAAAGCCATAAACATGAATACAAAACCACAAACAAGAAACATCTAGCTAAAAAGTAAACAAAACCATAAAGTCAAAAATTTCCAAAATATCTAAATCCTGACAGGAGACTACCACTAAATTAATTAGTAGTAGTTGTAAGACACTGTTACCTTTTTATTTTCTTCACAAATAGTTTAAAGACTATAAATCACAAAATGTTTTTTTAAATAGGGTAGAAAGATTACGTTCAAGTGTGCCAGGTCTATATATATCTAAGATTCCAAGTTTCCAGAATTCAAAAAAGCATTGATTTGTTTGATCGTTCTGAGTTTTCATTGATAGAAGAAGAGGTTTCCCAAATCTCAAACTGTATTTTGAATGACCTCTGTTTAGTGTAGATTTAGCCAATTAGTTTTGGGCAGTATAAGTGTTATAGATATTAAATTAGAAACAATCACATGCACTCTAAGTTTTTTTAAAAGACCTTAACCATTTACTTTACCATCAATTGAAAGTTAATGCTGACTTGCATCATCCACCTTTGTAGCCGGTCTTTCTGTCAATGTTTCCATCTTCCACTTGCCACAAAAACTACAACATTTACCCCAACATGTGATCCCTCTTAGACAACTGTTTAAACGACCGGGTGACTACATTCTTTATTAATTCAAAACAAGAGTCTCAAACAGGGCTGCACGGTGGCGCAGTTGGTAGCACTGTTGCCTTGCAGCAAGAAGGTCCTGGGTTCAATTCCTGGCCTGTGGTCTTTCTGCATGGAGTTTGCATGTTCTCCCCGTGCATGCGTGGGTTCTCACCGGGTACTCTGGCTTCCTCCCATAGTCCAAAGACATGCCGGTTAGGTTAATTGGTAACTCTAAATTGCCCTTAGGTGTGTGAATGAGTGTGTACATGGTTGTTGGTGTGTTGCCCTGTGATGGACTGGTGACCTGTCCAGGGTGTACCCCACCTCTCGCCCATAGACTGCTGGAGATAGGCACCAGCTTCCCTGCAATCCACTATGGAATAAGCGGTAGAAAATGACTGACTGACTGAAGAGTCTCAAGCAGATACAGGCTGTAATAATTGTCGCTTACACTGATACAGCAAGTATGTAGTGGTTGGACTTTATTTTGCATATCATTGAGTTTGTATCTTGACACCAGACTGTTCCAGCCCAGTTAGCTTTCTGTGAAATGGTGCATTCAACCAAAGAGATGGATGTTTTACTGGTGGAAATCAGACCTCATAAGTTAAAAAAATTTCCATTATACACTGCTCAAAGAAATAAAGGGAACACTCAAATAACACATCCTAGATCTGAATAAATGAAATATTCTCATTGAATACTTTGTTCTGTACAAAGTTGAATGTGCTGACAACAAAATCACACAAAAATCATCAATGGACATCACATTTACTAACCAATGGAGGCCTGGATTTGGAGTCACACTCAAAATTAAAGTGGAAAAACACACTACAGGCTGATCCAACTTTGATGTAATGTCCTTAAAACAAGTCAAAATGAGGCTCAGTATTGTGTGTGGCCTCCACGTGCATGTATGACCTCCCTACAACGCCTGGGCATGCTCCTGATGAGAACCACTCCTTTATTGAGGGTGTCTTGATAATCACCAAATATTTCCCCCTGTTGTCTATTCCATTTGAACAACAGCTGTGAAATTGATTGTCAATCAGTGTTGCTTCCTAAGACAGTTTGATTTCACAGATGTTTGATTTACTTGGAGTTATATTGTGTTAAGTGTTTCCTTTATTTTTTTGAGCAGTGTATATTATAAACCAGTGATCTTGGGAATCTGGATCTATTACAAGACAAGCATCCAAGTTAAAGCAGATATATATCATAATGCAAAACATTAAATATGAATAATTGGACTAATTAATCAATATGTCTTCCTTTCCTGCCTTCATTCTCTTCCTCAGCCTTCCCATCTGACGGTCTATAATTAAACAAAGGACGGGGTGTTTCTAAGTGTACTTTCTTACTGTTAACACACACACACACACAAACGCACCTTCATGGTGTCAGCATGCCGACAAGCAGTGACGCCCCGAGGGATTGATTCAATTACAGTGAAGATACACAGGGATATGCTCTGTCAAAATCTGAAAGCAAGGGGGCTGCATGCTCTGCTCCACAGACACACACAGAAATAACACAATCAAACTAATCAGCACCTCAAAACACACTCTGTGTTCTGCTCTCTTGGGTTCTCCTCATTACTTCCACTCTCACACACTTTTGCTCTGTCATGCTAATGCTTATGCACATATAAAACATGCACATGATAAAAATCCCTTTCTCTTTGTTTAATGAAGGAAAAACAAAGGGCTAGCATAATGTTTTACCCTGCATCTCGCTGCTGATTTCCTCTGATTTTAATCACTTACTGATCTGACACCATCCACCAGGACGCAAGTAAAAAATAAAGCAGGAGTCCAAGTAAAATAGGGTAACAGTGACGTTTGATGTTTAAAAATACAGTTTCAAATTATCCTTTGATGTTGTGTTCAGCTCTTCATTTTTTCATTCGACTGGGTGAATGAAACTTCAGCAGGTTGAGATGAGGTAGACTAATGCAGTATTGAGTGCCCATAGAAGTACTAGGGGCAATCAATACTGGCAAGCCACTCTGAATAGTTATTATTAATTGTGTTTAAGTTGGACGTGTTTCTGCATTTGTCTCTTCTCCACTCAATTTATCACATACTACACAGTCTTGGCCTTAGTCACACTTTTCCTCTTAAACTTTGTCTCTGACCAAAAATGATAAAGTTATATCAAAAGCTGCTGCAAACATATCTGCTATTCATTCACTCAGGTAAGTAATTAAATTAGTTTTTGTTTTACTTACTAGACACATCACCGTTTATGTGATAGACTAACTCAAAATAATGCATAGTTAAAAAGAAGAAGAATTGTTCAGTTTACTTTTTCTTTTTTTACAGATAAAAATCAGTTTGATATGCATTTGTTTGCATCCTCTCTGAGTCAATAATTTCTAGAATCATCTTTGCTGCAATTGCAGATCTTTTGGGGTTTGTCTCCATCTACTCTGTACGGAGCACACGAAGGGACATGGGGGGATTTTTTTTTCTTTTGAATCCCCTCGCAATACTTTTGCGTTCCCACGGAATACTCTTTGCGTTCTCACGCCTTAGTCTTTGCGTTATCTCGCAATACTTTGTGGGATAGTTTCTAAACCAGACAACTTTTTATTGCACAACATTAGTGCATTTGTTTTTGTTTTTGCTTTTCTTTTTATAGTGAGTTGATTGGTTCTTCTTATCCTAAGCATTTCATTGCATTGTTGACTGTTTGTTAACCTGCATATGACAAATAAACCATATCAATGCAATATCAGTGCTGTTTGTTTTGTGAGCAGTTTACATGTGTGCTGCTGTTCCAAAATGCACAGCTTTTTCAAGTTGATTGACAACTTTTGCGAGGGAATACAAAGGTTTTGCGTGGTAGTGCAAAAAGTATTGCAAGTGAACGCAAATGAAATGCTTGGGATAAGAAGAACCACTGCGTGGGGAGGCAAAAGAAAAAAATCTCCCCATGTCCCTTCGAGCACTCTGTAACTCTGCACATCTTGAGAGACTAAAGTTTTTCGGCCATTCTTCTTTGTAAAATGGCTCCAGCTTAGTGAGATTGAATGGAGTTTATGAAGATCGATTTTCCAGTTTTGCTACAGATTCTTAAAGTTATTTAGGTTTTGACTTTGACAGGTCCAGTCTAAAACATGAATATTGTCTCATCTAAACTAAAGCTGCACAATATATGAAATTATAATAATCATCACAATATGCGCAACATCCAATCAAGGACCACTTGGGTGCATTTTTTGGTAGGATACAGTGTCATGCATTCAAGTGTTGCATATCAATAATATACAGTATGTGGCCAGTTGGATGAACTTTAACAGCCCTTAATGCTCAAACCTGATGGATATCATTAATGCTGAGATGGTAAAGCTCATGGAGAATAAAGGGGGACATGGGTAAAATGTGTAAAAAAATGTGTAATGGTAAAAAATGTGTCGCGAGGATGTCGCTTATTAATATTGGTATCACAATATCCAGTAATAGTATCATGATTAAATATTTTCCTGATATTTTGCAGCCTTAATCTAAACCATTCTGTTGTAGCTTATTCTCTATGTTTAGCATCATCGTCCTGTTGGAAGGTGTCTTTTTTATCATTTATGTTGTAGATTTTTTGCAGTCCTTCAAATACCGATGTATCTTGCCTCTTGCTCAATGACCACTGGAAATATTCACCAGGCACAGAAACCCTTTATCTGTATTAAGCAGGTTTGGAAAGTAATTTGATGTATTGAAAAATAAAATTTCTGCAATGAGTAAGTAAGTTTACAGAAACGTAGCTTTACATTTAACTCTAAAACACTTTGGTACACACAAAAAAGGTAATGGTTGATTCAATGCTCTGTGCCCAAATCCAATGGCTGCAAAAAACAAACTTAAATCATCACCCTTCCACCACCATGTTCAACAGTCGTGGTTAAACATGGTGGTGGTGGTGCTCATAGTTGGATGTTGTACCAGACATCTGTTCAGACACCGCTTTGGAAATGTATGCTGTGCTGCCATGCTCTGGAGAGGTTTTCTGCTGGGAACCATTCTGATCAAGCTATACTCTTTAAATGTACAGTACTAAGGCGTTTTGCAATTTTCTGAGCATTGCACAGATTCATTTAAGTGTAGGACTAAGAATACCTTTAGAATACTTTTAAAGCAGTGCTCACACTTGCTTATATTATCCATTTGAACATCAGTTAATCACACACATTATATTTGTAGCACCTGCCTGCTAATATACAGATTATGACACAAAAAAAAATACAAAAACAGATACAGCTTAGAAGATTTGTCATTTTAGAAGATTTGCCTAGAAGAGTAGATAGCAACAGTACAGTAAACCTCTTGCAGGAAATCCCTTAGATGGTTCTAAAACGGTGGCTTTCAGAAGACATTCTGACAACAATGTTATTCTTTTTCGTAGTACCATAACAGCCAGATGCCCTTCTTTTACTCAGAAGAGGAATGCTGTTTTTCAAGAGAAAACTTTACAAAGCATAAAACCTCAGCCACGACATGTGAAGGTAATCAAAACAGGAAGGAAGGCAGTCAATGACAGATGCTGCTGCCTCATCCATCCTGCTCAGCTTATGTCAATTCCTCAATTCTCCAAACCCTTCAAAGCACTTTGTTTAGACTCACCTTTCACTTTTCTCTCTGCACTGTCTTACCCACTATTAGTATGGAGGTAGAAGGACAAAAATAAAACTTTTTCTTCCAGAAAGAGTGCTGAACATGCCATAAAGGGGGTAAAAAATGACAAAAGTGAAAGAGGAAGGATGTTCATGAAATATTGAATGCGACTGCAGCAGCCCTTTGTAATGTGCTATCTGTCACTGTCATCCAGCATAAATATGTGGATGTGTGCTCTTGCATTAGCTTGCATTCACATAGGTACCTGTATTTCCTGGTGTATGTCCAATCGACAAACAGGGAGGTTATCTAGAAAGTTGTTTAATAATTCATTTGAAGACTCTACCTTATCAGTCATGGCAGAAATAAATGATACATTAATGATGTATCAATCTTGATACAATATTGATCAAATGTGTTCTTATAAGCCTACACAGCCCACAACAAATGAGATATATATATATATATATACAGTGCCTTGCGAAAGTACTCGGCCCCCTTGAACATTTCAACCTTTTGCCACATTTCGGGCTTCAAACAAAAAGAAATAAAACTCAAATTTTTTGTGAAGAATCCACAACAAGTGGGACACAATCGTGAAGTAGAATGAAATGTATTGGATGTGTCAAACTTGTTTAACAAATAAAAAACTGACATGTGGGGTGTGCAATATTATTCCGCCCCCTTGCGTTAATACTTTGTAGCACCACCCTTTGCTGCAATTACTGCTGCAAGTCACTTGGGGTTTGTCTCTATCAGTTTCGCACATCGAGAGACTGAAATTCTTGCCCATTCTTCCTTGCAAAACAGCTCGAGCTCAGTGAGGTTGGATGGAGAGCGTTCGTGAACAGCAGATCCAATGATCCAATGTTGTCCCAAATGGCTGATGATGTTAAATAGAATCCACCTGTGTGTAATCAAGTCTCCGTATAAATGCACCTGCTCTGTGATAGTCTCAGGGTTCTGTTCAAAGCGCAGAGAGCATCATGAAGACCAAGGAACACAGCAGGCAGGGTCCGAGATACTGTTGTGGAGAAGTTTAAAGCCGGATTTGGATACAAAAAGATTCCCCAAGCTTTAAACATCCCAAGGAGCACTGTGCAAGCAATCATATTGAAATGGAAGGAGTATCAGACCACTGCAAATCTACCAAGACCCGGCCGTCCCTCTAAACTTTCATCTCGAACAAGGAGAAGACTGATCAGAGATGCAGCCAAGAGGCCCATGATCACTCTGGATGAACTGCAGAGATCTTCAGCTGAGGTGGGAGAGTCTGTCCATAGGACAACAATCAGTCGTACACTGCACAAATCTGGCCTTTATGGAAGAGTGGCAAGAAGAAAGCCATTTCTCAAAGA